>NW_024524489.1:6914471-7514471 GCF_017590135.1 Pyrgilauda ruficollis | reverse complement strand
CTGGAAATGAAAATGCTTTATGTTTTAACTTTGAATTTAACATCTAGTGAGCCTTAAACTTTTATGTGAGCTTTAATAGGACAGGAACATCTTAAACTTCCCAATTATCCCTCTACTTAAGGAGGCTGGCAGTGTGTTTGAAACTAAGTAAACATTGACCAAATATGAGCATGAAAATAGTGAGGTGCCTGAGGTCTGATGAAAGCAAAGGAAACTGGTAATTGAACTGGTGGTGTATTCACTGGGAAAGCAAATGTAGTTTGCTACACTTTATCTCCAGTCTGTGTCTTCCCAGTTTGTCTAAGCATCAACATTTTCCTCATTTTTCTCTTCGAATTGAACTGGTGGTGTATTCACTGGGAAAGCAAATGTAGTTTGCTACACTTTATATCCAGTCTGTGTCTTCCCAGTTTGTCTAAGCATTTTCCTCATTTTTCTTCAACCTGGTGAGTTTTGTGGACTAAACCTGTCATTTCTGGTAGCAGTAAAGAATGTGTACAAACACAAGATACTTGATTTCATCCAGAAACAACCAAACTGTGTTTGTGCTAAATTACTATTAAAAATTTTAGTATAGTAACTTAATGCCTAATTTTAAATTTTTTTTTACCCACAGATATTTGTTAGAATAGCAGGCTTGATTGTTTTCTTTAAAAAAAAATAATCAAAAACTGTAAAAATGAAAGGAACACTATGAAATAACAGCACTTAATTCAGAGTGTTGAAGTGACTTCTAAATATAGGAAACTGGTTTTTTTTCTGTAATCCTGGAAACAACACCCAAGGAAAACAAGTGAACATGGCACTACAAAAAAACCCCAAAACCTCAGGCAGTGTCAGTTTGTTGCTGTTATATGTTATGCAGCTATGCAAACAATCCATGTCAACACCTATGTAAGCAGTGTGAGAACTTGATGAGTTTTCCTGTTGTGTTCTGTGCTGTCACGCAGTCTTAAATATGTGAATAGCTGATTTGGGGCCCTTTTCTTGATAGAACGTTTCACTGGAAAACCTGAGTAATGCAGGGTTTGAAGGGTGATGACTAAAGAGAGAGCAGGTGAAAGTGGGAACAATTGCAGGGGAGATCTGAGGAATGAGATAGCAACTACTTGGAGCCCCATCAGGCAGGGAAGAAATTCATGGGTAGCTTAATTGCTGCAATGTTGTTGAAAAGCCAACAAAAGAAATTGAGTAATGAAACATTACTTAGAGCTGTCTTTCTGAAGGGCATAGTAGAATGGTTTCTACTGTTCTGTTTAGGCTCAAACGTTTTCTGAAACTTCAGTCAACCTTTTTCCCCTGACTGCTGCTTTCTGTCATGTCAGAGGATGAAGTTTTTGCTGCTGCAGCAGAAGTACCTGGAATACCTGGAGGATGGCAAGGTCCTGGAGGCACTTCAGGTTCTACGCTGTGAACTGACGCCTCTGAAATACAATACAGAACGCATTCATGTCCTCAGTGGGTAAGTGTTTGGACTTTGAGAGCTCTTGCAGAGAAGTTTTTTAAGGAATTCTGTAGCTTTTGATAGCTGATGTTGTGAAGACTCAAGCTGTATTAAAGCTACTGTCCTGGTGGATAATAAGCTGTACTGAGATGTGATAAAATGCTGAGTAAAGAATGCTGTTCAGTAGACAGTATTTTGTTTCAGATGCTTGAAAACAACCTGATGATGGATTTACTTTAATACTACGAGAACCCAAATTAATATTTATGTACATATGTATGGTTATCTGACCTTGAGAATTATTAGCCAGTTACCCTACAATTTAGTTGAGTGTAATCTGATTTGTTCTTAGATGAAAATAAGACATTTCTACCATCCTAAAATTGCTTGTGTTTTGTTTTCTTTTTGTATGGCCAGTTTGCAGACATTTGTTCAGAAGATGTTTGTTTGTGTGAAATAGTTCCCTGCCTTTTTCACTGTTGGTCTCAAGCTTAACTTACCTGTTCCCAGTTCATTAAAAATGTTATGATCTGTATCATATCATGCTTAGAAGTGAAAAGAATGATTCCAAAAAGACTTGGTCTGTTGGTGTATGTGCCCTTTTGAAACAGGTACCTGATGTGTAGCCATGCAGAAGACTTGCGTGCAAAAGCAGAGTGGGAAGGGAAAGGAACAGCTTCCAGATCTAAACTTTTGGACAAACTCCAGAGTAAGATTTTTAGATGTTTAGAATTGCTTCTCATCTCTGTTAAATCCAGTATAACTTCACATCCCGAGGAACTGACTGTGTTTGCTGGTTGGTTGGTTTTTTGTATTTCTTGGTTCATGGGGATACCTTTAGGTGCCTTTACCCTTTGGTCTTCTGTACTTAACCTTTTGCTGTCTCTGATAAACTGTTGGTAATAAATACTGTTACTTCTTAGCTCTGCTGCATGCAGTAGTGATATAACTTGGTGATTAAATGTGTGGTTTAGGGAGGTGTGTGTGTTATAAATTCCAGCCACAGAGACTGGTGGAAGCCACATGTGGCCTATAACCAGTAGAGATACTGGTGCTGGTTGATAGTGGTTTCATACTTTGCTCTGAATTATGGTTTCTCCTCTTTCTTATGGCTGTTGTAATACTCTGGACCAAAGTTATGAAATCCATCGTATTCTTTATTTTCATAGTGCTGATAGAGAATTCCTTAAAGGAACCCAGCTGATGGTGTTGTTATGCAGCATTATAGATTTTGTAAAATACTGAGTTTTGAGTTAGCTTGTTAAAATGGTGCTTGTTGGCCAGGACAATGCACTCTACAACAACAAATATCTTACATACAGCTCTGCTTCCCAGAAGTTCATGCTTTAATTCCAGCTGTATAGCTGTACATTCAAATTCAACAAGCTGTGTGCTATTATTTACTGAGCTCTCTTCCAAAACCATTCAAATCAAAGTATGCTCTTACTTGTGACTTGCTTTTGATAAGCCTTTTTTCCTTCATTTATTTTTCTCTTCCTAACTCCTCTGAAGCCTACCTGCCCCCATCAGTGATGCTTCCTCCAAGGCGTTTACAGAACCTGCTGCGCCAGGCTGTGGAACTCCAACGGGACCGGTGCCTATATCACAACACCAAACTAGACAGCAACCTAGATTCTGTCTCGCTGCTAATAGATCACGTTTGTAGTAGGTAAGAAACATTCCTGACTTCTGAAATGGGCAATCTTTTCTTGGTCTTTTAAAATAACCTGCTTGTCAGAAACGTGAAGACTGTTCTGAGCTGGTTTAACAGGATTTTACTGGGAAAAAGCAGTTCTCGCTAAACGAGCAGTGGGAAGTAAAGAAGGTGTGTACATGAGATTTTGGTAGCTGGATGTGGGGTAATGGGATCAGACTGAAGCTTAAAAATTTTAATCAGATTGGTGTAAAAAGAAGATACTGCTATGCCAATCCATAGCCACTTGTTTCTAGTAATTTTGGGCAGCCAGTCTGTCTGTTCATCAACACAGGATTCCTGTGTTTTTTCACTGGAGATTGAGTGGTGTGTTGCTTACCCAGACTGTCTTTAAGGGTACTGGAATGTAGAAAGCCTGCTGAAGCATGCTCCTATGAACTCAACTTCCAGCTGTAACTTTAAGAGTGGACACAGGTGCTTTTAGACACAAAGGTTAAGACAGAGGAGAAATGTACAGTAGATTTTTCTGAGTTACATAGTATATAACATGAGCAATAAAAGGGACTATTTTCTCAGATTTGTAGTAAGAATTGTCTCTTATACCTTTGTATTGGCTCTTTAGACTGTCTGGATAACTTTTTTTTTTTTGGTGACAAAATGGAGGCTGCTTCTGAACCTTCAAAATGCAATACTCTTAATAGACATGAAACAGGAAGATGTTTGTTTTTAACAAATGGCTGACTTGAGCAGTTTTTCCTCATCCAGCAAAACTTGGCTAAGGACCTAAAACTCAGTGTAGCTTTTATGGAAAACTGCTGTGCTGTGCATGGTGGATTAAGGGAATAAGGGCTGTATGGGATATCCTTATATATTTGTCCCTGTAACAGGCTAACACTTGGGCTTTCAGGGGAATTATTTTCAGTTAAGGTTGGCTCATCTGAGGAAGTTAATTAAGAACTGATAGACTTGCTTATAGAAATTTTCTGAACTCAGCTGCTTTGACTTGCATTCTTGGGTTACTTGGAATCAGTTTTTAAAGATGCAGACTTCCATAGTACTTCACTGTAGCCATCCTAAGGTTTGAAAATTGCTGTCTTTGGCACTTTATATATTTGAGTAGTCTTCTAGCTTACAATTTTGCTGCATTGCATTGTTACAGCAGTTGTATATGTGTGTGCAGACATTTGAATGCTGCCCATTTTAAGAGCTATTGGAAGTGGTCTGGTACTGGTATTGTGGCTTCCCTCCTTCAGAAGTGAGTCTTAAAATCAGACTGCCTAGAAGAGATTTAACCTTTAAGCAAGGCCGTGAGTAATATTGGCCGTTGTGCAACAGGTTTGATATTACTAATCAAATCCCAAGGAGCATTCCAGATCACTGTGAAGAGCTTGATTTACTCAAGCCAGGCTACAGAGAGCCAGACTGAATTTCCCCCACCTGAATCTAACTCAGGTTTATTGCATATAGTATCTTTTCTATTTGCTGACATAAAAGTGTGGCCATAGTTTGGGTTTTTGTTTTGTTGGTTCCTTTTTTTTTTTGGCTAAAGTGGTACTTCCTAAACTTGCATATTTGCTGTGTATATACATGCCTAGATACTCATGGCTACTGTAGTTAAAAAAACCCCAACCAAACAAGGACCCAAAAATCCACTTGGAAAGAGAGGCTTCCATTCTGTCCTCATCCTATTGTAGCTGCCTCTTGCAGGGATCTGGCTCCAGTTTGTGGTGTGCTGTGCATGCTGCCATGCTTGGGCACAGTGAGGTGAGTTGGACAGTGGAAGTCAAATTTTGATGAAGGTGACAGAAGTAACAGTAGTCTAAAAGCTTGGACAGTTGAAGTCCTATGCTACTTAACTGATGGAACACGGATAAGTTTCCCCTTTTTAGTTGGAGCTAATCCCTTTTGGACTTCCGGTGATATTTCAGTTAAGCATGCTTGAATTGCACTAACAGGCAAAATGATTTTTAACTACAAAACTTTTTTTGTAAGAGTAGGAGATATGAATGAGGCACCACTGGGAGTGCAAGTGAAGAATTTCATGTTGTTGTGCCAGAGGTTTTGATAGTAGGCAATTGATGCTCTTGTGGATGATGATTTTTGATTTTGAGAACCTTCAGCCTAGTTGGGTGTGTTGGGATTTTTGTTTATTTGCTTTTTTTTTTGTGTTCTTTGTTGAGGAATAAATCTTTCATTGTATGTACAGGGAATAAAAAGGTAGCTATTTAATGTTTTATTCTATAATTTTGAACTTGTGAAAATGCAACAACAGTAAACTTTATTAGATCCTTTATTTCAGTAAGTGAATGACATAATTCAGGTGTTTTGTGCTGAACAGAACAATTTGTAATGAAATGCTTCAAAAAAGATGAAGGAAAACCTTTGAGCTTCAGTAATATCTAATTACCAAAACCAGAAGCTGTTAAGACAACTGGTTCTGGTTTCTTGTTTCAAGACTGCAGCTATTTCCTTCCGCAGCCAGGTTATTGAATGTGCCTTTGCTGTCTGTGAAATCAAACTTGCTGAGTTCTGTTTCACTAGTTAAGTGGACTTTTTGTGGGAGCACTTAGATCCAGCTGGGTTGTGAGCAGCATAATGTACTTCAGTACTGGGATGTGTCTGCAGCAGCCCTAATAACTGTGTGTTGCCCCTTTTAGGAACTGAAGGTATCTTACTATGAAAACAGTGGGCTCCAGCATTATCCTGCTTGCTTTTCATGTCTGCAAAACCTTGGCTGCTTTTCTTAAGCTTTAAGATGGAAGAGCTGTTGTTCCATAGAGTATTATTTTGAAATGAAATGTGCTGAAAAGACTTTCCTGGGACGCAGTGTGCCCCTTGTACTTAGTGTGAATTCTGGATGCAGCCTCACCTCCTAGGGCAAGTTGCTGCTCAGAGCAAAAAACATTAATTTATGTTAGTATGGCTAAATAATAATGGAACACTGCTCCTGTAGGTGCACATCTCTGTCTAAGGGCTTGGCTGCTTCCCTCTAGACTTCAAGGGAAACAAAGTCTTTTTTCATGGGTGGGGCTTTTTTTACCTTGGGGTTCAGTGTCCTTCCAGGGGCAGCCAGGCAGTTCTTGGTCAGCTGAGAGCAGGGGCAGAACACACTTGTGTTTCTCTATAAACAAGTATAGACATCCAAGGAAGCCACATATATATATGTACATTTTATCCTTCTCTACCATAAGACTGGAAATGAGACTGTATAGTTGTTCAGTGCTGCTTGATAGTCTTGAAGCACAGACTAGGAAACCTCTTCTAATAAAAGAAAATGCACTGAGAGGGTACAGGCACTGTGTGAAGCAGAACTTTTTCTAGCTTCAGGGAAAAAGTAGTTTTTGAGGTGTCTGTCAGCCTGGCTGCTACCAAACTGTATTTGTAAACATTAATGTGAAAGAAGTAAGTTTTCTGCTTAAATTAATTGGGGGGGGGTGGTGGGTTGGTGGGTGGATTGTGATGTGTTTTTGTTGTTTTTTGACTGGGTTTTTTTGGGCCAGTTTATCTGCCTTGATGAATACAATTGTACATTCAAGGGCACCATCATTCCCTTAGCATCACTGTGTCCCATCAGTTGTGTTGCACTGGGTGCAGTAAAAACTCAGCCTGAGACTAAACCACTTCAGCATCTCTGCAGTTGAAGAAAATGTGTCTGTGGTTATAGATTATCTTTTAGTGCATCTGAACAATGAACTTGTACCTCTTGCAGTATTATTTCAAAATAAAGACATCTGCTGTAAAAGCCTACATTTATTTTATCTTAGCTCTGAAATTCTTGTTTGAGAGCTTGTAGGCAAGATTTAAATCAAATGAAACTTGTCTCGGGTTCTCACCTAATTTAATAATTTGACTTAGCTTTTTTTGGTGTGTAACTAGAATATTAAGTATTGGCTCTAGAGGAATGTTTGGGTCTTCTGTAGTAGTTTATAATATATTATTTTGTTTGATAAACTCAGCATTTTATGAAATATTTTAGATTTTGTGAGAGAGAACTGTTCAAGCTGAAAGCTCAATGGTGTCTTGCTAGTTATGCTTAGATATTGTATGTGGTATCTACAAAGGTGAAAAATGACAAAGGCAAAGAAAATTTAGTTTATTGCAAGGTCACATTGAGGAAAAGGAAGTTCTGTGTAGGAATAATTTCTTAGCAAGATACAGCTAAGTGAGTTAGATACCTACAAAAACCTCATGAGTAGAAACATTGCACCTATGGTTCAAAGAGACCTATACTGAAGGATTTTCTATACAGTAGAAAATTATACTGTGATAAACTGTTACACTCCTGATGAGGTCAGTTTAATTCCAACTTACATGAAAGAACAACAAATTATGTAGGTGAAATAAGAACAGTTCTATGTTCTTATGGTTAATTACGATGCCTTAATGGTGTGAGTTTGTTGCCAGATAAGACACTTCATTCTGTACTTACTTGAAACAGCTCTTAATAGAGGGGTTTTCTAAGTTGTCTGGCCTTGCACTTCAATAAGGTTTTTGTTTGACTGTTTTGTTTTTTTTTTAATAGCTTGACTTAAAACATCTTACTGCTTTCTTATTAATCTGTGACTGCATCCCTTTGTTTTCCCAGGAAACAGTTCCCATGCTATACCCAGCAGATCCTAACGGAGCACTGTAATGAAGTGTGGTTCTGTAAATTCTCCAACGACGGCACTAAATTAGCAACAGGATCTAAGGACACAACTGTTATTATATGGCAGGTTGATCCAGTAAGTGTAAAAATGTGAATGAACTTGTCTTGCCCTTTCCTTTCAGCTTTCTCCTGCTAGGATGGTGTGATTTTTGTAGGACAGGCTGACATGTACTGTAGCCCTGTTACATCCTGTTCCCTGGGATGTAAGTCTGGTAAATCTTGTAGCAGTAGTATATTTCTTACATATTCCCTACACATATCTATTGGTACATAAATAAAGAGGTTGATTGATGAGTCTAAGCCTGTTTTGACTTGTAGAAGTGATTATGAAAGTATGTCCGTATATTTCATAATAATTGAAGACTGGGAATAAACTTGAACATACACACACAGCATTTGAAGTTGCTAATGCTTGTGAAACTCTATCAGAAATAAGATCCTTATGGTTTTTTAACCACAATGCTGCAGGCTGGTATGTGAGGTGGAAAATGAAAAGTTTCTGCAGTTCCATACTGGTATTTGGTGGAGTTTGAATCTGAGTTTCTTTTCTTTCACTTCAGGTTAGGAAGCCATATAATCTGAGTCCTTTTTTCTGTTAAAATGATGGGAGGACCTTAAACCCCTGTTCCATGTGAATAAATGTTATGTAGCCCCAGAACTAACAGCAGGCACCATGGCTTTTTCAGGCATAAGAATACCGTGGTTTGTGTCTTACTGGGGCCAGTGTGCTCTGGGCCAAGAGCTGCATAGCAGCAAAGCTGACTCCTGTTATTTAGTTTGGAAATTATCTGTGTTTTGGTTGTTGGTTTTGTTTTTGGTTTGTAACTTTTTTAATAGAGTAATTTAGGTGAATTAAGGATCAAACATTTTTTGCTGTTAACTTGTCAGTTGACTGTAGGTGCACACCTTCCTTTTATATTGATGGGTTTTAATACCAAACATCTTGATTAGTACATCTTAAAGTGAATTGTTAGCTAATAGCTGCTTACTAAAACCACATTAATGTTTTTGGAGTGTTTAGACTAAGCCTTTTGACCAAGGGTTGCTAAAGAATAAAAATATCTAAAAAACAGTTTGTGGGAAAGTGGTTTTGTAGAGTTTTATTGGTTTGTCTCCTTTTTTGAGTGCTTTAAGAAAAATTGCAATGCTTTCAAGCAGGTGGATACTTAAATAGCATTAGGCCACATCAAGTGATTCACTTTCATATTTGCCAGAACATGCTTCTCACATTTCCTGTAGCAGTTGACAAGGTCTTTTGACCCATAAATTTAACCTGATTTTCAAGGCTTTCGGTATACAAAATTATTCTAATTTGTTTGCATAAACTACATGGAAACAAACATCCAGCAATGTCTGGGCAAGTGGTGGGAGAGCCGTGTTTTAAATGAACAGTGTTTGATTTTCCCACACACACTTCCCATGTGTGAGAGTCCTTCATTTCTCCCTTTCTTTCTTCATTGCCCCCCTTTGAAGTGTAAGGACACTGCTCCAATGTGTTTTCTTACTTTCATACCTTGAATTTCTTACTCTTTTCTAAGACCCAGCCACTTCTAGCCTGTCTTATCCTATGTGTCTGTTGTCATTTCCGTGTGCTAATTTCCAAGTTCTAAGGAAGGCTCAGCAGCATTAAATGGTGTCTGAGTTGACTAGGTTTGTGTGGGATGCATTATTTGACTGTCAGGAAGTGTGGCAAAATCTCTGTGGAGCACAAAGGATGAGCACACCGTGCATCACCTTGTCTAACATGCATCTTCTTTGTTAAGAGTTCTCCTTTAACAGGCTCCTTAAAAAAATCCCTTCTGCATTTTCTGAAAACTGTTGACAGGTTTTTGGTGTTTCAGCCAAGGAGCTCAGCTACTGCAGACTTGAGTTGATGCCTGAATAGTTGCTTGTCATACACAACAAAAATTTGGGAAGCTGTATGTAAGGGATAGAAGTGCTGAGATTTCTTTTGGTGGTGGGTGGGAGGCAGGTTGACTACATTTGGGGATGTTTGCCTGAAATACCACTGACTGCTGTTTTAGAGCATGGTATAGCAGCTTTATGGTATTTGAAGGGAAGTATGAGAGCAGTATGGAAGATAGTAACAGCCACAGAGTGCTATCATTAGAAGAGGAATATCTTATATATCTTGTTCCTCATGAGTTTCAAATATGCTGAAGTGACAGGCTTCTTTAATCCTACTGTAAAAAAAAAAAGTATCTGTTCCAGACAAGCTCCAGGATGTGAGATGATGTCAGACATGACTCAGTTTCCTTGAAAATCACTTTAGCTATAGACACAGCAGTGTCTAATGCAGTCTGGGAATAATGATTAAAATGGAAAAGGGATCTTGAGGAGGTCCATTCATTTGTCCATCTTTCTCTGCACTCTGAAGATTATTCTTAGCTCACTTTGTTTTGAGGAATTTACTTTTTCTAGCTAGCCAGTGCTGCAGGCTGGCTGAGAGTCGCCAAATCCCTCTCACTGCTGATCCCAGGAAACAATCCTGTGTGTCACTCTTCCTCTGGTCTTTCTCTTCAGAATCAAGTGCTCTGTTGATTAATACTGAAAAAAAGAGAGAAGGGACAATTAGAGAAATCAAGCTAGATTTTCAAATTAGTCACGCTTTTTGAAAAAAAGGTGGAGATATAAGCATCTGCCATGCATGGAAAAAAACGGGGGAGGGTGGGTAGAGGAAGGACAATTTGATTGCCCTTTCCAAGAGGCTTCAAAATAATTATTGTCAGTGTTTTAACAAGCTCTGTTCTACTTGTGTATATGCTGTTACCAAGAATCAGTGCTAATATTGTACTGAAGCATGTTTCTGTATTTAGGAAGCCAGTGTGTGGTTGTTTCACAGTATCTAGCTGTACTATTTATTTTTACAAGTTTCTTGAAAAGTCAAGTTCCTCTGATGAGGCAGCAGTAAAACAGTTGTAATATAGAGATGATACAAGATGCTGCATGTGCCAAGTATGCTTCATTCACTAAATCTGGCAGCATGCTGTAGGCAGTGCTTCTGAAATAAGAACACCTCTCAAGGAAGATTTTAAAAATATCTTTCTGTATATCTCCTTCTTTGAGCAGCACACACAAGATACGTGCAAGTTTATAAAAATATTGGCACTTTAAGGTTTTCCCTTGTCAGCAGCTGTGAAGGTTTTGGTTCTCTGTTTAACTAGAATAGGTTTCCAACATGTCTTTACTTTTAAGAAAGTAACTTAATTCTATAAATACAGATGATAGTACTTTCATAGTCCAGTAGATGTAGAAAAACTTGATGCTACAGAAATCTTCTGTACTAAGGAAAATCTACAGAAATCTTCAGTACTTTCTGTACTAAGTACAGAAATCTTCTGTTCTTCTGTACTGTAATATGAAACTTTGTACACAGTGGTATTTCTTGAGTTTTATGTTCAGAATCACAGAACACTGGAACAAAAGTACCTATGAGTGTTCTTGTTTTGAAGTTTGAAGTTAGGAGCTTTCGTTTTCTGGCCCTGTAAACCGTGTATCTGGAGGTTTGAAATGCTGTGGAAGTGTGAAATGTGGTGGGAGTTGATTTGCACTGTCTCAAGAACTCCTCTCTTGTTCCAGGACACTCACCAGCTAAAACTACTTAAGACGTTAGAAGGTCACGCGTACGGGGTCTCCTACATTGCCTGGAGTCCAGATGACAACTACCTTGTTGCCTGTGGCCCAGATGATTGTTCTGAGCTTTGGCTCTGGAATGTACAAGTAAGTGGTGGCTAAGAGTGAAAAACAAAACTTTGTGGTCAGCCTGATGCTTTTGTTTCAATATCTGAATACTGCAGGTGTGAAAGAAGGAATTGCCGCAGACTTGTGCCAGGGTGGGAATGTAAAGAAGAGATGCTGATCTCACTGTCCTCCTCTCAATTTGAAAAAATAATTATGGCAGCCTGCTAATGCTCTTTGCACTTTGGACAGAACTGAAATTGGAGTTTAAGTCTAAGTGTCTGGGATTGTGCAGCAATTCTTGTGTGTGTGGTTACCATCATTTCTGAGAAAGGATGGCATAAATGCATAGGATGTCAGAGAGCTCCTGAAGAGAAGGACAGCAAACTAATCAAGAGAAGCAGAAGTATCATTGAAGGGAAGCAGTTGCTCATTGATGATTTTAGCAAGTAGGAAAAGTAAAAGATGCAAACTGTTCTGCTTCAAGTCACCCTCCCAGTGATGTCAGTGAAAGAGGCTTCAATTTATGATTTCAGAGCTTCATTTTTCCATCAGGCACATGGGCATTTTGCCATTCCCTCCATGGATTTGAAAATCACTTTCTGCTGTTGAATTTTATGGGCACTTGAGTTGATATAAAAGCTTCCCTTGCCTCGGTTGAGAGCTGTGTAGACTTCCTTGTGCTGTCTTGGGCTCTGAACTAGTGTAGTTTCTTAAAACAAAAACGTTCCCTTTCTTCACCCTTGGAACACTTTTCTTCTGTTTAATTGACTAAATTGGCTCAGTGAGGAGCACTGCTGACAATGCCACTCATTGGTGTTTTGTCTTGTGAAATGGTGGCTTTATACGCTGGGCATGAAAGCTAAATCTTGGCATGGAGAGCTTCAGCTCAAGGAGGAAAACATTCTAACTGCTGTGATATTCCTAACTTGTTACTGAAATACATTTTGTTACCTCTTTTCTTCTAGTCTGTCTCTGCCTCCTTCCTTTCAGAGTTGTGGGTTTTTTTCGTTTGATAGTGCGTGTCACTGTCTTGGCTTGTTCATGTGATTTCTTTTTATTCCACTCAAAATCTTTTAGTTGTCTGACACACCAGCTATTCCATCTCTCTTGATTTGAGAGACAAAAGAAATTGTCCCAAATCAAGTCCAGATTCACTGGATATGCTAAATTAGTTCTGCCTTTTCATTGCATTATTCATAAGTGTGTTCCTTTTTAACAAACCTGTTGAAATATGTGCACCTCCAAACTATTCAAGTCAGATAAAATTACCAGTGTCTTTTTGGGAAAGGATTCTGGTATAAGGCCCTGCTGCCTTTGCTTATTTTCCAGACAGGGGAGCTGAGGACAAAGATGAGCCAGTCTCATGAAGACAGTTTAACAAGTGTGGCCTGGAATCCTGATGGGAAGCGTTTTGTAACGGGAGGGCAGCGTGGACAGTTCTATCAGTGTGTAAGTTCTCTGCATCTGTCCCTTTGAAAACAAAGCAAGAAATTAAAAGCTTGGTCCCTGCTTTTTTGGGTTTTGTATATGTGTACACTAAAGCTTCTGATCCTTTGCAATTCAAAGAAGCAGTACATTAATGCAAGTATTTAAGCAGCACTTCTGTATGGAGCAGTTTGAAGGGTTTGAGTGTCTTTGACCTTCCTCAAGGAGGATTTGTGGTCTGGATTTTTTTTCTTAGCTGCTTCAGAAAAAAACACTAATAAAAAGCAGTACCTTTGTCCACAAGTGTTTTATTCCACAGAATTTTGACTACGTCTTTCTTAGTTTTTGCATACTGTCTTTGCTTAGTGAAAACAGATGTGAAACCCTCATTACTTGACTAATGCTGGTTTGGGGTGGTGGTCCACAGTTTGACCATATTCTTGATTATTTTCTCAACTGGTTCCCAGAATAATAATGTAGTATGACTGTGAAGGTCAGCTCAGTGGTGGGGTACAGGTGGCATGAGAAAGTGACAGAAGGGATTCTCTGCTCTCCAGGGTGGATTCCTACAAAAGCCCTTGGTTAAGACTACCAACTCCTAATTCATTTGGTCCTGCCTTGTAAAGGGTAAAATTGCTTTCTGTAGCAATTGTCTGAATAGAAAGGGAAAAACTTTTTTGTGTCACAGCTCCTCAAAAACCTGAGACTAATGGTTGAATGTTTGTTGTTTTTTTCCTTCTGCTCAGGATTTAGATGGTAACCTCCTTGACTCCTGGGAAGGGGTGAGAGTACAATGCCTTTGGTGCTTGAGTGATGGGAAAACTGTTCTAGCGTCGGACACACACCAGCGAATTCGGGGTTATAACTTCGAGGATCTCACAGACAGGAACATGTAACTGCCTCTTTGTTGGGTTCTGAATTCCTGCTTCTTAGTGGCAGAGGAAAATTGAGGAAGGGTGTGGGGCTCAGGATGGGAAACCAGTTGTTAAATGGTCTCAATATTAAAAGATGGGACAAGAATTAGTGAGCAAGTTTCAGCAAGCAGCATTAGATCAAGTATTAGAAATAACTTCCTAAGCATTGGAGTAGGTTTCTGGTGGATGTTTTGGCATTTCTGTCATCATGAGTACTTGTAGTCCTCTCAATTCCTGACATAATTTAGTAGATTCTGCCTTGAATTTAGGAGTTGAGATCTGAAGTCCCTTTTGGTCTTGGTGTTTGGCCTAACTATAAACAAGTATTGCAAACCTGGCTTATACTGGTTTATAGTCATACCTTATTTCAGAGTTGGAACTGTTTTTCCCTGATCATACTGCAGAGACAGGACATGCCTGTTGTCTTGGTGTTGTATCATTATGTGCTTATCTTGACTCTCGTGTGTTACCATTTCAGAGTACAAGAGGATCACCCTATTATGTCGTTTACTATTTCAAAAAATGGCCGTTTAGCTTTGTTAAATGTAGCAACTCAGGTGAGTTGGGAATGTTGAAAGGAAATGGAAATAAATCTGCAACTGTTACCTGTTTTTAAGTATTTAGATGTGAGTTAGAATGTTTGATATTAACTAATTGTATATTGTGTAGTATGAAGGTCTTAATATTCATAAATACAGCATGGAATTAATTCTCTGACAAAAAGGCAATCCTATTCTTGAGACCTGATTTATTTTTTTTTTGACTGATTTATAGTCAAGAGTTTCATATTGGGAAATATGTACTATTAAATGCTATTATCTGCCTGTTGCATTGAGAAGCCAGGTACAGCAAGAACTGTGGCACTTTACATGTCTGGGGGCAGAGATTATATTTATCTATTTCTGCTTTTGAAACCTTGGGTAAAAATGAAGCTTTCAGAGTGGAAGTGACCTACAGTGAAAGTTTAGTTTAGTAATTTGATACATCTTTGCTCTTTTCACCCACTAACAGTACCAAAGTTGGCTCTAAAATAGTGCACTT
Source organism: Pyrgilauda ruficollis (assembly GCF_017590135.1). Classification (NCBI taxonomy): domain Eukaryota; kingdom Metazoa; phylum Chordata; class Aves; order Passeriformes; family Passeridae; genus Pyrgilauda; species Pyrgilauda ruficollis. The sequence goes on along the minus strand of NW_024524489.1, from coordinate 7,499,664 downwards.
CCATGTCTAATTTTTTTTCATTGTTCAGAAGAATGCTATTAATAATACTTAATGATAAAATAACATTCTTTAAATTTCTTATTTCCAGGGAGTTCACTTATGGGACTTACAAGACAGAGTTTTAGTGAGAAAGTATCAAGGTGTTACACAAGGATTTTACACAATTCACTCGTGTTTTGGAGGTCATAATGAAGATTTCATTGCGAGTGGCAGTGAAGGTAACACCATTCACCTTTGTGCAGAAAACTGGAACACTGTATCCTTCCTATACCTTCATCTTATAGATGACAGTTGCTAACAACATTATAAAAGCAAACCAACTGGCTTGTGAAATAAATTTGAGGTGTGCTGAGATTGTGGCATACTTCAAGAAGTAATTGTGGGCTGGCAGACAGAATCTTCTGAGAGGATGGCAGAGGTAGAACACATTAATGACTCTTTTGTGTTCCTCCTCCAAAGAAAAGCATCTGCACAGTTTTAATTAGAAGTGGGTGGGGTGTTCTTGAGGATTTTTGTTTTGTGGTGTGATATTTAGACTTCTGGTTTGAATAAAATGTACTTCTGGGGAGTAACAGCTTCATTTGCCTGTTGAAGATATAGGTGTGGTGAGGTTATTTCAATTTCCATAGAATCATTTAATTACAGACAGAGTAGCCTCAAATTAGGCAGTTGTTGACGTAGTCTGGTAGAGTTTCTTGGTGATTAAAGGCTTTGAAGTATGTTTTTATTCAGCTGTCTGTGGCAAGAGTAGAAATTTGTTAAAAGCTTATGTGTTGAATTGGTTTGGTTTTGTCACTGGTGTAGTGCCATCATCTGCCATGGAGGTCACGTAAAATTCAAGCTTATGCAGGGCTAAGAATTATACGTGTAATAGGTAAACAAATTACTGTGAGTACTGTGTAACTCACAGTTCTTGGGAAACAAGATTGGCCAAGGCATTTCCTACTCTGTTTTTGGAAAATATGAAATATATCTAAAATAAAATGAAGTTTCACTCTCTGACTGTATCCAGTGGAATATGACTGACTGAAGGACAGCACCTCCAGTCCTCCAATCCAGTGTGAACCTTTTTCTGTGGCTGGACAAGATTCTTTGTTTCCTGACAGTTCAGGATTTAGCCAGAACTGTGTGCAGGTGTAGATACTGTAGTGTACCAGTCATTTTTGTCCCCCAGTTTATTGACTTTCATTGTTTAAAAACCACTGTAGTTGAAACCAGCGGTAAGGAACTGATGGTTTCTTAGATTTGAACTGTCTGAAGCTGTTGCCTTTGTTTTTTAAAAAACAAGCAAACAATAATAACAGGTTACATCCTCACAGCTGGCTTTAAAAAGTAGTTGATCACGTTGTCATAACCTCTTAAAACATCATGTCGGGTTAGGTAGGGGTTTTCCTGGCAATTGCATCCATAGGAAGAAGGTAGAGGTCTCTGTCTCAGAGGGGAATTGACAGCTGCCCTAAAGTAGTTATCTTGTTTTTTCCAGACCAAAGTTCTGATTTGTCTTTAGGCTTTGGTTACCTGACAGAGCAGAGGCTTGTGTGTCTAGTGTGTGAATTGTGTTGTTGGTGAATGGCATGGATGCACAGGTCCCCTTGAGATCCTAAGTGGAATGGGAGCCCAGCCAGAACATGTGCATCAGCACAAGCACATGTGAAGGTGGTACCTCAAATGAGCTGGTTCAGCACAGGACAAGGGAGTTACCATGTAGGAAAAAGCCATGAGGCTTTTCTGGCAGGAAGGTCAGAGAGCAAGTTTGTTTCATAAAGGGCAGGGAGGAGGAATAGAGGAAGATTGGTTTGTTTGCTGAGCCTTCAGTGGCATCTATGTGAAAGCCTTTAAAATAGATCAAAATACTTTCATTTGGTTGCTAGACCCCAACACTAGGCTTTTGTGTAATACTAGCAATGCATACTTGTCCAGTTTACGTAACTCTGTTTGGAATGTTCCACAGACAATCCTAGACAGGTAAACCCACAGACTTGTTACAGGCTGCTGGCCTACAGCTGGGAAAAACCCCCTTCCTTCTCCCCACTCCTCAATTATTCTTAAATATGGTTGGCTCTAAAGAATGACTCTTCTCTAAACAGTGCAGTAGAATGTCTAACCAGTTCCCTATTCTATTTCTAGCATGTTGCTAGAATTAATTAAAAGGTTCCCATCACAAAATAGGATGTGCAGGGTTTATTTGCATCTACTTCAATATGTACAAATTGATATCTTTAAATACCACACAGTAATTGGTTGTCAAAGATAGTAATAGCTCACAGTTTGAGCCATTAAGCTTTAGCCCTCCCTCATTTGCTCTGTTTGCACTTTCTCTGGAATGTCACAGGTTTTTAGTATTAAGATGTTTTTCATAAACTACAGAGCTGTGATCTTATCTGGTACTCACGAACAGGAGGTGGTTATAATTATTCTTAGTACTCATGACTTTATAATGCATTTACTAATTTGCAAATACAATTATTTGAGAGGGAGAAAAAAAAATCTGCAGGTCTTCCTTTTGAATAAGATTACAACTCCATACCTGTAATTAAAGAGCAGTTTAGTTTCTCTTTTTACCCTTGTATTGACTTATTTGCATTACAGTCAAACGTTTTTCTTCAAACACCAAGTGTAGTAGACTGGCAGGTGTTAATGGAAGAGCTTTGCCTGCCTTCTTTTGATCGCTTTTAAAACAAAAATTTTGTTAGTGCTGTTCCACACTGGAGACTCGAGTTTTAATGAGAGCAGGTGTGCAAGTGCCGGTCCCACAGCTGTGCGTGCGCAGAGCAGCGCTGCTCAGGCCGCTCTCCCTGTGTTTGGTTCAGATCACAAAGTGTACATCTGGCACAAGCGCAGCGAGCTGCCCATCGCGGAGCTGACGGGGCACACGCGCACGGTGAACTGCGTGAGCTGGAACCCGCAGGTCCCGGCCATGATGGCCAGCGCCTCCGACGACGGCACCGTTAGGATATGGGGACCAGCGCCTTTCGTAGACAACCAGGATATTGAAGGTAAAAAAAAGGGCCTTACTCAAAATTTAGTCACTGCTTTGTTTTGGTTTTTTTCTAGTGTGTGACTGGTGGTTTTTATCTGAGGTACTCATTTTGTGGAATAAAAAAGACACAATCGGTATTTTCAATATTATTCTGACGTGGCCCTATAGAAAACTGTGGTGTCACTAAGAGCCTAGGAGTATATTAATTTATTTATGCAGACTCCATAAAAACCTGGCTTTCAGTGCTTAGGTTTAGTAATGTACAATGTTATTAAAATTTAAACAGTGCATTCTAACCACACTTCAAATTGAATTATGTTATTGGTTACAAAAGAAATTTCCAATGTCTAGAGAGAGTGTAAAGTTTTACCCTAGAGAACCTGTACAAAATTGTATATTTACTAACCATCAGTAACCACATGTGTCTAGGGGAGAGGGAGAAAATGCTCATTTTTTTGCTGCCAAAATGCACCCAGGTGTTCCCAGCCCTTCTTGCCTCCCCCAGATTGCTAAGGAGATGACTGGTGGGGAGTTGTTGTGCACTTTATGTGGTTCTGTCATTATGTATTCAACCTTGCAGTAAGAATTTACAGGAGACATTAAAATGATATATAGTATATCCTGTTGCCACAGAACCTCATGGATGTGACACCAAGGGGAACCTGGGCAAAGTAATCAAAGAGAAATCCATTAAGGGCTGGTAGATAAGTAAACACCTCTAGTTCAGAATGTCCCTTAGGTAAAAATGGCTGAAAGTTGGAAGGATGTTAGGAGGAAGCATTACCTCTTCTCCCTGCTCCAGTGCTTTGATACATGTGTTCTAGTCTTGGACTAGGTGGACCAGCCTGGCTAATCTGTAAGACCTGGAATGCCCCTGTAAGGAGTCAGAGCCTGTCCTCCAGCTGGTTTTACTCATGGCTTTGTTGTTTGGTTTTCTGCAGTGAGCTGCTTGCTCACTCTTTCTTAGTTCCTCCAGAAAATGAACCAGTAAGTGCCATCAAAACCAAACCAACCACAAATGGATTTCTCACAGCAGTGCTTTCACAAGAGGTGTAGGTGCACACAATAATACCTAACCACTTAGGAATCCTAAATGGGTGACAAGACAGCTCTGTCATTAGCACACTCCCCATGAACTTGTATGGCAATGTGTGTTACGTCTTCTTGGACCAGATGCTTTTTGAGTACCCGCACCTAACATGCTAAAATAATTTCTAGATTGTTACGAATAATTTTATCTAAAATAAGTAATTTTAAGCATGGAATTTAGCTACATTGTAAGATCAATTAACTAGTGCATGTTCAGTTAAAATTTATGTAAATACACTGTATTAATTACCTTATGATAGAAATATGAACTGTTGCTAAGATCTTCAAGCTGTGATTTCTTTCTCTCTCTCTATGTTTTTGTTTTTGCTCAGAGGAATGCAGTAGCATGGATAGTTGATGGCGAATTTGGAGCAGACGACTTCAGTTTAACTTAATTAGTCGTATTTTAAATGGCTTGGGATTTGGTGCAAACAAACATGATTGATAGCTGGACAGACATGCTCGTCATGAAAAAGAACCATTTCTGAAGCCCGGTTGGGGCCAAACATTTACCACCTTTGCTTCATAGTAACCAGTCGAGATGAAGCACGTCTTTAGAACTTTGTTGGACACCGTGTTGAAATTACCCCCCCATCGGTTGTGAAGAACTGTGCTACATTCAGGCTAACCATTGAACTCAGTATATATATTTTTCCCTCCTGCCTTTTTGTCTGGCAGGCTACTGTTCTTGTTGCTCTTCTGTGTAATGAAGTTTAAATGCTTGTTTGGAACACTTTATTTAACAGTTTAGAAGGCTTGATAGAAAGAGTGCTTTAGTCTGAAGAGTATACATTGGATAGGAAAGTATTTCCTTCTCTTGTTTCTCAAGTCTCTCTCCGCCTTACTTAGCTTGAGATCTTTGCAGCTTGGTTCATGGATTCTAGCCTTGCCCGTTGCGCAGTATATCTATCAATTGAGAGGATAAACCAATGAACTATGTCAAAAGCACTCTCAGTATCACATTTGACAAAAAGTTTTGTACTTTTCACATAGCTCGTTGCCCTGCAAAGGGGTTAACAGCACAATTTTTTAAAAATAAATTATTTATAGGATTAAAATGACTTCATTTGTATACATTTGGAATTAAAACAATGCAAGAAGTGTCGTGAAACACGGTATCACTGATGCTTTTCTGGAGTGTCCTGAGACCCAATCAGAAGCAGTGGCTGGAAGGAGATTTATGTAGGCAGTAAAGCTTGTTTCAGATGGAGGAATTCACTGTCCATCTTAACAGTTAGACTGTATTAGCTAGGAAGAAAAGCATTCAGACTGCACCACCAGTCTAAGAGCTGAAACAAGAAGAGGTCTTTTGGTTTTTTTAATTACATAAATATATGCAACAATGCTGGTGTAAAAGGTAGACTACACTTTGAGGGAAGAATGTGTTGAAAGAGTCCTTTCTTCACAAAGTCAACACTTTGTATAAGTAATTTACGTACAAATCATAATTAAACACTTGTATTATGATGGAAATTTTTTCTTTATTTGATAAACAGGGGTGGACAGATTTTGTTGTTGAGAATATACTTTTAAGTTTGCAGATTTAAATGCCTCTCCCAGACCTTGTCGCAAGCTGGTGCTGTGAACATCTTGACACATCTAGGAGTAGTTCCACCTAATGTCCCATATTAAGAAAAAGCAAACATTTATAGTTGAAATATTTATTCTTTTTGACATAAACAGATGGCCTGGCATCTCTGTGCTTCTGCACTACACACAGATCCATTATGGGATGGCACTGGATTCCCTTTTGCCACCTTGGGTGCAAAGGTAGTGTTGGTACTGCTGTGAAGTAAAGAAGGAGCAGGGAAGGGCATGCCACCAGAGTCATGTGAGCAGGAGTGAGGACTTCATCCTTTCATGAGATAATGATTCAGTGTCCTTATTAGTCACGTGTGGAAGAAGGGTGGGGGAAGGTTTGCTGGAATTCCTGGGAAGAGAGGTGTAGCCACTTTGAATGGGAGTGTGGTGTTTCCCAGAAAAACAAAGGTTAGCAGGTTAGACTTTTTTTTTTTCTTTTAGATTCCAGCCATCCGATGTGTGTTTGTCTTGCCTTGTGTGCAGACTTAAGCATGAGTTAAGATTCTGATACTGTGGTTGAGACCAGCCCCAAATCTGACATACAAGTCTTGTAATACCTCCAAAACCAGGTAGGAACTTAATGTTCAGCCTTAAAACTAAGGTGAATGCTTTGATAGCAATTACTGTTTCACAGCACTGAAAATACATGTGTAAACTTAAGATTATATAGCAGTTCCTTCTTCCTTTAATCAGTTCTGGAGGAAGCTCTTTATTTCCCTTCCTAGTTCAGAAAGTGCTAAATGAGTCAGGCCTGTGGCCTTAATGTTGCAGCAAAACAGACAAGTTCCCATGGTCAAATTTGAGTAAGCTAAACCGAAATTGTAAAATGTTTTACATGTTCAAAACATGGTACAATTCATAAGCACTGCCAGCATGTGAATCTTTGGAAGTTATTCTAGTATTGTCTTACTCTGGAACTTAGGTTTTCAAACCAAACATTGTTTAGGGAGAGCAAGAATAATGGTTTTGATGTCTCTTAATGTCTCATGCAGTGGTCTTGTCATTACATACTCATGGAAATAAAGTGGGAACTTCAGGCAGGTGGTGAAGGCTGGATCAAATCTCAAGTGTAGATTTAAAGTTTTATATGCACTTCAGGCATTTCCAGTGTGTGGCCATAACGAACCAGAGTGAGACTCCTTCCCTGGTGCAGCTGGGGGAAGGTGTGGGCTGATGCCTGCTTTCCACAGCGGTGCAGTTAGGGATTTAAATTTAGGACCTCTGCAAAAACACTGCCCCTCTCTTCTGGACTTGGTTTGTCCCTCTGGGATACTTTAGAAACTGAGTTAGGGAGAAGCACGTGTGGGACCTCTCTCCCTCAGTGTCCTGGTGCAGCCATGCCACGTAAAGGCACGCTCCAAGCAGGTGGCACTGCTTCCAGAGTGTCTCAGTGCCAGCCTGTTGGCACCTCGGGGCCATGAGCAGGCAGGACAGAAAGGTGAGATTCATCTTCATTTTGCCACACCACTCAGTCCCACAGCAGCTGCCATTAGAGATGTAGCAATGAGTACCATCCCAACCTGGAGGTGAAAGACCAACCTAAATTATTTCCAACACTATGTGGATTGAAAAGTACCAATACTTTTTGTGCACAGACGATAAAATGAGACTGGGGTGGGGGTAAAGGGGGGAAACCCAAATTAGTTTGCTCATTTGCAACACACTGATTTCCATGTGCTTAAAAATGTTCATAGGCTGGAGTGTAAGGCTGGAACAAGTACACACCCACAATAAATTACTGTATTTCCAGTCAGCAGGCCCGTGGTTTTAGAGAAGAAAATACTGTAAGTGTGTACTCATTTTGTAACTTTCTCTGGTCACCTGTTGGCTTCAAATATTCACAGCAGCCCCAGGTTATTATCAAGGCAGATCTCAAAAAAAATGCTGAAGCATTTTATTATCTGAATGTTCTTTAGCTGTTCAGGTAAGTAATTTTCAAGGCACAATGGAACACAAAAGGGAAAATGGTAGCTCTGTTCATGTTTTGGAGGGGAGGGAAGTGGGGGAGATGACACCTTTGTTTTTAAATTCCCTCTGTCTTTTCTGAAGTTCTCCAACTTTAAAGTTAACTTCTCTTTATGATTGGAGCAAAGATGCAAGCTAGAAATCTGCCCAGATCTTGCCAGTTACTTCTCAACTTGGCTTCAACCAGGTAATGTTTAATAAAACTGTCTGCTGTGGGGAGTTGGTGTCTAGTTGTGTATTTTTACACTGCTAAGTGATGCTCCCACCCAACATCAGTTGCGGAGGTTTCCTTAGCAGGAAGCCAGGGCTCGTACAATTAGCTGTAGCTCGAGGGGATACGTTGTAGATCCAAATGGGGAGGGAGGTAGAGAAAAAATAATGGACATAAAAAGCAGGATTTACTGACCAACAAACAAACTACTGTAACTCAAGGGGGAGGAGTTAAAATGCACTTTCAATAGTTTGTCCATATTTTTAGCTACAAAATACACTTGTATCTAATTTCTTTTTGAGACGACTATTAAGAGGAACACCCATCCCATAAATGGCTAATCCTCCTTTTGCCCTCCTCCTGTCTTTTCCACATTGGCTTGAGTCCATTTTCAGCTGCCATACCTGATTTTTGAAAACTGCTACTTTTAACAATGTCTAGAAAGCAAAATCATTAACTATGACACTTTTTTTAAACAGGGTGGACTTAATTGAAGTGTGCAGTGTTGAACTACTGCTGCAGTAGCTGCCTCTAGTTGAAATAAACTGTAGCCAAGTTTTCTGTCTATTCATCCAGATAATCTGGATTCAGTCAAACATCTGTGAGAGTGTTCCTCCCATCTGGTGTGAGTGTGTGTGTGCATGTGTTCCACAAACAGAGAACCAAATGTTCTAGGTACTCGTCATGTTTTATTGCATACTTCAAGTCGTGTGTATGTGAAGTGTCCTTTGACCAGAAGGTTTTGGTTAATATCAGTATATTTTTATAAATTTGAAATTCATTGTGCCCCATCTTTTTTCATAAACATTTTTCATTCTTAGGGTATATGTGCTAGATTTGAAACTTAACATTTTTAGGCACAGATGGAAAAAGTTATTGGCTCCTTGAAAACATATGGGACAAAATGGATCCTCAAAGCATGTATGTACTTACAAACCAAGCTGTAGAGATCAAGAAAAGAACTTTATTGTTGATCTCAAGATTTCTAAATTGTCAAGATTTATATGGAGTTGTGGTGGAACTAGTTAACACTTAGAGCTTTTGGTATGTAATGACTATTTGCTATGGACTGATATTAAATGTTTCAAAGGATTGCGTTCTTAAAACTTTCTGGATTTTTGTTACTCTCAGATATTATTAAGTAGTTAAAAATTTCTTTGCTATATTACATTAAAAACATAAGAACTTTGGGTCTCGTATTTATTTTCACTTGTTTTACTAATTATTTACAGAACACCGTTTTAACTTTTTTATTTTATAAATGTGTAGTATTTTAAACATATCTTTAAAAATTGTTCAATTGGAACTACATTAACTTCTGATTTGTTTTTATTAGGATTTTTAAAAAAAAATACACTTTTTCCATGTCGGTGCACAGCACTTAACAGAAATGTTTGTATTCCCTTTCTTTCAATTCAATAAACAATAAATAACTGGAATGAATAGTTCTTAGTTTCCCTAACTTCACTTATATGACTGACTTGGATGTTAATTTCTGGATCGTTAATTGTAGATTTCTTCCATAGTATTCACTTCCTGGCTAGGACAATTAATTGGTGGCAGTGTAGCTGCAGCTGAGTCACTCGGTGCTGTGTTCAGGCTCTCCAGGCTCTGCTGCCTGCCTCTAATCCACCTCACCCCTGTTTGTGCTGTACTTTAGCACCCGACCTGCCCATGTCCAGGCTGTGCTTATCTCACTTGCTCAACATCTGCTCCCTTGAGGCTCCCTGAACTCCGTCATTCCTTAATGCTGCAGCTTGCTTCAATACCACACTCTGCTTGCTGTAGGTGATCTCTGAGTTTTATGGGGTTTTTTGATACTTGATAGTAAGAAGGTGCTCATGAAGTACTTGGGTCTCCTGCCTTTGTGTTCCCTCTAACTTGTCCCTCCTCCCTGTGCCACAACATCATCTTTGTCCCGCTTTTTTATTCAGCTCTAGCTTACGTTGTGTTAAAAAGTTGTGCCTGAATTTCCACTCCCTGTAGCTTTTCCAAACCTTTTGCTGATGTGCATGCAATTTTTGAATTTTTTACTTATTGATTAGAAGTTTTCACTCCTTCTAGTAGCACCTTTGTATTAACTTTGTTCTCTCCCTTACAGTTTAGGCAGCATACAGATAATTAGGGCTTAAATGCAGCTGCCAAGAGAAGGGATGTGCCTTATTCCTCTGCGTGTCCCCCTTTGTGCCACTTCCCTTGGCTGCTGGTATTTGCAGGAGGGTTCTTGAGTTGCAGACCCACTTCAGCCATGAATTATTCACATAGCAGATGAAGGAAGTTACTGACAAACCCAGCAAAAAAAAGCTGTGCTTCATCTGCCGTCCTGTCTGCCTTTAACAGGTCAGAAGTGTGCAAGAGAAACAGGGATATGAATTCTTTGGGCCTGTGACTTTTCAGCTTTTGTTACACTTAAGTCCTTTGGGTTTGGGTTTTGATATTTTTGGGTTTTTTTTTTTAATTTTGTTTTGGTTTTTTAATGTGGTTTTTTTTTTGGTTTTTTGTTTGCTTTGAAATAATCTGAATTATTTTAAAAAGAAATTCCACAGTGAACCTGAGAGCAGATGTGCATTTCTTAATCAGCTTAAACCTAAACTCTGCCTGAGAAGAGCCCTTCCTTACACCTGTCCCCGCTCTCTGTGCTGCCTGGTCACCTCCCTGTGTGCCTCACATGTGCCAGGGCTGTCACCTCATCCCAGAAGGATGGCAATGCCCGTTGTCTCCTCACTTTTAAAGAACTATAATGCTCTGAAGGGTTGGTATGCCTCTGTTTCTGCCAGAGCTAAGGTGGTGAATGTACTGATAACTGGTTCATGATACGTAGCCCAGATTTTCCTACTGCTACCTCCAATGTCCATCATATCCTATACTTAAAGGCATAAATGGTCTTTTGGCACTTGTACAACAAAATCCTAGAGAGCTTCCTGTAAGAAGAATTAGAATCAAGCTGACATTCCTGAACAGATGAAGATTTGCCCTTTTGGGCTTATCAGAATTTCTGGTTGATTGTTAACCTGCGTGTAGAATTGTTCTTAGGACTACTGGTCAGACCACTGATTAAGCATGTTCCATAACACAGAACCATTTCAGAAAACCAAACCAGTCATTTACTAGATTGAAAAGGGAAGTATATTCTTTAAAAAAGGTTCAATAAACAACAGTGTAACTAATGATTAATTAAGGGGAAACATGCAATTCTACACACTTTAACTAACCCCCCAAATGCACAATTCTTAACTGTGTTATGTAATCTCTGAACACTGAAGCAAGATGGTCATCTTTGTAAGCTGCAGATTGTGGGTGAGGAAAAGGGCTCAGTAGCATCAGTTAAAAGTTGGAATCCCTGCAGGACTGATTTCTTTTCACTGATTAGGAGTTTTCTATCAACCATGGCTCATGGTGCCTCACAAAGTTTTACCTGAATACCTCGAGTCCAAAGGGAAATAGTCTGAGTGAACAGGAAGGAATCTGTATTTGACCTCACACCGATTTATAGTGATAGTCAGATGAATCTTTTTTAAAAATCCATCTCAAGTTTCTTATTGTCTTGAATTCTGTATGATGAGCTTGGATTTAAATTACCTTGTTCTCATGCTGAAAAATAGGGAGTTTTGGGGTTTTTTTCTTACCACCATAAAAATTTCCGTGCTCTGTGGGTCTCCTAGGAGTCACATAATTGCAGTATTCCTCTTTCTTACTAATTAATCATGTTTTTAGCTATTACAAATACATTTTTTCTGAAGATCTCTTGAAGCAGGCACTGACCCTGTACAGTAAGAAGGCTTCAACATTACCAGTGTAATTATTCAGCAGAATTGTAGTCTCTGAAACCTGCTGCTGAGGTTTTTACAAGTCTTATAATCAGTTTTTGGATATAAGTGAACAGAACTTATTCATCACGTTTTCAGAATACAAGCTGCTAGTTTGAGTAATGGACTTAAAATTAAATGAGGTTAATGCTCATGTTTCTCAGCGTGAAACAAGTTTAGTGAACTGTATCTATTGTCAGCAGTACAGCAAGGACCTGACTTAGTCCCTTTCTTCCAACACCCAAAATACGTGCAGTAGGTTTTTTTCACACACAAATAAAGTCATTTAATTGTATACCACTATCTGCTAAAACAGTTACTGACTTTCTACTCTTTAGAAGTTTTTTTTGCTCTCCTTTCTCCAGACCTACCTCCTCTCAGAGTTTTGTCTTTACAGGGCAGTACTTTGTGTAGTTTGATGTTGTGCTGTCAGGTAGTCAGTGTCATCCAGCTGCGGTAGCTGTTTCTTTCGTTACTTTTTTAATGAGCAATTTTCAACATTCATCTTTAACACAGCTTAACTTGGACTCCATCCATCAAAAATTTAAAGCCAAACTTCTCCTAGAACACTGAACACAAGGTTACCTACAGCAATAAAGCATCAGTATTGCCTTTTTATGGCTAGCCCTGAAAACAATTGTCGACTTCAGCTGTACACTGAAACCCCAAGTACTTAAAAAAGCTCATAAATTTTCGGATGTAATTACAGAAGTATATTTTGTAAGTGTTTTAATTGATGTGTTTGTTTCAAGAGACCTATTCCCAAGCACATATAAAAACTTAGACAGTTATTGGACAGTGAGGGTACAAACTCAGGTTTATACGCTTATCGCTGATGCAAGAGCTGCACAAAGAGAACTTGCTGGTATCACTGAAGCAGAGTCACATCAGAACTGGAGTGAGTGGGGTTATGGGTAACCAGACCATTTCCCTGAGCTAGACAGACTCTTGTTTCAGCCCACTGGCTATGCAAGCAGCAGGTTCAGGGAGTAGCAACTGCAGATAGTCTTTTGCTCTGTAACCAACTCCACCCCAGTGCAATATGATCTTTACTTTATCTGGATGTCCATGATGCACTTCAATGACAAAATAGGAGTTGAAAGGAAAAAGCAAGTATTAATCATGTTTATCTGCACTCTTACACACAAGTGTCATATCCACCAAAGGGATCTTAATCCATCCAAATGCAAGACTTCATGCAGATTGTTGCAGCAGGGTGGGGAAAGGGAGGAAAATGTAATTTTTATTCCATTGATTTTTGTCTGGAAGGAATACCAACACAAAGATGCAAGCTGTGCTCCTGTTCCACTCTGAAATCTGTTCCAAGTGCTCCTTCAAATTAGGCTCTGATAGGACAGCTTGGCAGCCAAAGTCTCATCCTGACACCCCTCAGCAAGAATCAGGTATCACTGCTGCACTTGGACGTGTTCTGGAACAACCATCATTAGCTAATGCTGCTGAAACAAGTTTCCCTTATCACCATTTAATTCCTGTGAGGTCACTTCTGTAAGCAAGGATTTCCATCTTACAGAAGCAGCAGCTCCAGAAGTTTGGCTTGTAAAGGAACAAAAACAACTGCTACACAGATCCAATGCCTTTTGAAAATATTTTATGTTAAAAATACAGAAAAATATTTCTTGTTCAAAGAGGAAAAATATACTGCATGACGACACTGATCTAGGTGTGTTCGGGAGGTGTCTGTGGCTCCACAACCAGTCACTGGAGTGATGACCCAATTTGGCAGCTAATGGTTCTCTTTCAACTTCTCAATCATTTATCAAAGCCAGAATCATACTGTGACAAAACAGAAAACATGATACCAGTGGATTACTGAAGCTTGTGCAAGCAGGAGCAGCTCTCACTGTCATGGGAGAGCTGCACGGAGAGAGCCTGAAATAGAAAATCAAGGCACCCCTGCTGTGTGCTTTGCTTATGAAGACAAGGCTGCAGAAGCGACACTGCAGCACAGGAACAGCAGCTCTGCAGCCTTATCACAGAACACATCTATTTGTAACTCAGCCAGACCAACTTCATTTTTAAAAACAGAACTTGTAAAATAAACTTGGTGCTCAGGAGTATTTCCTTTCTAAACGGGTCACTTACTACTGTAGGTGCTGAAAGCATGCAACTCTTTAGGTTGTACTTGTGGTTTTGAGATTAAGGAATAGCCTGAGTATCCAAACAGTGTTTGATCAGAATGAATAAAGGCATATAATGAGCCCAGACATAGCTGTCAAAATATATTACCAAGGCTTAGCAGGATGCAAAAAGCTAAGACATGAATACCAACAATTACACCAGTGGAATAGAGGAGATACAAATAGCTGGCAGGCAATCCCTTTGTTGCTTGGGGGCAATTTTTGAAACTAACCTGTAAAGGTACATGAAGAAACAGAGCAGATGAAAGCCCAGCTTAATCATGGCTTCTTTCATGTGTGATTTCAGTTGTCCTCGGTTATGGATCTCTGTAGGATCAAATACTCCCATGTTTCCACTTGGCACCATAATGTACCTGAAAGTTAAAGAATAAAAAAAAAAAAACAAAAAAAACCCAACCAAACAAAAACAAACGTTAGGGAGTGTCAGGGCAAGAGGCAGGGAAAAGCTTGCCAAGAAAGGACTTTCATCTGAAGAGCTGTTTCACAATTCAAGGTAAGGGAGTTCTGGATATTGCAGCTATCTCTGCCAGTACAACCCACAAATCAGAAGAGAACAAGAAGTACTAAAAACATCAGCCCATCTCCCCACATATAAATGAGAGAGATTCCAGGTAATAGCCAATTCCAGCTTGTTTTAATTGCTGTTCACAGTTAGTTGCTGTCATGGGGAAAATGCCCACCCACACTGGAAAGATGCATTAGATGAAAGGGACTGGAAAATAATCTAATTTAACCAAGAATTAGTAATTTATTTAGCAAAAAACGTCTCAGAGAAAATCACAAACTCCAGTGGTCACACTGAGATGGCATAAGCCGAGGCCAAGGACCTGTGCTGTTAGTCCTGCCTCTGTCACAGCCATCCTGGGACACCTCAGCACAGACACCGAGGCCGACAGGGTGAGTTGGGCAGAACTGAAGATGTCAAGTTCCGCTGTCTGAACCCACATGAGAACAAAAGTTGAGTGAAGCCAAGTGGAATGTAAGCCAAGGAAGCATGGAACCAGCAAACCACATGTTTATGTCCTGTGACAATTGAGCCAGCAGCATGTTCTCTTGTCAGCAGAATTTCTCGAGGGAGCACATGGGAGAACATGAAGTTCTCACTCCAGCTGAGCTCAGGCCAGAACTACACTCAGATGTTGTACAGGCTCTACCTTCCTGGAACCAGACTCCTTCCATGCAGGAATTTAAATCTTTGTCTTAAAGCTGGAGCAGAAACATGGTCTCAGAACAGAACACTTGTTCAACTTTCTTCATATACTCCGATGGCACCACTTGTAGACCAAAAGACACCTCCCCACCTCTTACAACGTTCATTTCCATAAAGGAGGGGAAGGAAAGGGAACAAACCTCAGGGAGGTTTTCTAGCTGCAGTAGGACATTGGGAAAGAAAAGGTTCAGCTCACAGTAGTCATCTCTCACAGAGGCACTGAAAACACTGCAGCATATTTGACCAATACCAAAGACAGTTGTGTCCCATTACAAATAGTTCATGTTAAATAACTTCAGTTTGAAATTCCCTTCTAAATTTGAAGTTTTGAATGGTTGTTCTGTGTTTAGTGTTCGAGCACAAATTACTGTCCATTTCCTGGTAATGTAACACATTTTATTGGAGTAGAAGGAGAAACATGTTTCCTGTACCAATTTATCCTAGAAACAGAATGAGGAATTTTCTTACACGTCTGGGATATGAGTGTGATAAAGACAGCATGCATTAATTTTGCTTTTTTAAAAAATGGTGACACTTAAATAATGCAGCTTAATTGCATAAGCTGTGAGGCATTTCTTCCAACAGGCTCACAAGGCAGGACAGCCCATATTGTATATCTAAGGAGCAGAGCCATGGATACAGTGCTGCTGGATGCTGACAAACCCAGCTCAAGCCAGCTGTCATCCTCTACACAGCAAAAAAACTTCTGCAGCAAACAAGTAAACTGTCAGCTTTAATAAATATACACAGTAGTGCCTCCAGGATTTCCATTCAGTGGAAGCTGCTACCACAGCAACAGGACACTTCCCTCTAGATTTCCCTATTTTTAAAGGGATGTAGAAGCTCTGACCAGAATTTTCAGTGAATTGCAAAGATTTTTTTATTTTCTTTTCATTCTTTCAGTTTTATCTTCTTAAAGGCATGGCAAGAATCTCATTATTTTGACCTATTCTTTCAAGGAGATCTCCATAACAAAGAAGGGGAAAAAAAAGCTGAATGCTTCCCTTTGAGTTTTAAAACATGGAGAATGCAAGACAAAACTGTCTAACTGGAGACACTACAAAATTCATCAAAAAAAGGTTAAATATCATGTGAGTGTGCTGAACAAGTAGGATGTTACAAGAAACATGTTGCAACTTTGGAAGTCTCTCTGGATGCTGTTTTTGACTAATTTATCCTTTCCAGGATTGTTTCTGATACCCTTCCTGCACAAAACCTCTCTCCTCTCACTGAAATCCTTGAGAGAATCACTAAATTAAGCCAGGGCTGCCTGGGATTAAGGAGGTTTTAAAGAAAAGTGAACAAGGGGAAGAGATTATCCTACCTTTCCCTCTATCACTTACACTGCAAAGCAGGGGCTTCTTCAATCTCAACAGGATTATTTTTCTTGTGTATTTCTAACCTAAATTTCCCCTCTTTTACTTTGAACCCATTACTCCTGGTGCTATCCCTGCACTTCCTAATGAGCTGAAAATGCTAAACCCCACACTTGCTTTCGCAGGCCTCCCAACTCCTTCACTAGAGATGGGATAGTCCATGCTATTAATGTGGGAGAAACTCCTTGATCCACAGAAAGAAGGGAGGATTAGTGATCCAGGCCTAATATTTTGACTTCTTATTGCCTACACTGCACATCTAAAATTAAGGAAACAATCCTGGATTTCAGGATATTCAGAATATTTACGTGGTGTAGGACGTATATAAAATGAGAGCTGTCAATACAAAACAGCAATCAAAGCTTACTGCCTGATGTGTACAAATAGAAATAATTTCTCTTTTAAAACTCTTTCTAACCAGTTTTAGAAGGGAAAGCAAGTGCCTACTTTAAAAATTAATAGAAGTACAAAATATGAAGCAGCCAGGTGGTAACCAGCACAAGAAATTTTGACAGCTTCAAAGAAAATGCATTCTATCTGTGGTGTCTAAGCCTTGCCTAAGTGAAACATCAAACCCTAAACTTGCCAGCAGATCCCAAAGCAAATATTGGTCACTACAGGTCACAGCTGTACATAGAGAGGGGCAAACAAAACCAGGCAGAACCATGCCCTGTGTGTGTCTATTTAGGCAACATTTATTTATTAAGCATAAAGTTACACTGTCTCATATTTCTCCAGCTTATAAACATTTGAAGGCTTTGCTAGTAGTTCTCTAGGAAACAAGGGTGATGTTTATCAAAATTTAAACAGCACAGCTATTTTGCCCTATCAGGTTATCAGTACAGAGATCCTCAACTCTGTTTTAATAAGAGCTGTGAAACTTCTTTAATTCCACCAGCAACTCAACCCATCCCTGCAAACAGTGAGCCCTGGCAGGTTCAGGCAAACAAGAATTACAGCCAGCTTTCCAAACCTGTGCATTTAACATTTGGACTCTTGGGTTCCCTCAGTATAGTGACTGGAGATCATTTGTGACAAATCCACATCCAGTCTCCATCAGCTAAACACCTGTGAAGGGTCAGTTCTCCACACACCAAATGATATCAGAGAGAAAGAACATGGATTGAACTGACAGTCCCAGTGTTGCCACAAGGAATCTCCCACTGGTAACTAAGCCTTTCCAAGGGTGGCAGCCCAGTGCACAAAGAGCAGTGACACTGACAGCTGTGCTAGGGTGAAAAGGCTGCAAACCTTCCCAAATGGGAGGCCAAAACCAGTGCAGATGAGGGGAAGGCACAAGTCAGTACATGAAGGAGGGTGCAGGGTACAACACAGCCCCATGGCTTTACAACCATCAGCCATGCCAACCTAAACACTTTTATGCTGACAGCACTATCAGGAATGGCATGAAAACATTATTAACTCTGTTTTCAGTACTATTTCATAATCCCAATTAATCTGCTATCATTTCCTGTGAATTTGGGAATGACCCACAGATGGAGACTTCTGGGCACTAAAGAGAATGCAAGCAAAAGCCAAAAGTTTCATGTTCTTTACACTGTTGGCTTTCTTGTCACAAGAAATTATGCCAGTTTGATCAGTGAAGACTGTTAGCAGCTCAAGAAGGCAATTGAAACACCTCACCACAACATCTCATTCATCTTTGTACTACACTTGAAGCTAAACTAGTAAAAGTGCTACAAAGAAACCCCACAAACCCTCGAGCACTTACCTATAAATATTCCACGTGGCCACTGGCAGGTTAAGGAGAAAGATGAACCAGTGCAATGAAATAAGCATTAATACCGTGACAACAGCATGGCCAATCACCTCAGGCACCACCCACTGCAAAAAGGGGAAAGAGGAAAGAGTTACAGGCACAAATGTAGATTCCTTTATGAAAAATACATCTATTTGGGATTGCAGTCTGATTATAACCATGCAAAATCTGAAAAACTGACAGCAGGGGCATGTGGTTCCATCACAGTGTGGACAAATGGACCTTCAGGAAGATTCCACACAAGTAAGAAATCAAGCCCTGAGATATTGTAACAGAGATGCTTTTTCCAAGCATCACAAACATTTCTGGGGAGCAGCACAGTCTGAACACAACTACACTACACAAGCGTTCAAGAAAGAGAACTGAGAAAGCAGAAAGAGCTCATTTGAAATCACTGCAGAGAGGAGTGGGCTTAGGGATTCAGATAATTAAAACCTGCACAAACAGCCCCAGGCTTGGAACAGATAAGAAAGGTGATCAATATAAAAACTGGCATCATTAAACTGGGTCAGCCCCTGGCAATTACACGTTCTTGGACTGACAGGATCCTGTGCCATTCTCTCTCACATTAAGGGAAAAAAATACCTTTAAATCAAAGTGAACACACACATGGGTAGGCCACACTGATTTAATGCTAAGAGTTTTAAGCAGATTCATTTAAAATGGTACTTTGGTAATGGAATTTGCTGAAAGATGGACATCCAAAAAAAAAATAAAAAAAGACAAGCAGGCTGAAATGAGAGACACATGCAAAATACTGCCAACCAAGGCTCCTCAGATACCCATCACACCCCAGTTATGTGCAATGCTCAGGTGAAGGATGTGGTTTTCTCAAACCACAGCAAATGTAAAGAAGAACAATTTACTTTATTGAGCTTGGAGCAGCACGATCTAGCATTGATGTAGTCACATTCCAGATCTGAAAGCGTGATTATCTGAAGTTTAGGATAAGGAAACACATTATGCTAATTCAGAATACACAAAGCTTTACTTTTAGCCAATAAACCGGGGACAACCCTCTGCTCTCAGCATTCATTGCCCTGCTCTGTCAAAGGCACATTTCAATTAGTCACAACTCACTCCTATTTTAGATAGAAGTGTTGGCTATATTTTATCATCAGGCCAAGTGATTTTATTATATATTCCCAAGGGCAACTGTTGCACAAGTGCTAAAGTTCATTTCGGGGCTTAAAACAGACCAGGGAGGCAAACTCAGTAATTTTAGTATCAAAATTGTTACTACAACCCTTGAAACCAAAACTTACTGGGCAGGAAAAGCTAATGCACTTTTAAACTCTCCTCACCTGTGAAACCAAAACTTACTGGGCAGGAAAAGCTAATGCACTTTTAAACTCTCCTCACAAAATTGTGCAGTTTTAAGCAGTGAATCTACTTCCCCCCCCAACATTTACAACAACATTGAATTAATTAATTCTTTGCTAGGAAATAACAGAGTAACATTCATTATTGAATGAACTTGCAGACTGAAAAAAATATGAATATTTCAGACAGAAAAGTCCTCTCAAAAAAGGCTTAGGATGCATGTGTGCACCTCTCCGAGGAAATGAACACTAAAAGATCTTTTTCCTAATCCTAAAAAAATGGGTAAAGTCTGTTCATTTTTCAACAAACAACTCATCCTTCAAGGATTAATTTTTTTTAAATTGGTTTTGCTAGAAGAACTGGGAAATTCCTAAAAAATCCCATCAGGACTGAAAGAACGTGAAAAGAAAAAAAAAAGGGATAAGAAAGCCACTTCTCCTTTATTGAGAAAAGTAAGGAAAAGAAGGCAAATCTGTGCAACACTGCGGGCCAGCCCCTAACAAAAGAACATGGAAACGCCGCTTGCCGAGCCCCTCGGAGCCCCGAGCACACACGGCCAGCACGGCGTCCTCGCACTGCAAACCCCGCCGGCCGCGCTCTCCAGGCCCGCGGAGCCCCCGAGCCTCCTTCAGCCGCGCCCGAGCACCCTCAGCCCGCGTCCCCTCAGCCCGTGTCCCCTCAGCCGAGCACCCTCAGCCCGCGTCCCCTCAGCCCGTGCCCCTCAGCCCGAGCACCCTCAGCCGAGCACCCCCAGCCCGCGTCCCCTCAGCCCCTGCCCTCCCAGCCCGCGTCCCCTCAGCCGAGCCCCCACCAGCCCCGTGTCCTCTCAGTCCGGATCCCCTCAGCCCCTATCTCCTCAGCCCCTGTCCCCTCAGCCCCTGTCCCCTCAGCCCAGCCCGCGCCAGCCCCGCCCCGCAGCTCCGGGCCCCGCGGCCGCGGCCATCGCCCAGCGCAGCCCCCCCGCCCCGCCGCCCTCAGCCCACCGGCGCCTCAGCGGGCCCGGCGCGGTGTCCCTCCCTGCCCACGCCGCGCTCCCCGCGCCGCAGGAGCAGGATACGAAGTAGACGGAGAGGAAGATGAGGGCGCAGCAGTCGATCAGCGAGAAGATGAAGACCACCGACTCCATCCCGCCGCCGCCGCGCCCGCCGCGCTCCGGCCCTCCCGGCCGCCGTAGGCTCCGCCCCGCCCCGGCGGGCCCGCGCAGCGAGGCACGCTGGGAAATGGAGTCCCCTCTCGGGCGGAGCGGCGACCATGCGGTGCCGGCCGGGCCGCGTCTCCGATCCCCGGCTGAAGCAGCGCATCAAGCAGGTACCGCCCGCCCGCCGGGGCACCCCGGGCACCGGCAGCCGCCGGGGGACTCGTGTATCCGCCTTGGGCTGAGCGGCCTTGAGCATCCGGCCCGCTCAGTGGCACAACACCCAACCCCGGGCCTGCCTCTGAGGGCTTTAGAAAGGCCTTAAAAGGGCTTTGGAAAGGTCCATTGGTTTATCTTTTTTATTTTAATTTTCTGTAAAGTCTTTTTTTTTGTGTTATTTTTCTGCCCTCTTTAGTAGTTCTGGTCTTGAGGCTGGCTGCAGCTCCTTCACGTGTGAAATGAATAGGGCAAAGGAAATATACTCAAAGTATTCGTATGAATACTCAAAGTATTCATATATATATGAAAAATTCATATATATATATTTATATGTGTGTATATGTACAGACACGGTGTGTATCTGTTTGTATATATGCCTGTGGATATATAGGTGTATATGTATATACACGTGGTACATAGGTATGTGTATGTAAATATATGTGTGTGTATATTTGTATATATTTGGACCTTAGGAATATATTGCATGTATTTGGACCTTAGGAAGAACTCCTTCGCAGAAGGGGTGGTTAAACATTGGAATGGGCTGCCCAGGAGGTGTGGAGTCACCGTCCCTGGAGGTGTTTAAGGAAGGACTGGATGTGGCACTCGGTGCCGTGGTCGTGGGTTGGACTCGATGGTCTCGGAGGTCTTCTCCAACCTAAATGATCCTGCAGTTCTGTGACACTGGCAAATGCTGTTTGTATTTGGAAACTTAGAGTGATTTTAGTGAACAGCTGAGAAAAGGGCAGAATGGGATTACTTCCCAAATACGTGTGGGAACAACGGGAAAACTGTGATTCCTTCAAGTGGCACAGTGCTGTGTCACATCCTGTGGTAGTTCATAGTGACTTTGCACCTTGAACACCAGGTTTCTGAGCCTCTGTAAAAATGTACTCCACTTCTAATTCCTTAAAATGGGACAGTGACTGCTTGGTTTAATTCACAAGATCACACTGAGTGTCTTGACTATTCCAAGGTGGAAAACCCAGCTGGGTTTATGGTAGCCTTGATGTTTCCTGCAGGGCAGGAGCTGCCCATGGGTGATCTGAAGTGCAGCATAATTTTAAAAGCTAAATGTGTATTCAATTTGATTGTTTTGTATAGAGTATATATTAATTTAAATGAGGGTTTGAAATCCTCCTTGCTGTGACATTTGTGATACCAGATTCTGTATTTTCTTCCTCTTTTTCAAGAAGGAATCCATCTTTATGGTATCAAAAGTTCTCGCTGCTGATTTGGAGAGCAGGGGAAGAAAGCAAGTGGAGTACAGTTGTACATGAAATTTAGTACATTTTCTCACACTTTCATAATTGGGGTTTGAAAATGGGTTGGATTAGGTGCTGTCAGAGCAATAAAAAGGCTTGAAAGAGAGAATTCACTTTTTTAACATAGTTCTCTGTAGTATTCTCTGAAATGTCTTGTAAAGATTAAAGTTGTTCTAATGAGAGTATTCCTGCTGATTCATGTAGATGGTTTCACTTTTAGGGCAGGAGATCTAAACCAAAAGGAGGATAACTGAGGGGAACCAAGACAATAAGATGGTGTGTGGGCTACAAAGTCAGCTTTTTAGCTTTCTTTCTAAATAAAAGCAACAGAATTGACCCAGCAGAAGCCCCCAAATGTAGGCTGCTGCCTTTCCCCTGGAAGTAGAGCTACCCGGTAGTCTGTGCTTTAAAAAGCATTTCCCACTTCATTGGGAAATACTGCCTCGGGTGTTGCAAGGCAGTGAAAGCTGATTCTGATTCTCATTTCAACTTTTAAGGAGGGCAGAATTTAAAATAGGCATATTTGGTCAAGCTGTTCTGGTGAAGTGATTGACAGAGATTTTATTCCCTGCTTAAAATTCTTCATTTCAGTACCTTGCAAGTAGTAAATGTGGGCAGTATGTTGACATTGGAATTCTAGCATCTGATTTGCAGAAAACCTACAGGTGAGCCAATATTTGTCTTCTTGTATCCTGTGTTCAAAATGTAGAATATATTAGTTTGTTCTATTGCATTCATTATGAAAGTTATAATTTTCTTTGTGTTACTTCATTACCAGTTGTTGAGGTTGATTGGAGCAGTAAGATTGTTTGCTGATATATTTAATGACTTATATTTTATTAATGCATTGGCATTATAAGATCTAGCTGTGGTTTGGGTTTTTTATGGGTTGATATTTTTTGTTTTTCTTGTTTTAAATAAAAAGCTGCAGATTCATTGCAGCATGTTGGGGTTTACCCCAGTGAGTTTAAAATGTGAGGGAAAGTAACACCTCAGTGCAGACATGGGGGAGGGACAGAGGATGCAGTAAGACACTAATTAATACCTTGCTCAGTTGCTCAGCAGGACAATCACCTTTTTGCCCAGGTAGTTTTTAATAAGAACCTGTGTGGAAGCTTGGGAATCTACTTTCTGTGTACTTTTTCCACTGGGAATGTCACTATGTTGAAAGAAAAAACAGTTGGTGTAACCTGTTTATTTTGGTTTTTTTCAGTGTAGATTATGGACGAAGAAAAAGAAATGCCTTTAGAATACAAGTTGCAAAAGGTAGATCTGTTAATACAGTGTCCAAGATGCCCAGTTCTTTGATTATGCTTTGGCTGTTAATTCTTAACATGGTTGAACTTTTTCTTGCAGTGTTTGAAATAATCAGTAATGAAAAAGACCGCGAAGATTTGGCTGTTTTAGAATCTGAACATGTGGCAAAAAGAGCAAGACAGCAAGAGAAAAATGAGTAAGAAGAGTTTTTACTACTAAATTAATAATGCCATTGCTGTTACCAGTTCTTTAAAGCTTTCTGGGTTTGGTTTATTACATTTTGGTTGCTTCAAGGGTGCAGGTGGATCCCATAGGCTTGTGTTCTTCAGAAGTTACCTGTAGTTATTGGAAACTTTTTTTTTAGTGTTGAAGACAAGCAGATATTAGAGCCAGTCATCAATCATGATTTCTCTGTTGTGGGGAACATACAGCCCTGAATTAGTGGACAACCTTATGGCTTCCTTGATAGTTTTCCACATAATGCCCTGTTCCTCATGTGTGTCAGTTCCTTGGTTTTGTTCTTAATCGTTTTTGGGTGTGAGAGATACTGGCCACATCTGAGAGGTGAGACTACCAGGCAGGCTGTTCATAGTAAATCACCAGTGGGTGTGAGACTGGGATGAAGATTTCCTGACTCCTAACCCTGTCCGTAATCTCATGGAGTGTTGTGTTTTCTCTAACCTGGGATGGATATTAAGGATCTCATGGGAAAATAGGACACTCTTGTCAGAAGGATTGGTCTGGTTCAGCAGTGATTTGCTCCTATTTCCCTTGGTGAACTGAATCGTAGTGAACTGCATCACTTTTATATAGGTCTGTCTTTAAGACAGGTTGGCAAGTTGATCCAACTCATCACACTTGGAAAAGATGCATTTTTCCACTTCCCATACTATAAGATTGAGAGCATGGGAGTCAGGAATTTCTCTCCAGCATTAGGCTATACATACCATGATTATGGGGAACCACATTGTAGAAATCACTTCTGTTTTATTTTACAGATGTCTCATTGGCAGTTCTGCTCTGATAAATTAATCATTTTTGTCTTCCTTCCCTGTTAAGCACTACTGGAAGTGGCACAGATGACTCTGACTATGATGATTATCCAGAAGATCTAGTAAGTTGTATTTTATTATGATTGTTTGTATTTGTAAAATATATGATTCTATGTTGTGAAATTGCCCTTGAAGAGTTTGAAAGGGGAGATAGAGATAAGGTCTAGTCAGAGTTAGCAGTTCCAACTGAGAATCTGTGGAGCTGGAAGGAGGTTGTTTCCTGAGGGGAAAAAGAGGAACTTGTGGTGTGGAATCACTTTTGGGAAGGCACACTGAGAGCCTGAAGGACTCGGCTATCAAATGGGTGAAGTGATTGAAGGAGCTGACATCTCCAACTACTGCCAAAGGAGGTGCCTGCCCATTAACAGGAGTCATTCCAGGGTAAATTGCAAAGGCTGCTGCCCCTTCAGCCAGCACATGCAGGTTTATATGCAGTCATTTGGTTTGCAGAGGAGTGAGTTGGAAGATGCATTGCCTATTTTCTCCAGGAGCAATAATGCTGAGTTATGTTTAAGAAATAGTTTTCATTGACCTCTAAATATAAATAATCCAAGTTAAAACATGTGCCGTGTATTTTCTTTACAAATGTGTAAATTTGCAGTCTACAAATCACATGAACAGCTCCCTGCTGAGCTTGTACAAGAAAGGAAATCCTGATTCTGTTCCATCCACTCCAAAAAATGACCCAGTGGAGACCTCTCCTCGTGTGAGAGCAGCACCTCAAACAAGCACCCTCGCTCCAGAATCCAGAGGTGAAGGACGAATCTCTGATGGTGGCTGGTTCATTGATAAAACTCCTGATGGGAAAGACTTCTTCATTGACCTTTCTGAGGATGGAGAAGGGGAGGAAAAGAAACTGATTTCTGAGGTACTTTGTGTTTCACAAACCCAGGGTGTTCTAAGTAGATGCATGAATGGAATTGGCACGTTTCAAGCGTGTTTGTACGGAAGGTGGAAAGTCACCAAATAATGAGCTTCTTCCAGAGTTTTTTTGAGGAAAATGTAGTTCTCAGTGTCAAGGAGGCCCAGATTAGTGCCCATACTGAGAAAAGTTATTTAGCCCATACTGACCTGTTATTTATTGCATTTGCCAGTGACCAGCCTGCCTGGCCT
The DNA here is from genome assembly GCF_017590135.1 of Pyrgilauda ruficollis. NCBI lineage: Eukaryota > Metazoa > Chordata > Aves > Passeriformes > Passeridae > Pyrgilauda > Pyrgilauda ruficollis. Next base: position 7,474,143 of record NW_024524489.1, on the reverse strand, counting down.
GTGGCTTGCTGCAGCCACAGCAGGCGGTTTTCCTTAGCCAGTGGTAAAGTCTTAGTGACCCTGGGGAAAAGAGGAAACTTCCTTTTATTTTTTTTATCCTGTAATAGTCCTTCTCTCACATGCACTTAACTTGTGTTACCACTGAATAACGTTTTCTTACACCCCCTTGTGACTTACTAGAAATAAAAATTGTTTCCAGTGGAGTAAATACATTTTTATAGTTGTATTCATGCCCAAATTGGATTCCTCCATGTGTACCAAATAACTGGTGTCTGATTTTCTGATTTTGGTAAGTAGTTTTTGAGGGGGTTTGTTTGGTTTGGGTTTGGTTTTTTTGCTCATTACTATGTTCTCTTAACAAAAAAAAAAAAGTGACTATTGTAATCAACCCATTTAAAAATAAGGCAAATCCTAAATACGAAAAAGAGTTTCTGCAAAAAGGTGTAAGTTCCTGTCTTGCTTGTCTTTATTTATATAATTTGTGTAAGTTAAGCATCAGAGACACCCATTTTGTCCTTTTAAGTTTTTGCAGAAGTTCACTGACTTGGGAGGTTTTGTCTATAATTCTGGTTTTATGTCTTAGAAATCAACAGAATTTTCTGTCTTGGAGAGTGAAAGAAAGAAGACAAAGGGCAGGAGAGCAAAAAGAAAAAAAGGAGATTTTCCAGATGTAGATGGAGAAATTGAATCCATGTTACTTAAGAAAGGTGAGAAGTTATTTTTGGTGTGTTACTCCAAAGAAAGAGAGTATTAAACCATGGAATCTGTTACCAGAGAAGTGTTTTCTGATGTGCAGTGAAGCGACCCCAGGCAGCTTTTAAAAGAAATTTAGCCTTAATGTTGTACTAAAATAATATTGCAGTCCTGTGTCTACTGCTAAAAAATAATATTACTCTGTGTACTCAGCTTTTTGTTTATTCTGAGTACATTTTGTTCAGTATTAGCAAATACAATTTATACCATGGCTAATTTTGTGTCTTCTCCTCCTTAACAGTGAGAAATAAGGGGTCAGAGCTTTACCACCCTTCAGTGAAGTTTGAGGATGTAGGAGGCAATGATGAAACATTAAAGGTTAGTTAAAATTTTATTGGTGGGCTACAGGATGCAATGAATAAAATGTGTCGTGAAAAATGACAGAGAAGAAATATTGCAGAGTTCATGTGCATGGCACTGAGTAAAGCTGCTTATACCAACAGCAACAGCAAGGTTGCTAATCTAATTAATCTAATTAATCTTTCTTTAAGCAGTCATTCAATTCAGATTGTTAAACAGCACTTGTTTTATTTTCCCCTGTCTTATAAGAATAGCAAATACTAATTTCGACAATTTAAATGGAGATTTCTCTTGTTCTTAACAGGAAATATGCAAGATGCTCCTTCACATCCGTCACCCTGAGGTCTACACCCACTTAGGGGTGGTTCCACCTCGGGGCTTTCTTTTGCATGGGCCCCCTGGGTGTGGGAAGACACTGCTGGCACAGGCAATTGCTGGGGTGAGATGGCTTCACATTTACTGCTTCTTCCTTTTCTGAGTTACTTTTAGAGGGAAAGAGATTAATGTTCTTTCAGAAGAGACTAGAGCTTTTCATTTTAGCCATCCTGTGATAGTCTGAAATATGTTCATCTTTACTTTCTTTGTTTGAATTCTACCTGAATCTGTACTTGATAGAGCCTCATACATAAAGAGTCGTGGTGACAAGGTTTTATCTGTGATTTAACTGTTTTGAGGCATTCCCAGAACAGAAAGAACATAAATGAAAGATAAATTTGGTTAAATTCACCAAAATTTACCATACTGTTTCAAATCTAGACTCTACCTTACTACCTTACATTGTTCACATTGATTCTGTTGGTTGTTAAACAGCTGATTTCTGAATTCCAAAACTGGATCTTGCCTTGCTTGTGTCATAGTGATGTTTTCAGAGCACATGACACTAGTGGTGTTGATAGTTTGGGGTGATGGTGAAGCTGCTGTGGTACTATTCCTGTTTTTGGATATAAATCTAAGGACTTCTAAGGCTCTCAGTGATAACCATGGACATTTCCTTTTCTTTAATACAGTTGCTCCTTAAATGTTACTGATTATAACCTTAAACTTAGATGCATGTAAATTACTGACTTTTCTAGTGCAGATAAAGAAATTTATTCCTGAAATGTTGGTTACACCCTTCTGACATTGTTTCAAACGCTTTAATTAATAATATTTAGATGTTTTCTTTCTAATGCCTTATTGTAAAATGGAACCCTTTGAATAATTTGATGATATTTAATTCTTCAGTAAGTATTTGTATGCTGGAAGGGTACTACATTTGAGGAAAGAAGCATGTCTCAAGTGAAAAACTTCAGAGATTGAATAAATTTAATGCCTGCTTCTTAAATATTTTTTTTCTTAGATAAGAGATTTCCAGTAGTGCTCTTTTAGTCAAATTATCTTCTTTGAGCACCACAGAGTCTCTGGTAGCCCTGAGTTGCATAAATTAGGGTTCATTTTCTTTTATATATTAAATTAGGGATAGTTTTGTTTTATATGTAATTCCAAGAGCTTGAAATAGGCTGGAACAACTTGTGGCACAACTGTGCTACCGTCCATTAAAACTGCAGTTGTATTTATTTATTTTTAATAGCAGAAAGCTTTGAGTGTGAGCTTTACGAGTGTCTTACTGTACAATCCTGCACAGATATTTCTGGAACAGGACTCTGGGAACCAAACCTGCTGGGGAATATCTTCCACACTGCTAAGAAATGCTTTGTTACCCATTTTAAGTTGGAGAATGTTCCTTATATTTTTTAAAAATTCCTAAAGCTTAGGTCTTGAGTACGTAATTTGTAGGTTTAAAAGATGTCATACTGAAAAATGTTTGTCCTCAAGGGCAGCCAGCATTTCTAACTTCTGGATATGTCATAAAATGTTCCTTGTTTCTTCCAGGAGCTAGAGCTCCCAATGTTGAAGGTGGCAGCAACAGAGATTGTGTCTGGAGTGTCAGGGGAATCTGAGCAGAAACTGAGGGATCTGTTTGAGCAGGCTGTGGTAAGGCACCCACTGGAAATAGCTCTGTGAATTGTTTGTCTTTTTCTTTGTGAAGATTCCTACTTTGTTGCTGTGGTTTGAATTTGAGTAAATGTGAGTGAATCTCTATCCTGCTACACACGACTTGTGTCCCTTCTGTGACCAGAATTCCATTGTACTGTCATGATCTCACAGAGCACAAAGCTTACTGTTCTGGAGCCTCGACAAAAGATGGTTCATCATAGCGATGTAAAGAGAGCAACATAAATTATTTGCATATTTGGATCTGCTTGGCTTGATATATTAAAAAAAAAATAAATTAAGAGCAGTTCATTGTGCTATTTTGTGACAAGGGGTTTTTGCTGGTTTTGTATGGCATGGAATTTGAGTGAATGTGAGAGATTTTAGGCTTTGGCAGTCTAGGTAGAAAGCAGAAAATTTGGAACAAACATCATAAGAGCAGGAGAAAAGTTAAAGTTGAAGTCTTGCTTTGGTGTGGCTTCTGGATGTAGTAGGAAGCAAAGAGAATGAGACAGGTTGAGATAATTTTAATTTAAAGAAATGTAGATGTTTCTAGTATTTAGTATGGGGCTGATGTTTTATTTCATGAGGTCAGTTCTTGACCTCTGAGAATGTTCTGGTTTTCTCACTTTATTTAGTTTTCTGCTGTCCCCCAAAACTGTTTGTAGGTATTTAAAGTATGCCCCTAAACATGGCAAAAAGGTGGTTTGCAAAGCTGTTTGCTGTGTTTACTGTTGATTTCTAAAATCTCTAAAATTTCTAAAAATTTTAATTTTTAGAGAGCCTCGTTAAGAAGTTGTTTAGAATAAAACTACATAGTTTATGGCAAGGAGTTTTTAGAAATGATGCATGTTTTGTATGTGTAGTGACCAAGGGGAGGTCGCTCTAAATTACCTTTACAGAAACACCATCTATTGCATCAAATACGTCCAAAATAAAATCTCTTGCCTTCCTGATAGTCTCCTACATTCCCTTGAGTAGTTTTCCCGCTTAGTTTTCGCAGCAGTTTTCGTGCAGGGGGAAAGACAATAATAAAGATTCCTCACTCTTTGGGCGCTGGGGAATCTGCAGCGCCTTTCCCGCTCGGTGCCGGCGGGAAGGGGAAGGAATGGCCGCGAGATGGCGCAGCCGCCGCTGGGAACGCCCGGTTCCCAGGGGGAGCCACGCGGCTTTTTGCCTGGGACTTTTTGGGAACGAGATTCCGGTGATTTCCTTAAGTTTTCCTTAAGCGTCTGTGAAAAACGCCAGTCGCTTGTTTTTAAAATTTTAAAAGTTTAATAGTAATAAAATGGTTATAAAAATAGTAATATAATTAGGGTAGTAAAAATTTGGACAATTTGGATTAGGACAATACGAGACAATAAAAACAAAGAGTTATGGACATTCTGGGTACCTCTTTCTGGGCAAAATAAGCCCGAAAAAGGACACACGTTAACAGAGGATTAACCCTTAAAAGCAATAGCCTGTTGCATATTCATACAATTCATACATGATGCATAATTCCATTCAAACACAGAATTCTGTCTGGTCAGTGTCAGCTTCTTCCTCTGAATCCTGAAATCTGAATCTTCAGGGCTGAGCAAGGCAAGAGGAAGTTAGTTTAGTCTGATAAGAGATCAAGAAATCCTCTTTCTCTGAAAGATTAGGTGTCCTGTGGCTGCTATCTCGGTGCGAGTACCTCATTCCTTTCTTTAAAAAAATATCCCACATACATAGTTTCTATTTTAACATTATGTTATAATGTAAAAATATATTTAACACACTCCTTAAAAAATTAATACTGCATAACTTTCTAACATAATACATACAATATTCATTTTAATATTTGGAAAAAGCCAGTCATAAAATACGCATTTTTCACAGTATCCCTTTGCACTACTAGTGCTTTTCAGGAATATTAATGATCTTATGTCAGCTAAGCACTATTATATTAGTTACACTAATTATTCATCTTCATTATTGTTGGCTTTTGATAAAGTTAATGGAATTTTAGAGCACCTGTGGGAGTTTCTCACTGCTCATTTTTACTCTTTGAACGTGGTTGGGCTCTGTAGTAGTCTTGAAGTTCCATGACCACCTACTGCTCCTTTTGTTTCATTCTGTGTGTCAATAATGCTACTCTTGAAATTCCACAGCTCTAATGTCACTAACAAAACAAACAACAAACCCAAACACACCTTTCTTGTGTGTTTTTTCATTTATGGATTTCAGCAGGCAGTCACAATGGAATATTTAGGGAAAACATAAGGCAACACAGAGGTATATTTAAATTTTAGACAGTGTTTAGAGACTGTCTTAAATTTAAGGTCTCATGCCTTAATTATTCCATAGCTTCAGATCAGTGAAGTTTCATAATCGCTCTCCAGATTATCAGCAAGAACAACAGAATTGTTCCAGGACTTGACTGTACAGCAGATTTCAGTTAGAGTCACAGATCAGAAAACCTGAAACATCTCTTTCTTGTAATACACTCTGTCAGTGTGAGCTTGTAATGATGAATCTGCCCTGCTCCTTAGTCCAGTGCTCCTTGTGTCCTTTTCATTGACGAGATCGACGCCATCACCCCGAAGAGAGAGGTCGCATCCAAGGACATGGAGCGGAGGATTGTAGCTCAGTTCCTGACTTGCATGGATGGTGAGTTTCAGGAACAGCTGTGCTAAAAACAGACTAGAGTTATCAGGCTCACTGTCTGCTTCCCTTCAGTAGTGACTTGTGCTTCCTTGAGAGGACATAGTGGCAATAATTTTTCTTGTTTTGACACAGTTTGCCTGGGGGGTGGTGGGAAGATCATAATAAATTTGATGGGGTGTTACTACAATATTTTCACAGTGGTCTGTACAGCATTATATAAGCCTGTCTGTTGTATAAACAGAAATAATGGGGGAACCTGTTACATTTGTTAATAATTAATGAGTATGTTAATTTTCTAATTTTTGCTTAATTGTGCAAAATACAAGCTAAAGGCAAAGATGAACAGCAGTGCAGTCTGACTGGTTAGTTTATCTCTGCTGACTACTATCATGTGCTGCAGAAACAGAGTACCACAGATATGGGAGTGAAGTCTGGACAGTGAGTATGTGTACTGACTTCATTCCTTCTTTCCCTTAGACTTGAATAATGTGGCTGCCACTACCCAGGTCCTTGTTATTGGAGCAACAAACAGACCTGACTCCCTGGACCCTGCACTGAGGAGAGCTGGGAGATTTGACAGAGAAATTTGTTTAGGGATCCCAGATGAAGGGGCAAGAGAGAAGTATGTGTTGTCAAGTTAAACTTTCTTTTTGATATATTGATAAATAAGAAAATAATGTGTAAGTTAACATACAAATTAAGGAAAAGTAATTTATTGTGTTTAGTTCTGTTTGCACCTGTACACACCTGTGGGTCAGCACACACTGAAAAGTTGCAGAAGACATTAAGTGAGCACCTGTTTGTCTTGCTAGCTGTGCCTACATTTGGAGTATTTTCATTTCTTGTGTGCAGATCTGCTTTTAGCATTATGTTCATGGCTTTCCTAGTGCCTTAACAGAACAGATGATGGAATCAAATTTATCTTTTCTCGTGTTCAGGAAGTTAACATTCTGTCTTTGCTGCTCCCTATGTAACTATTAAATTAGAAACAAAAATTAAGAAAAGCCCCTTTGTACCTAAAGCAACAGGCCTGGATTCTTCCATTCCATTCCTCATGGAAATACACCAGTCTGGCATTAAGCTGAGCTGCAGTCATCCTGTGTTGTGTAACTGTCCCTTTTTACTCCAAAGATCTATGACTATCAGACTAAGTTAAAATAAATGAATCAGTTTTTGCATTTTTAATTAAAAAGGAACTGCTACTCATTTCCTCAACAGCAAAGAACACAGGAAGGGAAGTTAGAAAAACTTACAGCTTATCTTGTTATGGAAAGGAAAGAAAGGTTAAAGGATAAGTTTCTTATTCTCAAACAATAATATTCCTAAGTTGAAGAGGCAAACACTTCTGCTTGCAGTATTGCCCACTTTGCCAGCACTCAGGCCATTATTCCCCCCAGGGTCTTTTATTTTTTTTCTCTTCCCTCCCTTCTTCCTCCAGATTTACTGCCCTGTAGTAATTGTGTTCCTCTTGGCTGTGGGCAGGACATGCAGATGGTCAGAGGCAGAACTAATGGGTCACCTGAGGAGAGTTGTGATTGTCTGATGGTTCCTAGGAACATGTTCAGATGATGATGTTCCCAGAAATAGCACAGAGTTGAAGGACAGGAGTTGTGGATGACAGAGCCATCGTGGTGTGTAAAGATTGTTCACAGGTTTGAGTGGAGTCACAGGCATTCATATTATTGTTTGTTTGTATTTGTGTTCCTGGAGGTGTAGTCTTACAGGGACTGATAATTTTCTTTTTTAAATTCTTCCCTCCTCCTGCTTTCTGTTTTGTTTTGTGGAAAGCATGGTGGTGTTGACTTGTTCCTTTACTTTAAAATGGAGTGTTTGCATAGACCTTATAAGTTCTCACAGTGTGCTGATTTACAGAGTGAGTCTTGCTGAAGGCAAGGTTTGAGCTGCTGAGTTGTGGTTCTGCAGCCTTAAGGGGTGGAGTGAGATGAGAAAGTGTACCTGGAGATCTTGCTTTACCTGGTGCTTTCTTGTGCAAATTCAGAATGAGCCATTTGTAGTCCTGAACTGTTTACACTTCAACTCTATCAATTAACTACAGCTCTTGTCAGACTGGTTGAAAAAATCTTGAGAAACAGGCTATTATCCCTAATAAAGATGGAAAGGAGATGATGGAACTTGCTAGTGGGGAGGGAAACAGATGGAATATATTATCATTTTAGAGTTTTGAAGAGTTTAATCACTTGTTTTTTTCATAATTTTTCTGTAGTTACATTATTTGATCTAGAAATAATTTGAGCTAGATTTTTATTGGAAGTAGAAGTATGTTACTGATCTGGACTTCTTTGGTTTGTGCTGCCTTTTTAAAAATGTTTTCCTAATGAAATGATGCTTTGCTGTTACATTCTTGTATTCTGCTTTCAGTGGTCAGGTAAAGATAATGAAGATTAAACCAGAGCTCCTCACACAGTCTGATTTCCTTTGCTTCTTGCAGAACAACTTGTTGTAGATGTTCTTCAATAAATAAATTTCTAAAAAGTGGCATAGAGCAGTCAGTGCAGCCTTAGGTTGTTAGGTTAAATGTATCAGTGGATAACTCGTGTGCATCTCCATGGTACACTGACACCTAGCCTGGCAAATTTTAATATTAGAGTTGAAAGGTGACCTGTAACACTTAATTTACCAGAACTACTGACTAGCAATGCCTGGTTGAGGCTGTTGGGTTTTGTTTAAGAAGTGACAGGAAGTTTATAGCACAGTTCTGTGGGTTTCAGTGTTGGTTACTTCTTACTTGAGCTAAAACTTCCCGTTGTGCTACTTCAGTTCATACGGACCGAAAGAGACATTAAATGCTGTTTGTTTTCATGTGAAGAAAAAAAGAAATAACAGCTTTTTCTCCAGCTTTATATTTTCTTTTTTTTTCCCCCCTTACTTGATTAGAATTCTTCAGACTTTGTGTCGCAAGCTGAAGCTCCCGGAGTCCTTTGAGTTCCGTCACTTGGCGCGGCTCACCCCGGGCTACGTGGGGGCTGATCTGATGGCGCTGTGCCGGGAGGCAGCCATGGGCACAGTCAGCAGGGTCCTGATCACATCTGAGGAGCTCACACACTCTGGGGGGAGCACAGCTGGAGGAAGCCCAGGGATAGGAGCAGACATCCTGGAGGAAGAGGGCACCAACCAACCAGAACTTCCACCTAAGGTATGTGTTCCTTGCAGGGTGTGTTTTTAACATCTGAAGAGTTGTTATAAATTTTAGGGTTATGAAAGTCATTACTCATTGTCTTGGACTGGAAAGACAGGTGTCTGCTAAGGAAGACAGGAGCCTCCCTGGAATGGAAAATGTAACCCCCCCCTGCCTCTGGATTGCTATACATTTTAAATTAAGGGGTTCTCAGGCAAAAATATGGGAGCAGGAAATAACAGTTCTTTAATAGGGAAGAAAATAAAAAAATAAAATAAACAAGCAGTAAATCAAAACAACACTGACAGAGTCAGAACACAACCTGACACCCTGTTGGTCAGGGTGTCGGTAGCACTCCAATTGGAATTGTGGCTGCAGTCCTTCTGGAGTGTCAGGTGTGGCTCTGTTGGAGCAGGGATCCTGTAGAAGGGTGTAGTCTTCCTCTGAAGATCCAGTGGAAGAAGAGGCAGCTGCTGTTCCTCTGGGAAATCCAGTGGAGAAAGCCGTGCTGGTGTTCCAGAATCTCCAGATTATATCTGGGTAGGAATGCTTGGCTCCCCCCTCTGGGTGGAGCATCTCCCAATGGGATGCTGTAGTTGTTATCAGCCATGCAGTGACATTCCATAGCCTGTTATCAGCAGATGTCTCCCGGGAGGGAGGAGGAGTGGTTGTGAAAGAGATAAGGAAAACTGCCCACTGAACAGAAGACAGCTGCCCTACAGATAGTAAATAGAATACATCTTGCCTTGCAGTCGGGAACACTCACAAATTGTCAAACATCCACAGCCAACCTAATATTAAATTTAGATTTAGAAATGGCAGCTTCTAAGGCAGGAGCATAACTCCTAATGAGCCATATAATGGGCCTGGAAAAGTGGATCCCAAACCCCAGTCGTCCTAAAAATTATGTTCATGTTTTATACAAGGTGTGGTTTTACCCTGAGATTTTTTTGTTTTGTTTGTGCTGTGCTGTTTTGTCTTCTAACAGAGCAGAGTTTCAAAGAGTGGCTGTGTCTCTCTTCAAAAGTGTATTGACTGTAACAGGATTTTAAAAGTATCAGACTTGAACTGGGTATTTTGCACGAGCTGTTTGCTGTGCCCTCAGTGAAATGTCTGTCATTATGCCTGGAGCTCTTCCCTGACCTGGTAGAGTTACAGTGAGCCAAAGTCTAGAGGTATTTATGCAGCCTTTGTTTGCCTTCCAGCTATGTGATTACTTGGGGTAAATCACATGTGGTGTCTAGTACCTGTAGCAGGTTTGGGGAAGAGAGAGGAGCTGTGAAAGTGCAGCACAGCTGGATCTCTGTTGCAGAAAATAGCATTTCAAGTGCCAGCATTATTCTCTGGCCTAAGTAACATGAAGGTTAGTGAAGCAGAACAACTTTATATCGAAATCCTTGATCCTACTTCACAAAATTTGGAGTCTGTATATGCCTTCATTATGTGCAGGCCTCTTAAAGATTTGTCTGGAGATAAGTGGGCTTAAATGCACATTGTGCTCAGGTTGTGTTTTTAGGAGGGCTGTCAGAGAGCAGTGGTGCTGTGATGACAAGACTCAGTATAAAAAGCAGTAGTAAGCCTTTGTATTAGTGTAACATAAGCATGGTGCTTATACCTCCCAGTGCTTCCTGGGGCCTGCTGTAGCCAGAAGAAAGTGGGGAGGGGCAGGTAGTTGCAGCTTTTATCAACATCACCATGATCAAAGGGGTCATTGAGAATGAGGAAGTCTAATCCTAACAAAGCCATGTTTTGATAGCTGGCAGGAGGTTGACATAGTCTAATACAGGGTATTGTCATTAAAACACTTGTATTATGTTTATAGTGGAAAAATAAACATACAAAACCTTTAAAAATCGTTCACACAATTCAAGTAAACAAACCCAGTGGTCTTGGCTGTTTCAGAGGTTCTCTCAATGGCTCTCTTAAGAGGAGGAGGGAGGACTTAAAAGGAGTATCAGGCATTCTAAGCACTTGTATTTCTTTGTGGTAATTTGTAGAGCTATCCTAGCTGAAATTGGTAGGAGGTGATACTTTTTCTTTCTACTACTGTAGGAAAAACGTTGAAACTTAACAGAGTTTTTACATTTATTTTTTCTCCCTTTATTTTATAATGAAAATCCTGAAACAGTTCTATTTGTAGTGCAATACCAGTTTGCTTTGATACTGCCTTTCTGTATTAGAATGGGGATGCATATATTATGAAGGTCTAAAGTTCTTTGATAGAATATTTTCTCAATTCCCAATATGGAACTGATTGGAGAAATTGGAATGTACCTCCCTTGGTCACTGTGGTCTGCAACATGGGGCAGTGCAGAAAAGCATTACCCTGCATCTCTGTCCTGATTGCCCACACTTTATCAGGGCCTGATTGCAGAACCAGGTCTAACCAGGCTGAGGAAATGAGTCCTGGAATTTGGTGGTGTTAAATCCAAGTGTATGTTCTACAAGTGTGTTAAGAGTTTTAACAGTTTATACATAACTGAATATTCTGCAAATTGTTGGAATTGTACTGTCCAGCAGTTTTTCACTTTCTCTTGAAAGCAGTTTCTTGTTAACAGCAGAATTAATACATATAAATAATACATATTTTGGAAATTTCAGCATGGAAATACCTTTCTCCTAGTCCATGTGGGAGAGGCAGTAGGAAGAACTGGAAGGTAGAATACATGTGCTAGCTCATTTTCTGTAGGATCTAAATCAAGATTTTAAGCTCAGCTCAGTGCCTTCAGACCTGTTAAATTAATAGAGAGCTTCTCTGAAACATTTTAATAATTTATAGTAATTTACATATTTGATGTGCATTGTATATAATAATGTGATTGATAGTTGAAGTGTGGCTTTGAAAAAGCCCTTAAAATGGTTCTGGAAGTCTAACCCAGTTGCATAATATTTTTCTCTCCTTCTCCATGTATGTTAAGGATGAATTGCAGAGACTTTTGGATTTGCTGAAGGAGCAAGCCCCCTTGCCTGAGGAGCAGCTGCAGAAGCTGTGCATTGAGATGAATGATTTTATTGTTGCACTGTCATCAGTGCAGCCCTCTGCCAAGAGAGAAGGCTTTGTCACAATCCCTGATGTGACATGGGCAGACATCGGAGCCCTGGAGGATGTTCGGGAGGAGCTGACTATGGCAATATTGGTATGTCCTAACCTTCCTTCCAAAGAGCTTTTGCACTCCCCCCTGTGCAGGAAATAAAACTGTTTTCAATATTTCTTTAAGGTATAGGGCTATTTTGCAATATCTTTATTTAGAACAGTCAAGCTTGTATAATTTACTTCAGAATTTGTTTCAAGTCTGCTGGTTGTATTTAATATTTTGCTTTTTGTATTCATGCTTTCAGTGTGTTTGTATTGCTCAATCTTTAAGTATTCTAGAAGTTGTGTACCAATAACCTTGGTTAAGCAACTACCACACAAGGAATTGGGGACTACTCAGCTGGAAGCTTAGCAATCTTGCTGCCAATCAGAGGGAAACTTAACATTAACACCTTTAGGTAACTTTGGTGAATAAAATCTTTGCCTCTGAATAAGGATATTTCTCCCATTTAGGGGTAATGAGCAGTGCAAGGTACTAAGGTGCTGATTGAACATTTATTATTTTAGTTTATAAAAAATGGGAATAAAGAACTTGCTAAGAATGATTTCTTTTTTATCCAGCTGTAACTAAAATGAAAAGTGTTTCATGTTTTCTTTATGCCAGAGATAATGATGATAATTTCTTTTTAGGCACCTGTGAGAAACCCAGAGCAGTTCAAAGCTCTGGGCCTGACTACTCCAGCTGGTGTCCTGCTTGCAGGGCCTCCAGGGTGTGGCAAAACACTGTTAGCTAAGGTAATGCATTTTCTAAACATCATTAAAAGCACTGGAGAATCCTCTTGAATTGGATGTTTTTGTGGGATGAGTCTGGATCATAGTGCAAGAAGTTGGCCTTTTGCACCACATTCCATCAGAAATCTAAATTTAGGCCTCTGTGCTGAAGTCACTTGATTTTTTTTGCATAAAGTTACAAGTTTGCTTGAGTGGAATAGGAATTCCTGCAAAACTTGAAGGAATGAAGTTGATTAAGGAAGAAGTAGCAAAGATGAGAAGAAACACTATTGGATAACCACTCTGTGGAATATTTTACTGTAACTGAATTATGTGTTTGGGAGTACTCTGCAACTCTTACTGAAAATGCTTCTGTTTTGCTTCCTGAGCATTTCAGTTCTTACCACATATCCATGTAAATGCAACTAATTGTGCAAATTTCGGATTGTTTCTCATTTTGTCTTCAGGTGCTCTTATGGAGTTGAGTATCTCTTTAACCCCCATAGTTATTGGACATTCTTCAGCTGGTGTGGGGGGTGGGGTGTGATCTGGAGCTGCCTCATCAGAGACAGAGAATACATTGCTAAATTCCCTACTCCCCTCCCTCTCTTAATGGCATATAATTGTACTTTGTACTGTTTTCTATATTTTGCAAACAGTTGCTAACTGTATGTTCCTCCCCTTATATTTGTTTCTTACTCCATGGACAGAACCCAAGCAGGCATGATAAATGTGTTTTATATCCATATATCTTTATCTATATCTATCTGGCTTTACCTTTTCTACAGGCTGTGGCAAATGAGTCTGGTCTGAACTTCATATCTGTGAAAGGTCCTGAGCTGCTAAATATGGTATGTGCTAATCACGGGGCTTTTGTTATTTATGGAATTCTTGTCCAAAATGTGGGGCAAGCAAAATTCCTGATAATTACACAACTGGTACTGGTGCAGCTGAAATTGCCTTATTTAACCTCTCCTTAAAGTTTTTTGTAGTGAAGTTGTTCATGTGAAAAGAAAAAAGTCACATGTGTAGCTTAAATATTTATCTTAGTTTAAATTACGTGGCAGGTAACCCTTCTTGACTTGAAGTAGGGTTTCTAAATGACCAACTACATACATCACTGCTTTTCTGTAGCATGGAGATTTTAAATGTCAACAGATAAAAGTGCTGTAGTTCAAATTTTCAAAGCACTGGACTTAGAAGTGGTGTGATGTAACTTCAGTCCCTTTCAAAGTCAAGAGAATGTGTGGAACTGAGCAAGGTGGCTGCAGCTCCCATGTGGTGGGGCCATTGTCAGTCACGTGGAAGCTGAAACCCACATACTGGATTTGATTGATCTCTTCCAAACGTTTTTATATGTCTGCTTCAAGTACTGATACAGGCAGGAAATGCAACACTTAAGTTAATGAGGAGCCCAACTTCCTTGTGGAATACAGAGAAAATGGTTGGCTGTGGTTCAGAGACTGTGTTAACATATAAATTGAATCAAAGCATGTTTGTTTGGAAAAAATTGTTTGCATTTACAACTTCACAGCCCCTGTTTCTACAATTCAGCATTCAAAGTGAAATTCTGGCTGACTTTTCAGTTCCCTACCACCAAGCCCCTGTCTTCAGGCAACAACTCTTATGAACTTCAGATGTTCATTGTGTTCACATTGCTCACTGCGTTTGTTCATGAACAGCTGAACAACAGGATCCTTAATTAAGACTTAATTGTTAATTCTCATCACCAAAATGATGACGAGTTGCAGTTCTTGCCCAGAAAAAAGGAATTCTATTAAACTTCGGATGTACTGCAAATTGTCAGAAGTCAGCTAGTGACAGTTCCCATGTAAATCATGATCAGTAAGGAAACAGAGACAAGAGACTGTTTTCAGAAAAAAAACCAGATTACTAGATTGCATTTCTCCCTTGCAAAGTACCTTAAATAGTGTTTAAAACTATTGATTTTTTTTCCAAGCAAAATCTTCGTGTCTTACACTGTTTCAGTGTTGTTTCTCTTGCTTTTTCAGTACGTGGGTGAAAGTGAGCGTGCTGTACGTCAGGTGTTCCAGCGGGCCAGGAACTCAGCCCCCTGTGTTATATTCTTTGATGAAGTTGATGCTTTGTGCCCTCGGAGGTCTGACCGTGAAGTGAGTCTGCCTTGAGATATCTCCACAAATAAATATGTCTCAGTTACAGCTTTTGGGACATTGAAGGCAACAGAAGGGTATTTCCCAAGAAAGGCAATCCAATAATTGAGGGAAATAAGTTGGTCAAGTTTTATAAAGCTTAACACTTTTTTTGTTATACATATATAAAAAAAGTATCCAGAGAAATTCAGATTAAGCTATTAAATTTGGTTATAGGATGTCATTACTATGGAATTACTGTTTACCTCTCAGCAGCTCACCTGCTTAAAATGTTGTTTCAGAGGTTTCAATATTTAAGAACTCTTTTCCCTCAAGAAACTGAATATTGAGAAATTTTGTGTCTTCTTGTTGAAGTAGATATCAGAATGACTAGTACAAATATTGATGTGTACTCCTTTAAGTGAGTCCTTTAGTTTTGATGGGAAAGAAAAGGTTTGCCATATGTTAAAATACGTGGGAGGTGTGTGGACAGTATGAATTTGGGATGGAGATGTACTAGGAGTATGAGAGAAGGAATCCACAATGCAGCTCCATTGAAAGTGTGAAAAAGAAATTTTTTTCTTTGAGTAATATTTCAGTGCAGGGAGTTAGTAGATATTTTGTTTCTTTTACCTTGAAATATTCACATTCCCGCTGTTTTCTTTGATTTGTTGACAAATTTCTCCTTCCAAAGTCAGGAGCCAGTGTGCGGGTGGTGAACCAGCTCCTGACCGAGATGGATGGGCTGCAGAATCGACAGCAGGTTTTCATTATGGCTGCCACAAACAGGCCAGGTAAGGAGCCAGAAGTCAGAAACAAGAAATCAGACATCCTTGGTTCTCTTTTAACAAAATCATGTGTGCCTAAATATTTGGATTGTGTAACTAAGCCTGTTCTGTACTTAAAATTACAGTGTCTACTCAAATCCAAAGCTTTTTTTTTGATCAGTTAATCAGTTAATTGTGAGATAAAGAAATCTCTTTAAAATGTGTCTCACTTAGCACCTGGTATCATTGCTGTTAAAATGCTTTGAAAGACCTTTGACTCTGTGGTTTATCTCCTTGCAGTGTAGAAGCAGAAAAGAGACCTATTTTTTTTTTCTTTTTTACTGCTTAAATTGATTTTTCCATCCAAAGCAGCTTTGTAGTTTTCTGGTTTTTTTTTTGTTTTTTTGTTTTTTTGTTTTTTTTTTTGCCTTAAGACTTCTGTCTCATGTTAAGTCATTTTTCCATTTGCTTATCTTTTGCTTCCTGGGCTCTGTGTTCCACACTAGACTCTGTTTGGAACAGTTACTCTTCTGCTGCTTCATGTCCAGCTTGGATATTAACAGCTGTCTTTGCTCCCTCTCTGGCTTTTCAGTTTTTGGCAGCTCTTGCAATTCCAGCAGCATCTTCTCAGTTAATAAGCTAAACACTGATGTCTGCTTTACAAACATCATGTGTTTTACAGGCAACTTTCTATCTCTGTTTTTGGGTTTGTTTTGTATTATGGAGAAGCCTTGTGTTTTATACATAGCAAGAAACTTGCCTTTCCTGAATTTGAATTCCATGTAGAAGCTGTGGGTTGTAGATAAAGAAATGTGTTGTCAGTTTAGAAAGAAACAAACATGAAGGTGTTGCACTTCTTTGATTAGGATTATTTTTCTGAATATTGCAAGTGAAATGAAATACAGGGTTACAAGTCTGTCTTGGTAAAACCATACTGGTATGGGTACCACAATTCTGGAAAGAACCTTTGAGTCTAGAACAGGTATTTGGCAAATTCCTGGAGTGAGACACAGTTGTTTCTTACCTGAATTTATTAAGTAAGGACAACATGTAGTTTTTCTGAGAAATAGCTTAACAGGAAAAATAGTAGCATGGCTATTTTGGGTATAATTTGGAAGGTGGGAAAGTTAAAATACTTGGTATTACTTTTGTTCTATAAATTAAAGAAAACTTGGTCTGAAATCATCTATAATAGGCAACTATTAGGTGGGGTTTTTTTTTTCCAATGGTCAAAAGCTTCAAAGATTTGGAGGACAATCTTCCTATGTCTTGAATTCTTTGCACCATGACAGACTTTCTAACCTTCCACGTGGTGAAGTATGAGCAGTAGGGGCTTAAATCTCTCCCTGTTTGTACAAATTCTTTGCCTTAAGGTGGCAGGTTTTCCTGGCATGAGCTTGCTGGTCCTGAGCTATCTAATGCAATGCAGAACAGAAAATAAGGTTGTGCTGTGTATAGATGCAGTGGGTTAGATATAGTGCCAAGAGTGTTGGTGGGAGTGTCACCAAGCTGCCTTAGCAACTCTCCCTGAATTAGCTGTGCTATTGCAAGCATTTGTATTAAGCAGCCCTATTTGGAAGTGTTTCACAAGGGCTTCCTCTCTAATTACTGACTTGTCATTATCTCTGCCTGGTAGCTTGGGCTGGGAATTCCAGCACTTTGGAGGTGAGGACACGTCCAGCTGTACTTCCTGCAGTGCCTCCCCAGCCGGTTGGGCAGGGGGCCAGTCCTTTTTTGGGCTGCTCTGTGTCCCTGTTCTGAGCCAAGGATTCCTCTGTGCAAGCACTCCAGCAGCTTCACCAGGGCCAGCTTAGGGTAAATATTGCTCAGATGTTAATTTCAGAATATAAATATTTATGTGTGGCAGGTTTGTCCTAATTCCTTGGTTTAGATATTCACTGATTCTGTGCTTGCTTACAGGTCTGATTTTCATGCATATGTGAAATAGACACCTGTTCAGTTGTTAATTCCCCTTTCTGTAAGCCTTATATGAGGTGCATTTTTACCCCTATGTGTTTAGGAAGTACCTCTGGAATGGCTTTAGGATATTCTTTTTTCTCCCTTCAGTTTTAAAAAGTCACTATTGCCTTTTTCAGCTGCAGTGGCAGATCTACTGTTTGACCATACAGGAATAGTTAAAATTACAAAACCTTAGCAAATAATGAGGTTTGGGCTCATATTTGAGGGCAGCTGGGAAATGTGTAAGGCATGAAATCAGCAGTGTATTATTAGTCAGTGACATTGGTGAAAAAAGGGGATTTGAGGTAAAAAAAGAAAATGCAAAGGCAGGGATATCAAATACAATTAATTTCTATTTATTGAATTTGTAGATGAATTTATATCCTTCAATTTGATGGTTTTTATCTTGAGAAAGATACAAGGAGTTGTTTTGCCAACATTAATAATTTTTTTTTCCAGCTGGAAAATGCTGTTTGGGTAGGGTGGATGTCTTGCTTCAGAAGGTGTGTGCATATGTGTGTGTGTGTGTGTGTATATATATATATATTTATGTGTGTATATATATGTGTGTGTGTCTGCATATATATACACACATGCACACACATTTTGGGAAGGTTTAGACCATAAATTTTTTCCTGTGATATTTGCATTTGGCAATATGAGGAAGCAGAGTTTCATCAGAACAATTTCTACTGAAGTTGTGGTTAAGCTGGGGAAACTGATGTTTCTCTCCTGTAGTTCATTCACTGTTCATGGGCCCTAGGAGGAGGCAGTGTTCACCAGATGAGGTTTTGCTGGTGTGGTCTGGGTAGCTGAAAGGAGCACACTGCAGGTAGAGAGCAGTGAAGTCTGTGCTGGCAAAACTCTCTTAACCACCTTCAGAATGCAAAGCCCCAGCAGAGTCCTGTAGGACAGGCATAGCTTAGACTGGCTGCTATATTGAAGTAGTTCCCCCAAACAATTAAAGTTGTGGTGCCTGAAAAGGTTTTCAAATCTCTGTAAGAAAGATTTTCCTGTCCTAGTTGTGGTGAGTAGAGGTGCTGCTGGGGAGGGGAGTTGTGTAATGTAAAGCTAAATAGTATATGTGTCCCAGCAGAACTTCTGCAGTCTTCCAGTGAGCCAGTGCTGTGAAGTGTGAGATCTCATGGTTTTTAATCCATGTTAGTATAATTTATTGGGAGAGAAAATGGCTTTTCAAGATGCTTCTTCTTGAGAGTGATGGCATGCATGGTCGCTTTGAGAGCTGGTTGCTGGTACTGTTCATGACTGTTGTGTTTGCTGTCAGCATTGCAGCCTGAAGTCATTGTGCAATAGGAAGAGTCTTCTCTCATAAGTTATTATTACTGTTGTTGTTATTATTGTTGCTATTGCTGTTGTTATTTTTGTTATTATTGTTTATGAATAGTTAGGATAGCAGTGGCTCAGCCACTTTTGGCATCAAGGTATATTCCTGGCACAGTTGTTGCAGTGAGGTGTTGGCACCTGGGACAAAGTATTATTGTGAATTTCACCCCATGGCTGAAAACTGCCAAATTCTCTTTTATGTAGCCTTTAAACACTTGGAAAGCTTTAACACCCATTTTGGCAAAAGGGTAGGCACAGTAGATTGGTTCCTTTGTTTATCATCTACAATCTGCAAGCGGTAATTCTTATTCTGGCAGTGCTGAAAAAAGCCTTTGATATGCCCTAAAAAGCAGGATATTTGAATGTTTTTTTGCACTTACTCAATGACTTTGAATGTCCTCTGCAGATATTTCTTGCCTCCTCTTGCCTCCTTCTAAATTAGCAGGGATACAGTATTCCCAACTCAATCTCTTTCCACCTAAATGCAGAATCAATGTCAGACTTTGAAGAGGATGAAACTTTTAAAGCACTCGGTATTATTAGAGACAGGGGGGAAAAAATAGAGGCAGAAATGTCTTGTCTTGTTAGCACCTTTATGGGTCAGAATAATTAAATTTTTTTCCACCCTGCTTCCTTTCCCAAATTCAAGACTAAATACTGTGCAACTGCCAAACACTACTGTTGAATGAAATCTATAATTTCTCACAACTTTCTAGCTACCAGTTTGAATTTCAGGAGGGGATGCTGCTGCTTTCTGCTCTTCTCTTACTTCCCTAGGCTTTGAACATTTATAAACTCCTTAGAGAAATGCTGACCAAGGCATCAGCAACATTTCCCATGGCATCTGGGGAGCTGTTTGTCATGTGAGGAAACAGACAAGACAGTGATTTTAAACTGGACATAAATTGTGATGATGTCTTGCTTTTATTCATGGCCTCTTTCTCTAGCTTTCTTAAATTAATTCTTGCAAAATTCCTCTTCTGCTGTTAGCTTTGAGCACAATCCTAGTTTCAGTGAGTTCTATTTTTGTTGGCAAGTTTATTTTCATTTTTTTTAGAGCTATTCACCTGAACCACATGTTTTGAAACACAATTAAAAAAATAATCACCAGTCTTTAACAATAGTTACAGTTTGGGTTTGGGCATTGTTTATGTTTTTACCTGTTTATACACGTTGCTGAATTAAAGGCAAGATAAGATCTAAGAAAAGCACTTAATACGTGAGGCATGGAACAATTTCTTTCATAATAGTTCTAATTCACACAAATTATATTTCTGCATTTCAGCAGCCCTTGAGTGTTGTGTACCTTTCTCAGTAACTTCAGTTTTTAAGTGCAGCATTCACCTGAAGTCTCAGAAAACCTTTCAGGGCTTCTGAGCCTGCACTTCAGAACATCACAAATGGGAGGGCCTAGATCTTGTGTAATTCAAATATATTTTTAAAAGCTGGAGTGAGAGCGTGGGAGAAGTTTGATGGACTCACACAACAGCTGTCATTGCTTGTATGCACTGACCTTCTGTAAATGTGCTTGGCTCCTCTACAGTTGAGAGAAGACATGAATAATAAACTAGAAATGAATGTGGGACTAAGAGATTCTACTATAGAGCAATAGAATGTCCCTGTATAGGAATTTGTGCGCAGATACTTTCAATGGAACATAATGATTCTGTAAAAATTTGCAGTAGTTTGAAGAGCAGTGTAGCAAATTGAAATGTGACCTCATTCTCAAGAGGTTAGTGCCTGCTTGAACCCTTAAAAACAGCAAGGAATGGATGTACTGTAAATATCTTCTCATGTAATTTTGTCAGATTATTTGGAAAATTATACTACTGTCTTCTAATGACAGTCAACAGCATTGACCACCTCAGAAAGGCAGGAAATTATTAACATTCCTCCCAGTAGAAATGTATTCTGTCTGTGAGACAACTGCTTGGAAAAGGAGTGCTGTGTTTCATCACATTTCCATGCTTCACTTTCCTTCCAGCTTGAGGGATAATAATAGGCTTTGAAAGAGGTATCTGCAATAACGACTTTCATTTCATTAAAATGGTAAATGTATCTAAAATGAGTTGACTCTCTTCTGTTTAGGTAAGTTTTAAGATAATAGATATGGAGGGAGTGCTATGATTTACTAGGATGGAATGCTTTGAAATTCCTTATAGGGGTACCTTATTCAGTTCCTTTAAATGGGTATGAAGTGCATCTAATGAGTGAGTTTGTCCAATGGGTAAATATTAATTTTCTGGGTTTTGTGATGAGTTTTCAAGAACTTCAGGCCCAGGTCTGAACCAGAAGAATGAAATGAGTTGATTCATAAGGAGATGAGGGGTGTAGATCTGTGTTTCAGACTTCGGTGTGGTCTTGTTGCTATAAACCACCATTGCTGCACTTATCTAGTTCTGCCAGTTATGGTAACTTTTTGAATGCAGGCAGTGTGATAATTTCCATACAAAAAGGTGAATGCAACTTCAGACCACGCTGCTGTCTTCATATTGTTGGACAAATAGCAAGTACCATATTGTCAGTGTGCAAAATGGAAACAGTATTTTCCATAGCAAGCTTAATATTTTTAAATATTATTTAATACTTTATTTTTGGAATGTTAGAATGGGGAAATCAGCAAGTGCCTGGTGTTGTAATGCAGGCCCTATTGAGAGTATTTGTTTTGGTGCTTGTAACAGATCCTTTGAGTGAACTTTGTGTTTCTTATCACATTAATAATAGGAGATGACAGAAAAAGGAAAGTGCACTTGTGTCAAAAGCAAGACAAAGTGTCATCTGGAACAATGCACAGATGTATAAGTAACATGTTTTTGTCTGTGCCTGCCACAACAGGGATTCTATTTAACTCTTGTTTCGTCTGGTCTGGACTAAATTAATACAAGTAATTCCTTTTTTTTTTTTTTTCCCTCACCATTCTCATCACATTAGCATCTGCGTTAGCTGATTTTTCTTCCACAGATGTTTCTGCCCATGACTGCAGTATCCTAGGGGGGGAAAAAAGCTTTTGTCCAAGAAAAAAATAACAGAGTTGCCCTTTAAGCATAACTGAGAGAGCAACTTGAACAAAACCATGCCCATCTTTAAAAAGTGGATCAAGACCATACTGTGGTAGGATCTGGTAGTTCAAGTGTTGACAGAGTTAAGCAAACTTTTTTCATTTGCAGAAAAGTGATAGTTTAACTTCCCTGCTACTGTTTTAGGGCTTGGGTGGTGTCTGTTATCTTTGAAACATCTGTACAGTAAAGATTAGCAGCTTCACTTTTTCCAGTGCTTCACCTTTAACGTACAGGAGTGCTGTAGTTTGTCTGTGAGCTCTGTTTTGTCTGGAGGGCAGAGCCAATGCAGGCTGTTGGCAGCTTCATTGGGAGGCCTTGGTAATTTCCAGCTTTAGACTTAGATGGAATTATCAGCTGTCACTTTAGGGAGAGGTTCTTGCAGTAGCTACCTCACACATTCCTATAATTTGGATGCTTTCAGATAGTCTGTTATAGCAAAAGTATGGATTTCTTTATATCTTCTGTGACTTTGCTGCTCACATTACTGTGGCATGTAGGATATCAGTCACAGAATCATTTAGGTTGGAAAAGACCTCAGAGATCATGGAGTCCACCTGTTAACCCAGTACTGCCAAGTCCACCACTAAACTGGGTCCCCAAGTGCCACATCTTCAGGTCTTTTTAGTACCTCCAGGGATGGTGACTCCGTAGAATTCCTTAGTGAAACAGGTTAATACCATTATTGGGTTTTGCTAGATGGGGAAACAGGGCATCAAGAAGCAGTGAGAAACATCATGCAGGCAGTTTGTGCTGAAACACAGACAGGAACTGAGGCCTTTTCCAGGTTGTATGCCCTGTCTGTATCTCTTGTTATACCAATAGTCAGTATTTATATCCTGACTGGCTTTGGTATCACAGCCTGTGGTGCTAAAAAGGCAGCTGTAAATTTCTGTTACTCTTAACTTTGAATGGTTTTCTAGAAACATTTGTGATAATTTTTGTTTTCTTATTTCTCCACACATAATAAATTTGGAGTCTGTTGCTCTCCCTGGGAAACAAATTCTGTACTTTGTAGCTATTTTTGGTATTTTCCTGGGTTTTCTGTTTTACCATTCAGATAACCATTATGTAGTAGAAATACAAATGACCAATAAAATTAAGTTTGCATATGGATGGTTGTGATTGGCCCTGTGTGCTTGTTATGCTTGACTTATCATTGTCCCTTTGGGTAGAGTTCTTCCAGTAGAAGAAACTGCTAATGATTAATGTGGAATTCTTCAGGAAAAATATTCTAATTCAGTATTGCCAAATACAGAGTTGTCTTTTTATCTGAAGAGATGAGACTGGTGTTTATGAGCCATCATTGATCAGATGTGGCTTAATTTTACTGGCTGTTAGAGACTTGTGGATGAAAATGAAACTTTTTCAATCAGCTCCTTTAAGGCTCAGAGCTTCAGTCGTGGCACAAATACTTCTTTGAGTCTTGGTACAAAAATGCATGTATTCCTTCTCATGTGCAGACACTCCTAAGGGTGCAACTCATTTCTGGATTAATTATTTTCTATTTTTCCTCTCCCTAAGATATAATTGACCCAGCTATCCTGCGTCCTGGTAGGCTGGATAAAACACTCTATGTGGGTTTGCCACCACCTGAAGATCGACTTGCTATTTTAAAGACCATCACCAAAGTGAGTATTTGGAAATACATCCTTCATCTTGAATCTTGGTGGAATGATGTAAGACAAATTAAATGTTACAAAGAATTGCAGGATCCTGTCTCATGAAACACTTTCAGCTATTCCATGAGGTCATAAAAATAATCCCTCAGTCCATCTGCTGTTAAATTTGCTCTGGGACTGCAAGGGGCTGATGAATCTTGAGTAAAGCAAACCTGTTAAACATAGAAGTTGCTGCCTTGATAGTCACAGACTGAACAGATTTAATTAGAAGATTCCTATCTGAGTGAGTAATGGGCCTAGAAGTGTTTTGTAAGCTTTTTTTGGGGGGTTCCAGACATTCAGCAGAATGATTCACAAGCTCCATCTGTATTTGCTCAACAGTAGTTGTGACACCTAATTTGCTTTAGGATTAAAAGAAGCTTGTGATGATTGAGGTTGTATGTTAAAGTAAATGTGAAAATGTACAATCTGTGCCTTCATGGGTCCTCCCTGTGGTGGACAGCACAATCTGCTACTTCAGACACTTGGATTATAGAATTCTGTGAGTGTTTCTCCAAGTAGGGCACAGGAGGAATCAAGGCCTTAAAGAAAAACATAAAAAGCATATGAATTACTTGGATATTTCCTACTTTTTCCCAGTAGATCAACATTGATTGTAAAGACCGGGTGTTCTATCAGATCTTGATTTGAGCTGCAAAGGAGACAAAGAGGAGGTATATATATATATATATATAGGATATATTTCCTTGCTATAGAGGAAAGATAGCATTATGAGAAGTCTGGCAAAAATTGTTTAGTGTATTTGTAATAAAGGATAATCCAGACTTGTGTAACCTTAAAGTTGTGGTGAATAGGCAATAGCTGATTCAGAACTCAGAAAGTGAGAACTTGTTCCAGCCTGTTCTTTCATGCCAAAATGGACATTCACAGGGTGACCTCTCATTACAAATTCAGGATGTTGGACTTCCCTTCCTTTGTTCTGTGCATTGCTTCATGGATGAAAGTAGATTAATATTCCTCCATTTGCTATTTGCAGCAGACAAGTTTATTGTTTCTAAGTTTTACAGAAATACTTCAGTTAATACTTATTACAACCCTGTTCTTAATATTCTTCATGAGATGTGGAGAGGAATTGAGTGTAACATCTCTGAATACTGTAGGGAATCACAATTTTTATTTTACCAGATTTATTTTTAAAGGTAATTAGGGGTGTAGGGGAATAGTGTAGCAGAGCTTGGTGCTTTGCTGCCTTCACTGGATCAAAGGTGGCATTAAACAGAGCTGATTTCTCTCACTCTCACAGCCACATGTAGCCACCAAGGTACACAAACCCACCTGGCAAGGCAGGATCACTCATGGGCAGCACTGAGGACAAGGAACTGTACTGAGTCCTCACTTCATCTTCTGCCTTCCTCTTGTGTGTCAGTGACCATCTGGGTTGTTGGGGAGAACTGTTTGCAGTTTCCCATCAGGAAGCAAGTTCAGAATTGCATTTACTGCCATAAATCCTGGGCGAGGTTGCTGAAGGGTGTCTTTGCTCCTTTCTCCTGGGAATCTTTGTGCCTACAATCCTATCTTCCTGTTGGGATAACACCAAGAGGAGTGGCAATGGGATGTGGTAACCCTGTTATTATCCCACTGCCAGAATATTTTTGTCTTCTGCTGACATCAGCTTTGATGTGACCTTATCTGCTTATGGGCCTTCTTGACAACAGGAATACATTGCACAGTGTTTATCAGCTTGGTTTCTGTGGATCCCCTCACTGGTTATCATGTTGTTTATCTTGCTTTTTGGAATGCAAGATGCTTTCATGCATGCTTAATTCACACTATTGTGACTGTTCAGATTACAAATCCTTGTGGTGAATGAGGAGTTAAATCTTTAAAGATGTGTAGGAGTTATTCGAAAGAAGAACATGGAGTAAAATGTGTTAAATTAATTGAAATGCTTTATTTTTTGTCAGATTTCATCCATGCGTTCTAGGTGAGGAAGTGTGAAAAATTTGAGAACATATTAGCTCAAGGCCAGAGAAAACAAAATGTTTGGTGCAGATGTGAGTGGCTTCTGAATGATGGCATGCATTCCCAGAAATCTCCAAGGAATACATGCGCAGCATGTGGAAACAGAATCCTTGCTGAATGAAAACATGGATGCTTAGAAAGGCAGCATGAGGGGTAGAAAAGGGACTTGGGGGGAGGAACAGGTTGTCAGGAAGACAGCCTAAATGTGGGTCGAAACTTTGTTGTGAAAGACTTTTATTTCAGTTAACTTGTACAAATCAGTCATTCCCAATTATGCACATTATGCAAGAGAAGCCTGTCTTCACATGTTTCAGGTACTACTGTACTTAAACATTCCTGGAAGCTGCATCAAGCTCCTCTGCTGCACACAGCTTGGCACCAGAGCAGGGAGAGCAAAAAATGCCCAGTGTATGTGCTTCACAAAGCAATAGGTTAAACATTTCTTTTTAGCAGAGAAGGTGTCTCTCTGGCTTGCAATTACCTATAAGAATTACTAAAGTATCCCATATGAAGTTGTATGAAGCTTCCTTGTTTCCATGTTGAAGTTTCTCCTTTCAGGATGTTTTCAAATCAGGCTGTTCGTTTATCTTTTTGTTGTGGTGTTAGTTTGGATTTTTTTCCCTTTCTAACTGTTAAAGATTCATTCAAGATTGTTTCCTTACTCTGCCTAGTCCTTTACTGTTCCACTGTTTGTTAAGTATTCAAGTATTTTAACTTGCCAGTACTATACATTTTATTTTTCTCCTGAAGGTATTGTAGGTATGCAGTATATTAGTTCCTCTGAAGGAGTCAGAAGATATTCACGTGAATTTGTGCATTTCTGTCAAATGAGTATCTGGCAGAAATGTATCATTCTATCCTAAAAGTGTTCTTTCCTGTCAAAACTCAAAATATTGTTTGATCAAAGAGACATCTTGAATCTCTGTACTATCATGATAATACTTTACTGTTCTCTAAGGATAACAGGAGGATCTGCAAACTTACAGTGTTGGGAAATTTTGTTGGCTAGTTTCAAATACCATTTAGGTAATTTAAGACTTTTGCTGTGGGAGATGCAAAAATAATAACAAAAGAAACCACTTCTGGAATCTTTCTGGAGGAAGCAGTAATAATATGGAGAAGTAATGTCCAAAAATCTACAGTATATCTAAATTCCTATCAAACCAAAATGGAAAACTTCTAAGTTTGAAAATCTATATCCAGAATATAAAAGATATACAATTAATTTAGTCTTAAAGGTGATAAGACTAAACTGACAAGCCTATTGCTTAGCTCTTTGATTTCAACACACAGTAAAACTAGAGGAAGTTCAGCTAAACAAGCTGCTGAAGCAACCAACTATTATTAAAAATAAGCCCACATATGGAATAATGTCATTGTTACAATGCCCTGAGGCAGGCTGGCCACAATTTCCTTAGAGAAAATCTAATCTGTGGGTGGCAAGTTAAAATTTACCATTGCTTAACGTTTCCTAATTAAATGGCTTTAAGGCTGATTATCCTTCTAGCCAGTTTGAGATGAAAAATATTTATATTTGTGGATATTGCAGGAAAATTGTCAGACACCTATATGATTCCTGATTAAAGAAACTCCATCACTTCAGGGATAGTAGATGTAAAAGAAAAAAAGTTTTCTTACCTTCTCTTTTTCCTTACCTCAACTCCTTTAGGATGGCACCCGGCCTCCCCTAGACAGTGATGTGAGCCTGGAGGAAATTGCTTACAGTCAGCACTGTGAGTGTTACACGTGAGTATCTTCTAGTATTTTTCTTGCTTTCCCTTGTGCTTTTTTCCCAAGAAGTTGGTAGGAATATATGGATGCTAAAGTCTTCATCTGGAATAGTCTCACATTGCAAATACAGAACAGTGGAGGCCTTTTGGTTTTCTTTGGTTTTATTTTATAATTCTTGCATCATCTGAGGAACAAAGAGCCCTCTTTAATGGTGATGAAAGCAAATTGGTTAGGCAGCCATAACCAATTTGTTTTGTCACAGAGTAGAGAGCAATCTGTTTGACAAAGTAATGAGGGCCCATTTCAGCTTTGGGAATAGCAAGGTGTGGCTTTAGGGAAAGCTTGATGACCATACCTGTCAGAATAATTTGCATTTATGGTCCATAAAACTTAAAAAGCTTTAAGCTATTCAATAATTTAGTAATACTCAATGTTTTTATGGAGTTTACAAAAGATAAAATTTATGACAAGCTTCTTGCCCCAATATTACTTGGGAAAGATGAGTAATTTTTCTTTCTACACCTTTCACTCACTGGTTTATAGTCCAGAGGTATTTTGTTCAGTGTGTGGGGCACTTTGGTTTGTTTTTTTGTTGTGGAGTTTTTGTGGGTTTTTTGTTGTTTGGGTTTATCTGTGTTTTGAATTTGGGGGTTTGTTTTGTTGTTTGGTTTTGGGTTTTTTGATGCTTGGGTTTATCTGTATTTTGAGTTTGGGGGTTTTGTGTGTGTGTGCATGTGTTTGGGTTTTTGTTGTGGGTTTTAATGTCTTTGGTTTTGGTTTGTTTGGGGTTTTTGTTTTATCTGGTTGGTTTTAATTTTTGATGTTTAAATACTTTATGCCTAATACCCCCAAATGAAGCATGGGGAGTTAATTTTGAAAATTTTTTTATTCTATGACTTTCACCAGCTGAAAGACACGTGAAAAGTTCCAGCTGTTCCAGTTCCAGGAAACTGGAAAGAAATACTTAAACTGATCTGACCATGCTTTGTGGATACTATTATTTTAAGAGCATGTTAACTTTACTATTGATGCAGCTTTGAGCAACTCCTTTTGTAATGGTGAGGGATTTCATTTGAATTTTTCAGAAGATTTATTAAAAAAAGAAGTTATGCTCCCAAGAAGTGGCACAGTATTAATCAACCCTTTGGCATTTTCAAAAATGCTGAATGGGCGTTTTGCCTCTTCCCTTGTTTCTCATTAATTTGATCTTAATTTGTGGCTAAAATCTGAAGGGCATCACTCCATAATGAAGGTTGCAGACTGAGTAATCATCAGGCCTCTTTCCAGTGTTCTTAAGATGAAACTTTATGACAGCAGAACCAAATTCTAATGTCATTTTTAGTGTCTTTCTATATGCCATCAGTAAAACAGCAATTTGTCCCCAAATAACCTGTTGTTTGTATCCCTAGAGGGGCAGACCTTTCAGCTCTCGTGCGTGAGGCTTCCATTTGTGCCTTGAGACAGCAAATGGCTCTGCAGAATACTCAAAGCAAGAAGGGTAAGAACGCTTTAAAAAGAAAATCTTAACTGAACAGTGACAAGATAAATGGACTATAAAGAATTTAAAGTAGTTGAAGACAAGCTTAAGGCTGTGAAAGCTGTACATCATTGATTGATTGACTTTTGAGCCAAAGAAAAATTGATTCACCTAAGGGGAGGTAGGGGAAGGTACAGGAAACATGGTTATGCTAGAAGTCAGCACAATTCTTTTTTTTTAAAGAATTGAAGGTTGCTACCTTATATAAAAGTTTCTGTTAAATGGTTATATAAACTGATTATTTTCTAGACAAATAAATACACCTTTGCCCATTTTCCCTGTCACTGCCAAAGACTAATTACACTGATGTATTGGGAGGAGGGTTGTAAATTGGACATTCCCTGATTTCCTACCTTTGGCTCCCAGCTGTGTTGTGTAACTGAACACGTACATCCAGCACTGATGGAGTTGGGAAGATCTGTGCCACTTCTGATCTTTGGTGCTTACCTCATCAGTGCCTCTTGCCAGGACTTAACAGGGAGTTATAAATTGATTCAAGTACAATCTCTGCCCTTTCATTATCTGTCTGAATTGCTGGTTTAAGTTGTATTTTTGTGGGGATTTTTAAGTTACAGATTGAAACTTTTATATAAAATGCCTGTCTGTTTAGATTTCTTCCCAGCAATTTTGTTTGTTATTTTATCTTTAAGCCAAAATGCAAAGCTAAGATGGAATTGTGACTTTTCAGATTATGTCCTTGGAAAATACTGTAGGCTTTCATTATGCCCCTGATTTCTAAGAGCAACACTGGTGTTTTAATGGCTTTGAATGATTCTTTTTGATCTAGTACCTATCCAATCTTGTCTGGTTTTTAGCAGCAGTAGGTTACCAGAGCACAGTGTTTGTATTCCCTGTTCTGAGGCAACAAGCATGTTCATCTAGAGGAGGAAAAAACCCCAAGCTATAAAAACCTTCCCTGTTGTTTGACATGGTTACCCATTTTGCTTGCTGTAGCTGGCTAAAACTCTTGATTTGAGGTAGAAATATCTGAGTTTATCCTGGTCATTTTTATAATTGTTCACAATATAGCAGGATTTATTCAAAGCTGTTCATCCCTTGAATTCAGCCTTCACAGTTAGGATTGCAGCCTAAGCACTGACTATGTGAATGTGTAGGCAGCCAGCAAGTCCATAATATATGTGCAGCTTGGTTTGCATGTTTATAGCAGCTGCCTGCTTGGACTGTCCTTGGATTTCCAAGATGTCAGCCTGACTGGTATGAAAACATGTGAGGTGGTTTCTGATTTGAGACCCTGTTAATTTTTATCTTCAAGATAAAGGCTGGGGATTTTCTTCCTTCATTGTTCAGCAAGACACACTCAGCTGCCTCCCCTCCCACGCTCTGCTTGGCTGCTGTGTGTCCTCCTCAGTCAGTCCTTTGGAATCAGGGCTGCTCCTTTCCATCCTGGAGAAACTGTTGCAACTTCTTGTTATACCTGATATTTTCCCTCTGGAATAAAATCAGGGGTGTGGTTTTTTTAACACTTGGCAGGGGTTTGCTTGAAGGTAGTTTTAGAAAGTGAAATGTAAAGGTATCCTTTTTGTGATATTTCTTAGGAGAATTCAGAAATTCTACTGCTAATCTGAACAGGCCTAGGCAAGCTGATCATGTTAGTCACTGTGGTCTGAGAATTGCCAGATACAGAAGTTTGTAGGGGAAATTCCTAACAACTGGGCAGACTTCCACTTTTATCTAGCACCCCTGGATTTCCTCATCGTTGGGCCAGCACTGAATGCCCAGAAAGGTTCACTGTCATTTGCAAACTTGGAGTTTCACTTCTGCCTCCCTTTTCCAAACCACTGAAGATGGTACACGAAAGTGGTTTCAGCACCACTGCCAGAGTGGGACCCTCCCTACTGCAGCAGTTCTGCGGTTTCTGTCAGGTTGCTCAGAAATTTTCGAATACCACGCGCTGCTGGTGACTTCTTCCCGTTGACATCCTAACTCACCTGTTTAGCTTAATCTTGTGTATTTATTTCAAACAGATCTAGTCACACAGAATGTACAGGGTATGAGAAATAATAGTGAGATTGTCCTACTCCTATTTCAGCTGCAGTGCCAAATACAGACCTTCTGAACTATGACCCTTTTTGTACATTTTTGTAAGAGACAGCCAGTGATCCCACATCACCTGCAGTCTGTAAGGCTGATCCTAAGCAGATAATCTATGAAACTTTTTGTCAGAGCAGTTAAGAGCAAGTGTGGTTTAAAGTGAGATTAAAGTTTTGCATCTTTGCAATTGAATTTGAAAAGCAAGATCTGGTCCTTGTTTGATAGGAACCATGTATCCCTCACTCATCTATGCAAATAGGAAAACTCCAATTTCATATTTAGAGTTTTAAGTACATTGTCTTATTTTTAAAATATTGTACCTGTTGATATACTTCATTATTTTAATTTAACAATCTAAATGGTTTAAAACAAAAAATTATTTGTACCTACTTATTCAGACTAAATGATTTTGTCATCAGAAATCAAGACAAAGTGTGTTAAAGCAAGTAGCCAAGGTCTAGATTACTCACAGCTACATTTTCTACGTGATCAAGGTTTGGACAAGCTTTTATCACATAATCAGCATGAAGCAGTCTAACTTAACTTGCAGTGAGAGGTCAGCTACCTAGCAGGAGATTTTCTCTCTCCCTGTAGCATTGTCAGAGTTTGATTAAAAATTAACATGCTTAAAAAGAAAAGTGAAAGCAAAATTAAATTCTTGCAGCTTTATTGTTTTATGGAGTTTTAATGACTCAGTCTAAAAGTAATCTGTCTTCTGGCATAGGCCAAATTTCAACCTTTTTCTTACTGTAAAATAGCATTTCCTTGGAGAAATAGGTTAAATTCCTGATATTTTAAACTTGCATCTTCAAATTTTCCAGGTGTAACTTTATCTGGTAATAGGAATGTTGAACATGAGCTCCTGAGAAGTGAGATGAGAAAGCAGTGAGGTTGTATGTTTAGTTCAGTGAAATTTAACCTTGATCTTTACCTTTAACACAGGTGATAATAACTGTAAGCTATTTGCTCTTCTGCTTAATAAGGTATATTTCATTTTTAATTTAGTATCTTCCATTTGCTTTTTCATCTTTTACTATATCAGCAGAAGATTTTTGTTCAACTCTGACTCAAAATATATTAATGTTAAAGAGTTTTTTTCATGTTGGCACATCCCATTTCATGTGGCAGAGGTGGAAATAAAAGCAATAATCATCCTAATGAAAGAGATTAAAAGAATGCACCAAACAAGTCTACAATTCGTATTTCTGACATATCTGGTACCTGTGCATAGTGTTAGCTGGTAATTAATCCTTATGTAGTGGCATTTTAGGATTTTTAAATCCAGATTAAACAAGGTACTTCCTTGTGAGAGCAGAGGAATCTATGTCTTATTTGATGTATGCTTATGTTTTAACATACTAAGAAAACCTGTTCAGAAGGTTATTATTAGGAATAATTGCTGTGGATAGCTCCATTAAGGTCAAAAAGGCAATTTGCATAAACTTAAACACAGGGAGCTGTAGCAGTGAAAGCTTTCAACACTTCTGTGTAAGGCCAGATAAAGCAATGATATAAAGCCAATTACTTTGAAATTGAGTAGAATTGGAATGATAGCAAAATGTTTTCTAGATACTTAAATAACAAGGAAGTTTAATATTGAATTTATGTTAAAAAAAGCCCAGAAGCGGAAGAAGCAGAATTTGAGGGATTCACTTCCAGAAAGGTTACAGGAATTCAGTTAGTTAGGTTTCATGAACGCTGCCTTGAAATACAAGCAACAGTCACTTGATTGTCACTTGTCTGCAGTTTCAGTAATTTATTACGCTTTGTTCTTTAAGGAGAAATCAAGATTTCTCGTAAACACTTTGAAGAAGCTTTCAGGAAAGTGAAGTCCTCGGTGTCCAAACAGGTAAGGTAAAACTCCAGTATGTAAAGCTCATTACTTCCTTGGGCAGGAATCTCTTCTGATGCTGAAGACTGCTGGGAATGGTTAAGGCTGCAGCATCCTTAGATGGATTTCAGACTGACACTACCTGTTTCTGCATTAAACAAACCTGATGTTTGTGTTAAGGTCAGAAATTAAAGCCTCCCTTTTCAGCTGCAGATGATGCACTGTATGTAGATGGTTTACCAAGATATCAAGGTTATTTTTTATTGTGGTGCCTTGGACTTCATTGGCATTCCCAGATTAATTATTAACCTGTCCCTAAGCTCTTATGTCTGCTGAGCTTTCAGTTTAGAAGTCAAGGCTTTAAGTGTGCACCACATCCTGCCACAACTTTTCCTCCCCTGTGATGATGACACACAAAGATGCTCAACCTTTTCTGTTGATGTGCAAGAAATGTAAATTTGACAGGAGACATAAAACACACTTTATGATCTTAGTTATTTCTTGTCACTCTTTTCATTATTTGGATTTGTCAAGGAAGTTTGTTGTAAAAGTTCCCTGATGCCCTTTTCCTTTTAATGACTGAAAGGAAAGCTGTTCAGTCATCTTAATTACTATAATTTTGAAGTTAATATATAGGAATTGCTATTATTGCAGAGCTTGTGTCTAGGTCTCCATGTCTTGCCCAGAGTGTACTGCACTGCAGCCAGAATACAATAATGTATTCACATGTAGCACTAGCCAGAGAGAAGTTAGTAAACTATTTCCTTTCATTTTTACTGTATTTTGGTGGTCAGTGACCTTTCATAAAATTAAAAGTAATCTGTGGCTCCAGGAACCTTTAAAGATGATGTTGGCTGTTGTTTTCCCATTGGTAATCACTAAGCAAACAGCCACAAAAATTTAAAACATCTCCTCTAGCATAGCAATGACAGTTAAGTATTAGAACATATTCCTTCTGATTAACCAAAAATGTTATTCTGCATCTCAAAGGCAGCATAAATATCACGTGTCTGAGAGTCCTATATTTCAGTTATGTTCATCTGAAGACATGTCAGTTAAGTATTTTGAAATATCTTTTGCAGTACAAGATACTTATCTCCCATTTCCAGCTGCTACTTCCTATCTGCTAGACAAATTCAGTCTGACAAAAACTACAGGCTTTGCTATGACACTGGAAAACTTTTTTAAAGGCTAAAAAAGCTGCATCTTATTGATATAGTGTATCTACCTCTTCTATCCCATACACATCTCTGTTTTTGGTTTAATTGGTTGACTCAAGATAAACAAAAATTCTTTAAGCTGTGGGCAAACACCACCTTCTGAAGCCAGATATTTCAGTGGAAGTATTCTGTCCTCAAAACTCTCATTTTGAGTGACCAGTGAAAAGGGTTAAGGAAGAGTTAGGTTAGATTAGCAAAGGATGATCTTGGCTGTTCATTGTGCAGAACTAGGTGGGGGAGGAAGGTGTCAGTTCAGCAGCTCTTTTGGTGGAGAGTGCAGTGCCTTCTCAGTAAAGCTGCCATCTAACCTAGCATGGCAACAGGAACTGTAGGAACTCTGCCTGAGGCCTCTGGGAATTACACACCATTGCTGACTCTCCCTGGACAACCTCATTTATGAGCTAGGGTAGTGGAGGTTTGCCTGATTTAGGTTTTTGTTTGTAAATGTTTTTAAATGCAGCTAGTGACTCATTGAGCTGGTTTGTTTCACTTGCTTAAGTAATACACAAAGTCACTTTTAAGTACTGTGTAATTTTTTACCCCTGTCTGAGGTATTTTTCCTCTTCTCTTGGCACTGTTAGGATCAAATAATGTATGAAGAACTGCATCAGTCGCTGTGCAGGTGATACATTTGGACAATTCCCAAAGGAGACTCTACACTGGTGAAGAGTTCTGCAGTGCCTGTTTTCAAGAGGCAGGTTGGAAAGAAGCTGTACTAAATCTATCTCTCAACTTTTTATACTGCACCTGAAAAAATGGTCATCACAACCTAATTTAATTGTTTTCAGAATAAAAGATATAATACATGCTTCCTTCTTATAACCATTTACATTTTCCAAATGAATGATTTTTGTGTTAAAAAGCTAACACCATTCTGATCTCTTTGGTGCCCTGAATCAGAAATCCCTGAGGCACAGGCTAACCCTTCCAAGTGTTTACACTGCTTAAATAGCTGTTTTCAACCACCAGAGAAAATTGCTGTTTTCCAGAACAAGGACACTGAAAGAAGCACTGGGAGGACAGAGCTGTGAAAGTAGGCTGGGAAAGTGCTGCACTGGATGTTATCACACCATTAATCATGCATTTTCCGAGTACAGTGACACATGATTGTGCCAGCACAGGTTCTCTGAGCTGCTAACAGCTTCCTTCCACCTTACCAAAATAAACTGCCCACAGATGGGAAGCTGGGAGGGTTACCTAGGAGAGAGTGAAGTTTGGAAGTTGGAGAAGTGCTATGATACTATGATTCAACCTAGGAAACATTTTGATTTAAGAGGTACTTAACAAGCTGGTTCCTAATTATTTTTCTTAAACAGATAAATTTTCAAAATTGGGAAGTATCCAAGTTAAGACAAAACACTGAAAAGTGACAGATTATGAAACCTACAAGCCTTCAGGGAAAAACCCCAATGAAATAGTTTTTGTAAGCAACATTT
This sequence comes from Pyrgilauda ruficollis, assembly GCF_017590135.1. Lineage (NCBI taxonomy): Eukaryota > Metazoa > Chordata > Aves > Passeriformes > Passeridae > Pyrgilauda > Pyrgilauda ruficollis. The sequence continues at coordinate 7,438,856 of NW_024524489.1, read as the reverse complement.
AATCTCCTACTTGAATTCATTTAAACAAATAGCCTGAACAACCAGATCTAACTTTAAGACTGAACTCGATAGAGAATAGTACCCTACATCTTAAGTTCTTCTCAGAATTGCCACCTAACAAGAAATCTTGCTGCACTTTTTCACCCAAAGGTACATGTTTGAAGGCTATCACATGGAACTTACCACCACAGACTTGCATTTTAAAAATATTGATGATCATAGCAGCTTGTTCTTACCACTGGGATTTTTGCTCAACATGGGATGACATTCCCTGCCTTTCCTAGGGAAGCTGGCACCTCAGTGACTCAAATTCTGACTCATAAGACTAACAAATTAAGTCCCTGGATATAAAGAAGATGATGATGATGTGCCTGCTTTTAATTGTAAATCAGACTTGAAGCTTCAGCTATGATTCCCAGAAATCCAAGATGAAGCATCATCATTTTCAATCAGTACCAGGTTGGGAGGAAACCTCCATGATCATCTGGTTCAAGCTTTCTTGGCAAAAAGCACAGTCTAGACATGACAGCCCAGCACCCTGTCCAGCTGAATCTTACAAGTGTTTGACATTGGGGAATTCACCACTTCCCTGGGGAGATTTTTCACAAGGAGAACAATCAATTAGTGGAATAGTTTTTCCTCATTTCCAACTGGAAGCACTCCTTACCCCTCATCTTTTCCATGTCACTCCTGTAAAAAGGGAATCTCCCTCCATCTTTGTAACCACCCACCCTTGGAACATGGTGCTAAGTTCTCTCCCTAAGCTTTATTTTCTCAAGGCTGCACAAACACAGTTCTCTCAGTATTAACTAATAATACTACAACAGTATCATAATTCACTTGAGTGGCTGAGTGGACCAATGAAAAGAATAAGTGATTTCTGCTTTATGGATGCACAGAGAAGATTCCTGCCATCATACTTGAGGATAGCTGCAGATGATGACCTTAAGCAGGAGTGGAGTCCTGAAGTCCTGGCATATCCACCTGAGAATTTTCCTTTCCTTTTATGATGATATTCCCATGTGTGTATGGAGCCAGAAAGCAAAGTAGGGCTTGCAAGGCAAGATGAGGGAGGAAATGCTATCAAGGAGCAGCAATAGCACTACAGTCTTGTCAAGAGTGCCAGCACAAACCAGGTGTATTATTCAAGGTGTCTCATGATCGTTCTTCATAACAGGTGATAGAGAAGGAGGGTGCAGGAGGGTTTGAATGCACAAAAAAATCTGAAGTTAAGGTGAAAGGCAGAAAAAGCCAGGTCAGTCAAGTGTCCATATCCTGTCTGCTTACCTGATCTGGGCTCCATGTGCAGCAAGGAGCAGGCAGGGGTAGGCAGCTGAATTCCATCTGCCTGCTCGCACACGAGTGTTGCACCCACACTGCTCCTTGTGAGAAATTCTGCTTAGGCTATGGTATGTATCACTAAAAAAACAATGATCCTTTGTATAGAAGGGATCCTTTGTACACAGAAAATGGGAACTGCTTTAAGGAAGGAGCCTTTTCACCCAATAGAGACAAATATTTTGTTCTGCATAGGCAGCTACTGCCCCTCCTAGCAGACATGCCTCGAGGTTTTGCCTCCAGTCATCTTGTTTCTGTTGTGACAAGATCAAGAAATTGTTCATCATGCCATTCTCCTCTCTCTTTTCCTGAGGCTAGCAACCTATCAAAACCACAAGAATGAGCCTGTCCCAGAGCACAGGAGATGATAACGTAAGCAGGGATAGGGGGCAGAGGCAGTGCAGAGGACTGTCAAAAAGAGAAAAGAAAAATGCTGTCTTCATTTTTGGCTCAGTAGAAAACTTTTTCCACATCTTTGTCCTGACTAAAGTCTTGTGTCCCACTTCAGGTTTGATTGTGAAATAGAAGATTTGCTAGAGAAAAGATAGTTGCATGGAGATGCAGGTGCCAAAGGCAGATCCACACGATTCAGACACACCTATTTATCAGATTGTTTTCCTAGGACCTTGCAGAAGCAATGCTGGCAGACCCAGAAGTGGCTCCTGTGCCTTGCAATGAGCAAGCTAAACAGCAGAACTTGCTTTGCTGTAAGTCTTTTGAGACTTCCAAATTAAAGAGTAGTTTCCAAAAGCTGTGCCAAACTACTTACACAAGGTTGCTGCTTCAAAGTCACTTTCCTCCTCTTAGTCCAACAGGAGTAGGGCAGCCTGCAGTCTGTAGCATTGATGTTATCACCTGTTCAACCTCATCATTAATTAAGGAATGAACATCTTTAAGCTCTGCTGTGGCATGCCACTGCATCTGAAAGAAAAAATGTCAGGGAGGCAGAGGTGAGCCACTGACCTCAGCATCTGACAGTGGCCACTTGCCATGACCAGATCCATGTCTCAACACCTGGAGACCTTTGCTCACTTAGTGAGTTCACCAGAGGAGTTCTGAAACACACAGCTGGAAGTCTCAACTGTTCCAACTGACCTCTGGTTCCAGGGAGGAAGCCCTGCCCTGGGTCTGAAACATGGAGCTCTGCAAGCAGACACAGATGCACCCATTTAGCACGTTCATGTTGGGAAGCAGACAGGTTCAACAGCAAACAGGGAATGCCAGAGGCAAGGGTTGTTCTGAAAGAGGAGCAGACCCACGCCTGTCCTGTGGGAAAACTAATGCCTAGTACAATCAGACTCCAGGATGCATTACTTACACCACTTAAGCAGTTCCAGATAATTGGGGGCAGGGAGCATTAAAAGCCATGCAAGGACATTTATTCTGAACATTTCAGGTTATTCTAAAAGCCCTGAAGATTCAGAGCTCTGCACAATTTAACTGCAATTAAAATACTTGGGTGACAGTTAAAATTCCTGACTGATTTCACATAAAGGAGGTGTTTTCCAGACTGACAAACTGAATGGAACAAACCCTAATAAACATGTAGAAACACCAAAGTTAAATCATTCCATCTGAATAAATTTAGAAAAAACAATTGAGTTAACTGTCAGGGTTCTTGATGCTCTTTCAGTTTAATTTGTTCTTCACCAGTTAGTCTAAGTTCCCTCCAACTTTTAAAATGTTTCAAAAATTATACTAACAGCTTTCTGCCAGGTATATTTTAACTGTATTAATGAAAACTATTTAAGTCCTTAAAACAATAACTAGATGGTTCATATGTGTTTTTTTTTAATGTTAGTGTTTCATATTTGTATGTCATATCTTTGGAGTAAACACCATGACACAGAACTTACATTCATTGTTCATTTAGAATACATCAAACAAGTCAAGTAGGGTCGGCTGGTCCTAATTACTTTTACCAGTGGTTCAGAAATGCTTCTGTTTTTTAGGGAGGAAACAATGCTGATTACCTTTCAAATGATCTGCTTTTGGCAGTTCTTACTACTGAAGTTGGCTGCTAAGGCTTTTTATGTATTACACAGGAATGTTATGCCTAAGAAGGGTAGCTGCCAGTGACTGCAAGAACCAGACCATTGTTTAGATCCAAACTTAAATCTCACTAGCTCAGATGAACCTAATACAGTAAATTGTTCTCCAACAGATGCCCAGTAGCAGAGGTTTCAGAAAGATTATGGCAAGCACGGTATCTCCCTCAGAATTCTGCACCATTCAGTACCTCCTGAAGTGAAAATAATGTATTTATAATTTGAGTTGGAACAGACAATCATAGTCAGAACACCTTAAAACAACAACTGTAATTTTAAACAGGAAACATAGCAACCTCAGCCCTTTTAAAAAGCAGGAATTCCATTAAGTAGGTAACTAAGACAACGGACTATAAATTTTTTACTCTGAACTCTGCTTTTCTTAAATATTCATGTAGGATAACTGAATTTCTTAACTTTAGCTCTTAGCCATAAAACTTTGTAGACACTTTCCATCCTTCATCCAGCTATGAATAAATCATCAACACCAAAGATAATTTAAAAAACAGTGATATTAAGTGGCTTAAAAAGAAACTGGTTTGCAACTTCTTAAGCCTTTACAAGTATTTCAACACAAGTCAGTTTTCCTCTGCATAGGGAGGAAGGGCAATTATTCTTCACAGGTCATCTATATCACCACTCAATAGAAAGGTCTCAAATCTGCTTTAGAAAAACCAAATTTCTCTAAAACTTTAGTCCTTCAGCATAAGAGGACCAATGAAAAATTCACCCAGTATTACTTTAATCTTTGCTTTTTAATTACATGTAAAAATACTGGACAAAGTCTGTTTTAACATTACATTCCACCCTGAGCAACACACGGGCTCTCTCACAGGTTGTGGGCACAATGAAGTCACTCTGTAGGTGGCTGGCAGACTTTCATACCACTTCTATTGCTTAGCCACAGATAAGGGCCCACACTTCAACAAAACACACATTAAAACAGCACCACAGTCGAGACCAAGTTAAGATGTACCAGTACAATCTTTTCAGGAACTCTCACCCTTTCAAAACAAACAAACACCCAAAAAAACCACCCCAAAATACAGGAGTTGAAGGCATCTAAAATTGAGTTACAGCAGCTACAACTTCGACCTTCCTCAGATTCCATCCTTCAGATTCATGAAGAACATACCACAGAGCCACCTTTGAGATTTAATGGTTATTTGTAGCCAGGTTTGACTGCTTAAAGCCAAGAAAGCAAATCTGCTGTGCTGAGGTATGGAAAGGTTCTTCACTGTCCAGCACGTCTACCTGTTCCCAATGAAAAAATTTCCTAGGCAGGAAGTTTGATAACACCACCTCTCACCACATTTTAATATATAAGAAAGACAAGTATTTATGGAGGGTACTGTAGGTTTAGGGGGAAAAAACAAACAAGATTTAACAACCTTTCTGTGTACACAAATCGCTATGTACACAAATGGCTAATGTGCTAATAGGCAGTATTATCAGCAGCTGTAGCTAGACCTGTTTGCCAAAATAGTATCCGTTTCAATCCATTCTCTTTTCCATAAAAGCCAAATTTCCAAGTAAGTATAAATATTTATATCTGAAGCCATAGTAACATAGTAATAATTTTTCTTCAAAGATCAGAAAACCCCCAAACTCTCTAAAAAGAGTTCTCCAGCATCAAACCCCAGATCAGGTATATTAAATTACCTAAATGCCACCTGCTCTCTCCACATGCCAACAGAAGCAGCTCAGGCAGTAGGTGGGAGGGACCCTTGGAGTTGGCAATATCCTTGAATTCCCCACTTTTTTTTTTCTTTTCCCGAAGAAGTAACAGGAGCCATCTCAAAAATACCAGTTTCATTCTGATAGATTGCTCCTTTAAGGTACTCTCAGTAGAAAAGGTAGAACTTTAAAGCATTGCTTCAAATGACATATTTAAACAAAAGCAGACTGAACATTTCTGTGCAAATTTAGTTCTTCCAATCAGTTCGGAAACATTTTCAACAGAATGTTTAAGTTAACAAACCATGTTAGTTTAGAATTAACAGGTAAGTACAGCATTTTAAAACTAGTCATCTAAATAGCATCTTGAGGGCAGTATAATACATTGAGAACTTTTAAACTGTTATGAGTCAGACAGACATTTTATATAGATTTAACACCTACCAAAGTAAATTCTGTAACAAAGTGATTTTGCATTATGCATATAACACTGATCCTTAGGCAAACAGAGACACATTAAACCAACAAATCTGAGGACTGAGGAATGTTACAGCTGGTTGGAGTCTGCTACAAAATCCTTAAGGATGCATTGCTATGTTGCTGTACATCTTAATTCAGGACACAGGTGAACAGCTTTAGCAGGAAACCTTTATACCAGCCACTTTAAAGCAAGCAGACATTTCAAAGTTTTTTGGTTGCCAGAAGTTTAATCTTGCTTCACTTCACCCTTTAATTTCCTTTTCATGCGTGAATATGGGCTGATTGTGTCATCCATCACGAAGTCATACAGTACTTTTATCCAAGAGTTATATTGGGGCAGGTTGTCATAGTATTCAGCTGCTATTTTCTTCACCTGAAGGAGAAATATGAGGTTTATTTACTGGTTATATTAACATCAGTTGTGACAACTTTACAACCCTCGAGGTGTAACCTAGTAATGTGTAACAGCAGCACAGGAAGTTTCATTCCAGAAGTTAGATCCTACAGGAAAGGCCACTTGTGCCACAATATGAACGTTCCTTGAAGGAAAAGGCACTTCCCTAGTTATTAAGTAAATCTGCTGTGAAGTTTTTGGAGCTGCCAGAACAAACTCAGCTAACTTTCCAAAGTCCCTTCACCGTGCTACCTACAGGGTGATGGAGCTCACAAAGCAAGCGGTTTGGTTGCTGTTGTGTGTGACTCAGCTCAGTGCTGACTCACAGATATACAACTAACAGTAAAAAGGATGTTTTATGTTCTAGGAAGAGCTGTTTAACACAGCTATTTTTACACATAGTTTCAAATCTCAGTACTCAGAAGAAAAAAGGCATTTTATTTCTGAGACATATTTTGTTTCTGAAGACAGACTTCAAAGAGTGAATATAAACTGCTTCCAATGACTCTGTTTTCAGTTCCACATGGTAACTAGACCACTGTTTAAAGTGAGAGCAGCAGTTCAGTTAGGTGCCCATACTGCTATTTAGGGCCAGCCACTTAAAGCCTTAAAACATGAACAGAACAAAAAGGATTTTTCACAAAATTCCATAGCTTTAATCCCAAGAATAGTATCAATCTGTACAAGCAACAAACAAAGCCAGGGTATTTACATGGCTGGTTTGAAGGCAAAGCTTGTTTTGACCCATCACACCTACAGAGTAGTGCACCTAGGCAATGTACTTTTACACAACAGCAGTAACTCTCAGCTCACCAGTGCTGGGAAATCAAGTGTTTGGTACTTAGGGATCTTTAACACACAGCACAGCAGTCCAATCCAATAAAATTAACTGCACCATTTCAAAAGAAGGCTTTGTTTTCTTATCAGAGCTGTGGATTATGAGTCCTGCAGCAGAACTGGGTATTCTACCCCTACAATACTTGCAAAAATTCATAGCCTACTTATAGCTAAAGTACCTATCCAAGAAGTGAAATGCTGGTTCACAGCACAGAATCAAGTATCAAAGGTGAGTTAAAGTAACTTTCACTGTATTTGAAAGATTTAGATCTATTAATAAAAGCAATCATCTAGCTTTAAAAAAAAAAAAATTACAAAAACCACACAAAGCCTCAGCAAATCAATTGCATGATCTACCTGCCCTGCTAAAAGTGCTGGCGTAGTTATTTCAGCTGCAGCTCCACCACTGACAACAGAAATACCAATCAAGTTTGGACTTCACCAGAGGGATGATCTTACAAGGTCTCACTATTGCCAAATGCAATAACAAAGCAGTGAGACCAACACCACAGCTGCTGTCAAATTGCAAATTTAGTATCTGATGAAAAACTGAAGATTCAGATGCAACCCTGAAGCCTGTGTTCCCATTCTTCAACTGGGAAACACGGATACAGTGAGAAAGAAGCTCCTGTCTGTAAGAAGCAAAGGCTGAAGTAGGAGAAACTTCACCTCTGCTACTCATGCAAGCATGACAGGTCTAAGTCCTGGCTTCAGACTCTTAATTCTGCCTGTCCTACACTGCAGAGGTACAGCTGGTACTTATTTAGGGTTCAAAGCCTCTTGTCAGAGGAAACTGAAGTGCTGCAGACTAGAGAAGTTATTAAACATTTGTCAACAGTACAACAAACATTAACAGTACCTCAAACCCTCTCTTTTCCTCCACCAGAGGATGTCCCTGACAGAAGAGACTGAAGGATTACATTACAATACTGCCCTTAACATTCCAGTGACAGAGATAACAAATCTGCAGAGTTAACTACAACCTCTTAACTAGTTTCTTGCATACTTACAAACAAGAATTCAGAAGACAGGCTGTAATTACAGAAAGCTAAAGTTAGTGCAAAGCATAAGATATGCATTCCCTCCCCTCTCCTTTTATGGAAGAGGACTGAGCTGCAGCAAACTGCAAGCTTGTTCAGGCTATCACTAAAATGCTAAATAATTACCTCCTTTATCACTCAACTTGTATTGTGGGGCTTTTTTTTTGTTTTTAATCTTCCGACTTCCATTCTTCTGTTAGTGTTCTATGTTCAAGTAGGCCTTAATTTAAGAAAAAGTAATAACCTTAGAAGTTAACTTACCAGTGGAAGGCTCTTGCCAGGAATATTGGGGAAGTCATGATGTTCATTGTGATAGCCAACATTAAAAGTGAGCAAATTAAGCGGCCCATAGTAGGAATAGGTCTCATGCCCTTTTAAAAACATGTAATGTTCAGCTATGAAGTGTCCCGAAATTGGGTGCAACCCAAGACCCAGTACTGAACCAGCAAGCATGTAAAAAATGGATTTGACTCCCCATAAATAATATATTGCCACATCAAAGGCCAGCTGAGCCAATAAATTGATTATTTCAAGTCGACTAATGGGTTTAGGATTGATGCAGAGAGGTCTAATGGCATAGAAAAAAGGCTGAAGAACAATCCATATGAACTTCCTAAAACGGGTGCAGAAAAACCAGCCCTCGAAGTTGGTAGGAATATCCACATCGATGCCGTCACCGCCTAGGTAACGATGGTGATCCATGTGGTATCTCTTGAAGGATATGGAGTAGGGGAGACCAAGGGGGAGGTTGGCAAATATTCCAAACCATCGATTCCACATGGCTTTGCTGTTGCCAAAGGCACTGTTGTGGGAGATCTCATGAATAGCCAGAGTCATGGAGTGACTAATACAGCTTCCAAAAACGTAAGCCCAGAAGACCACCCATTTCCAATCCAAGTCTTTAACCAGATAGAATGCAGTCAACTGCGCCAGAACCATCAGCACAACCACCCAGATCAGGTTGTAGTCTGGCTTCATCAATGCTTTTATCTCTGGATGTTTAGCTAGATAGGAAAAAATTAAATGAAAAAAGTTATTCCAAAGCTCTTCTCACAGCCCACTATCCCAATTAGATTACAGTTTTTTCCTCCCTTTGTCCCAGTTAGGAATTGCCTGCACAGGTAATGAAAACTCGTGACCTTTCCACTTGTGATATTTACTGCTATAATGAATCATTTGGAATCAAGTCATTTTAGCACTTTTCCGTTGCTCAGCAACTAGACACGTACATGGCAAGCACCAGTACCGCATCCAGCCTCCTCAGGAAGGAAATGGCTCTGAGCCGACAGCCCACCCGGAATTCAGAAGGGCTCACGAAGGCTCAGCTCCGATTTTAGCGCCGCACTCGAGGCCGCTATCCGCCACCCCCGGCCGCGGTGACCTCCGCGCACAGCGGCCCCCGACACCGCCGTATCGCCGTGCCAGGGCAGGGCCAGGCGGGGAGCGGCCCGGGGAACCCGGGCTCTGTTCCGCCGCTCGGGATGGCAGCCCGGGCCGCCGCCGCCCCGCGCCTCGGGCCCCGCAGGCGGCCGCCCCCACGCTCCTTTCCCCGCTCCTTCCCTTCCCCTCCCCCGCCAGCGCCGCCAAGGCGGCGGCTCCCGCCTCCACGTACGCGGGCCCGGCCCGACTCCGGCCCCGCCGCCGGGAGGCTCCGGGGGCCGCGGCACCCCCGACAAGGGCGGCCATCTTGTGGGGTGTCCGTGCGCGTCCCCCCCGCTCCGCCACGCAGCCGGCGGCAAAAAGCGACGGCACCGCGGACTCCTCACCCAGGATCTCCTTGCGGCGGTCGGCGTGCGGCTGGTCCGTGTAGACCCACTCGAAATCCTCCCTAGCCACAGTGTTCCCCATGGCGGCAGCACGAACCCCACTGACCGGCTGCCCGCCCGCTGCGCTAAGCCCCCGCTACCGCGCTTTATAGCGCGGCGGAGGCGGCCCGGGGCCACGCGGGACAGGAGCAGCCCTCAGAGTTGACAAGAGCAACCCTCAGAGCGGACAGGAGCTGCCCTGAGAGCGGAGAGAAACAACCCTCAGGGCGGGACAGAAGGAGCCCTCAGGACAGGAGCTGCCCCCAGAGCGGGACAGAAGGAGCCCTCAGGACAGGAGCTGCCCTCAGTGGGACAGGAGGAGCCCTCAGGACAGGAGCTGCCCTCAGAGTGGGACAGAAGGAGCCCTCAGGACAGGAGCTGCCCTCAGAGCGGGCAGGAGCAGGGATCCGTCGTCCTAAACCCGCGTTCCCTTGAGCTGCTGTCCTGGTCTGCCCCCGTGCTTACAGGCCCCTGCCTAAAGGTACTGAATGAAGTACAACTCCAAACGCCTGCAGCAAAGTCTCCGTTTCCTTCCCTTTTTGTGGTAAGATATTTGAAGAACTTCTTTGTCAAACTCCTCTGTAAGAACTTACTTCCATTTAATCTGTATTTGTCATAAAACACTGACTGTGGGCAGCTCAGTGAAAAAGATTACCCTGTGTAGAAGTTGAACTACCACTTTGGTAGTTTGGAATTTTAGTTGTTCACTCGTAATAATCTACATCAGTAGATCAAAAATCCACTCAAATTAATCTAAATCAGCAGTAGTGATAAAAACAATGGAGGCTGTTATCACAAAGTAAATTATGCCTTATCTCTTCAGGTAGTATTAGTATCTCAAAGTTATGATTCATCACTTAAACTTTATTACTAATAATGAGTACATAAGGCTTATGCCTACAAGCTGCTGGAAGTCCCACACACAACAGGGCTATTGGAGGGGAAATTCAATCCCTACTTGGAAATGTCTGCAATTCTGTGAAGCAGTGGGCAAAGCACAGGATCTATAAAACATAGCACTTTTGTGAATAGTTTGGTTTGCATGCATTTTAATTACAGCACATTAGGGTGGGATTTAGAAGTGAAAAATGCAGCAAGGAGGTGAGACATGGAAAAGGTTTTGCTCAGCCTTTCCCTCCTCAGTCAGAGAATTGAACTGCGCAGACTGGTGCAGCATAAGAGGCAAAGCAGATGTCTAGATTTCATCGAGGCTCTGTGACCTTGCCAGGTTTACTTTTTGGTCAGTGACCATTTCACAATAAGGAAGCTTTGGGGTTGCCAGTGCAGCAGCTGACTGCAGAATTGCTGGGGTCACAAGTGTTTCACTCAGCTGCACTCCAAACACCACATATAACATTTCTGACAGTGTTCCCTTCTGCTTGGGAGTTCAAATATTAGTACTGCTATCCATCATTTTGCTAAGGACCTCCTCATCCATGGGAAGGATCCTGCCAAAAGGAGTGTGGCAGGAGGTGACAGGAGCACTGGAGGAGTGACAGCACGTCAGGAGTTCAGTACACAGAGGCAGGTTTACAGCACTACAAACATACATACGTTTGTAAATGGTCACAAATTTCAGTAGGGCAATTAAACAGAAGATCCCAGGTTTATAAACGAAACATTTCAGAGCAGTTAAACAAGGTTTAAACAACTATAAAAATATATTAAATAGGAAAGCTTTGGACAATTTAATTGCCCAAGTGTACTGGAGAGCGAAGTGTGTTCCCTATTTAATCACTGCATTTGATCAGTCTGTGTAACATACCAAGATTTATTAGGTCTTCAGCAAGCCAACAGTTTTTGTATCTGATGTTTTCCATTCCAGAGACAGTGAGATCCAGTACCTACTGTGTCTTCAGCTGGCACAAAGCTCGAACAAGAATCCTGGAATGTTCACTTACATGTGAACCAAAGCCAGGACTGCATCCTTGGAATGGGGAAGGTGAGATCCAGGCAGGAGAACTGCAGGAGTGGAGAGCACATGGACAAGCAAGCTGGCCCAGGTACAGTGCAAAGTAGCACAGAAATGCAACTTGAGTGGAACAGAATAGTTCACAACTAGCAGACATGTTGCTGTAAAAGTCCAAACTGAATTTACTAATTCATGAAGTAACAATCACTGAAATTTGCTAATTACCCTCTTTAAAAGCATCAGGAACACCAAGGAATCAGAAAATCCTCTCCTGTGCTGACACACATTCCACTATATCCTACATCATCCTATTTTCAAGAGGCTCTTGATGTTAAAAATTCCTTTGGCAACCCTAGTGTTCCCTACAATTCACTGTTAGAAGATCTGAGTAAGAGCAACCAAGTTTCTGTCCAATTCTGTCTTACCTTTTACATTAAGAAGTTACATGCAGGCATCCTTTGCAGCATTAATGAATTTGGTGATTAACATGCAATGCTGAGTATCAGGAACTGACCAAGTTCCATTTGTTTCCATCTGTTCTTTAATCTGTGAAATCTGCAGGTACTCTTTCTTCCTCCAGCACTTCCACATCCATTAGCCCAGGTTTGGAGGGTCCTTACATACTGCAGTTACATAGCAGCTGTTCAGCTTGGGAAGCAAGACCTTGTCACAAACAGCTTTTCCCTCAAAAAAGTACCACTATGGTATCTTTTCATCTTATTTTCACCATGTTCACTAGGTACATAGATTCATAAAAAAATCCCCAACCTATGAAACAAAAAGCAGTTTCTAAGCAAGTGCTATTTTTAGAAAAGCAGTAAAGCTGGTCTCAGTAATTTTAAGTTATTTTAAGAAACCAGATACAAGACACTTAAAATTGCTTTCCCTGACAGCTGATTTTTCATTTTCAGACCTTGACACAAGTACTAAAACTGAACAGTGGGTGCAAATAAATCATTTTCTCAGGTAATTTTGCAAACTACATCTCAGTGTCACTGTTTTAAGGCTCTCCCTTGAACAGATGATACAATCACCAATCACTACCAACACTACTTTGAGGCTGATACACCAACTCACGTAAATGTGCACAGGCATTGAGAGTGAAAAGAGATACAGTTTTACCTCAGGTGATTCATCAGCTTGTTCACATATTGCAAAATTTATCCTTTAACAAGGGACAATATGGTGTCAGAAATTAATGCTCCAGCTATTTTGTCCAAACTATTACTTCATTGTCTTTTTAACATGTGTATATTTTTCTGGTGTACATTCCAGCCACGAGCCATCTGATGTTTCCCTCTCTGGGATGTGAAATAGCAAACACTGGTGTACCTTTATTGTGGAATTTCTCAGAGCTGCCTTGCTCCCATCCCCTCTACCCCTGAAGTTTCATGGGCCTCATTCCATTTCACTGGCAGCACATGGAGGAGCAGGATGCACCTGCAATCCTGGAGCACATGATACTTCCTTGAGCTGAAGGTTCCAAGCTGGCATGGTTCCCAGAGAACACTTCCCATAACAACTGGCTGTTGTTTTCCAGCTCAGTTTACGAACAGCCAGAGATTCCCCAACACACCCAGCAATGCTACTCTGGAATATCCTGAAACGATTTGTACACTGGGATGGTGGGGAAGGGGAAATTGCCTGCATATTCTAGAAATTAATAAAGAAACTGAAGTGAAAAATATTCAAAATGTACGAATAAACCCTTTCAAGTAAATGAAATTCACGAGTTTATACTTGTTTGGAAGCATTTAACCACAAGTAGCTGGTAATTAGTCCATTACAGGATTTTTTTGTCACAAATAACCATTCAATGAATTTGTATCACATGGTAATTCTAGCCATCATGCTGACCCTTTTGACTCAAAATTGGTTTTTTAAAAGTTAAGGTATATGCCAGTATTTTTAAGCTGAATAGCAGGTATCTATCTCCAAGACAGACTTACCTGTAAAAAACATTCTGAGCTGTATAAACCAGTAAAAGCAAGTGCTCCTTCAACAGTTTAAGTCTGCTCTCAGACAGCCTTTTATAATTTCCTTTCTCATTAAGAAAAATGCCTTTTTTTTTTTGGAAAGGACTCAAACTACTTGAGAAGTTTATTTGAAAGCCAAACGTCTGTCAAATATTAGGCATTTGTAATGTTACTTCTGGTACAAGCTACTGTGTTTTAGAAGTAAAAATTGCAGCTGAAGTTTCAGGAAAAATGTCAGTTTACCACGATTATATAATACCTGACCAGACAACTTGTGATTTGTTTGGTGCTTTAAATACAGGCACTAGATTATGCTGACAGCCATACAAAATGAACTTACACTTTGACCCACAGCAGTAATATTGAGATTGTGAACAGCTACAAAATGCAGCATTTGCATTTCCAGTGCCATACCAAGTTGAATTCAGAACCACCTAAAGACAAAGCAGCAGCTGGTTAAAAAAAGAAAACATAAGTCAAATTATAAAGCTACATAGTTTAGTACATTAAAACAAAACCAAGGACAATGGTATTTGTATAAGATTCCAAAAATATACAGATGGCAGGGGGGGAATAATCACTGTACACAACTCTGAGGTGGTTAAAGTGACCAGAGAGACTGAACAGTGCAAGACATGCTTTTCCAGTTACAAGCTCAAAACAGAAGTGCAAAAGAAATTAAAGCTCTGTCTGAAGTGATTTACCTTTTGGGATAAGGAAAGCTTAGAATATTGTCATCAGTGTTACAGAGAAATTTCCACCCCAACCCCAACACAGACACACAAAATAGTTTAAGTTTTACCATAATACAGCATTTCACTCAAATGATGTCCCCAGAGCTTGGTGACTCCAGGGACAGTCTGCAGGTGTTCGGTGTTGGCCCATGACCCAAGTGATGCACAGGCAGCCTCTCCATCCTCCAGCTTTGGCTAACAATAGATCCCTGCCCTCCAGGCAGGGCGAGTGGCAGCCACACAGCCCGGGCTCAAACGCTCCTGCCTCCCCAGACCGCCTCGCTGCGAGGGAGCCGCTGTGCTGAAAGCAGAGACTGAGTTATGGCTGAGGAACAAAGGAATTGCTTGACAGGTCTCTGTGCTCTCTCCCAGAGTTTGGAACAGTTTCAGGCAAGTGCTTTTGGCAGGCTGACTAAGCTGTACATGCATCTATCCATGCAAATGTAGAATATGGCTCCCAAGACCTAGAACCAGGGTGTGTGCATGTGAAGACTGGATAGAAGGCCCTTCCGTGGAAGTTTACAAAAATATATAACCAATACTGTAGCTTAAGAAGTCAGTTTTACTCGTTACAGAGAACCCCAAAAAGTATTAACTACTTTTCAGACATTCCAGACAAGGTCACTTGTAACAAAAAAGGTCAAGTTCTCAAAAACAAGGTTTTAAAAGCGGATCTTTCCTTCAAGTGAACAGGACATCTGTTTTTACTCTTAACCATTTAGTCAGTTAAGACAATTTATTTAAGATTTCATGTGAACATATGCATAAACACAAATAAGTTTACTTCAAAACACATCTGCACAAAAAAAAAAGGTTAACCCTTCAAAACATAACAGAGCAGGTCTGGTTAGTATGTAGCTATTGCAAATCTTAAAGATTCTGTGCATTAGGCCCACCCATATAGAAAGCAGGGGAAAAGTCAATGAAAGAAAATCACTGTTCAAGTCTAAGTGGTGCTTTGAAGAGCCAGCAGCCTAAGTGACACCATGAAGCTGGTCACAGTATCTGAACAAGCAGGCCTGCTTGGGCTACTAGAGCAGTGTATCCTCCTGAAGGCGCCATTTCCTCCCCAGTTATTTTCTGTTCCGAAGGCGTTTAGATTTCCTAGGACAGTCTGTGGAATCCACCGCCTTCCTCCTTTTCCTGGGAGATTGTTCATTTGAGCCGGAACCTGAAGAATTCCCTACTGTGCTCTCCATCACCTCCCGCAGCTTGCGCTCCAGCTCGGCCAAGCGGGCGTTCTGTTCCCCAATGATTTGGGTTTGCTCAAGCAGTTTCTGGTCTTGATCCTGGAGCTGCTTCTGCTGCTCCTGCACTTTGACGCGCAGCTCCGAGATCTCCCGCTTTAGCGCCGTCAGGCCCGTGCCGTTGGCTTTCACCTGCTGCTGCAGCTTGGTGACTTCCTGCCTGGAAGGGCTCTGCTTGGAGAACAGCTGCATTGTTGTCAGTGCTGCAGAAGGCCCTGGAACTTCAGAGAGAACTGTGATTAATACTCTGCAACTTACGGGTAGAAATGGTCCCAGTGTTTGTATTTGGCTTATCCCTACTCCCCACACATGAATCTGAATACCCATGGCAAGTTATGTGAACAGGCAAACACATTTACAGTCACTTAAGTGTCTAACAAGAACATGTGGTAATCTCAGAGCACAACCAGTTTAATTTAAAATACTTACAGCTTTTCAGTAGTCAGGAAAAAAGTTCCTAATTTATTTTCTGTATATAAGCCCCCCTCCTTTTGCTGCATCAAAAACTGTAGAACTATTGTGTTGTCATCTAGACTTAGTGTCACAGATGTTGAGACAAAATCCCACAAAACATCTCTGAATTACTTAATACGGGATAGTTAAGACTGAATAAATATATTTCATTAGACCAGCAAAATTCTGCTGTCTTAGCTGCAGCTAAAGTTCTAAAAAATTGTAGTTTGGAACTTAACAAGGTATTTCGGTATAACTTACTTTTTAGAAGAAAGGAATTTATTTTCCATGCTTCTTTAGAATCACTCCTCCTAAGCACTAAAACCATACTGGAATCTGAGCTTGGAACTGTTGATTCTAATAAAGTTCCTGCAAATCAAGGAGACTAACAGCTACTGTATAATTTCTTTCACTTTTTCTGCCATAAAAGGTATCTATCACTTTTTCTGTCATTATAGTCTTCTAGCAATGCTGTGCAATTAAGGTGCAACTTTAAGTGCTCTACAGACAGAAGAGTCTGGAACAGTCATCCTCCTTCTCCTCCTTTTTTTCCATTAGGATGGCAGCACAGCTACCATTACAGGACACTAAGGGGTTGCTATTGGAGAGGTTATGCCCTTCCCTCAACAAGAGAGAGGCATTTTATGCACCACAAAGCCTTGGCCTTGAAAAGTTGATTGAAATCAACTGTGGGTTTGGGCAATACTTCCTCAGCTGAGAGGCTCTATACTAACACATACATAGGCTCTATATACTAATACATATTATTTAAAAAAAAAAAGTAAACCCGTATATAAATTTTAAAAAGGTATATAATTATAAAAATTCAAATACAACTAGCAGGATATACTAAAGGTGGCATACACACTTATGGCTAAAAAGATGGACGGGACATACAAGAAACAAAAGCATCTGCAGTTAGGCCTATTGTTTTTACTTAAGATATATTTTCCCCCCCTGGTTTTTACTAAGTTATCCTTCTAGAGAGTTAAATTTTACAGTTCCTAAAATGTGAACACATCCTGTATATGAAAAATTCTACAATTTTACCAATCTTTTACCATTAGGATAACTTCAGCCAAGAGGCAACTACCTTATAGTTTGATTCACAAAAGTTCTGGAAAGTCTGACAGAGTATCCGAAGGACCAGTTTAATGGCTTATTTATAGACTGTTATTTTAATTTCCTTTTCATTATTACCTGTAACTATTTTGCTTGTTAGTGCATAAAATAGTACACCCAGTAAAGTAAAAAAAGCCCATTCCAGCCTTCTATGTACTACCACAGCTTAGTCAAATTCATTTGCAGCTTGTCCTAAAAATAAAAGGCATCGAGTTGTCATCTCATGTGCCAAATTTCAACCAAATGCAGCAATAAAGTCTCATTCATTGGTGGCACAAAAGCATTTGTTTAACGAATACACACTATGCATAATTCTAACATACATTCAAGTGACTGTTCTTTTAGTAGTACAAAGGCTCCTTAAATTTCAAAGCAAACGAATTTCAGTTAGCATTCTTAAGAAACAAGTATCATCAATATTTATGTAATAAAGCTCCCATTTAAGGGAGGGAGCATAGAAAACATACAGTGCTGTGATTTTTTCAAAGAACAACTAAATAAAACTTAACTATATGTTGGAATTAATACCTGGGGCAGTTCCTATTAGACGTCCCGATACATCTGACCCAGGCATCTTTCTTTTCAGTATTGGAACAATCTTCTCATCAAAATATTCCATAGCCATGGAGGAAATGTCCCTTAGTTCTTGAAGAACTTCATGAGCTCTCTGAGGAGCTCTTGTGGAGTTTACATATCTTAGCACTCGATAAATTTCATCTATTACCTAAAACATTTAAGAAGAATTAGGATTTTCTGATAAAGGCAAGATTATTTCAGTTTGTTCTAGGAATTCTGGCATATTTAGGGTTCTTTTTCCACATAACAGTTGCACACCACTGTGTGTTTTAGTTCCAGATCAGCTTTTTGAAGTGTTGCTCATGATGTATCAGAGAAGCTATTCATTTAATCTATCACAACAGCTCTCTTCAAAGTCATGAAATCATGCTCATTAGGTAAAATGTGAAGTGCAGCCATAGCTGGCTTGCAAGTTACATCATCTCTACTCAGCAGAGCATGATCATTTCCTTCAGGAAAACCTGAAGCAAGAAGCCCTAAAGCAGAGCAGTCACTACCCCTGCCAGTCATGAAACAGAATTGGAGTAGCAAGAATTAGCATTATGTCAGCCTGAAGAGCTGTAAATATTTACTTGAGTCCATTTCCACACACACAAAATATTGCAAATTCAGATTAAGTCCAAAATATATTCATTTACAAAACATCAATTCACTATTGACAGAGAACAAAACTCTCTTGACAGGTGTGGAAAACAAAGCCCTTGAGTTAGGACAGATACAGAGAGATGAAGGGAGTCTTGCTAATTTATGAATTAAAATCTGAGGCAGGTCAAGATAGGAGTGCTGGTTTCTTAGCCAAAGCTATACAGGTATTTTGCACAGGATTAAGAATGCTTGAAGAACACACATAATAAGGTGTGTGAAGAACACACCTTGTAATACAGAGCACCTTCTGTTCTGATAAAGGAAGCTTAGCTAAAAAGTCCCAAAAGCTAGACAAGACCCAAGTTTCTCATCAAACAATAAATGACTGCTCTAATTTCATCCACTTTATATCCTATTAGCAACAACATCCTCAATATAAAACCTTGCATCGGTGTTCTGCTATCACACAGAATGCTGAACCTCAAACCAGGATTTGCATATTCTAACACAAATTCACTTCCTGACAGTTCTATGGTGAAATTTCCTGAGGAAAGCAAAGCAGGTGGGAGGGAAACCACAGACTGTAAGTGAACACTAAGCCTTGAATCTGATTGACCAAAATATTAATTAATGGGTGAACTGGTAACTGTGCTGAGAGTGCAGCAGTGCTAGCAAATTCACACACCAAGTAAATAATTTTAAAAAAACCACCACCAACTTTTTAGCAGTTGTATCAAAATAAAATCAAAGGTGCTTACAAGTTGGTGCCCACAAGGAAAAGCAAGCTCATCTGCCCAACTCCTGCACACCCCTGGTCTAGGATGAATACTGCCTTTCCCTCTACTCTTCAGAACAGTAAAGCAACATTTTTTTAAAAGTATCCCATTTACCATGTAAGTATCAGGGACTTAAGTTAATTTGACTTCATTGTATTACATTGTATTAATTTTTTAAAATACATTGTATATAAAAGTATAATGTAAAGTCATACAAGAATATAATTTGAAATGAATTAAATATCAAGTCAACAAGAGTAACAGAAATAGTTACTTCTTCAAGAAAAGAATACATTCCATGCCCACAGTTTAGCCTACCACTGTATGCATAAGTGCCTGCATGCTTCCCCAGAACCCAAGAGATAACTTTTCCATTCATCTCACTGCAATTCAGTTCTCTGCCCACAAAAAAGTAACATCAACACATCCAAAGCTTACATGGGAAGATCAATGAATGGAGCATTAGGATAATGTTCACTGATCTCATTTAATCCCTGAGCTGTAGCAGTCTTCCTCTGAGCACGATTTTGTCAATTCCCCTGTGCACTGGTGATTTCACAGCTTATAAAACATCTATATCTCCAATGTACATCTTGCCTGCATAATTTATATTTAATGCTGGGCTGGTATTCTAAAACGCCAGAACTGTTCAATGATGTTCCCATTTAACACACTTTACATTTAAAACTAATTCCACCTACTGTACAAAAATATACCATCCACTGTAATACTGAACAGTGTTTTGACATACTAAATACCTTAATTCAATTAACCTGAAGTACTCAAACCCTTAAGAAGGTGCCTAAAATCATGACTGACTGAGTAACTAGTGTTATGTGTAATCTAAATTACTACATCTTCAGATGGCCTGATCACATGTGTTTTTCTAAAAGGTTGTAGAAGATGAATATACCACATGTCAAACATCAGAATCAAGAGAGACTCTAAGGGCAAATAGAAATCTAATTTAAAATAATTAATATTTAAATACAGCCTGGTTTATTAATTTCAGACTGCCTGATAAAACAAGAGTATTGGCTTGTAGGTTTATTTGCAAGTGTGTATATATATGTTAAAAAAAATATAAATATATATATACACACACACAATATCAATCTTCCCCAGCTGTGCCAGGTTAAGTTACACAATCCTATATTTTAAAGACAGATACATATTCACATAATATAGTCTGCATTTTACCTTTCCAGGTATGAAGCAACAGAGATTGGAATCCACATACTTCATGAAAGTCATATTTAGGAGCGAGAGTCTCGTTTCCACAGCAGCAAGGATGTCTGCATGGCGAGCTAATGAATGGTTTCTCCTTTCTGACTCCCGTCTGGAAAACAGACCACAAGGTGACACTGATTTAACAAAAAAATCCAACTGTAACATTTGTCAAGTTAATTTCACCCTTAAAACCCTGTAACCACTAACATTTGTCTTCACAGAAATAATAGATACTGACTGAGACCCAGCTAGGAACAGCATACTAAACTTTCTTAGACAAAATTTGTTCTCTAAGTAATTACTATACCTTATGTGCTCCATAAATTTTGTATGTAATTGAGGACTATAAGAACAAGGCTGCAGTTCTAACTAGCAGCAGCCACTGAGTCAGAGTGAATATATTTATCCCACTCACTCATATGGTCAGTACTTCAATGCAATTGAAATAATAATCAGTAGTGAAGTTTACATAGTGAAGAACTACTAAGAAGTTTTGGTTGAGATAGAAACACTTTTTGATAAAGGATCTCTATGCTAAGTAGCATTTAGTTTCTTCACTCTGACTGGGAAATCTGATAGGACACAGCAGCAGCTGCACTTATTCACTGGGAAGAGGAAGAAAGACATTGCTTTAGTGAGAAATCAGTTCCCAGTAATGCTCACATGTCAAATCCCTCTTCCTTGTTCCCATTTAATCCTTGCCAGTGACAAACCTTGTCCTTTTTAAGAAGCAGAATATTTGATAAAAAATCAGTGAAGGCAGTTGTTCTTGAAAAGGAATGGCATTTATTAATTCCCAGGAATCCTCCTTTGATTTGTCAGAAGAGTTGAGTAATACAGAACCCAGAGTTCTCTGTTTGAAATACCAGACACACTTCTCACACTATTCTGTAATTAAATCTTAGGTTCAAGGTGCTTTTAGGAAAAAAAAATTAAATAAAGGCAAATGTCACTGAAATTTTCAAGATATTAAGAGAATTCACCAGAAAGGAATTCCTGTTCAATAATCTGCTTAAATGAATCTAACACATTTAAATTTAATTCCAGTTTTAACTGGTACATACCTTGGAAGTTGAGCTTTAACTTGCTTTTGACACAAGTTGTGGTATCTTTCCACTTTCAGAAATCCCTGATTTAACATTCTCTGGCAAACCAAATCCATTCGCTTACAAACCTGTATTTAAGTAAAAAGAAATCTTAAGGCTCAATTAAGGCCACAACTCACTTTTACTATTATCTTATCCCTACTTGCCAGGTAGCAAAAGATTCTCTTACTGTTTTTTGCTCCATTTCAACAAGCAAAAAGTGCAGTTGAGATTACGGCATTCCCATCTCCACCAAAGATCACAATACTCCAAAAAGGAGCAGCTATGTTTCACACAGTTCACAAATAAATCTGTTGATTTTGCCTAACAAGAGACAGTAGGCTGACTGCCACCTATTAGAAGCAAATACAATTTCCTCTGATTTTAATGGAAGTTGCAAATGCCCATGCCTGGCTTTCAGCATAGCCTCCAGTGTGATTCTGGTAGATGAAATTAATAGTTTGTAGTCTCAAAAATAGAAACCTTTACAGACAAGAAATCACGGTGGTTTTCTTCCAGTGTTTAAGGCTTAAGCTTTTAAACTCAACCACAATTACATTTAAAAACACATGGAAAACATTGCACATGGAACAAGATTCTCCTTTTTGTATAAGAAAGTATCTTCTCCTCTGTTTAAAAGATTCCTTTATTTGTTGTTGGACACCAGTAGTCTCGGGGGTTTTTTGCCCCACAGATTAGGAAGAAGGGACATGAAGAGCTGCAGATAAACTGCTAAAGTTAAACCCTCACAAAGTTACCAGTTACAAAGCCAACTCATACAAAAGTTTAAAGCAATTGCTATTCAATTCTGAAGATACAAGAGCTTAGTGACCCAACTGTTCTTTGGAATAGCTTTGCTTTTGTTGGGATTTTTTAGGTACTGAAGTCCACAGTTCCCACTGTGACCCCACTTACCAATAAATAGGCTTTCTATTTTTTAATAAACACTTACCCTTTCATAACTTTAAAGTCTATGTAAGTTTATACCTTGAGGAAGAAGATTCTCACCTCTACCAGAAAAACCTGCAATTACTTTGTGTAATGCCTTCTGCATAAAAAGAAAGAAGTTCTGCTTTGTGTGCCAGGTTCTGTGAGAACTGACCACTTTCAGACAGGTCTGTATGGACAGGCCATTAAGCAGTGACTGTGGATCTGCCTGTGCTCCTCGGTATTACATTTTTCTGGTTAACAAAGAAGGATCAGACAGATAAACGGCAGAGGGAGAGTCTCAGCACACTCTGCCCCACATTCAGTGATCCAGTTAAATCGTCTCCTGTGTATAAGGAAAAATGCTGGCCCTTCCTACAGGAAGGAGGAAATTGTTCTCTCTTCCCTGAGCTCATAGCGGATTTAAATCGTTTTTGAGTCAAGGCTTTGCAGCTTCCTCGCAGCTCTAAAGGCACCGAATCTCTGAAGCAAGAACTGGGAGCTGCACAGGGCTGCGTCAGCTCTGCAGTCACCGGGCACCAGAGGCAAACATCTCCAGCCACGCTCAGCTCCGCGCTCGGAGGCGGCAGAGCGGGTTTGAACCTCGAGCACAGTGACATCTGCCGGCAGACAGGCCCCCCAGGAGCTGCAGCCACCACGCGAACCGCGCTGGGGCTTTAACCTTCCTCCTCTGCTTGCCCTACACAGCAGGAAAGATTATTTGCTCCAGTTTCTCGACATTACCCATATTTAGGCAATAATCTGTCCAGAACACAAACTCCGGGACCACCAGAAATCAAAAGTGTTTGTTTGCAGTCATGTTACCAATCATTTCATAATTCTCAGCTAGTTCATCACTTAACCACAGAGCACCTGGATTTATAGGAACAATATATCTCTTCTAGAATGCACAGTAGCATCACTACACTTTTAGGTGTCCATAGCCATCCAAGACAGTTTGATATTACGTATTCTAACAGATCATAAATTGAATTTCCTCATCCTTGTATTTGCAATTTTGGTGAATGTTTTCTTATTTTAGTCACTGAAAGAGGCTGCGTTTCCTCAAAGGTCAAGTCCAACCAGACCCTGTGTTAAAGTTTCAGGGTTAGAAAGGTATTCCAAACCAATGTAAAAAGCAGAAGGAGAGGTTGCTTCTTCATGTGCTTTTATGTGATAAAATATCACATAAAAGCTTTCTATGATCCTATAAACTAATTTTCTACTTCATTTGTAAACAAACTGACACAATCTACTAATTTCCTTAAAAAACATGTTTTATTTCTTCCAAGCTTCACTACCAGATAACCAACTCCACAACAAATACAAAATATCCTAGAGTATTTACATTCAATGTATGTTATTTTTCTTAGATGGTACACTGACACCATGGTCCATAAAATGCCTTTTTTAGGGTAAAGTAAGTGGCAAAATGCTTACAACTTCATCAAGAAACCTTAAAAGAGAAATGCCTGTAAATATAGACTGGCTGCAACTGGGAATATTAAGGCCATGCTGTCCAAAGGCTATCAGTCCTTACTTGTGCTGTGCAGGAAATAAGCACAAGTTTGCTGCAGAATCTAAGTAATTCTGACTTGTGGCAGAATCCAAGATAACGTTCTCAGAGTGTTCACGGAAGGAGGTTGTGGACTGTGTAATTTTAATCATGCTTGTTGTAGTAATAGCCTGAATGGAAGTGCCCTTCCAAGCTCAGACATGTGATTGAAAAAGAAACTGGAATCTAAGAATTTCATTATTATCGCACTGAAGTAAAAATTTCAAAGCTTCTGCAAGTCACTGAAAACATCCCTGTAAAAGGAGCCTTCAAAAGCTGCAAGATAGTGAGCTTCCATGTCAGCATGCACAGTACAGCTTCAGACATTGGCATCCTCAGGGTTTTCTGTGCTTCTCTCATGGGGATCATCTGAGGAAGCAGATGAAGTAAATACTCAGAAGGGCTGAAAGCAAAATGCTGCTGCTTTTCCTCTCATTCACTTTGTCTGAACAAAAGTTTGAGGGCTCAAGATTTCCCCCATTTCAGACATGACTGCTCTCTGAATACCTATTGTTTAGTCTCTGCTCCTTGGATCTACTTCACTGCTTAACCTGTAGGAGCTTCATTTATGCTTTCACACACAGTAACCCCAGGAATACAGAAAGCATTATGCTCAGGAAAGCAAGTGCTTTTTGCACAATGAGGGGCCCACAGCCTTGCCTTGTCTGATGGCAATCATCACAAGCAGGAAATGTTCTTTACCTCATCCTTTGGGGACGGAAAAAAAGACTTCTGGATCTTACGCTTGAGATTATGCTCCTCATTATGCTCTACATAAACAATGCACATTCCTATCTCCGTTTCAATCTGAAAACATTCTGGTGCTCTGTGTCCTCCCACCCAGCCAACTCCTCAGTCTGTTGTTTTGTATACACTTGCACATTCCTATCTCCGTTTCAATCTGAAAACATTCTGGTGCTCTATGTCCTCCCACCAGCCAACTCTCAGTCTGTTGTTTTGTATACACAGTAGATCCAAACCCAGTTCAATTCAGAGACGTTTTTTTTTAAGGCTCACTGAGCTAAGGTGATCCAAAATAAGACATTCCTTCCACGATGGGATCCAGAAAATGCATCAAAATTATTGGTTTAGGGAATCCACATTTTTTTGTCTAAACACATATGATCAAACTTTGTTTAGGTCAATTGATGTTCTGGGTTTTCCTGCCTTCCTCAAGACGCTTTATCCCATGGAATCCCACATTCTCAGGGATAATGAGGCTGCTTTTGGGCATGTTTCTAATATGCATGAGAGCTGAGCAATTTCATATCTGTCATTCAATTAATGTGCTCCTGCAATGTATCTTTAGCACAATACTACTTATTATAAGATACACTCATTCATCTTTGATAAGCAGCTCAAGTCAGTCCTCACAGAAAACAAAAATTTACTGCTTGTGCAAGGCAGCTCTTAGAGCAGGAACACGCAGGTCTTGCCAAAGGCTACCCACCACCTTTAAAAATCCCAAAGTAATGAAGTTTCATTCTGAATTTATGCCTGGGCACTACTATTTTTAAAAGTTACCTTAATTCTCTGACAAAAGCACCCGGAGCTATGAAGAACATTCAGTGTCTGCCTCTCAGTGAACTGCCAAAGAACACCTTCAGCTCTGAACAGCCACCTGAAAGACCCAGCCGATCAAGCTTATGGGCTCAAACCAGAAGGCTTTGGTTCTTTACATTACTGCCGGTTAACAAAAGGCTACTTTCTTCTCAGAAGAATGCTCATAATGCCTTCTGATGTGCTTAAGGGAACTGTTAGGAATTTGATGGAGATTAATTTTCTTGGCTGCCATTGACTCAAAAACTCAAAGTAGGGCAAGACCAACCGAATAGTTTCCTTCATTTTACGCTCAGTATTGTTCCAAGTTGGTATTTATCAAGTCTGGTTTTGCATATTTCTGAAAATTCGGAAAGGGGCAGTCCCCTTCTAGAAAAAGGAACTTGGAGGCGTGTCCCATATTACTTCCTAAGTGCCAGTGAGAGTTAAATAGCCGGTTTAGTCCTGACATCCTCACCTTTCCTACTCTCACCTTCACTGCCAACAGAGCATTACAAACACTTAGAGCTGGAGAAAGAAAAAGCCTTCTGTGGACTTGCGAGAGCTCCCACAGGCACTACCACTCTTGATACGCAAGGGGAAAGCTGCAGCCACGGGCTGTGCCTGGCGTTGCAATTCTGAGCCTGAAACGTGGCACATCCAAACACCATGTGATTTACTTCCCTTCCCAGTGGTCAAACTGCAAGTACCACCTGTGATCTTGGCCATGTCCTGTGCAGGGCCAGGAGCTGGACTTCTGTGATCCTCGTGGCTCACTCCTAACTCAGGATGTTCTGTGGTTCTCAAGTACCACATCTTTTTTACAGATCCACTACCTACTCTCACAGAAGAAGCTGAAGTCCTCAGGGGACTGACAGCACACTCTAGAAATATTTAGGAACTGGTGTGCTTGGAGCAATATAAATGAGAACAGATTTTCTGCTTGAAGAGCTTTCGGTTTATAGTTACAGTCAGGATGCAACACTTCAGGTTACTGATCCAGGACACAGGCAGTCCAATTTCCTGCAGAAATACACTTGTAATATTATCCAGTTTAGACTAATCAAGTTCTTAAAATAGGAATGGTACAGTGCATGCACGTTTACTGAGGGTTACATAAGCTGTGCATTAATTCCCTCACTATTATTCCATTTACAAACTCATAAAAGGTTCAGTAAGACAGCTTATCATAATATGACATAGTTTACATCAGGCTCCTTATGCAGGCAGTAAAATATTGATATACATTGATCTCCTCGCTGCCAGCTGCAGGGTTTTTTGGCATTATCAAGTTCAGAGGTGCAAATACTATATGTTATTAATTACACATCCACTAAGACTGGAAGAAGCAGGCAGGTTTTTTTGGTTTGGGGTTTTTTGTTTTGGTTTTTGGTTGTTTTGGTTTTTTTTACATCTCCTTTTTTGACCCACATTTCTAGACAGGGGAGGATTCTTGGAGCAGCAGGCTCACCACCTCCTACACTTGTAGGCTTAAACCCTATAAGCAAAAATAAACGCACATATGAGACACAATAGACTACCCACCCCAACCAGTCACTAGGAGAAATGAGCCGCCAGCAGCCCGGTGCTTTCTCACAGAGCGTGAAGGCAATGAAAGAAGTCAGAGACGGTAAAAAGAGCTGCAGGAATGCGTGTTTGGAAGCGCACACGGAGAGCGGAGAAGGGATAAAGCCCCATCCCACCCCACCTCATCCAGCCCCTTCCCCGGCGAGCGCAGCAGCCCGGCGGGGGGCGCCGGGGCCGCAGCCACCCCCGCACCTTGTCCTGTGCAGGCGGGCAGAGCCCGGAGGGCAGAGCCCGGTCCCGGCCGCAGCCCCGGGGCCCCCGCCCCGCCGCCTCCCCTCCGCGGCCCCTACCAAGCGCAGCTGGCTCGTCTCATCGTAGGACAGGAAGCTGAGGATGCTCTCGATAGCCACGATGGGCAGCCCCATGAGCGTGTTGCTCTGAGGCGGCGGCTCCATGGGCGCCAGCGGCTCGGCGGCCTCCGGCAGCGGGGCCGGGGAGAGCCGCGCCGAGCCCGGGGCGCCGCCTTCGCCCTCCGACACGAGCCGCTCCTCCGGCGCCGCCATCTTGCAGCCCGTCCTTCCTCCGCGGGGGGACGGTACCGCCTCTCTGTGACGCCTCTTCCGCAGCCGTCACGGCGAGCCCGCCCCGGCATTCCCGCAGGGAGTGAGGGAAATGGAACTCCCGGTGCTGCTGTGGTGCCTGAGGGTTTGGGTTGCTACCCCTGCCCGGGGAGCCGTTCGCGGGCCGGCGCCAGAGGCATGGTGTCCGACTCTTGTCGGTAGTGCCCGGAGACAGGACAAGGAGCAAGGGCTGTAGACTAAAACACGAGAAGTTCGCCAACCCGAGGAGAATTTTTTAAGCTGAGGGTGGCAGAGCAGCTGGAACAGCTGCCCCGGGAGGTCGTGGAGTCTCCCTCCCTGGAGACATTCAGACCCAGCTGGACGCGTTCCTGTGTCACCTGCTCCAGGTGACTGTGCCTTGGCAGGCGGTTGGACTGGTGATCTCCAAAGGTCCCTTCCAACCCTAATGATTCTGTGATTCCCGTGCAGGATTCCCACTCTCTCCGTGAGGAGTTTCCCTGATACCCAACCTGAACTTCCCCCGAGGCGGCTTTAGAGCATCCCCTCGTGTTCTAGGGCTGGAGGCCGGAGAGAAGGAATGAACGCCTCCCTGTCCATGCCCCCCTGTGGGAAGGAGCTCCCAAAGCTCCGTGGGTGCCGCAGCGCAGGGGTGCGGCAGTGCTCCGTCCGCACAGCACAGGGACCTACCGGGAGAATGTGCTGGGTTACCGTGGGGCACCTACACGGTGGAAAATACCTCTGTAGCTCCTAAGCGAGCCAAAACTACATCCTCGCTACAAAGTAATCCAGCCTGCTAAATTTTACCTATGGACGGGCAAGCACCCCCTTCAGAGGCTGGTGTCCAAGCTGCCCCTACTCTGGTGGCACGGGGAGCCACAGCAGCCAGAGGGCTGCAGGTCCGCTGCCAGCCTTTGGGATCAGAGCCAGCTGGCAAAACCCTCGGCAGCCCGAAAACCACTGCCTGGAACCAGCCATAACTGAGCAGGCGGAACATCCAGAATAAAGCAAACTCTGCTCCTTTATCCTGTATGTTGAGGAGGTTTCTGCATCAGATTGCTGGGACAACAAAAGGATGGGACCAAGAGCTGTTTCTAGAACATTCCCTGGTGCTTCTGAGAAGAGACACTCCTCAGTTTCACAAGCATTTTAGCCTGATAGAAGTTGGTACAGCCTTTGAAAAGTATGGTGCCAGTCTCCTCAGTGCCTTCAGCTGCTGCTGCTGCTTTGTTTCTCATCAGCAGCGTTGGGTGTCTGTGCTTGACTGGGGAGCTGGTGCTCCTGAGGACTGACTTGCCAGAGGAAATCACTGAACAAATGCCAAGAGTGATGGTAGCAACCACTTCTTTCAGTACCTGCACCAAGGTAGTACAGCTTAAAATATTACAGGACTAAAGAATTAGCTGCCTGCAGCACCTCTGTACATTTTTATTTTCAGCCATGCTTCCTCTCTTTGAAGTTTTATCCTAACCCATTTCTTTCACTCCCTCCTCTCCTCAGAAACTCATCTGCAACCTCTTTCTTAAAAAAAAAAAAAAAAACAAAAAAAAACCCCAAACCAAAAAAAAACCAACAAAACCAAAAAGAGGCATCTGGAAAAGAACTAACTTGGGAGCAGGGCAAATGCAAGGGTAAGGCTTTATGTGTGTCATCCTAATGGCACTCCAAAAATGTGTGCTGAAATTAATATTTCCTTTTTAGGAGCAGAACACTGTGTGCCTTGTATGGATCTGGAAGTGTTCTGCTCCCTCCCCTCAACTCATCAATGCTGCTATCTTGCAACAAGGGTTTTATTCTTGTGCATGGTTTCAGACCTGATGTCCTTTCACATGCACCGTCAGCAGTTTAAAACTCACTCAGGAGAATTCTTTATGAACTTGTGACTTGGCACGTGAAATTTGGGCTGGCAGTGTGTTGATGCTTTAAAAGGAAGTGGGAGTTTTCATCCTACCTAAGCATATAAGATCTCACATTGTTTCAAGAGAGTGTTTCCTTTTTTTTGGCCATATAATTTAGACAATTTCAGTTTTTTAGATACAGCTCTATGTTTAATAAATATGAACTGTATGTTTTTCATATCACCAAACAATAAATACAATGAACAATATATATTTTATGTTAACTATATACAGAGCTTAACAGTTAATAAGTCTATTTTAGTAAGTTGGGTAATTCTGCTGCCTTCCAGGTTCTGACTCATGTCTTTCCCCAGTGTATCTGGTGTCATGTTTCTGAGCATGCATCACTTTGCATTAATTTGGAAAAACACAGCTCTCACGCACTTTCACAAAACCCCCATTACAGATTCTCCAGTGGATGAACTTTTCAGTTATTTTGGGATACTGTGAAGCCAGAAAACTTGATAATACTTTCTGAAAGGGATAAAATAAAGTTATGTAGAATCTATTTGCATATCACATGTCATGTATCATCTTGAAATAGCCTGAAATTTTAAAATCTTGAAATAGCCATCATTTTTATTTAACCATGTCAGAATTATAAGCATAGTTGGATTGAATTTTTTTTTTTAACTTCTCAATGACTCACAAGAAGGTGTTAGGGGAAATGAATTTTTTCACTCCTTTCATGCAAAAATCCTCATAATATTTTGATTTATGTTTGGGGGAATGAAATTTGGATATCTCCATACTCTGGACTATATATTGTGCTCCCAACTGATTGGAGTGTAGTGTGTTCAGGCTGTGAAATTTTACTGAAATTGTGTGGAATGTTTTGATTAGGCTTTGTATGGAAGCAAACAACACCAAGAACTGTGATGAAGAGGAAGAAGCCTGGCTCAAACACAAGTCAAGTTGTATCTGTGAGATCTGAGAAAGGAGGAGAAATTAAAGAAAGGGTAAAAAGAGAGAGAGTGAGAAGCAGAAGCTAACAAGCAGACATCTGGGAGGATGGGAGTGGTGGAAAAAAATTAGCAGCGGGGGTTGGAGGTGAAGGAAAGTGTGTAAGTAGGTCAGAACTGTCATGTTGATTAGGAATATTGGAGCAAAAAGGAGTAACGTGCTCAGAAACTGATGGTAAGAGCAGAAGTTGGGTAGGAGGAGAACAGATTTGTTTTATTAAGTCACTGTAATCAATAGAAAAATAGAAAAGCCTTTCCCACACGATATGTTTTCTTCTTGGGGGCAGCAGCAGTTTGCTCACTTCATGGATATTAGGAATTTTCTAAAAGAAATGGTAAATTTGAAATCAGTCTGGTCTATTCACACAGCTGTACTTTCATTCAGGCTGCTGGACACTAAGGCAGAGTAAAGTCTTTCTTGCTTAAAGGTCTTTTTGTGAAAGGCATTAAAAATGGGAAAAAAGGTAATATTTAAATTTCCTTTGAGTGTGGTGTTAATAAACACAGAGAGCAGTGTAAATTTGAACACATTAATCTTTCACAGCTGAAGCTTTTAATCCTCTAATAGGTAAATGAGTAAATATTGTGGTATGAAGTCAGCTTCAGATATGAATGTAATCCCAGTTTAATTAAATCAATATAAATATTTAACTGGATCCTTTGCAGTTTAATCAGTTTTGGACCCAGTAGTGCTACATGTTACATAAAAATCTGGTTGAGAAACTGACTCTAAAATCTACATCCACCCCTTAATTTACTTGTAATACTGTATATTAGGTATCTGAAAGTACTCATGTGTTGACGTTGAGAGGCACAAGAATACGATGCTCCATGGGAGATGAGAGGTAGAAGCAGAAGGAAAACAAGTAGAAGACAGGAAGACAAAAAATACAGTCTCTTTAGATTTTTCTGAACTGAAAGTGTGGGGAACCAGACTAATCTTGAGTGATTTATGTAGGCCAGGCATGTTGCACTGTCAAGCTTTCATCAAATACATTTTTCTGTTTCAAATTTCAAGAAAAAACTTAAAATGTTTTCATATCCACAGGAAAAATGGCATTTGTACACACACACTGTATTAATTCTACTCTACTACTAATTAATGACAAATCAGGTAAACCGATGTACGTGGGGAATAAAAAAGACAAGGGTTCAGACAAATACTCTTTTCTATTTCCTTGTAGTCAAAATACCTCCCCCAAGGAGGGCTGCAGAATCAGCTCCTGACAGCGTGTTGCCTTGGTCAGGTTACACATCCTCCCTCACACAGCTGTACTCAGAAGTAATCTTGGTCAACAAGCTTAGATAAAAAAAAATAAGATGCTTTCATCAGATAACATGACTTTTGCTAGTTCTCTGTATTATTCTCTTGTAGGATGTTTGCTATCCCTAGGGCTCAAAATTAGTTATCACCTTGAGGAAGGGCTCAGTTTTGATGTAAGTTCCAAGGAATTCCTTTAATTTCAGTATACTAGCACATATTTACACTATGGTAAAGATAATTCAGGGGAGACATCAGTAATGTCTCTGTGTCTCAGAGATATCAGCTCAGCTTGGTGAAATACTATAGACACAACAAACTGCACAAGTACTTTTGATGTCCCCAGGTCTGCCAGGGTTATCTCAAGCAGAGTTTGATATTCTGAGGCACAGGACTATAGCTCTGTGTGAGAAAGTGCAAAGAAAATAGATAAATTAACCAAGAGAAGAGGTTTACAAAGACATGGTCTGCTCAGTCCTGCAGTCACTTTATAAAAAATATATTGTTGAGGGCCTGATCTTGAAATAATTTTGTATTTTCTGAAATCCCTCTGGTTTAATTCTCTCTTGACTCCAGAGGGACTGCTAGCATGAGCTAAGTCTGGCTTCTTGGCAGCTGAGCAGTAGGGATGAGGCAACAGTAAAATGGCAGTGCTCATTTAACTCTCCACATCCTCCAAACATCCAGCTGGGATAAAGGTCCAGAGTCACTGTGTGGCTAATCAGTGTCTTTAAGTTTCTGGTAAGGAATGGGATTTTGATCACAGAATTTCTGTTTCCAGCAGCTGACTATATTTGTGCTTAATGGGAAGGTGTTTCAGTTCCTTCCCTGTTTTTCCTCACTGGTCAGCTCCCTTATGGGGCTGGATGAGTGGCTGCAGGCAGATACAGCTTTCCCAAATCTCTGTAATTGCCCTAAACAGACATTTTGTTACAGAGGGTCTTCTGTCAGCATCTGTGCTCAGATAAATGGACAGGGATCCAGAGTGAGTGTCGTGAATATAATTTGGTTATTGAGAAGAATGGCAGCTGTGTGTGATGCATACAAAACACTAATTTGTTGAAGGATACTGGTGTCTAATGGAAGAGGAAGTTTCTTTCTCCTCTTTTGAAGACATGGTGCAGACTTGCTTTAGCTGGCTGGTTGTTCAATTACCTGTGAGGGGAAAAAAACCCACACAGAATTTAAATTATCAAGAAAAGAATTCTGAGTGAGGAAATTGGGATTTTCTTCCAGCAAGCAACTTGAGAAGTTGGAGGAGCTTTAGTTTAATGAAGTTAAATAATTCCTTGTTGATCTGGAATAAATTGAAGACTTCTCTTTAAAGTGAGTGATGCTTGTGATATTAATGACACTTTCTATTTTTAGAGAATCATTCTTTCAAACTATTCAAACTGTATTTAAATTATTTAAATGATCAGCCTAAGGCCTGAATAGGTTGCAGCAAAATTGATGTAAATTTCTGAAGTATTTTCTGAGCGCTGCCGGCTCTGTACAATTATTAGTTTACTGAGTAACATGATTATGTACTTTGTGCAGTGGGTGCATGTGAGACTGTCACAACTTAGATAATGGGGTTAGTTTACAGAGAGGATGCAAGTTAAGCAAAAACTAATTTTTAACTAACTTTAAAGTTACAGAGTCTGAACTTTGGTTGTCTCATGTAGTTGCTTATATGCATGACTAGCTCCTACATACAGTGACCAATGATGTTTATATTTACCTTTTGTAGTAGTAAGTGCAAGGTAATGGCTCTCAGGGCTCTGAGTGAGGTAAATGTAACTCAGCTGTTCCTCATGTTGGGAAAATCTAGATTTTATTTCAGCTGTGGTGTAGGAATGCGACAGAATACAGTTATTTGTTTAGATTTTAAATGGATTTAATCTGAGTGTGAATAAGGAAGTATACATCACAACCAAAATGGACTTGGTGTGAGCACAAAGCACACACCATCCAAGGAGGAGCTTGATGATGTTCTGCATTAAACATGCACTGATGTGATAAACTCCCCAAAGAGGCTCATTTCAGCTTCCAGACACAAGTTTGGAGACATGGCTTATCTCCAAGAGGAATGTATGCCTGCTGTATAACTCCTCAATGTCCAAGACAACTACACTTAGAGAACGGGCTGACAGAAGTTGTGGCAAGCCACTGTGTCTTGCTTTAAAATTTACACTCGTCAAATGCTTCCTGATGTGCTGCTTTGAATGTAGCATTGACCAAAAGCTTTTTCTTTGGAAGCAGCCACTGGAATAACATGGGATGTCCTAGCTGATGTTGTTAGCAAATTTCTGAAAAGATTTCATAAATCTTACCTGCAGACTTTGGAACTTGGTCAAGCACTGGAACAGGCTGCCCAGGAAAGCGATGGAATTACTGCCCCAGAAGTGTTCAAAAAAATGTACAGTTGTGGCCCAATGGTTGTGAAGGATCTGGCAATGTTGGGTTAATGTTTGGACTTGATGGCTTTGAGGTCTTTCCCAACATTAATGATTCTATTCATGGGAACTAATGATTCTAATTAAAGGGAACTTTATTTTCCAGCGGGGAGATAGACTCAGTCATTGCCGTGTGTTTTCCCCCAGACTGTTTCTGCTGTGAGGTCTGTTATCTGATGTTTTGAAAACAAATTAAATGGGAATGCAGCATTAAATAGTGGAAATGAATCTAACAACAAGAGGGCAGCTGGTGGATTAGCAGAACTCTATGTAGGTGCTGAAAGTGTTAAGCCATCTGTTTTCTCTTCTTTAGCTGCATTTTCTCTTTGTGAGGAAGTTTGACAACACGGACTAATCGAGGTCTTTGTGTTGAATCACTGCCTGGAAAAGCCTTATCTTGAGCTGAAGAGTAGCTGTCTAAATTAGGTGCCAGAATTTCAACATTGCTGGAAAGAATCCAAACTTATGAAGCTGCTGTGCCACAGCCCGATGAGTTTAGGTGAGTAATTCTCTTGGCATGTCCTTTTTTTTTTTTTTTTTTTTACTTATTTTCTCCACAGCAATCTCAATTCCAAAGCTTTTCCTTCCTTCTGGGCTCTTAAATCATATCCTTGGGGAATTAGAGCTCACAAGTCTGATTTGGAGGAGTTTTAACAGTAGGTGGCAGTGGACAGCAAATGTTACCCGGCTGCCCTCCCGCACGTTTTCTATTGCTGCTGCTGCTCTCTTGATTTATGTCAAACACCCTCTGAAATGACTGCCTTAGAAGCAGTCTGAGAAACACATTCAGCTTTTTGCTGAAGTATTGAAGGGTTTATTAAAAACAACCGAAAGGTAGAGCTTCCCCCCCCACCCCCCCCTTTAAATTCCTATGAGTTCTTGCAAAAGGAATGTCACCTGATAATCCTCCAAATTTTTGTCAGGACTGTAAAAGGGGTCTTGTCTAGTCTGGAAGTAGTTCTGGGCAGTCTGGTAGAGCAGAGGATGTGAAGTTACTATTAAAATTGCTTGGATGCAGCAAGCTGCAGGAATTATGTGGAGTTTTTGAGTTCTAAGTAGTGTGCTGAGAGCATGAAATACAGCAGTGTTTTTCCAGCTCTGTCCTACAGATCCCATTGTATGGGAAGACTGATGACTAGAAAAGATGATGCTGTTTATTTCTACTGATTATCATTACCAATACTGTCTGTAGTGTCTCTGCTACTGCAGGGTTTTGTGGTTCAGATCAAGTTGATCCCCTGTGGAAAGAAAAATAATTCTGCTACATTTCTGTTTAGTGGTTTTGTGGACTTTTTTCCCCTTTTCTTGGATACTTTTCAAGCCATTCCAGGAGTATGAACTCCCCTTGAACTGCTGCCTTGTGAAGACTGACCTAGAACAGAGGCTAGATGGAGTTAAAGAATAAAGTAGGGATTTATTAAAAGGCCTCAATGGATACACCTTGGGAGCACAAGAGCCCAGCCAGAGCTACACCCAAGATGAACCCAAAATGGCCACAAAATGGACAACCAGTCACAAGGTCTCTCACTTTTATAAGTTCTGGTCCATTAGCATATTGGAGTTAATTGTCCAATTACAGCTCCAGCTCGTGAAGTCCCATCCTTCTTGTTTTTCTCTCTTCACACCACATTGTTTATGCTCTTGGGCCTGAGATTTGGATCAGTTGTCCTTGGTCCCAAGCTAGAGAAGGAATTGTTTTGTCTCCCTACTCTGTGAAGACAGCTTACTATCCCTTAATATGAAGCTCAGAACTACACACTAAAGTAGTACAGAATCTGAAAAATATAAAAACTAAAACCTGAGGCACCAGAACCCTTGCTGTGATCACTTCTAGGGAACTGCATGTGGCCTGAGTCAAATGCAGCATGCTCTGCTTAGGCCACCAAAAGTAGTGGGAACCAGGGAAGAGGTGCAGAGCTCCAGCTGTCCATGCCATTGGCTCCAGATCCTGTGGATCTCATCTTCTCTTCCTTTTTCTGACAGCTCTTGTATGCAGGACTGGCAACTGCTGCCAATGCTCCTGTGCATGACTCAGTTATCTCCAACTGTCGACACTCTGGAGCTTGAACCTGCTCTCAGAAACCCCCTCCATATTTCTGCCCTCTCTGGGGGAGCCATCAACTCTCTGCTGATAAACCAGAAAGTCTGTCCTGTAATTAATAACCTGTTGTGAGAAATTCATGCCGTGCTTCTCTAGTGAAATCATGTCTGAGTAGCTGTGAGGGGCAGGAATGTGAGGTGCTGTGGGGAGGGCGAGCAGCGCTGCTGAGATAGGCATGGGTACAAGTGGTTTTGGCCCCACTTGACCTGCAGTCCTGGCCAGCACTGTCCCCTCTGCTGGAGAGGAGCTGGGATCTTCAGTGTGAGACCAGATGGCACTGAGAGCCTTCATTGCAGTGTATGAGTCACAGAGCCTGCACAGGACTGGAAATAAATATGTGCACCCCTTGGAGCTTCATTTCCTTAGCAGGGATGGGGTTGCAGTTCTGCGTGGAAGATGTCAAAATTAGAACTTGAGCCAAAAGAGACTTCTGTGGATTGGCCTGCAAGAGGCTTGTGCTAGCAAAATGTGGCTACCTCGCACACACTCATCTGAAACACCTTTGCTACTTGATGTTTACCTAACCATTTCCAGGTTTATTTTATGGGCTTCAAATTGTTATTTTAATATTCTAATTATTAGTATTATTTGTGTCTGTATTTAGGGAGTACATTAAAAGATCACACTCGATTTTATCCCTTAGTAACTACATGCTTCTAAAAATTCAGCAGAGATTTGCAGAATCATTGGCTGGAGTGTTTCCAAAGAGGGACAACAAAGCTGGTGAAGGGTCTGGAGCACCAAGGCTTCTGAGGTGGGACTGGGGGGTGTTTAGCCTGGAGAAAAGGATGATCAGAGGGACCTCATTGTGCTCCCTGAAAGGAGGTTGTAGCCAGGTGGGAGTTGGTCTTTTGTCCCAAGTAACAAGTGATAGGGCAAGAGGACACGGCCTCAAGTTGCACCAGGAGAGGTTTAGATTGGGGATTAGGAAAAATGTCTTTACTGAACTGTCTTAACTCAAAGGCTGCCCAGGGAAGTGAGAGATCACCCTCCCTAGAAGTGTTCAGAGGACATGGAGTTGTGGTGCTTAGGGACGTGGTTTGGTGGCAGATGTGGCACTGTTGGGTTAATGATTGAACTCGATGATCTTCCAAAATCAATGATTCTGTACTCTGCGATTCTAAGAATTTCAATTCTCCACTGCCGCATGCTTTGACCTGTAACATTTTATCCTGTAATATAAATCTAAAGTCTGAGTTTTAAAAAATCTAGCAAATGAAAACTTTGGCTTTTATAAATGGCTTTGTAAACCTTCTGTGCGTAGGTTGACCCATGCATGCGGGCACAGGAGAAGCGAATCGGAACGGGCGCAAATCGGGAAAGAGCTGGGATTCAGAGATCCCGCTCAGGCGGCGGGATGTCCGCGGGGTTTGGGGTTTGGCAGCTCTTTGCTCGCCGTTCGTCCAACAGCCGCAGGGGCACAAGGCAGCAGCCCCGCTGGAGACGCGCGTTTTCCGCCGGGACAACGGGGGAGCCGCTGCCCGGGACGGGGCCGGGGCGGGGCCGTGACGTCACGGCGTTGCCAGGAGACACCGCGCTGTGTTCGTGAGGCGCCCAATGGGCGCCGGAGGAGGTGACGTCATGCAGAGGGCGGCGTCCCCTCATTGGCCGGCCGGGACGCGGGGGCGAGGAGCGCGGGGAGTGGGGGGGATGCGGGAGCGGCCCCGGGATCGGGACAAACACGGCCCGGCTCGGCCGGGATTTCATCCCTGTCCGCCCCCCTGCCGCAATATTGTATTAAACAGTGCTTGCTTCCCGCCTAGGAGTTCGTGGGGGAAGGAGCTCTCAAAGCTTCTTTAATGCTCTCAAAGTTTCTTTACTGCTTTAGAAAAATAGATGTTTGTATACAAATTAGGTTCGTGTTTTGCTCTTCCTTCATCTTGGAACTTCTAATCCCCTCCGCTTTTATCCTGCCTAGTTACTGCGAAGATTTTAATACGAGTAGGAAAAGCAGATGGGGCTGGTTTTCCCGGCGAGAGAGCCCTGTAACGGTGCCGATTGAATACACTTTTTTTTCCAAGCCTTGCGTGAGCTTCTGAAGTGCTGCTAGCCAAGCGCCTGGGTTTGACGTGGGTGTCCTGCACACTGCTCCAAAGAAGGGAGAACTTTTCCCCTCCACCTCTTAAGTGGATGCAAAAGATTCATGGGGATGTTTTTTGGACAGCCCAACCAAGACTTTGTCATCTCAGTGAGGTGTGACTTGATCGACTCACCAGGACTAACCAAAAATAACAAAAAAAATAAAACGTGCCTGGGGCAGGGATGCTCCATTGACTGCGTACACGAGGAGCTAAAAGGCATCTGTAGGACGGTCCGTCTGAGGCAGTAGGGACGGCAGATCAGGCTAGGGGAAGCTCTGCTGTGACCTTGGCCGGTGGTTTCCACCCGCGCTGCCGATCCAGGGAAAACCGTGCTGCGTGTGTCCCTGCTCTCCGTGCGGCCCCGAAACCCGCGCGTTTCGGAGCGGCGCGCAGGAGGAGGTGACCCGTAGGGACACCCACGGACCTCGTATTGTCACAGTTCCCGCTGAGAGCCGAGCGCCGGCAGCTCCGACCTCCCTCGTGGAGCTCCGGGCCGGTAGCCCCGGCGGGAGCAGGGGGTGGGCCGGCCCCTCCCGGGGGTGGGCGGCGGGCGGGGCGCGGCGGCTCCTCCTCGCCGGGCCGGGGTTAGTTTCGGAGCGGAGTCGGAGGTGGAGGCGGCGGTGGCGGGAGAGCGGCTCCCGGTGGGAACAAAGCGGAGGGCGGGCGGCGAGGCTGGGCCGAGCCGGGTGCCTCCCGCAACAGGTCGTCCCGGCGGCAGCGCAGCCCCTCCGCCCCCCGGGCCGCCGCTCCCCGCTCCGGGTGGCGGCGCCGGCACCGGCCGCCCCCATGCGGTTCGGCTCCAAGATGATGCCGGTGAGTCCCGGGCCGCGGCGAGCGGAAAGTTGGAGCGGGGCAGCGGGAGGGAAAATGGATCCCGCGGCCGTGGAGAGGGGCGGGAGGCGACTCTCCTTCCCTCCGGCATTCCCTGTCCGCCTTCCCCCGCTCGGTCCCGGCTCCGCGGCCGCGCAGGGGCTTCCCCTCCCCCTCCCAGGTTTTCCTTTTCTTCCTCTTTCACGCCGGGATCAACTTGTTAGACGGGCCCGCTGGAGCCGGGCCAGGGCCGGGGGGGCCGCGGGGCCCCGGCAGCAGCGCGGGGTGGAGGGGGGCCCGCAGCGCCCGGGGCTTTTCCTTCTCCCCACTGCTGGGGAATGAGGTTTCCCCGCCCTCCCGCGGGCTAAATGGGCGCTTGTATGGATCCTGTTTTCTTCCTCTATTTTTTTGGTTGGTTTGGTTTTTTTTTTTTTTTTTTTTTTTTTTTTTTTTGTTTTTAATGGTACGAAGTTCTTAAAGTTGTTTTGAGCCGTGCCGGTTCCGCGGGGTGCGGGTGGCTGTGCCGTGCAGTGCCCGGGCTCCCGGAGGAAGATGGTGTCCGCCTTGTTTGCGGGTCACGGTGCCTGCGAGCTCTCGGGGCAGGTATTCCCGACCTCGGCCGGCAGAGTTTCGGGAGCTGTTGGCGGCGGTGTGTGCTAAACCTGCCCGGCTCTGGGACGTGTCTCTGTTCTAACACTTTCAAAGGGCACACGGAGCACCGCCTCCTCTAAGGAGTTTTACCATGAATTTTAAAACTGCGCCGTTTTTGTCAGTTGCAGTGGATGAAAGCAAAGCCCAGCCGCTTTGCCTTAGTTTCCAGCACAATATATGCGAAAGCGGTGACGTAAAATAGTTTCCTTTGGAGGTACACCTGCCACTGAATACCTGGGTTTAGTGGCAGGGATGCCCCGTGAAATCCATATTCTGTTGTTCTGATAGACTGTGCAGTATGTACAGAAAATCCCGACAAGCTTAATACTTATTTAGTCCAAGCTGAGGGTGCTTTCAAGTGTTCTTTCTGCCATCCTCCCCCGGGCGATGTGGCCTGTCTTACCGAGTAGCTTTGCACGCATAGGTGGTTCTTTCAACAGCATTCTTGTATTAAAGATTATTTCTAGTTTAACTCTTCAAGGAACTGACTGAAGCAATCCAGAAAGGAGATGTACTGAAAGGTGAAACTGGGAATCCATGCTGGAAGGATGTGGGTGTTTCAGGGAAGCTTGTTTTGCTATAGGTGTGAGGTTCTTCCTCTGCAATTAGGAGGAAATAATGAGTGATAATTTGATCTCGCAGAACACTAGAGAAGGCTGGATGACGATTGCTCTAGCTAATGAGGGAGGAACAGACAGCATATGAGCCCAACTAGATTAAATAGCCAATGTGTTGTGCAACAGTGGTGTTGTCTGCCTGTAAAAACTTAGAAAAACAAGCAGTAAATACAATAAGGTGTTGATTCAATCCATGTCAAAACAGAGCTAGGAAAGCGCCCTCATATATCAGTGAAATCTTCAAGAGATGCTGTTGCTGGTGAGTTCCTTGTCACTGAGTTCAAATAAAGGAGAAAACAAACAGGCGCAGTCTTATCTCATCAGCATTTGCAGGTGACAAGTTCCAGAGTATGCATTGCCCCGGTGGCTCAGACTTCTCTTTGGTTGATGACTCAACTCATTAGGGATTCTGGTTTTTAACACGTAAATAAAGAGATGAATACGGCCTTTTCACATTGTGTTTACTTCGAATAATGAAAGGATTGTGAGGGTTGAAAGTGGCTTAAGGAATAAAAATGTAAGTATTTTGAGTATTAGAACTTTTAATTCAGCTTAAAAAAGCTTTTCTCCAGATTTCCTCATTGTCTGTTAGTTAATAATAAAAAAAACATCTCCTTTCTCTTTTCACAAAAAAATTAAAAGTTTGAGATGGGCAGAGAAGGAGGGTTTGAAGAAGGGAGGGAACAGGGCATGAGGGCTCTTTTATTTTTTCAGTAGTGCAGTGTTCATAACTTCAGTATCTTTTTCTTCATTGTTTGAATGAGAAGTAGTAGGCTGGCCCTAAACCATCTACAAAATGTTTTGTTTCTTAAAGTTTA
This sequence comes from Pyrgilauda ruficollis, assembly GCF_017590135.1. NCBI lineage: Eukaryota > Metazoa > Chordata > Aves > Passeriformes > Passeridae > Pyrgilauda > Pyrgilauda ruficollis. The sequence goes on along the minus strand of NW_024524489.1, from coordinate 7,397,778 downwards.
AGGTGTCTCCTTTTCCCCACCCTACAAATAAAATCGTCTGTATATGATTTTTAACTCTCAGCTCCAGGTCCATCTCCTGTGCTCCAGAAGAGAGTGTGGGCAAAGGATAAAACAACACAGTTTGTTCCCCAAGTGGGAAATACAAGCAATGTGAGCCCAGCCAGGAATTCACCTCTGAGCAGCTGCCAGGGAAAAGCTGGGAAATTGCTGTAGCAGCATAACTACTCATGCTCTTGGGAGACTACCCTGAAATGGGAATGTTTTCCTTGTGGTAATGACAGATAGTAGCTAAACTGCTGCTGTAACCATGTGTCAGGACAATGGGATTGAAAGTCTGCACGAGGGTGTACTGAGAAGTAATTTGTGTGTAGCTGTACTGATGAAGGTAATAACAGGGTTAATGCTGGCAAGCTGCGTGAGGTTGTCTCACCTTTCATCAGTGAAGGCTTGTGGGAGTGTGACTGGTACTGTTAAGCAGTGAAAAGGAGCTGGAAACACTTTCTAAAATAGCATATTTTTCCACAGCATAATTGGTATCTCTCCTTTTATTTTACATTATTACCCTAAAAGGAGCATGTATTGAGAAATAATTTGGGTCATTATGCATGCTGGATAAATGTTTGGGGGTTGTTTTTTTTTTCCCTGTCAGAATGTGGGATGTGGTAGATTGAGCTACTCTTTAATACCCAGAGAACTTTTTAGATCAACCCTCCTTGATCTAGATAATTGTTAATTTTTCAATTTGAATTATGTGCATTGGTTCCTGGGGCCTCTTGAAATTGGGATGGATCCAGACCCACAGTTGTATTTTTAGGGACTAACTTGGCAAACTGGAGAGCACTTGAATTCCTTATTAAGTTTTGCCTTTTATCATCAGAAATGACTGAAATGTGTGACACCCAAGTTCTTGATAACCATGTGTTCTTTTCTAATCAAGTTAAGCTTCCAGGTGTAACGCTGCAACTTTGATACCACAAGGAGTAGTGCTTTCCTTCTAAAGTCTAACATCTTGTCCCAAGGGATCTTGGAGTTGCCACATCCAGTGAGCACTTCAAGTACATATTTTCATTGCAGAAGTCTCACTAGTTTGTGGATATGTCTACGTTTCACCTTTAAAAAAACCCTACAGTTAAAGCTGTTTTGCAGTTAATTGGAGCTGCTGTATGGATTCTGAGTTACTGAGGTAGTCTGTCTCTGGGATTTTTTGTAGGAAGCACTTCTCTGGTAGTTTAACTAAAGAACTTTTAGCAGAAGTGAATCTCTTGTGCTTTGTGAGATAAGCAGCTGTAAGTTTATAAACAAACTGACCCCCAGCAGAGTTTATGAGAGGAATAAGTGAGCTGTAGGATCTCAGTGCTGTTCCTGTGGTCTTTTAATTATTTATCTCTGATCAGGTTTATCAGTCATTAACACTGTTTTCCTTGGCCCCTTTCATGGATTTCAGTGCAGGAATGGGGTTTCAGACTGAGCTCTTCAAAGAGTGTGCTGCATATCTTCATCTAATTGGAGGATTTAGTTTATTAAGTGTTCTTTTAACTGAATATCCACTTAATGTTAATAATTTAAAAGTTTTAGTACTATATTCAAACACTTTAATGTGGTACTCGATGTTTAAGTATTCTGTCTAGAATGCTAAATAAAGCTTAGGTGGTTGTTTTGCTGTGCTGTCTTAGTTCTAAACTTCTCAAACCTCTTGCGCTTCTCTTACAGACTCTGACCTGTTGTTATGCAAAATAGAAAACACTGCCTTGAGGTTCCCAGAGTGCTCTTTTTCTTTTCCCCCTCCCTTTGCTTCATGCTGTTACAACAAGATTTTTTTTACTTTTTTTTTTTTTTTTTTTTTTTTTTTTTTTTTCTGTTCAGTGAATAATTGTTCCAGGAGTAGTTTTAAATGCATTTACTTTCTCCTATGTCTTCTTTAATACCATAGCACTCTACCTGCAATTTGTGTTATATTACGTAGCAGTGTGTTAATATTTTTGTTTCTTTGTGTGGCTTTTATCAGACATGGGGGAAGGGCAATATTACAAATTCATACCCGATCAAGCTGTGGAGACCATGGGAATAGTTAATTATGCCTCTTCTGATCTATTGAACAGTTCAGGGGCTGAGTGCCTCATGGGGCTCTTGCATTTACACTTTTGAGGGCTCCTATGCTGTCATGACGTTTGGGATGGATGGATAAATCACGGAATTTTGTTTTGTCTTCTCCTTCCTAGTGTTGTCAGCTGGGATCTCTGCTTTTTTGGTGAGCAGATCTGCTTTGTGGGATTAATTTACATGCAAGTCAGTTGGACTTTAAAAGAGGCAGGTATAAAGGTTATTTCCACAGAACAAACTAGAGGCATGGCAGTGTGCCTAGCATTCCTTTCAAATTATCGATGGAGAAACAGTCTTGAAAGTGCTCCGTTTGCCTGGCCTCTGTCCTTGTCAGCAGCCTGCCTTGGGGACTGCTTTCTCTCCCACTGTGCGTGTTATGGAGTTGGTTTAATTACACACACAGTCGTGCCTTGCTGCCACACAGCCTCCCTGGAGAAGGAGTCAAGTGACCCTGACAAGACTGGCCGGAGCTGCCTCCTATGGCTTGGTGGCACGGCTGAAGGAGGACTTCTTGCTTCCTTCTGCATGTGCCCACTGACATCAAAGGAACAGCCAAGATCCTTTTAATGTCTGGGCTTTCACAGTCTTGTGAAATGTAAAAGGTACTCAGTGCTCTGGAAACTGGAGGATGCTCCTATTCAGGAGGTGACGAGCAGATAAAACTTCTCTTTGCTCTGTTTTATTATCTTGGGGCCTGGTTTCTGTCAGCTTAGTCACTTGTGAGTCAGGCAAAGTCTTTTTGATCTTCAGTTCCCAAACAGTGGGATGATACTGTGAGTAAAGGTCACCAGAAATCCTGGACATCATGTGAAGTGTACTTAATTATCTTAGTCACTACTGTTTAACTGGTTTAGAGGTTTCAGACTTTTCTGTAGAACATGAAAGATCTGAAATGTTGTTTAAAACTTGCTGCAGTTTGGGATAAGTGTTCATGGAGAGGGAACAGTGAGCTGGGGACAGAACAGCGACTGTGACTCTGACGGGTTAAAGGGCACAAAGTTGTCTTCTGCTTTTGCTGTTTGCATTTAGTTAATCATTAATACTCAGGATCTTACTGAATGTTTAGGGTTAGTCATGCACTGTACTCACTGGGTATTTCACCAGAGGAATGGTGTTGTGTGGATGTTGAACTCACTGGTGTCTTAAGGATGAAACCCTTTGGGTTTTGTTTCTGTGGTGTTAATACCAAGAGTTTTTTTACTGAGCTGGTAATGTAGTTTCTGTACAAATTTATTCTATACTACTGTGATGCTTCCTGGTCTTAATCTGATATGAGCCTTTGATAGATTGCTGTGTGCAGTGCCCTACCTTTTACTGGTGTTTATTTTAAAAAGGAAGGTTAGGGGAAAACTTTGTGCATTTGTCTAGGGTTTTGTATTTTTTTAAACCCTATTTATATGTTTGTTTCATGCTTCTGCAAAGTAAAGCATAGACATTTTAAAATCAGGCTTGTACTGCAGTTATAATTTATTCAGTGTGGTTCTCTTGATAATAAAATTGATTCTTAAAAGCTTTTATCTGCAGTGTACCTGGGTTATAATATCCAAACTCATGTAAAAACATGGACATGTTCCCACAGAATTGAGGAGAAGAGGACTTTAAAGGTTCTGACATGATTAAGTTATTCTGTATCAAATATTTGATCTGTAAAATGCAAACTGCTATGCATCATAACTTGGAATAAAGTGAGCGGAAGCTGCAGGGAGGTCAAGCCATTTGTTAGAGGTCATGCAGTGAGCTCAGCCTGGGATGTGGAGGATCTGTAGGGTCAAACCAACTGGTACATTGTGGTGCAGCTGGAATACAGGTCTGTCATATCCAACATCAGCATTTAAATGATTTGTAGAGTTAATCACTGATGGGGAGAGAATGCTGGTGGTAATTAATTGTGTTCCATGCTTGAGAATGGGCCCTGAAAGAGATGTTTCTTCACAAATCCTTAAAATATATAAAAAAAATATTCTTGTTTCACTGTTTAAGATGTATCTCGGATAAGAAGCAGTATGTGGGGTTCGTTTTGTTTTTTTGTTGAATAAGTTAGGAGATTTTCCTTGTCATTTGATACTTCTGTTTTGTGAAACTTAACTACTTAAGGAGCAATTTAGATTTAAGTTTAGATTACTGGTTTTCCTCGTTTCATTAGGGTGTTAAATCCCATTGTTTATTTCAATTGAAGGCTAATGGAGAGTCTCTGGAATTGTGTATTTTTGCTTACTTAATTTTCCTTCTGTTATTTAAAAGAGTAAAATCCTCTTTCTTTTTTTAATTTATTTAATGTATTTGAGCTCTGTTCTGCCCCAAACCAAGTAGCTCCAGTGTAGCAGCAGCCTGTGAGCGTGTGAACACGGAGCTGGAAGGCTCCACATAAGCACTGCTGTAGTTTATCCTTCTTGCATTCTCAAGGTGTGGAGGCTTGACCTTCTCTAAGGTGACTGTCCCCTTCCTGAATTTCAGTAGCCACAAGCCTCTTCAGCAAGATACAGGAATCTCACCCTCCCATTCCTCAGTTTTGCTGAACAAAGCTGAAGTTGTGCAACTTGGCTGGGCTAGCAAATAATATGAATTTAGAGGAGGGCTTTTACTCCCTGTAGCTGGGTCTCTTACTCAGCTGTTTCTGTCCTACCTGTGCACAGTTATAACTTGCTCATTTCCCTGTTGCCTGAGGCGGCTTGTCTAGTGCACTATTCTCTTTTTTTTTTTTTTTTTTTTTTGGGTGGGGAGTGTGCACAGATCTTTTTTCACTCTGCTGTCTCAATGAGTATTTGCTGTCCTGAATGCAGAATCTTACCTAGGTCAGTATCTGAATCACACAGAGCAGTGATTATTAGCTCCTGCCTGACTTCTCCAGACAAGTGGAACCCTTTCCTGCCATCTTTGGATATCCTAAGCCAGGGAAGACCCTCTAAAGGATGGCATTCCTAGAATTTGTTAGAGCTTCTCTGGTCTCAGCTGTAGTACAACTGTGTACGTAATGAAGTGTTCGGGAGAAGCTCATTCCATAGCAGGGAATGACATAGCAGAGAATTTCTGGCTGTAGCAGAGTGAGGGAGGTGTCACTGAGTCGTGAAAGGCAGACTGCAAGGGACCAGGCAAAATGAACCAGACCTCCCAGGAAAATGGCAGGGAGCTCTCCTGTGAAATACCAGGGTGCCAGAGGGACTCTGCCATGGCTTGTGTCCAGGCTGTGTTCCTGAAGAGTGTTGCTGTCCTGTAGCCTCTCCACGCTGCATCTTCCAGCCTTTTGAGAACACCTTCTGCTGCAAGGAAAGGTCTGTGCCGGAAAGCATGGATGCAGCACTCTGTGCTTCTTGCCTCTGCACTCTTGTGCCTCTGTGCTGTCCGTAGGTCTTGCCCACAAGGCCCTTCTCAGAGTGATTTACCAGTGTTGCACAAAAAACATTGTTATTTAGAGTACTTCTCTTGCAAACAGTACTTAGCTGTGTTGGCTAAGAGAAGGTTTTCTACCTCCAGGGAAGCTGAATGAGCAGCCAAGTAGCACCAGGCTGAAAGGGACAGCTTCTGAAGCTCTTGAAGCAAGAAGAGCCTGGCATAGTATGAATGTTATTTGTTTAAACTCTGCTCTGTTTAATTCATTTAAAATAGGTGTGACATCACCTAAGCAACCACTATTCTGTACAACACTGTTCACTGTCGTGACTTTGGTGACAACCTGTAAAGCCAAAAGCCACCCAGCAAGCTCTGCTGCCTTGCCCTGCTGAACTGTTCTCCCTTCACTTCTCAGCTGGTGTGTCTGCACAGAGCCTGCTGTTGCCTGGAAAGAGCTGTGGGGAGCGAGCAGCACTTAAATAAAACCTGTCAGACAGCGATCAGCTCTACAATCTGCCACCCTTCTGCAGCGTCTGGTAGAGTGCCTGAATGTTTGGGATACAAGTTAAAGTGTGGAGAGCTCCACATCACAGGAGCAAAGGTTGGATCAAGCAGGTTGCTTGGGCTCGTGGGCTGACTGAAGGGGACAAGATTTCTCCTTCCCAGTTCTGCTGTAGTTTTGCATATCCTGTTACTGTAAAGTGGTTGACTGAGACTGTCTGGCCATTCGTCATTTCTCATGTTGGACTAGCCCCACTGATCCCTTTTAACCTGCAAAATAACAACAAAGATCCATCTGTTTTGTTGCAAATGCTCAGTGCGTCCTCTGTACAAACTGAATGGGTGCTGCTTTAGTTACTCATGGCTTCCTGTGTGTTGCAGCCCAGAAGAAGTAGGACAAAGCTCCTCCTTAGTGGCTTTGAATAATAATAATAATATCAGCTGTTGCCAAATAGGTGTGATCACCAAGCACAGGCATTTCGTGCTGGCCATCTTTGGCATGGCTGGTGGCTGTGTTAGTTGTCTGCAGTGCTGTGTGTCCTGGCAGTCACCTGGATGTGACGAGTGAAGGTCATTCCCATACAGCAGGAGTGTGTACCCACCCAGAGCTGGTGGTGAGTTGGGAAGGGCTGCCCTTCTGCAAAGGTGTGGTGTGGCATTACACCTAATGAATTTAATAGTAGGATGCTGCTCAAATGGATGGTCTTGTTCCTTTGGTTTGCATCCACACCCAAAGCCATGTGTCTTTTGTAGCTTCCCCTTGAATTCAGTAAGGACTTGAGTGATGGTTTGTAGTAAATCAAGGCAAAAAGGAGCTAAAAACTTCTGTGTTGGAAGTGATTTGTTGTGGGGCTGTGCAATCAGAAATAACGGGTGGATTTGGGAGGATCATGGTGTGCTTCAGCTCTCCATTTAGGAGCAGTCAGATGGTACCTTATCCTCTCCCTACCCTCCCTTGAGAGTTGGCAATACAGGGGAATTTCTCCACCATCTTTGTGCATTTGTCACTTACTGCAAGGATTAAGTTGGACTAACAAAAACATATCATTTACTCTGGTGATATTTAGAAGATGTAACAAGGAAGCCTCTACATTGTAACAGCAAATATGTAGGAAGACAGAGCAGATTTTGAAAGTGATAAATAGGCACACTATTGTGTTGTGTGGTCTGAAATTCCTAGTTTGGGATGGTTTGGTTTGCTTTTTGCTTGTCCTGCAGGTAGATGGCTGAAGAGCACATTCTGGAATTGGAGCGTAAAGGAGATGTCAGCCCTGCCTGTGATGTGCTAAAATGCCTCTGAATTTGCCATTGTAGTAATGTGTTGTAGGGTACCAGACTGGCCAGCTTGCATCACAGAACAGCCCAGTGTGTCCTGTGACTTTTCCTGCACTGGAATTAATCTGTGTGGTTAAATATGTCATTGTTTCAGATGCCAGAAATGGTGTGTCCTCTGACCTACCTGTGTGTGTCATGAGTGTTTTGGTTTGGAGTGTTTTATGGAGGTAGGACACAGGTTTTGACAGCTGTTTTCATGGAGGAGTGACTAATACAATGTGTTTTTAAAAGTGTTTGGCACAGAGCTCTGTGAAGTTGCTGGGTTTGGAGTAGATGAGTGTTCGATGCTTCTTTTTTTTTTATTCCTGACTTGTTACATGATTTGTTTTGTGCTGCTATTACATCACAAATCTGCTGCTCTCTTTTTTTTTTTTTTTTTGATACCGTTTTAGATACATTGACTCACAAAAAAAGAAATTCCTCTCTTCTGCTTCCATACCCTGCCCTCCCCCACGGGTGCTCCCACCAGCACAGCCCCCTGGTATCAGTAAATAGAATTTAAGTGATAAATGTGCTTGATGTATGGGTAGGCACTTGCTGTATGATAAATGTGAGTTTGCCTTGTGTGTTCTGGTGGGCTGAGGTGGAGTTGCTTCCTGGTGTGAATGTTGATTGTCTTTTTATTGGTGAGATTATTATGAGTTGGCTGGAAAAGCAGAAAAGGAGGGTTTTTAAACTCAGGAAGAGTTGGTGTCTTAGGCAGTGGGAGGTGTGGTGTGGGTGGGGAAGGTGCCAGATCCTGTGATAGCCTGTGTTGTTTAGGTGTAGGTGGTGTTAAATATGCCTTTATCCCTGATGCACATCTATTTTTGCTTTTTTCCAGTAAGAGTCTTGTCTTGTACAAAATCTTTTTTTATTGCCAGGAACAACACTGGGCTTTCTTTCATTGTGAGAAAGTACCTGCATTTTAAAGGACTGTCTTGAGATGTGTAATTCTCCCAAGTCCCCACAGGGAGCCCTTAGTGTGGCCCTTCTTTGGCCTCTGGCCATGTAGGAAGCTGAAGGAACCATAACACTTATTCCCAATGGGGGGAAGCTCTATTACAGCAAGAGCAGCCTACTTTCTTTTTTATTTTCCTTTATGAAGTTATTACTACCTTTTTTTCTTTTGTACAAAGACTTCCTCTGGGTTTGACGTAAGTACAGAAAATTGAGATGATTCAGGCTTAAGCTTGAGTTCATAACCCCACTCATTATGCTTGGATGTTGCCTTGGCTTTAGAATCATTGGGAACAGGCCATGTTTTGATACTGAAGAATGGGAAGAGGAGCAACTGGAACCCCCCTGTGATTATGTTGTATGAGTTGGACTGTTCCCCTTTTCTGTAGTATGTATCTATTGTAAGAATTACATGGTAGAATTTTTTTATCTGCCTGAAAATAACATTAATTTCATTCTGCTTGTGTATGAAATGTTTTAACTTGGTGCTGAATTCAGCAGATGAGGCATAGTCTGCCTGAAGGGGCAAACCTCCAAAAATCCAATTCTCCTTTGCTGGCTCCTGGAGGAGGAGGAGCAAGCTGCAAGTAGGACACCAAGAGTACAAGCCCAAACACCATGTGTGGGCTTGCTTTTCTGACAGTCAGCTTGCAGGAGTTGATGGGGAAGTGCCCAACAGTGCAAAAGTGGTGTCTGCAAGGAGCCACGAGGAAGGATTTGGGGAGAAAGGGAAAGAGTATTTTGGGGTGGAAGGGAATATGTTAAAGGAGAGGAGCTACACAGATGGCAGTGACAGGGATCTGTAAACATGTTGCTGTGTGTATAATATGAAGAATATATGCAGGGTTTGTTTACTCTGGATTTCTGCAGTTGTTTAACTACATTGGTGCAAATTCAAGTGGATTCAGGTCTGAGCAGAACGAGCTGTAGATGACTGGTGTTGGCAAATGTGAGTACTCAGCAAAAGGCTGTGGTTTCCTACATGTGTTACTGAAACCAATGTATTTTATATATCTTACAGGCAAATTTGTTTGGTTTTTATCCTTGTATTGGGTTTGTATAGCCAGGTTTTGGTGATGGGGGTGGGGGGGGGAGCTACACGGGTGGCTTCTGTGAGAAACTTCCAGAAGCTTCCTCCATGTCCAGCAGAGGCAATTCCAGCTTAGCTCCAAGATGGACCCAGCACTGGCCAGGGCTGGACCAGTCAGAAATGGTGGCAGCACCTCTGGGATAACATATTTAGGAAGAAGGAAAAAAAAAGATACTGTGCAGATGTAATTATGGCTGGAGAAGAACAGAGTGAGAATATATGAGAGAAACAACTCTGCAGACACAAAAGTCAGCTCAGGAGGAAGAGGAGGAGGTGCTCCAGGCACTGGAAGTGAGATTCCCTGGCAGCCTGTGGTGAAGACTGTGGTGAGGCAGCTGTGCCCCTGCAGCTCTTGGAGATCCATAGGGATGCAGAGATCCACCTGCAGCCCTTGGAGGAGACCCCCACTGGAGCAGGGGGATGCCTCAGAAGAGTCTGTGAATGGGCTCTGAACCTGTGGGAGGCCCATGGTGGAAGAGGCTCCTGGAGGAGACCTTCAGACCTGTGGAGAGAGGAGCCCATGCTGGAGCAGGTTTCCTAGTAGGACCTGTGACTCTGTGGAGACTCACTCTGGAGCAGGCTGTGCTTCTGAAGCACTGAACTCTGAAAGCTTGTGGAGAACTGTTACCCTGGGGTGGACTCACACTGGAGAAGTTCCTGGAGATCTTTATCCTGTGGCAGGGACCCCTCACTGTGGCAGGGGAAGGACTCCTTTCCCTGAGCAGCAGCAGGAACAACATGTGATGAACTGACCACAGTCCCTGTTCCCATGCCCCTTCACTGCTGGGGGGGAAGAGCGAGAGCTGGAAAGGTGGGGGAAAGGTCATATTGTACTTCTTATTTTCCTGCTCTGAGTTTTTTAATCATAAATCCAATTAATATCTCTAATTTGAATCTGTTTTGCCTGTGGCATTATTTGGGGAGTGATCTCCAGCTTCTTATCTCAATGTATGAATCCTTCATTATATTTTGTCTCCCTCATTCATTTGCAGAGGAGAGTGATAGAGAGGCTTTGGTGGGAGCCTGGCATATCCAGCCAGGGTCAACCCACAACAAACTTTGAGATTTTTTTTTCCTACTAAATGCTGATGTTGCAATAGATACTTGCAGTAAAAGTATGGGTGGCTTTAAAAACCACCTTTGTTTGAGATTTTCTTGCCTTGTGTGATATGTGGTAGCTCAGCCAAGGAATGGGGAGCTAGGTTGCTCCTATGCTGAGTGTTCATCCAAAATAGTGAGCTTTATTTGCATAGACGTTTCTGGTGTCTGGCTTGTGGGAGGACTTTTGCTTTCTTGTATATGAAAATGCCTGAAGAAAAATGTCAAGTTAGAAAATGTAACTTGGGTTCAAAGTAAAAGTCTTTGTTTGGAAAGCTCTCTGAAAGACTTGGTGCATAATGCTCAGCTGAAAGAAGGGGGGATGTAGGTCAGGAATCCTGTGTTTACCAGTCCTGATAGACTTCACAAAATCAAAATTGCTAATCTAAGGTAATGATTTTCTACAGGATTTGGCAGGAAAATTCTTATTGCATATTCTTCATTAGTAAGTCTGAACTGCAGCGCTGAGTTCTGTTGTTGAGGTTGAAGTCCATGAATTAGAATGAGAGCAAGCATCCATCCATTAATTTCAGACAGTAACAATACTTGGCCAGAACTTGGACTGTTTCCCTTGCAGCTCTTCAGATTCCCATCATGATGATTCAGATGCCTGATAGTGAGATGTAATGTGGCATTTGTGCTACAGCCTTTGCCCAGTTGAACTAGCATATACCATAAGCAGATGGCTTTCATTCTGTTCTCTCCACAGTAAGGATAAGAGGGAGGAGAAAAAAAAAGAAGGGGAAAGCTTTCTCTTTGCTGCTTCCAGCTCATTTTCCCCATCCCTTCCTCAAAGTGCACATAGATATACGTTGTATTTTAAGTCCTGGAAAAAATTGACATTTTTGCTGAAGATAAAATACAAATGCATAACAAACTTATTGTTTCAAGTAAAAACTACCATGCCATTGAGAGTAAAGGCTCAGTCTTGTTTTCTGCTGCGATACAATGAAAAGGGAAAAGGGCTGTGCTTTATATAGACTGGGAATAATCTGAACAATCCCATGGTGCTTCCTACTGTACTCCACCTACCTTGCATCATAACTTCCTTTGCCGTATTTATGGCCCAAAGCCAGTGCAAAATAAACGGAGTAGGAGGGCGAGATGGCAAGAGCTGAACTCCGTGCGTTTGGGTGTGGCCGGAGGCAAGTACTAAACTTTACTCTGCATTTCTGTTGAGCCCTTGTTGAACAGCTGAATATGGAAGGATCAGGGATAGCAGTCATCCCATGTTCTAGTAAGTCTATTATTATCTTTGCTTACCTTAATCTTTTGCTTACCTTAATCTTTAGGCACAATAAGGGAGGATGTTGCCTATCAAAGGATGGTTTTCAGGGTCTGAGGAACTTCATGCAGAAGAATCACTGAATTACTCTGTTGTTGTGGTGTACTTTGCACTGAATGGAGAGCTGTAACTGTGCACCAGCTCTGACTGCTGCTTCTCAGAACAGGAAAATGTGCTGTTGTGCAGGCTGTCTTCTGTTGTTTAGAAAGTTGCATCAAGTCAGCAAAAATATCTGTTTTAGCCACTGATTTCTTTGTAGCCATCTGGGGAGGTGCAGCATCATTGCTCCCACTAGGTAAGATGCAAGACTTAAATTTAAAACTCTTTGTCTGGAGGGGTTTTGTATTTATCAGGGAAGACTTAGTAGTAGTTTAAACTGTGGGTAAACGCAAAATTTCTCTCACCTGTTCTTGATATGTGATAGTTAATCTATTAATTCTAAAATTTCTATGTTGCTAGTTTTTCAGTTAACTAAAACTTGCTTCTAAAATTACATTTTAGTTCAGGATGTAAATTCATAGAAACTGTTTAGGTTTGAAAAGACCTAAAAGAATGACTTCTAATGTCTGCTTAGAAATGAGAGCTGCGAAAATTTGTTATGCAAGCTAAAACCATTACTTAGCTGTGTTATGGAAATATAAAAACCTTCAACACAGGTAATGAGTGCTTGAAGGGATTAGGTTTCAGTCTGAAATGTGGCAAATAAAGAATGTGGTACTGAATGATGTTATTAGCTCTGATGCAAAGTAACAAAATGAATCAAATTTTCCAGAGGCAGTATGCTTGTTTGGCTATCAAATAATGGGATTGGCTCTGCTGTAGCCTCCTTGTGTGCCTCAGTTTCCCTGCCTGTAAAGTAGGAAACTGCTTGCTTGTGTCATGACTTCCTGGTCATAAAGTGCTTTGAAGCTGAAGAATACTGTGTGAATAGATGCCATGGTTTGTGTTGTATAGTGCATGCTGTGCAGGAAGCCTCCATAAAGTTAGGAATCCAGACAATAGTGAAAAACAGGGTTAGGTTGTTACTTTTTTTAATATATTCTCTTCTTGATTTTGTTTTATAAGGGACGGAGTTTTGCTGATTGTTGCCCATTGCTGACATTTTATGATCGGAGTTAGATCTTTCCCTAGAAACGTGGGGAGGGGGGAAATGTGTTCCTTTTAACTCAGGTAGTTTCAGGAATTAATTAAGTGTGTTTTAATTTACATCATGCCCCATATAAGAGTGTTCTTCTGAATATCTGAAACCTCAATACTTGAATGCTATTAGTGTATGAATTAGAAAGTATCCAATTTAGCACCCTTTTAATTCCAAAGATGAGTAACATCAGCTTTATAATAACTAAGGAATAAGAGAAGTCTGATCCTTGCAGAAACACCATCAAAGCTGCAAAGTAAATTGCATTTCTGTTCCCCCCACTTTAATCAATAATTGGGGCTTTCTGATCTAAGGAGAAGAGTGATTCAAGGCCTTTGATGTGAAATGATATCTTGTTGGATGGATGGGAATTATAAGACGTGTTTGCTCAGGTTAGTTTTTGGAAATGGTTTATTCTGGGTTTGGATTTTTAAAAGGAATTATTTTGTTTTTAGTTTTTGTTGTGTGGCAACAAAGCAGGAGCCAGAATAGAATGTGGTCATAGCGTAGCACTTTAGCAGAGCTAGGCATTCTTAAATATTTTACTTTCAGTTGAAAATGTATTTGCAGATGTTGAGACCTTTTGTATTTAATATTGGTGTAATTGTGTGGAATGATCCCGTTGATGAGCTCAGCAATGAATAGGTCAGATTTGCAGGCAAAGGTAAGGCTGTTTGATGTGCAGAAGAGAGATAGAAATGGCCCATGATGTGATTTAATTTATGCCCTATTCTGTCCTTGTGTTTGATTGCTTTTCTTACTAAGCTCCCTTCCTGTTCCTGGGTGTGTTATGATCCTTAGTGGCTGTAGTTGGAGTTCATTCATAAATAATATGAGTTGAAGCAAAATGATATATTTCGTGCTGGGGGTACTCAAAGTTGTACTTCACACCAATGTGAATTTTTTAAACATTTGTGACTTAAGTGGCAGGCTTTTTTGAGACACGAGGTCCTTTATGTTCAGTACTCTGTTTTTCCATCCAGTTGTTTGTAAGTCAAACACTGCAGTCATTCCTTGCAAAAACTCTCCCTTGCTTTAGCTCCTGTGACCTTGGGCTTCTCTCTGATGTCCTTGGTGCAGCCGATCGAACTGCCTCATTTGGTGGCTCCATAACTGCAAACTTCTATTTTCTAAGCTGGAGCAGAGTCAGCTGAAATCTGTGATGTGATTTTTTAAAAGGAACTGCTTCAGTAGATACACAACACCCCTGGTTTCTCCCAAAGTGCTGCAGTGCCTTTATATTTTAGAGCTTTTCAGTACCTATCATGAGCATGGTTTTGGGCTGGGAAAAGGGAGGGCAATCTTTTAGTTTAGACCTTAATTTAGGGATCTGAGTCCTGTTCAAAAAACGCTTGGTGTGTGTGCTGGGCATTCATAAAACTCAATTTTTGTAAGTCTAGAGGAAAAAAACTCTCATCCAAGGCTGTATGGAATTGTCAGATGTTTCAGTAATTGTTTTAATGCTATCTTTAAAAAAATTACAAGGTCTGATTGAAATTTGTCTTCCTTTTGTTTTTTTTTTTAATCCAGTGCTTCAAGTGCTTCGTTTATTCCTAGTTTGAAACTGAAGTTTTTGCATGTTGGGCTTTCTTTTTCTCCTCTGAAATTGCTGGATGTTTGTATCCAAGTGTCTTAACATCTTCAGTTTCAGGGAGGAGCGAGAAAATCTTTTGTGCTCTAGATGGATGTAAGGATTCCAGCTTATGGACAAAGTGTCCTGAGAGTACTCATTTCCTTTGTTTCTTGTTGCCACACAGCAATAAAACAGTGATACAAACTAACTGGTGGGGTGGTTAATGAATGTCCCAGTTGAACCATTCCCAAGGGAAGCAGGAGTGAGTCCTGGGGATCCCAGTTGGAGGTGATGCCAGCTGCAGCAGCCACCAAGGGGGATGAGCAGCACCAAGAAGCCGCAGCAGGCGTTTGGTTCGCATTGGCTTCTTCACCTTTCCCACTCCTCTCTGGGAAGAGGATGGATACTCTCTGGTCAGCTTGCTCTAGGCTCCAGTGTGTCCAGGTGGGCAGCAGGGTGCCCCAGGAGGCCCTGCAGGTGAGCAGGCAGTGGTGGTGACAAATGTGACACCGTTTGGTGCGAGAGTAGCACAGCTGCTTGCAGAACTTGATCATCTCAGCATTGCCCCTGGAGCTGAAGGGAAGCAGGATGAGATAACATCAGTGTCATAACATTTTAGTTGCTTTAGACTCTAAAGACTTGAAGGTATGTTTTTTAGGGAATTTGCAGTTTGGTTGCTTTTCCTTTCCTTAGTTCCTAGAGTATGTAGGCTAGAGGTAATGCACACACTCCCAAGTCCCAGCAATGGCCCCCACACAGCAGGTTTGAGTGCTCTTGGCTTAATGTATTAGTAATTATCCTGAGCATTGTGGATGGAAATGGCAGCTCGTGATCCTTCCTGTGTAGTTGTCTGCATTGCTAAATCCTAAGGATTAACAACTGGATATAGACAGGCACACTGAAGAGTGAACAGCCCAGCTAGGGTCAAATTAGGTCTGCTTTGTGTATAATGCCATGGTTTGTATAATTTTCTCTTAATTCCCATCTGTGAGCTCATCTTTTAAATTAACAAATGTTATTGCAGACACACAGCCTGTGCCATTTCTGAATGGCATTCCTGTTCTGAATACAAGGTTGTACAGCATTAAATGTGAAAGGTTGATATGTTTTACACACCTACATAGCCCTTCTGTAAATCTATTTGGGAACTTCTTTTTTATTTTATACTTTTCTGCCCCAGTAATTGTGGCTAAGAGATATTCTTACCTGGCTGCACCTGACATCCTTCACTGTCAGGCTTTTCTAAGGGAGTCAGAGACACTGAATCAGAAAGGTAGTGTGTTCTGTGACAAAAGATTAAAGCCAAGTGTCAGAGTTCCTGCTTGGAAAGCTTTGTCCCTTAATTTAGGTCACTACCTCCTTGTGCTGTCGACAGCAGAACCCATTGTGCTCATCTTCACTATACAATAAGTGTGTGGTAAACTGATCTTCGCTATCTCCACATTCTCTCTCCTAGTTTCCCTCCTTACAAGCTCCAAGTTTGGCTTTTTTTGTTTGGTTTTCTTGTTGATTTCTTGGGGTTTTTTCCCCTCCCATAAAGTGACAAGGAATTGGTTGGGGGAATGTAGCCATCAGGCAGTTTTGAGCTCACTTTCAGCAGGCTTTTTCCTCTCTGTAAATATTTGTAGAAGGTATTCAGGAATTTATCAGAAACCCTTGTCTTGGGGAGCTGGGCAAAACCAGTGGTGAGAAATTCTGTGTTCTTGGTGTAGGGCCCAAAAATCAGTTTGCAAGTGTTTACACTGCCAGAAGTGGGCCACATACTTGCAGTCTGTGTAACAAGATGTGCAGAGTCTGGAGTGGTTTTGTCAAAGCTTTTAAAAGAGTAAAGGCAGTCTCTCATATAGGGTTGAAGGGGATCTTGGCACTCAAAAGAGCCCTGGAAAGGCTTTGGAGACATCAGGAATGTGCATGTGCATGGTTGTGTTCCCTGAGAATCCCCAACAGCGGATTCCTAAAGCTGTGAAACAGATGGGGCTAAATTTCTCTTTGCAAAGGCATAAAAAAATCTAATTCCATAGTATTTACACAAAATCACAAAAACAGTGCATGTGGTAATGGTTTTGTTACTTTTTAAAAATGATTATTTAAAATTATTTAGAGGGGTTTTTATACCTCTCCCCCCTTGTTTGATTTGACCTCCTTTTCCTCCTCTTTGGCCTTCTGAACTGTTGCTCCTAAGGGTGTATACCCCCTTCACCCTTTAGAAAGGATTTGAACCTTTTCTTGAGAAAGCACCTTTTCCATGTATATGAAAAATCCTGAATTGTATAGGTTGCTGTTGCTTGAAATGCTTAGTGGAGGTACGAAATTGCTTTCTGGAGATACTTGACTGATTTCTGCCTTGCTGGAGACCATGTAACTAACAGCCACTTGAGACTGAGGTTGAGAATTGGGCTCAAGAGAATTGACATTAGTTTTTAGCTAGCAGCTAAACTTTGGTAGCAGTTTAATATTAATGGCATGTAGTTAGATGGTGCTCAGAGGCAGTAATCATCAACATTTTCTGTCAAATATGGCAGCTAACTTTTTAGAATGCTCGTTTAGTAGTTGTGGCAGGAAAGACACGAGCAAGAACTTCTGTGTGGTGTGTATAAACAGAAAAACCAAAGATCAAGGAGCCTTCTCCAGCTGTGAAGAGGAAGCCAAGTAAAATATCCTTGATTTCCTGGAAATGGGGTTTGGGGGTGACCTTGTATTCAGGCTAAGGCTAAGCACAGCAAGTTGACTTGTGTTTCTAGGAACCTTTCTATGAAATATGTTACAGAAATGCAAATTGTGTTTCCACTACCTATGTGGAAAGAATAGATGCTACCTATGTGGTAAACTCTGGTGTTTTTTTTATACCAGATGTAATTACCATTGTTTTTCACTCCTGCTGAACTCTAGTTGACTGTTTCTCCTGCTGTCTCAAATGATGGCAGGATACATACACACCTAGTAATGTGGGAGGAGTTCTGACACGTCACCTGAAGAGGGAAGGAAGGAGCACCAGATCCAGATTTAAACCTGAGCAATCCTCCAGCAATGTAATTTAGTTGAGCAGGGGATTACTTCTGCAGCACCTCTCTTACTTATACCTTAAAGAAATTCGGGGTTGTTTAGAAAATTGTACCCATTGTAGTTGATAAGATGTTATCTGTGTGGGAAAGAATGCATTTAACAGCAGGCTGTGGCTCCAAGGTGCAGCCTGCCTTTGTGTTGGAAAGTAACCGTGTGCTGTTGCCTTTGTCTCCTGCAGATGTTTCTGACCGTGTACCTCAGTAACAACGAGCAGCACTTCACAGAGGTGCCAGTCACCCCCGAGACAACCTGCAGGGATGTGGTGGAGCTGTGCAAGGAGCCTGGGGAGAGCGAGTGCCACCTGGCTGAGGTGTGGTGTGGCTCAGGTAGGTCAGGCTGGCAGCTGGTGAACTGCTGGGCGTTCTCTGCTCCTGAGAAGGTAGCACATGGAGACCTGACAGAAGGGATCCTGTCCAGAGAGTTTCTGCATTACCGTTTCAGTGGTTTCTTCATCAGACTGGCTGTGTGATAACCCACCTGCAAGAAGGCTCACACGTGCAAAACTGAGTGAAAAGCAAAAGGGAACTTGAACATGCAGATTTTTCTGTGTCTGTGCAGCCCTTCTGTGACTCAGATGAGTCTGAGGGGTGTGAGAGAGTATTTTTCTCTTCCTCCTCCTCCCCACAGGGATCCCAGCAGCCTTTCTGGAGGTTTTGAGGTACTGAGTATTGGTAGTTCTGTGACTAGTTCAAAATAATTTCTTTAACCCCACAGCCATTTTCATTTGCAATGGCAAAATAAATTTTTCTTTTTCTGATGACACCTTCAGTGTTACCAATTGCCTTGAGTGTGGATGGGAAGGAGTGTGTTAGCAGAAGTAGTGGGAGTTGCCTGGTGTAAAGTGCTCTAAAGAAAGTGGGTGACAGGGGGATGGAGAAGCTACTTCTGACTGTGCTTTCAAGCCCCTGGAAAAGGGGTTTGTGCATGTGGCTCATTCTAACTTTTTTTTATTTTTCTATGTTCTTGTGATCTTGGGAGTTCAGATCTCCCAAACTTGCTGTGCTCCATTGGAACAGGAGAATATATCAACAAATAAAAGCTAAAATATTACTAATGTCTCATGGCTTAAATGGGAAAGGGCTCTGGGCTATCTCCTGTCTCCATGGTACTCACTGGATACTGGGAGCCATCCAGAGGCATAAGATAGTTATTTTTCATTACTCAAAATCCTGCCAGGGATTCATGTATGTCTAAGCCAACCTTTTCAGGATGCTTCAACAAGATTATAAAAGAATCAGATGATAAGGGCTTATATTTCTCTCTTCCTCTGCTGTTATCTCAGGCTCACATCTGTTAAAAGAAGTCTTTGGTGAGGTGGATGTTTGTTTAATGCTGTGAGATACCTGAGTTGTCTCTTGATATTTACTTGCTTCTGACAGAGATGTAATGTTTCTAGTATTTCTAAGTCTAAAAAATGGAGCAGATTTTTTTTTCTTCTCCTTAGAAATAAAGGAGCTTTGCTTCATCAATGATAATAAAAATAAAATCAACAATTCATCGTGGAAAGAGATCTTCTAGGATTGTATTTGAATTGTACATCTTTAAATCAACACAATACTGAAGTCCACAGTGAAAGAGAAGTAAAATAAAGGTTTAGGTAAAACTACTGAATTTATAGTTAGCCTTAATGCCCACACCCTGTTAAAGAGCACAAGTGGTTGTGGTGAGGGACAGGGTTCTCCTGGTGGTACTGAAGTTGGGGCTGTGCTAGAGTGGGCAGCTCCTCTCATGTTTCCTGAACCTGGGTTCTTGCTTGGCTTTTGAGATGATGATGTAGCATTTGCTATAAACGGCAGCGAGATTGTGCTGAAATCAAAGGAGAGCACCTGTAGGAAGAGGCAAGTGAAGTCTGCCAGTACTTGGTGCCCAAATGTTCTGGTTAAGCTGGAAAGTGAATTTCTGTGTGAGTGGGACAATAAAGTATGTAGTGTT
Source organism: Pyrgilauda ruficollis (assembly GCF_017590135.1). NCBI lineage: Eukaryota > Metazoa > Chordata > Aves > Passeriformes > Passeridae > Pyrgilauda > Pyrgilauda ruficollis. The sequence goes on along the minus strand of NW_024524489.1, from coordinate 7,378,397 downwards.
TTATTTATACCATCAAATTGTCAGCCTCTGTGCTAGTCAGGGAGGTGTAAGAAAATAATCTGGATATAGAAATATAAAACGCAGCAGAGAATTTTTTCTGAGATTAGTCTTTGTAGAGACCTCATGAGGCACACAAGAACAGACATCTAAGACAAAAAAAGGTTTTGTCCATTTTTACAGTGAAAATCTTGACAAGATCATTGAGCCATCCCAGCCTTTGCCCGAACACCACTGTGCCAACTAGACCATGGCACTAAGTGCTCTGTCCAGTTGTCTCTTGAACATTTCCAGGGGTGGTGACTCCACCACCTCCCTGGGAAGCCTGTTCAAATGCTTAACCAACCTTCAAGTGAAGAAATTCTTCCTGGTGTCCAACCTTAACCTCCCCTGGTGCAGTTTGAGGCTGTTTCCTCTTGTTCTGTCTCTTGTTACCTGGGAGAAGAGATCGACCCCCGCCTGGCTGCAGGCTCCTGTCAGGGAGTTGTAGAGTGATAAGGTCTCCCCTGAGCCTTCTCTTCTTCAGGCTCAACAACCTCAGCTGCTCCTCATCAGACTCATCCTCCAGACCCTTCCTCAGCTCCATGGCCTATTGTATTTGCAGGGATTCCTGCTGTAGGGAGGAATGATGAATTTGACTCCATGCTCTCAGAAGGCTAATTTATTACTTTATAATACTGTATTATATTAAAGAATACTAAACTATACTAAAGAATACAGAAAGGGTATTTACTCAGTGTTAAAAAGATAATAATGAAAACTCCTGACTTTTTTCAGAGTCTCAACACAGCTTGGCTCTGATTGGCCAATGAGTGAAAACAACTCACACTAGAATTAAATGAAACAATCACTCACGGGCAAACAATCTTCAAACATGTTTCAAAGGAGCAAAACACAGGAGAAGCAAATGAGATAATAATTGTTTTTATTTTCTCTGAGGCTTCTCAGCTTCCCAGGAACAAATCCTGGGAGAAGTGAATTTTCTAGAGAATGTGGATAACCTTCTCTGGACGCTCTCCAGCACTGTCCTTCTTGCAATGACAGCCCAGAACTGGACCCTGAGGCTTCTCAGCTTCCCAGGAACAAATCCTGGGAGAAGGGAATTTTCTAGAGAATGTGGATACCACAATGACCCTTCTCTGGACTCTCTCCAGCACTGTCCTTCTTGCAGTGACAGCCCAGAACTGGACGCAGCACTCGAGGTGTGGCCTCAGCAGTGCTGAGCACAGGGGGCAGTCCTGCCCTGCTCCTGCTGCCCTCATCATCGCTGACACAGGCCAGGATGTCAGTGGCCTGCTTGGACGTGCTGGCTCGTGTTCAGCTGCTGTTGACCAGCACCCCCAGGCCCTTTTCCACTGGGCAGCTTCCCAGCCACTCTGCCCCCAGCCAGTAGCACTGTTTGGGGTTGTTGTGACCCAAGGGCAGGGCTCAGCAGTTGGCCTTGCTGGATCAAATACTGCTTGTTGTTCCAAATGCAGTTCCCAAGTGTACTTGTTAATAAAAATACATTTATCTCAATAGCATTAAAAGATTTGAGACCTGGATTCATGCATGTAGCTCTGGATAAAATATGTCTTAAGCATCTGTGTAGCATCCAGCAACGAGCAGTTGCAAGATGTTTTCGTATATATTCTGGATTTTTTTTTGGCAAGGGGAGGAGGCAGCGGAGGAGAGAAATACTTTTAGCTTTCTGCTAATCTCATTTTCTATGTCAGCAAAGTTTTCCATCTTGTTCTGCCAGGATTAGCCACGATTTCTGTTTTGTTTGCATATTACACTGAACAAATTCAACTGCTTTAAAACAAACACGGTGCAGGACAGCTAACCTCTGGGGATAGAAACAAAAGATTTGTGTTGGAAAATGACTTCTCAGACTTCAATTACTGGGATCCTTCTTACATCACTTGTTTCTTTCTTTTTCTGACACTTGCTCAGGAATTTTAGCTTCTATTGTCAGGTCTTACTAAGCCTACTTTGAAAGATTGCTGCAAGTGTGCTTGAGGCGCTTTGCTCCCTGAAGGGGGCAAGTTTACTACTCTCCCTGTCCTCCTAGTTTTTCTTGAAATTTGGTGAATATCAAGGCAAAATTTCTTGTCCTTCCTGTTATTGTCAGAATTCTGTTAGGCAGTTACCGTGCCTGCTGTGGAAAGCAGTCAAAAGGAGTGCATGTATAAAGATCTCCTTTTTTTTTTTTTTTCTCTATGAGAGAGATAGAAGAAGAAAAAATAAAGATCTCCTTTTTTTTTTTCCTCTATGAGCGAGATAGAAGAAGAAAAAAAAGAAAACTGATTGTCCATTCTTCTTGAGCTTTCCAAATGTACATTTGTTTGGTATTTGAAAATCTCTTTGACCTTCCTTTGGAGTCAGAGAGTGGTATTGACAGAATCCTTGTGTAAAGGGCATCTCCCTTGATTATAGAGTTTCAGCTGAAGTATTGCTGAGCTGCTGGAAATCTGCCTCTGCTGTATAGCCTTCAAGACAAAAATCTGCCAGTGGTACTGTTGATTTTTTTTTTAGTTGTTGTTGTTGTGTTTTTTCCCTTTTTTCCTTGAATTAAGGTTTAGCAGATGAGGAACGTTTTTTGCTGTCTAGACAAGTAACCGCCAAGAGACGGCTTTTTCTGTAACAGTGACCTACTTGCTTATTCTGTAAAGCTAATCTCTTTTGACAGTGACTCCAGAAATTCTCCTTCCTAGATTGCTTGAGCACAGCTGCAGCATTTTCATTTAAAGAAACACTTTTATGTTGAAAAGAGCTTTTCACATACTGAAAACATGTTAGCAGCTCCTTTTTTTAATGGAACTGAAAACATTTATACTTAATGCCAACAATTTTTCCTGCTGAAAAGATGATTTCATATTAAGACAGTGACTTTTTGAAAGACTTTATTGAATATGAATGAATTACTCTAAATTCTTTTTTCTATCTTTCCCCTCCCCTTGCTTAAAAAAATGAAAGGAAACTGCCAACAAAAGCAATGTCAGGAAAAATGAAACTGGTGCAAAAATGGTGATATTTAATTTCATTCTTTGTCTGCTTGCCTTATTTCTCAGGCCAGGAACAATATCTTCTGCTTGTCTGGCATCCAGCACAAATGAGTCCAACATGATCATGAGCCCCAGTGCTGTTAGAAGATACTGTGACAGTATTCTGGCTATGTAAATTCACTACTGTGATATATTGACCACACTGTTGCCATCACATTTAAAATAGGCAGAAAAATTGATGGTAAAACATCTAGAATAACAAAAGAAGCTGCTTTTATGTAAAGATTTAGAGGCCAATAAGAAATTCTAGTTATATTCTGGCTTTGAATGCCTGTTTGTGATATATGTAAATTTTTAAAGAATGGTAATACAGAAAGGGAGGAGTAGTGGTAGATTTAGACTCACACTGGGTTTTTCTATTATCAAAAGGTATCAAGTAAGGCTTAAAAATTACTTATATGCCTGAATCCTGAGCTTGGGGATAAAAGCAGGAAAAGAAATTCAGTGGAATTTGTGCATGTAACTTTTTCATCACAATTATTTGAAAGGAAATGGCAAGTTCTTACTGGGCTCACTTTTCACTGTCTGATCCTTTTTTAACTTTGAGCTGTGAATCCAAAGTAGTTCAGCTTTTCAAGGTTTATCAGAAGTAGGGCTTTCAAAATGCATCTCGTCTGAAGTTCGTGAAATTTGCTGTCCAGGACAATGAGCTGGATCTGTGTCTGACAGGAGCTGTGGGAGAACACTTGAAGTGACAGGAGCTGTGCTGGCACGCCGAGGATCAGGCCCGCTGGGTTCTGCCAGGGAGCCTCTCCAGGCTGCTGAGTGCTCCTGCCTGAGCTTGAATGCAAGGGCTGCCATCCAGCGTTAAGAGAAGAATTCCTCTTCCCTGAGAGTTTATCTTTGTATCTCTCTTCATTCTCCTTGGAATTAGGAAGTAAATGAGTTCCTGCAGGAATGGTGGCAGCAGTGCCCTTGAGGAGGGGGTGGGGGTGACTGAGGGATGAGTTTGTCTGAGGTGCCACAGAAGAGGAGCGAGAGGTACAACAGCACATTTCCTGGGCTGGTCAGTGGGTAAGGTGATGTGCACATAGAAAATGAGGACACTAGAACTGAAAGCTCTAAATTCCCTGTTTGAGCTGTGCCTCAGCTTTTCCCTTCAGGGATGGACTTTTCCAGGGCTGCTATTCAGAGGTGTTGGTTTAGTTTCAGAAGCAAAGAGCGACGCAGTGGCTTTTCTCATAAGAGAAAAGTAGGAATCCCTTGGATGAGGGCAAGCGTTGTGTGCACTCACTGCACCTGTGCACTCACAGTGTTCAGGTGAAAGATGGACAGATATTTTTGGTTTGCTGTGGGCCCAGCCTATGGTGGGATGTAGCAGTTCACTGTTCTTTACCTTTTCAGAGCGCCCCATAGCCGATAATGAACGGATGCTGGATATTCTGCAGAGGTTTGGAATGCAGAGGAGCGAGGTGCGTTTCTTTCTCCGCCATGAACGCTCTCCCTGCCGGGAAGCTGGTAGGTCTTGATCTCAGCTGGTTCATCTGTTCAAGTTTTGTTTCATTCTTCAAGGTTCAGGAAACAGCTCGTGTGTGTTATCTATTAATGTTCATAGCCAGTAGGTGTTACAGCCTTTGTTTTTGTCTGACTATTGCCTAGTCTTTGTAAAGGCTTCATCTTTCCTTGCTGTATCTGGGAATAGTAAATCCCAGTTGAAATTTCTGCAGGTTTTCTAGAGCTGGTTATCACCAAAGCATTCAAGGGCATACTTTGTTAAATATATTTCCTCCAGCAAAATATCTTGAAATCTGTGGTGATCTCTTTTAGATATAGTAACCAAACTGTTGCCCAGTAATGTACTCTGTGATTTGGGTGATTATTCACCTGGATAATACTTTACCAGGGTGATAAACTTGGCATACTGGGCAAAGATAGAGTTCTTCAAAGTTTCTCCTACACATTTGTGTTAGTTTTAGGAATAACATTAAGTGAACTGCCTGATGAAGTTCTCTGAGAATATAATTCTCATTGTAAATTGAAATGTGAAACCTGTAAAGGAAATTACTTTCAGCTTTTCAGGAGTTTTGTGTGTATCCCACATTCATCTCTTCAGAAAAATCTTTCACTTTTACCTTTAAATCAATCTGCCAGATTCTTCTTCCTCCCCCTTTTCTGTTTTTGTCCTTGGTAATATTCCTCAGTGTTGGAAATACTGAATTTGTTAAGTGGCATTGTACCCAGCATATTTTAGATGTCTGACTGTATCTCAATATTTGAAATGTGTACTGGTGATAGAATGAGTGCATGAAAAGCTAAAGCTGTGCCATTTCTACCTGCTGAGGATCTTACAGAGCAGTTTAGTTGTCAAAATATATTTTTTCAAGTCCAGAGTCCTTGTAGTATTATGATTATTGTCATTTTATTGGCCACAGCATTGCTAAGCAATGTATTTGAACTCTGAGTTAGTCTCACAGAAATACGGTCTTGAAATAAGAATCAAATGGGCAAGAAAGTAACAGGCATGGCTTTGTCCTGTAGTACAATTATTTATGTTCCACAGGGAAATCAGTGAGATTGGTACTGGGCATCTGAGCACTATTGGCACATAATTTGATGGAAATAAAGTAGGGTTCTAGTTAAGCAGCAGCTTTACTGACACAATGACTGCCAGGAAGAAGAAAAAAATGTTCTTTTTAAACTGTGCATCTATAATGCACATTTAGTAGGGCCTGACTGCCTGTTTGCCACAGGATAAATACTGGAATAGCCTACTATTGGTTAAGCTGTTTTTGTTTGTCTGTATTTTTGAACAGAACTATACTTTAAAAGTTGATGTAGAACAGAAATCTTTTCAGAAAATGTGTTGTGTCATCACTTAAATTCATCTTGGTTGTAAACACATATGAACAGGTGTTTAGATTCTACACTATAATGATTATTCTGATTCTCCTTTTGTACTGAAAGCTATGTCTCAAAGGATAAGAAAAATCTTATGTTACCTTACCATCTTTGGCTGTTTCTCTCTAGGGACTGGACAAAGGTCTCAAGATCCAGCCTTCAAAAGAAATGGTGTCAAAGTGCCTGGTGATCGAAGAATAGAGAATGGGGTAAGTGCTGGATGCAATGGCTGAGCTGGAGGTCATTTTCCCACAGCAGCCCTCCCAGCGCTGTGCTTTGCATTGGCAGCCAGAAGGGTGCTGATAACACTCCAGAGTTTTGGCTACTGCTGAGCAGGGCTGGCACAGCATCAGCACTGTCTCAACATTCCCCCCACATCAAGGGGCTGGCAGTGGGCAGGGTCTGGGAGGGGACACAACCAGACCAGCTGACCCAAAGTGACCAAAGGGATATTCCCTGGCATGTGGCGTCAGCTGAGATACAAAAGCCAAGGCAAGGAGGAGGAACAGGGGAACATTTATTATTTTACAACGTTTGCCTCCTGGAGCAACTGCTTCCTGTGCTGAAGCCCTGTTTCCTGGGAAGTGGCTGGACATCGCTCTCTGATAGGTAGAGAATAAACTGATTTTTGTCCTTGCTTGCTTGAACAAACTTTTTTGCCTTTGCTTTAGTAAACTGCCTTTTCTCAACCTAGGAGCTGTTTTCCAGCTTATTCTCTCTGCTCTGTCTGGGAAGGGAAGTGGTAGAGCAGCTTGGTGGGCACCTGGCTTCCAGCCGAGGTCAACTAGCTACAGTCCTTTCTGGTCCCTGAACTGGGGTGAGACAAAGGCAGTTTATATATGTATATATGTATATATAAATACTTTGTAGTTGCCAAGAATCAAGCTCCTGTGTGGGACACAGAGTTTGTCGGCTGCACTGCTTATCTGTTTTTCAGAGTTTGGGAACATTATTAATATAAACAATGGCTCTGTGCTTTGCCCTCACACTGGTGGCCTTGTTACACTGGGGGAGCTGTCTTGTGGGGATGATGAGGGAATACACCTCCCTCTCCCTGCCTGAGACTAATGTGAATGCTTTTAAAATGCAGGCTCCCATGGTCTTTGCTCATCCATATATAAGCTGTTTAATACTGTTAATAATATTAACTAATACTGTTGGCACCCTGTGGGCTTTGGAGAAGGAGAATTAGGGAGAGTGGGAGTCAGATAAAAAAGCCAGTCCTTCAAAAAAAAACATTGCAAGGAGTGAGTTAAATCAAACAGGAGACAAAGTTACTTGGTCCTTGACCTCATCAGAACTTCAAGACTTGTGAAAAGATTACAGCTGCCAGTCACGTGAGCAGATTTCTGCCTGGCTGCTTCAGTGCTAGGGTAGTGGGGCTGACAGTCAGCACTTGGAAGGTCATGAAGCCCAACAGCTGAGATCCCTTGCCAGAGATCAGAAAATTGAAAGAGGAATTGGAAAACAGCAGTTTGCAGTTTCTGGACATGGCTCCTCTCAAGTGTGAGGGCAAGGTAGCCATTTAAGGAAGATCCTGTAAATTCCAAGGAAAGTGAACCACTGCATGAAGGTATCCACTACTTGAGAGAATTAACAGTGCTGGAAGTCATCTGTAGTGATCTAAAAAGTGACAATGTCCCTAAAGATCCAGAGGATGTCCCTTGCACAGTGGCCATGTGGAGGAAGGTGGTTCAAAGTGTTCCTGCATCATATTCCAGCACCTTGGTGGTACTGTGTTACCTGCAGATGGATAGACCACCTGTGGAGGTGGCATCCTCCTGGCTTTGACATGTAGAAGAATCTGGGTGCTTCCACATCCCTACAGCCAGCACCCCAGATTTTAGGGGCAGCTCAAGATCACTCCTCTCCTGTCCAGTCAGAGGGAAGGGAAGCCCCAAGAACAGGCCATGTAAGGAGCTCTGCTTGTTCCTGTGTGAGCAGGGGGAGGACATGAGGCAGTGGGATGGTGAGCGCTAAGCTGGGAGCCCATGTCCATGAACTGAGAGGGAAGAGAGCTGTTCAGAAAGGGTCACCCAAGGAGGCTGTCAGTGTAGTTTCCACAGAGAGACAAGAAGGCAATCAGTGATCTCCCAGACATAAAAGGACTGAAATTCCCTCCTTTAACCTTGGTGAAGGGACTTCTGCTCTGGCATCACCAAGGTCAGCCAGATTACTCTGAACAGGAACAGGAATAGAGGATCCTTGCCTTTGGTCAGGAGGAGGAAAGGGATGACTGGGCACACTGGGCTGTGTGGATTCAATGGCCTGGCACATCAGTTCCACACAAGTATAAAGCTGTAGTAGATAACTGGTGTGTGTTACTGGTGCCATCAAGGCACAAGAGTGCAGAACCCATCTGGGTCTCTGGAGTGACTGGGGGATGCCAGGTGTTGTCTGTAATAGAGGCTGAGGTGAGTTTGACAGGGGACAAATGGCTAAAGCACCCCATTGTGGCTGGCCCAGAGGGCCCTGGTACCCTTGGCTTCAGTTACCTCAGGAGAGGGTACTTCAAGGATCCTAAAGGATACTGATAGGGTTTAGCTGTAGCTACTGTGAATACAGAGAAGATCAGTTGTCCACCCTGCCTGGCACAAAAAGACCCCTTCGTTATGGGATTGTTTCAAGTTGAAGACCAGCAAGTGACAATTGCTACCAGGACAGTGCACTGGCAGCAATATCCCATCAACTGAGACTCTGTAACTCCCATCCATGAACTAATTGGTTGACTGGAGAGCCAAGGAGTGCTCAGCAGGACCCACTCACCCTTTAGCAGCCTCATATGGCCAGTGCAAAAGTCTAATGGGGCCTTGAGAGACGTGTTCTGTAATGACATGGCACCTTGGAGAGAATTGAATCAGACAAAGGGACTAATTTTTGAAGTAACCTCATAAACTCCTAGGAAAAGCAAAATGGCATTGAGTGAACATATTGTGACACTTAGCACCCACAGGCCTCTGGAAGAATTACCATTACAGTGAAAATGAAGGCTTTCCCTCTTTGGAGATACTGGTGCAAAAAGTACCGTGGAAAGAAATGAGAGGCTGCTCTAAAACAGACACAAAGCCTCTAGCAGTTACCATCCAGGCTTTCAGTTTTTGGGATGTCACCAGGATCTGTTGGCTGCCATAGCTGTGCTTGTACAGGTGATCTCAGAGCCACAAATGTACCATAGTTCTCCTTTTCTCATCAGAATTTTTTTCTCATATTACTTCAGTTTGGGGTTTTTTCCCTTGCAGTTTTGTCAAAGATCCTTAACTCCAGACTTCAAGTTGACATCAGTTACTGTTTCAACATTGAATCCATTGTCTGCCACTCTTGCTCCGTAATATTATGGATGTAAGATTGAATCTAGACTCAGGACATATCTGAACAGACAACCAGTAACAGTGCTGTCTTTGAGAGTGGTGTTTTCCCTGCTGCCCAGCCATATTTAAACTTTCTATTTTCTTCAGCTTACGTGGAAGTACTTCAGATTGTAGTGATACACCTACGAGCACAGATCCATGCTGCCACATACTGAGCATTCTGGGCTCAGTCAGTCAAAGCTGATTCATGCTGAGCTGAATTATAAAGGGCTCTGAAATGCCTCTTTAAAATGCTGCTGGGATTTTGCTGCTAGAAACATTAATGTTCCAAAAGATGTAATTTTCTGTGAGTTGTTGGATTGGGCTACACATGTATATGAGCTTACAATTATTTGTTTTACCATAAGAAGATACTGTGTCTCTCCAATTATTTTATTGGCTATTCAGTTGGGGTTTTTTGAAAGACTTTTATCATTCTTTTCTGCAGTAGCTCTATTAAGTGCTAGCCAAATTAAAAATTCTAGACTTAGTGTGCTTTGGGTTTTCTTTGACAGGTAAGTGCACCAAGGATGGATATGACACTGGCTGAACTTCAGGAAATGGCATCACGCCAACAGCAACAAATTGAGGCTCAACAACAAATGCTGGCTAACAAGGTGAGTTTGGAATTAGATTGTTTACAGCCAGAAACAAAGGTAGTAAGAGTCATGTGAAGTGGAGGGAGGATTGAGTTGAGGTTTTTTCACCCCTTCTAAACAGAGGGCTCCTTTTCTTTGGCTGCCTGTTTTTAAATTTGAAAGTCAATGTATGCAAATATCCAGTTGTAAAACATACAAATGATGCCAGTGATAGAAGTGACCATTTAGCTTACTGAAAGGATAGGGCACATAACATTAATATATTGTCATTCATCCTGGTGGCTCTGTCAGCTCTGTTTGTGCTCCGTGTGGTGACCAGCAATTCACCAGTTTGATCACTGAACAACGCTTTTGTGTCTGCTGTCCTGTCATGCTATCTTGCCTTCTCCTGATAAGAGTTCAGTGTGCCTGGTTTTCTGAGGCAGTTGGCTGGAAGAGGTGTCTTTTATGTGATAAAATAACCTAGGACTGTGATTTATAAAATGCTTGCAGAACAATAACAGAAAAGCTAATTCAGGTGCTCCTGAATTGTGTAGGGGAAAAAAATACTCTGAATTTATGTGCATAATGGTGGCACAGAGCTCATGTTTTGTTTAAGTCTTGTTGGTACACATTACCCTTGAACATGTAACAAAAAATCCTGCTTTTGGCAGAGAATTGTGAAATGTGAGCCTGTCTTGAAGAGGGCTCATCTGTCTGGGTGGGTGCTCCCATGGGTTTCAGAATGTGCTTTGCTGGGAAAGAAGGCTGCTCTGAGCATCTGCTCTCAGTGCTTTTCCTGTGTCACACATCCTCTCCCTTTGAGATCAGCTGTGTGTGTCTGTATGTTTAGTACCTTGTTCAGCTCCCTTGGCCCTCAATAATTCTATCTCAGGGAAATGCTTCAAGCCATGTCTTTGTAATCATTCTGCAGCACCTGCTAAGTGATACTGTGGCCTGTCAAAATAGCCAATAAAACTTTTTCTGCTTGTGGTAAGAACAGGTGCAACTATGATGCAGGAAATTGGTCCATCAACCAAGTGATGAGAAGTTTCACCTGAAATGTAGCAGCACAATTAATATCCACACTGGCCTTGTTTAATTGACAAAAAAAAAAAATTTGCTCTCTTCTCAGTTCCAGCTGAGATGTGTTTATATATGAGGAGTCTAAACTTTCACAGCTTCTCTTTCACTCACAGGTGATGGCAGTACACCCTGGTCTTATAAATAACACTGTAGTGACAAGAAATAGGAACACTATTTTTACTGTAAATGATTTAAAAAATAAAAATATCAGTTTGAGTCTAGATAGCTACCCATTGGGTAAGTGTTTGTTGTCTGTGGTTTGAAGAAGAGTAGCCCTGTGGGTGTCCCACTGGATTTTTCATTTCAGTGCCTGCCTGGAACAAACTTGCTTTACTAGGTGCCTCTTCAGAGTGACTTTCCATTGCCTCTTTCCTGCCTTCTGAAATCAGATGCAATATTAAAAATAGATTCTGAGGGAGGAAAAATACACTTTCTTTTTAGACACAAGCTGTAATCTCTTTTTTTTTTTGTGACATTTTCCTGCGTGGGAGTGACTCTAAAGTAGTGCATACACTGAGGATGCTGCCTGGTCCTAGTTTTCTACAAAAGGCAGGCTCACTTCTTTGCTCTGCCTTTTTTATTCCAAGTGCACAAGAATCCCCATTTTCTAAATCTGACTGGTGATTTTTTTTTTTCTTTTATGGTTTGGTGGGTTTTTTGGAGGAAGTGTGGATTTCTAATGTTAGTAAGTAGTGGTAGTCTTGGATTTTATTGAATGCTTGAGAAAGTCTCACTAGTTCTACTCTCCTGGAGCAACCTGTCATCTCCAGAGCTGGGAGCCATGTATAATGGCCAGTGATTTAGAGGAATTTTTTGTAGATGATCTAGAGGTCTCATGGTTTCTTCTAAGTCTAAACTAGACATGTGTATGTTAGAAACTGATAACATGTTATTTTACTCTCTAAAGGCCAAAGGATCCTCTCCATTAAGGTGATATCTGTTGTTCAAATGAGGGCCATCTCACTGTAAAGGTTTTCCAGTGTCTTGAATTACCTGTGTGGTGATAGTGGTCATCATTGTGAGGACACCAGTGTCTTTTCAGAGGTTTAGTGTGCAGCCTCCTTCATCTCAAGGAGGTTTTAGCAGAACTAGTAAAAGTATAAAATAGTAATGGAAAATACCAATAATTTATGGAATACCTTCTACATAAAGAATGTCTAATATTCTCCAGCATGACTTAGTTGTTTAAAAGGTGACATATGATAGAGATCCATAAAGTACAAGCAGCATGGAGAAGGTGAAGAGGAAATAGTCCTTAGCTCTTGTAGCTCAAGAGCTGAGTAGTGATTAAAACAAATTAGTAAATGTCTTGAACCATGAATACTTAAATTTTTCTTAGACTTCAAAATCTTTGTCTTGACTGCAGGAGCAGCGCCTGAAATTCCTGAAGCAGCAAGATCAGCGACAGCAACAGCAAGCTGCTGAACAGGAAAAGCTGAAGAGATTAAAGGAAATTGCTGAGAATCAAGAAGCCAAACTTAAGAAAGTGAGAGCATTGAAAGGTCATGTGGAGCAAAAAAGACTCAGCAATGGGAAATTAGGTGAGTTGCTGCTTAGGGAAGGTAGCCTGGGATTTTTCATGAAAGGCAGTTCTTAGGAGTCAAAAATTTCTGGTGATTTCAGTGATTCAGAGAAGCTATTTATAGCATTCCAGGAGATGGTAATCTTAACAATTTCACATCTTGCATTTACCAAGAAAACTCATGACTGACCTAGAACAAAATATATTTTCTTACTATATTTTAAAATATCCTGTAAGGCCACCTTGTATTTTGAGCCTAGCTGCCTGCTCTTTAATTACAGTGTAGTTTTTTTCCTTACTTGAATACCTTTGTGCACCACAGTAACTTTTTCCATTCTTGATGTCAATACCCTACACATTTAGTGTGTTATTTTCTTGGCCTGTAACAAAGCTTAGCCTGGTACCCAAGTTACCTTCTGTGCAAGAGGCAACTAATGGCCAAATTACTGCATATTTGCTTTTTAGTTATGTGAATCTGACCAGGGTCTTGCTTGCTACAGTACTGGTTGGGTGCTTATAGTTCAGCATGTTGATGCAACATTAAGTCTGAAATAAATATTTATTCTTCTGCCTACCTTTTCATCCTCTCTGTGGTACAGAACTTGTTCTTTCCAGCCTGACTCAACTGAAAACATGAATACATTGTTTTAGTAGGAAGCATTTTGGTTGACAGATAAAGCAGAAGTGTTTTTCTGTCAGAGAATCCCTTTTCTGGTTGGGTTCTGTTGCACAAAAGAAACTTATGTTTTAAGGCTTGGAAGGATGGTAGAATAATAGAAGATCTTGGAGCTTGTGAATCTGTTTTCCTGCACCATCCCCAGCAGGTCTGATTTTGGTACTTGCTTGTGTTCTTACTGATTCCTTAAACTTCATTCTACAATAGAACAGTTTCAGCAGTGGAAGCAGCTGATGACAGATTTTTGTAATAGACCCGAAAAAGCTCTCTGAAGCCTTTGTTTAATATGACAGCTTGGGTGTTTTGTCACTGAGTTCTTATGACCTAAATTCAGAGTTCCAAGTATCATAAATATGCCTTGTGGTTAAGTGAGTATCTTCCTGCTGAATTCAGCATTCAGTGAATTTAGGCTTCTCCAGATGAATTCAGTCTGGCACTCTGGTTTTGTTTGTTTCAATACTTCAGAAAGTTTAAAAAAAAAAGAAAAAAAAGTTCTCTTCCCCTCCCTGTCAGTGCTCTAAGTAGACCAAATTTCCATAACCATTCTAGTGAGCCTGCATTTGCCAGAGCTCAGAGGAAGGGCTGGTGTGACAGGGCAGTGGGTTTGGCTGAGCAGCCCTGCTCTGAGGCCGGCAGGGCGCTCTCTGTCTCCTTAAGTGCTGCCTTGGAAGCAGCCCACGCTGGGCTGTTTCTCAGGGCAGCTATTGTGCTCTGCCCTTCTTTGCAGTGGAGGAGATTGAACAGATGAACAGCCTGTTCCAGCAAAAGCAGCGCGAGCTGGTGCTGGCCGTGTCCAAAGTGGAGGAGCTCACCAGGCAACTGGAGATGCTGAAGAACGGCAGGATTGATGGTTACCACGACAACCAGTCGGCTGTAGCTGAGCTCGACCGCCTCTACAAGGAGCTGCAGGTAATGGGAGGCCAGCCTGTGACCCTCAGCTCTTCTGGGCTCAAAGTTGGTTGTGTTGTTTCTTACCTTGTTGGAAAGAAATCCCGTTGCTCCTGTTGCTGCCAGGGCTGTGTGTGGTGGCCTGCATGCTGAGGATGGAATGTTAGAGTGTTAGTGCTGGGTTTAAGGTAAAGAGGGGAAGGAGCACACACTGTCTGTACCTTTTCTTTCTGTAAGACTTGGAGACTAACCAAAGTTTTCTCCAGAGGGAAAACATGACTTGACTTTTTAGAAGGCTTTTCTCTTTCCAACAGTTTCCTGTCCTCGATCCTGAAAGTGAATTTGTTTTTATTTTGGTTGTTTTTCCCCTCCTCCCCCACTGCTTTGTGAATTTATTCAGTTGAGGAACAAACTGAACCAGGAGCAGAATGCCAAGCTGCAGCAACAGAGGGAGTGTTTGAACAAGCGCAACTTGGAGGTGGCAGTCATGGATAAGCGTGTTAATGAGCTGCGCGAGCGGCTGTGGAAGAAAAAGGCAGCTCTGCAACAGAAAGAGAATGTACCAGTAAGTGGGGGCTATTTCATAACTAAAACATTAATTCTGTGTCTTGTCTGTACAGCCTGCTGGGGGGAAGGCTGTTGAGATGCTAGACTTGTTGTCTTTATCCATATGTAGTGGAAGTCTTGTATTATTAAAGTCCTTTTCGTGGTACATTAGTGTTAACCTACTTACTCTTTACAAACAAGAAGTCTTATGTTGTCGTGGAATTTTATTTTTAGATTTTTTTTTTTTTTTTGCTATTACTACCTCAGCTTTATAGTTCTCAGAGCTGTTTCAAAAAAACACTTTTGATATTGGAGTATCATTTGCTACTTGTTTTATTATTTTTTACTTCTTTTTTAAACTCTGTGAATGGACACTGCAGAATAAAATTCTTTATATTTTATTCTTTTTTTTTCCCCCCAAGGTTTCTTCAGATGGGAATTTACCACAGCCGGTGGCTTCTGCTCCAAGCCGAGTGGCAGCAGTAGGTCCTTATATCCAGTCCTCTACTATGCCACGTATTGCTTCCAGACCTGAGCTTTTGGTGAAGCCAGCATTTTCAGATGGGACACAAGCTTTGCAGGTACCTGATGGGCCACTGAAAACACAAACACTGCCCAATATGAGAGCTGGGAACAGTTCACAAGCTAAAGCTCCTGCAGGTAATAGCTTACAATTAATATTTTTTGTCCAGACTTGTTTTGTTTTCTTACCTCACAGCTCTGTCTTGATGCTTCATCTTTTTTAAAGCAAAGTGTTATTTGAGATGCCAGTATTGCTACTTGCCATTTTTATTGCACCAGTGAATATATTTTATAAGCACTGAGGTTCTATGATTCAATGTTAAAAATTAAGTAAATCTATCAGTGAGAACTTTGAGTTGTTACACAGTGTGGACTATAGGAGGACTTTTCTATCAAATAATTATTTATTTTAAAGTTCTCCTGAGAACTATCCAACAGTGTGTTTGAGTTTAGAGGCAATTCTAGTACATACCTGGTGCCTGGATTTAAAAACTGGCAATGCCAAGTTTTCTGATTGTGCATTTTGGAAATAACACATGTGAAGGATTAACCAACATGACAAATTTTACAAAGGAGGTGGTTTTCTGTAGCACAGAAATAGCAGTGGAGTTACTGGCTTGTTGGAGAGTGAGGTTTGGCCTCTCCTACTGGGAGAGCTGGAGATTTGTTGGCTTCTCTCTGTGGCTTTCTCCTCTGAGAGACAGTTCAGTTCAGTAAGAGAAGTCTCAAGAAACTTTTAGAGAGTTGTAAATATCTCTTCTGTGCTATCCTGGGAGAAGACTCTCTTTTCAGCTGGGAGAGAAGAGAAACACTGATCTTCCCAAAAGCGAGAAATGGAGGCTGAGCTTGCAGAATAGTTCTGTTTATTTTCTATCTCCCTTCCTCCATCTCCAATTCTGGCAGATATTGAAGTGAACATTGCACAAAAGCAGTTCCAAGTGTCTCTTGCTGTATTTGGAGAATGGTGGATTGTTTCTTTTTATTTGGTTTGTTCATCCTAAAACTATTGGAGTGGAATTTAAGCTCTAGACCACACAAAATTTGAATTTTTGCTAGAGGAATGCCTGGTGGTTAGCTATTTGAACTAAAATATCACTTCTTATTTTTTAGCATTTGGACAAAAGGACTGCTTTCCTAAAGAGAGTTTTTGGTACTTTGTCAAAATGAAATTTTCTGCTGTTGCTTATTTTTACTGTTTGAATTTAACATTACTTAGGTTGTTTAGAATTTAGTAGAGAGAATTTGATGACATACTTAATAGGAGATTGCAAGCATTTTCTTAGTGGTTTTTGCAGATCTCTATTCCAGTGAATGTAAAGATCATAGATCTCTGGCAGAGTCTGTCTATGCTTTAAAGCATCATGTTTTTCTTTGCACGATATATCTTTTTATATGTAACATTGTATCACTTTTAACTTAGCATGGATACTGAAGGAAAGCTTCCTACTAGAAATAAGCCAGGCTAGAGAAGTTTCTTTTTTGAATGCCTTAAGTGCAGATGTGTGCTATGACAAAGAGTTTTGCTGCTGATTTTGGTAGTTGTTCTTCAACTTGATTTGCATTCTCTTTTTAAAACAAGCAAATGAAAATCTCTAACGATAGGTTTTATAGCAGTTAACCTCTGTGTGATACTTTTACATTGGCTAGATCTGACTCTTACAGAAAAAAACCTATTCGTAGTAAGTCAATAAAAACTGCTATTCTAGCTTAATGTGTTCCACTTAATCTCTCCTAGGTTCCGTAGTCCCCAGTGCAAAACCTTCCCCATCTGCTCCTGACTGGAGTAGTTCAAATACAGACAATCATATTAATCAAGGATCAGCCTTGACTTCAGGAAAAGGAGTTGTGACAAGTGAAGGACAAGGTATGTTGTTGTGTGCTTGGCTAATCTGAAAATTTGGAGAATCTAGATGATGACACCTCTCTTCTAAATGCTTCAGTAAATAATTGAGAATTCATTTGAAAGCACAAAAAATATCAAAGAACATTGCCATTGCTTTGCTATGGTGTTACAGGGTCTTTAAGGAGAAAGAAACCAAACCCACAACTTGCATCAGATAGTGAAGAACATCCTAGTTCCTTCTTACATGCCCCTGTTGAATTTGCATGATACAGCATTTGACAGGCCCAGAGGCCCTTAGTGCAGAGATAGGATGGATGCAAAAAGCATCCCCTGCATACACTCTGGTAAATATTGCACACAGCAGTAGGAAATATAGTATAGTATGCTATACAGTATAGGAAATATATATGTACTATATATATATACTCTATATATACTACTGTATATTATACGGTATAGGAAAACAGGACAACCCCGACGATGGGGAAAAATGATGAGGAGGACTCCATCTTGTCAGAAGGCTAATTAGTTACTTTATTATACTACATTAATCTATATTATATTACACTGTATTACACTGAATCTGCCAAGCACTCAACTCAACTGCTCTGCATCTCGTGACTGTCAGCCGACAGTCCCGACACACACACATGGATTCAACTGGTCAGTGAGTCAAAACACTCACACCAGAATCCAGTCAGGCAAATTCCTTCAGGTAAATAGTCTTCCTCAATGCATTCCACTTGTTCCAAAACACAGGAGTAGTAAATGAGGTAAGAGTTGTTTTTTCTTTCTCTGAGGTTCAGAGAATGTGAATCCCAGAAATATCTTTGGGAAGTTGTCCCTCACTTTTCTCTGTGAAGAGAAATGTGGCTACACAGCAGGACTCTCACCCCTGCAGTTGTGCCATCCCTTTTGAAAGGTGTCTGCTCTCTCTTCAACAGCAGCTGAAGGAGAAGCTCTTTTACGAGACAGAGAGAAGAAGGTGCGTCCTTTCTCCATGTTTGACTCTGTGGAGCAGTCTGCTGGGCTGGGCACCCTGAGGAAGAACCAGAGCAGCGAGGATCTCCTGCGGGAGGCACAGGTATGCAGGGAGCCCGGGCTGCTGCTTCCCATCTGCCAGGCCTTACCCACAGCTCTTCTCATGGGGCTGCCAGAAAGCTCTGAGAAGTACTGAGGTCAGCTTTTAAAAGACTACTTCTGAGAAAAAACCCTCTTTGGCTTTTAATGGCAATTGGTAACTCCAAATCATTCTCTGCAGTCACTGTGGTGGGAATCTATGGCTGTATTACTTGTACAAGTGTGTATTTTCCCCCCCAAAGATACAAAGAGGCATTTGCATATTCATTTGTTTTTGGTTTTTTTTTCCCCAAAATCATCTATGTGCTTGTTTCACTCTTTAATGCAACAGTGTCCTTCGGATGTTTGATAGTAGTAAAACTTGCTGCTTAAATTTTGGACACAGTTTGATCAGGTAGGGATTCACTAGCCTATAACTGGGGATGACAGGTGCTTTGTTGGAGAGCAGCCTCTTGCCAACTAAGTGTCTGATACCTCTAGAGAAATCACTGTGCCCTGTCATTGCTCTTGTTTTAAACATAGCTGTTACAGAAGAATTAAAGAGAATATGCTCAAAGTATTTGAAAACATAAGTGGTGACAAAATGTTTCAAGCAGTTTCTTCCTGGTTTCAGTGATGTTGTAAACCTTATTACAGCAGTAGTAGACCTAAGATACTGTGTCGTATTTTGAGGCTCTTTGGTCCTTCATAGCAGAACTCCTAAATCATGTTTTACTGTTTTATCTTAATGATTTTTTTTTGTCTTTCAGACAACCAATAAAAATGTAACCAAGGTGCCACCACCTGTCCCCACCAAACCAAAACAGATAAACTTGCCTTACTTTGGTCAAGCCAGTCACCTTCAACCTGCTGATACAAAGCTGGATGGAAACCTGCAGAAGCTGCCTTTGGCTATTGCAGCTGTGGGGAACAAGCAAAAACCAGTGGCACAGCAGCCTTCTCATCCTTCTCAGCAGATACAGCAAAGAATTTCAGTACCTCCTGCAGGTTCTTCCTCTAGCCAGGATCAAATTCTTCCTTCCTCCAAACAGGAGAGTCCCCCAGCAGCAGCTGTGAGACCTTTTACTCCTCAGCCATCCAAAGAGACTTCGCTGCCACCATTTCGAAAGCCTCAGACTGTGGCTGCAAGTTCCATTTACAGCATGTACACCCAGCAGCAGACTCCTGGGAAGAACTTCCAGCAGGCAGTGCAGAGTGCTTTGACAAGGGCACAGACCAGAGGACCACACTTCCCAAGTGGTAAGTATGTGATTCTCTCCCTCTCTTCTGTCTGATAAACGTTAGATGGATGTTCTTTCCACCTGGTCTGTGGGTATGAAGCTGTTCTTCAGGGGAGTTAAGTGTGTGGGGGCAGCTGTAAGAATCTTGGGTGGATTTTCCATGCTGTGTAAGAGCGTTAACAAGAAGTGCAGGATGTGTGTCTTGGGTTTGCAAGATAAATAATGGTAGATCTGGTTACCAGATCAGTTCTGTTCAGTTTTTTGTGTTCTGCTTCTTTGCTCTACGTAAAGAATACACAGCCTGAATCACCTTTCTTTGTTGTTGTTCTCTTGATCAAATACTCAAACATTTTTCCCTGACCCCTCTCTGAACTGCTCCACAGTGTATGGCAAACCCGTGATGGCAGGAGCTGGGGTGCCAAACCAGCTGCCACAGACAGAGAACATCTACTCCAACCTCCAGGGCAAGCCAGGCAGCCCAGAGCCTGAGATGGAAACAGCAGCCTCTGCTCATGAGAACCATGAACCAGAGAGGATCCCCCGTCCCCTGAGCCCCACCAAGCTGCTGCCCTTCCTGTCCAACCCCTACCGCAACCAGAGCGACGCCGACCTGGAGGCGCTGCGCAAGAAGCTGTCCAACGCGCCCAGGCCGCTGAAGAAGCGCAGCTCTATCACTGAGCCTGAGGGGCCTAATGGCCCCAACATCCAGAAGCTGCTCTATCAGAGGACCACTCTGGCTGCAATGGAGACTATCTCAGCTCCCTCGCATCCCTCCAAACAGGCGGCATCAGCTGCCAGTCCTGAAAGCCCAGTGGAAATCCCAAACCCTTACCTAAGCACGGAGACGGAAAAAGAAACGGCTGCTTCCATGCCAGAAGCAGCTATTGCTGAGGAGACAGAAAGCACAGCAGCAGAGCAGAGTGAAGCTGCTCTTCCCCCTGTACCTTTGGACCCTGTGCCTGAAGCTGTGTCAGACAGCGATGAACTCACGCAGCCCAAAGCAGAAGAGCCAAACCTAGAAGCTCCACTGCCACTGGAGGTGTACATGGAAGAATATCCTCCATACCCACCACCTCCCTATCCATCAGGGGAACCAGAGAGTTTGGGAGAGGACTCATTCAATATGAGGCCTCCTGAAGTTACTGGGCAGTTTTCCTTGCCTCCTGTAAGTATTAGCTTACAACTGGGGTGCCCTGTCAATAAATCATCTCAAGTGCTGCCATAAACCCTGTGCATTGTGTTGCAGAGCTCAAGCAGATGTGGGAGAACAGTCACGCAGTCTAGAAGTCTCTCTGTTAGTATCTGTTCTATTTGTGTGATGCTCTTATCTCCAGACATGAAAAGTCTCTCTTATCCCTAGAATTAATGACATAATGAAAAGGTTCAAATGGAATACCCAAATAGTTAAACTCTACAGAGCTGTAAAGAATCCTTCCTTCTAGAAGTCTGCTTACACTGAGGTTTTACTTCCTTTTTAAGAAAATTAAAGCTGATTTTTTTTTTCCCCTCGAGGTACAGGTACAGATTTCACAAGCATTTCCCACTATTGCTAATATGAGCTGGGGACTAATTTTCTTAATCCTGGATTGCATTTATTTATCTGAAAGTGCCTTTCTTGAAAAATATGTAGGAACAGACTTCTTTAGTTTCTATCTAAAAAACTCATTTGTAGATATCAGCTGTTTGTACTTCTTCTACTGAATGTTTCCTGAATTTCTTTGAAATCTGATTTACCATCAGTCTACTCTCAAGTTGCATCAAAACAGAGTCTTTTGGGGCTGGGAGGAGGCGGCATTTTTACTATTTTGTTTTGCAGGTTTGTATCTGTGTGAGGTATGATGTTATCTCACTGTTGCAGAACAAAAACGCTTAATGTTTTTGGCTTCTCAAAGACTTTCTTTAAAAACCTGTCAAGAGTAGAGTTTTGATAACAGTTTTCTTAACCTGATACATGAAAGTGGTTTTTCCCTCTATCAGTTCAGTGCAGCGGAGTTAAAACATTTAAATGTGCTTTTTAACCTTGTAATTTGTGCATGGAGTAGACATTTCGTGTGTTCATGCTTTTAAGATTTTGTTCTTGCTCCCTTTTACAAGGAAATTTGAGTGGTAGAATTTCCTGAATTGTGAGAACTCACTTCTGCTTGGTTTTGTAGTAATTCTGCAATGATGAGAAGAAACCAGCCCAACTTCTTGATTTCATATTTAAATCCGTGGGTTGTTCTGCCAGGCTCGCTCTTGGAAAAGCCTCTACTTTTGATATTACATACAAATCTACAAGCAGAAGAGCATTTTATGGGAATCTCTACTTAAATATCTTATCTCCACATGCCTGCTCTTGCAGAATATGAGTCAGTTCTATTCATCTTTGCCTGGACATCTGTCAGAAATTTACATACCCTCGTGAATAGTCTTATTGCTGCTGCCCAGGCAGCTGGGCGAGCGCTGAGCTAATGCGAGCATGTTCCCTAAAGGAGTGGGTACAAACTCAGCTATAGAAATACTTGGGAATCAATGGGAGCATCTAAAGCAATTCTACACTTGGTTCTGTATTTTTCCAAAACCATTTTCTGTCACTGTTTGCTCCTGCTAATCTCTGGTATACTTACAAAAATGTTAGAACTTCAGATCAGCACTTACATTAGTGTAGTTTGTGGAGTGTGCTGCTTGGTTTGTCTAGCAGCTATGAGAGTTAATGGTAAAATTGTCCAAAAACCAAAAAAAAATTGCATCTTTTCCTGAATTGTCCAAAAACAAAAAAAAAAAAAATTGCATATTTTCCTCATCTTTGGTCGTTTCGCTGCTTTGTTTGATCAAGGTAACTTCTGTATGAGAGTTGAATAATGACCTTGTCCAGAGATAAAGGCAGAGATCTTTTGTAACATGGTTAACCTAATATATTCCCAGTGTGTTTGGGCATTGGTAAAAATGACTATAAATTTCCTATTAAACACTTTTCTAGTTGATCATTTCTGCTGTCATTCCCAAATAACCAATTTTGCATTCATCATCTTTCCAGGAAAAAAGGTGTCTGTAACTTGTGTTACCTTTTCACAGGGGAAGAGGACGAACTTGCGTAAGACTGGCTCTGAAAGGATTGGCCATGGAATGAGAGTGAAGTTCAATCCCTTGGCATTGCTTCTGGATTCATCTTTGGAGGGGGAGTTTGACCTTGTGCAGAGAATAATTTATGAGGTACAAATGCTAATTTGTAAGAAAAGGAATTTCAATCCTGGTTGAAACTGGGAAGTCATAGTTTTTCTGGACTATGCAGAACCTAGATCTTGAGGAGATTAAATCCTAACAGGTTCCAAGTGATCATACTTGGAGGCTGATTTTAAGTGTGTTAAATCCACCGTGGATTTTTAGCATCAGGACAATAGATTTGCAGGACACTTTTTTCTCATTTTTTCATAGGGTGTTTCATTCCCTGTCTGGCATGTTATCAGATAATTTGGTAGGCAAAATCCATGTGAACTTTGCTCACAGTTAAATAAACATATATCAGAAATCTACTGAAAGTACTTTTAGTAAGTTATCAAGATCCTGTTTCTCTGAACCACACTGTTAAAGGGAGACTGCAAGCTTAAATATGGATCTTGGTGCACAGTTGATAGTGAATGTAGTCTTGCTCGTGTCCTTCCTAGAAATATGTCACAAATTCATATTTCAGAATAATACTGATTAATACAGAATAAACTGATTTTTGTATGAGAAGAGATGTTTATTCCAGAGAGTTTCACCTGAACGTGATTGTTCCTTTCTGGCTGGCCAGGTGGAAGATCCTAGCATGCCCAATGATGAAGGAATTACTGCTCTGCACAACGCTGTGTGTGCTGGGCACACGGAAATTGTGAAGTTCCTGGTGCAGTTTGGGGTGAACGTGAATGCTGCAGACAGTGATGGATGGTAAGGCTTTCATTAAGTGCTTCCTTATGGATGTTCTCCACCAGAGTCATGACTTGGGAGGTACTGCAGGTCCCTCAGAATGTCCGTTGCTTTTCTCCTGTGGAGCTGGTAATGACTTTTCTTTTCAAAGCAGAGCAGCAGCAGTTCTCTGTGGGGCATTATATGGGACTGTGCAGATGGGAAAATAGGGAAATTAAATCAATATTCCCTGTATGAAAAAAACATTGTAGGGCTGGACACATTTGTCAGGAAATTGCTGTGTTTCTTTGAGATATTGAAGACAGCTTATAATGAGCCTTATGCTGAAATTCCCGATATCCTCTGTGAGATAACCTATAACTTACCTGTGCTCTGGGCAGTATCTAGCCCTGCAAACTCTCCCCAGTCCTTTGTCCAATAATCAGCCAACTTGAAACCAAAATAAGGTGGAAAACCATAACCTTCAAACAAGGCTTGCAACTGATAATGTGTTACAAATCCTTTTTACAAATAACTAGGGAGATTATTTATGGAAGGCTGGTGCAGGGGGTAGTGATTTTACTGTTATTTCTGCCTATAACAGAAGTGCTTGAGGCCTAAAACTGGATAAAGATGCTTGTGCTCCCTCCACCTGAGGGGTTATCACAATTACATGCACTTGTCACAAAGTCAAATCTTGAAGTAATTATCTAGATTGTAAGAGGCATGATGTCAGGAAGATTTCTGAGTGGGTTTTCAATATTGATTAATTGTTGAATTTTTAGTGCCTTACTCTGTGGGGCATTATATGGGACTGTGCAGATGGGAAAATAGGGAAATTAAAGCAATATTCCCTGTATGAAAAAACCACTGTAGTGCTGGACACATTTGTCAGGAAATTGCTGTGTTTCTTTGAGATATTGAAGACAGCTTATAATGAGCCTTATGCTGAAATTCCCGATATCCTCTGTGAGATAACCTATAACTTACCTGTGCTCTGGGCAGTATCTAGCCCTGCAAACTCTCCCCAGTCCTTTGTCCAATAATCAGCCAACTTGAAACCAAAATAAGGTGGAAAACCATAACCTTCAAACAAGGCTTGCAACTGATAATGTGTTACAAATCCTTTTTACAAATAACTAGGGAGATTATTTATGGAAGGCTGGTGCAGGGGGTAGTGATTTTACTGTTATTTCTGCCTATAACAGAAGTGCTTGAGGCCTAAAACTGGATAAAGATGCTTGTGCTCCCTCCACCTGAGGGGTTATCACAATTACATGCACTTGTCACAAAGTCAAATCTTGAAGTAATTATCTAGATTGTAAGAGGCATGATGTCAGGAAGATTTCTGAGTGGGTTTTCAATATTGATTAATTGTTGAATTTTTAGTGCCTTAATGAATGTTCCTAAAATGTAATGTGTGTTGGTACCAGTTGTCAGTTTCTCTGGGTCTGGGTTGAAGGCACTGGAGATGGTAGTTTCATGTTCAGACTCAAGTGTTTATTATTTCTTATCAGTAAAACAGTCTCACAACCATGAGTTCAGCAGCAAGGCACAAAATGACCAACAATCTCTTGTTACGAGGTCTTTTAAGACTAAACTATCCAATTAAGAACTGACACCTAGATTATTTTCCCTTTTAACCCAATAGCTGATCCCTGGAAGCCCACAATGTGGACTTTTCTGCCCAATTACAAAATGCCACTCGAACCCATGAAGAAGAAACCCAGGACAACACCCTGTGCCTCCATCTTACTTCCATCCACAACATACTAAAAATCCCAAAACCTAAATTTCTCAAGTGATACACCTACACTACTATGTATAATCTATTTCACACATTTGTGGATTCTAGTCTATCTTGAAGTCTAGGAAACTTTCTCCATGAATGAGGGTCAAAGTCAGTGCTCCCCTGGGGGTCAGGACACCCCAGAGCAGACAGAGAAATATTCTCTGTGCCCTGGGTTTCCACAGTAATGGATTACAGAAAGGTAGAATAACTGGAGATCTGTATGGAGACTTAGCTTTGGGGCTCAAGCAGCTCTCAGTAGCTCCTGTTACCTGTGAAAAGTGATTGCTCTTGACGTGCTGAGTGAGGTGCCGTGCTGGGCAGCCCTCAGCAGGGCAGGGCTGAGTGCTCAGGTCCTGCAGGCTGCAGGATGCTGTTTGCTCCCAGGGCTCTGTCAGCACTCTGTGAGCACTGAGAGTGAAGTGCCATCACTTCTTGCTTGTGCTTACCTTGCAGGACCCCTCTGCACTGTGCAGCCTCCTGCAATAATGTGCAGGTGTGCAAGTTCCTGGTGGAGTCGGGGGCAGCTGTGTTTGCCATGACCTACAGCGACATGCAGACGGCTGCGGACAAGTGCGAGGAGATGGAGGAAGGCTACACACAGTGCTCCCAGTTCCTGTATGGTGAGTGCCATCTTGAGCCTTGCAGCATGCCAGGGGCTCCCCTGCCACCTCTCACTTCGTTTGTGCATGAGGAGGGGTGAGTTGCACACTCAGGTTAGGTGCCTGTGCCAAAGGTTCCTCTTGGAAAGAGGGAAGATTTTACCAGCTTCACCAGCTTCCTGAGTTCCATGGAGATTAACTTCGTAATACTCACCCTGTGGAGGAGAGCTGAGTAACAAAAGGTTTCTTTATATTAAAAGCTTTGACTTAAGCATGTGCTTCAGATACACCAATTAGGTGAATCTTGCCACATAAGAACTTCTTTACATGAGGACAAAAGTGGTATGGATATGTCAGTAGGCAGTTCATAGCTGTTTCCTGGTGTCTTGAAAAGAGTATTTCCTAATGTGCACCTTAGAACCAGAAAAGGTATTGCCAAGTTCCTTCCTTGGTGGATTTTACTAAGCACTGAATTTGACTTTACCTTCCTGACTTTTTTCTTCACTTACATTTAAAAAGAAATCCCATATTAAGTTTAGATTTTATTCAAATAGTAAGGCTACAGAGATACTATCTTTGAATGGAGAAAACGAATTCCCCCTAGGGTGTGAAGAGTATTAGTCAATGAGGTTTTACATTACTTTACTGTATGTTTTGTGTGTAATGAGGTTTTAAATTACTTTTCTCTGTTTTGTATGTAGCTCATGTCCCCTAGGCACACACCAGCTGGTGTGTCATCTCTCTGCAAGAGGTTAGAGTAACAGCAATGTAACTCAGCAGAAAAAGCTGTAAAACTGCCTTTCTGCTTTTGTGGCACAGCCGAGAGCTGAGTTTCTCTAAGCTGCTCCTAAGCCAGGAAATTTCAAAACAGTCTGTCCAGCTGTCCTCACTAAGCTTGAAAACTGTGTCTTTGGTGCCAGATATATAGTTTTCTCTGTAAAGGAGGAAGCCTTTTTAACTGGCATCAAAATTTGTAGGCTAAGCAAAATTCCATTTGGTTTTGTATCCAGACTCAGAGGGAGGTCGTCAACACCAAATACCCAAGGAAGATTGCAGGATTAGATAAAAAATACTTGTCTAATATTTTAACCTGGTTTTAACTCAGACATGAATTAAGAGATGGTATATTTGTGTTGACCAGCTCTTGAGGGATTTCTTTCAGGGATTTCTCTAATTCTTAGATTCAGATAAACTGCCCATAGGATCCTGTGGAAGGGAGGTCCATGGTCTCATTATATACAGCATGAAGAAATCCATTCTTTTTGTTCGTGGGGTTTTTTATGATCTGCCATGCAATGTTTTCACTTGATACTCTGTTTTTTGTTGAGTTTGGGATCTTCTTGTGATCTTGTGAGATACTTTTTGATGGGCTGTGAAAGGACTGTAAGGCTTTGACCTATTAAATTTGGCCAGTTTTTCCAGATAGTTTCAGTAGTTTCAGTCTCTTGATGGTATTGGCTGTTCAGCTACCAAAGTTCCTTATTGTTTCATCAGAAGTTAGTCCTATTGCTAAGACTGGTTCTGCTTGCCTGTAGTTACTGTAAGTAATTATTCCCTGCCTAAAACTGCTTCTGTAAAAGAAGTTTGGGAATGTGTATCTGTTTCCAGAACTGCACTAAAACCTGGCCCTCTAAACTCATTATTGAGCTAATAAACCCTGGTGTAATTTGTTGATTCACCTAATCTTTTTTGTTGCAAATGATGTCCAATATCAAGTAGAAGTACAGGTAGGTTTAAATAAAAGCAATCATCTTCTAGCATTAATTAAATCATGGGTCTGATGCTGCTGAAGTACGGAAATTTTCACTTTCTTAAATGGAATGCCTGTGCTGGCTTTGTTTGCCCCACAACCCTGGTGTGACTACAAATACCCCTTTAGGGCACCACATGCATTGTGTGAATCTTCTTTCTCTACTTTGATGCCCAATGCTTAATCTTCCCTTGCCTGGGTGCAAAACCAAACCTCTAATTATACCAAATGCAAAGCAAGGGAAGAGTTTCTCTGAGCAGAGCTTATCATGCACTGGAAGTAATTTAATGTTATGTGCTGAGCTGGTGTGCAGAAGTGAAGAACTTGATTTAAGAAGATGTTTCCTTTAGCAGATGTAGGTGGTAATAAAACACCTTGGTCCAGAAATAATTTAACAGACTTGTGTTTCTGAAGGCAGTGTTTAAAACAAGAAAAAAGAAAATAAAAATAGTGTCAGAAATTAAGAATTGCTGAGTTAAGCAAAAGCAGCTGCAGAGTAGCAGGCAAATCTCTCAGGTACAGGGCTGAGATGCAACTTGCTTTGAAGTTCTGAAATAAAATGACCCAGGTGGCAAATGACAGCACAAGCATCAAAATGACAGTGGTGGTCAAGCCAAGTAGGTATTGCTATCTCTCTGTGACAGAAGGAGATGTCTATTGCACTAAGAGTACAGAAAGTGTTTCTTGCTTATCACTTAGGTCTAGAAAGCGTAGACACAAAAATATAACCTTTTATCAGTCAGTGCTGCTCTCCCCATTTGCCTTGTGTTTTTTGAGCATGTTTAAGGAAGGAATCTGTCTGCTGTAAGTAACTTTACAAAGCCACTTCTTCCAGGGCCAATTCTGAGTGGGCAATGTGGTGCCAAGTAGGTAGGAATTTTGGGATTTTTTTTCCTGGACCGTCTTCCAGCAAGAATAAAGGACTCTTACCTCCTGTTGTCCTTTTTATTTATATATTTTCTTCTCAGCTGAGCCGCTGTGTTTTTGCAATGTTGCAGGAGTGCAGGAGAAGATGGGGATCATGAACAAAGGAGTGATTTATGGGCTGTGGGATTATGAGGCTCAGAACGACGATGAGCTGTCCATGAAGGAAGGAGACTGCATGACAATCCTGCGCCGCGAGGATGAGGAGGAGATCGAGTGGTGGTGGGCACGGCTCAATGACAAGGAAGGCTACGTGCCCAGAAACCTGCTAGGGGTGAGTCCTGGCTGCTTCCAGAGCCAAAAAACCCCACCCCAGCATGTGGAGTGTACACAGTATTGCGTTCTCCTTGGATCTCTTGCAAGGAGGTGCAGCTTTAAGAGTTGAGAGGAAGGAGGTGACATTCTCCATCTTTATTTAGGGAGTTGAATGCCTTGGCAGAGTGGGTTAACACCCTCTGTTTAAGGTACTTACCACAGATTAATGGGTGCCCAGAAGAACAATATGTATCACCACCTTCCTATACACAGCAGGCCCTAATACCAACTTTGTCTCACCATCTTAAAAAACCCCTTTAAAAAAAAAAGCCTTTTATCCAAACATGTGTGTGAATTAGGTTTTCTTGAGCATGTTCTCAGGCACATGGGGTGATTTTAGGGCTGTTCTGTGTAGGGCCAGGAGCTGAACTCAGTGATTCCTTGGAGGGTCCCTTCCAGGATCTTCTATGACTTTTTGATAATTTTCTCTGTTTCAAAAAAGTGATGAACTGGCACAAAGGGCCTTCAGAACTGAAACTTGCATGAAGAGTGAGTCATGAGTCCTTCCCTGTGTACACGGGCACCTTTTGATCCAAGGATATAAACACTGCAAAAATCTAGGTTACCTTTTTGTTCTAGCGTTGGAAAACAGACTACATTGCTCAGTAAAGGCAGATCTTTGTTCTCTCCTATGCTTTTAAAGTAACATTTAACTATGTCTAAGGCCTTACATGAATGGCCTCTCCTTCTCTCATCACCTTTTGTATTGCCTTTTATTAAAAACAACAGTGTACAAATAAGATACTTTCAATTATGTCCCTGTATTTCTCCTTGTAGCTGAGTTGCTAGAAAATGATGGCAGATGGACACATATATAAAAATTCCATTAAGCTTTTTTCTACAATTCTAGTTGCCCTGGTGCTGGAGATAAGAGATTCTCCAAGATTAACCATTGTGAATTTTCTCTGATTGATGTATGATGCTTGAAAGAGGCTGAGCCTCCTTCCTCATGCAGATAATCCTTACTCTTAAACTGGTTGGATTTTGCAGAGCAACTCTATCTAATGCAAAATCAGTTTTCATATCTGTATCGTTTCCAGGTCAGGCTTACACACCATGTACTGTAAAATTCTGCCTAACATACTACTCCTGCTCAGTTTTTTCCTCTCCAAAGTAAACATTTTTAAATTGAGAGCAGCCATCAGCCCTGCACAGTAAGGTTAAAATGGCAGCTTTTTGATTTTTGCCTGCCCTGGTGTGCATGTAGTGCTTGTCCATAACCTTGTGCTTTGAGCCTGAGCACAGGTGTGTAAGAACACAAGGAACATCTGTGCTTCTAGGAAAAAAAAAATAAAAAAAAGCACAAGGCAGCACAGCTTAAACTGGAGATCAAAACTTACCTTTGTAAGCACAACACAATCCCAACAGAATCTTTGGGGAAAACTGCACAGTATTCATTAACTGTGACACTCCTGTGTCTGTTCAGTTGTTCTGAAATATCCTGTGGTGATTCTCCAAAGCAATTACTGGCCTTTTAATATAGCAGCTGAATTCTGATCTGTGATGTTCACCAAAGAGGAAAACATCTGGTAGATTAATTCTTATTTTTATCATAGTTGCTTTTATCCTTTTGCAGCCAGGTGTACTGAATAAAAACAAGGATTAAATTATCTCTATCAGTGCTCTACCCTTCTTAGTGACTCCCTGGCTCCCTATGCTAATAAGATAATACTGTCAGGTGCTATGATACTGTAACTGACTGACTTCATCTCGAAGAGTGGTGAAGTCACAGCAGGCTGAGACAGACCTTGTGGTGAAGTCATTGGCCTTGTCTTAGTGCCTGAGAGAAGAAGAAAGCCAGAGTCTGGTTAAAGAGAGAGGGGGCAGCATTGAGGAGAGCTTTAAGCTGTGATGTAGACATGCATTGCCAGTTAGAGCACGGAGCATGCATCTCTCCTAACTGGATGAAGTGTATCCTCCTATTTTCACATGCCAGGGGCCGTGCTTTGCAGAACAGCAGCTGTTCCCTAAGCCCTTCCAAGTGGGAGCCAACAGCTTCCCAGGCATCTTGTCTATTGTATTTGCAGGGAATGTCCCAGTTAGGGCAGGAATGATTCATCTGACCCCATGTTCTCAGAAGGCTAATTTATTACTTTATTATACTATATTATATTAAAGAATACTATACTAAAGAATACAGAAAGGATACTTACTGAATGCTAAAAAGAAAATGCTAATGAAAACTTGTGACTCTTTCCAGAGTCTCGACACATCTTGGCCCTGGTTGGCCAAAGAGTCAAAACAATTCACATGAAACCAATAAAACAACCACCTGTGGGTAAACAATCTCCAAACACATTCCAGATGAGCAAAACAGAGGAGAAACAAATAAGAATTGTTTCCCTTTTCTCTGAGGCTTCTCAGCTTCCCAGGAGAAAAATCCTGGGTGAAGGGATTTTTTCTGAGAATGTGAATGCCACACTTGTCCCTGCTGTGCTTGTCCACACAGCTTGTGCTGTGTGCTGTCCCAGGCTGGGGTGAAGGGATTTTTTCTGAGAATGTGAATGCCACACTTGTCCCTGCTGTGTGCTGTCCCAGGCTCTGTCCTGTCAGTTTTCCCTCACACCCCTGTGTGTGTGACCAGCACATGGCCCAGGCGTCACAGGCTGGCAGGGGCCAGTCTCCTGCTGGGCAGGTCATTCATGGAACTAGGCACCCACCCTCCACTCTCTATAAAGCTCCTCCACTTCCATAGTCATTCTGCAGACAGATGTTTCCAGCTTGCCCAAAGCTATGCTGCATAAAAACTGATAGGTGAGAGAAAGCAAACCAGACTTCACCTCTCTGGTCCCATTTATATAACAGGGAACAATCCCACAGTTCACTGAACACAGAAGTCTCTTGACTTACACAGCCACGTGCTTTTCCTGGCCCACCCCTCTGGGTAGAGCTGAAAGTACTTAATTATGTGCTGTTCAATACTTTCCTCTTGTACTGACACAGTATTTTTTAAGGTTGCCTAAGACTGCTAAATTCATATTTGTCAGTGCCCTGGGTGTTTTTTATAACCATGCTTTTGCTACTAGGGGTTACATCAGAATTGTAGCACCAAAGAGAGGGGTTTTTTGTTCCTTTATGTTTTCTTTTAAAAAAAAGTAACCTTTTAAAGTACTAAATTTTTAAACCTCATTTCTGTTTTACCCTCAGCTGTATCCAAGGATTAAACCTAGACAAAGAAGCTTGGCATGAAATAGTACGGAAGCCAGATTCTTGAACTACTAATCATGGATAACTTACAGGAAAAAAAAGTCCATTTTGTGTTGGTTCCAATATCATGAGACTTATTTCAATGACAATGTAATTTGAAAGCTATGAAAAATGTGCTTTGAAAACAAATGAAGGATTGATGCATTAGCAAATGGATGAGGGCATTGTACAAGACGAAATAATGCTTACAAGCAAATGAAATTCTGCTGCCTTTGGTCGAATCAAGCCATTATGTTCAAGTACCCACCCAGCTGTCTTCAAACATGGCAGAAGAGAGTTTCATTTCTTTTCTGCATTAAATACAAGGACCTTTTGAAATTGCCATTGAAGGAATCATCATGAAACAGACAACTTGGCTCTGTCCAAATTTATCCCGAGGCTTTTTCCAGATGGGAGAAATTGAAGTATGTGCACAGCACCCAACTGCTTATTGCTGGAAGTGGAATGTTTGTTAAAAGAAGCTAAAAAAACTGAAGTGTATCTGAAGAGTGACAACCCCATGACCAATCCATTAAGCAATAACTTTTAAAAAAGCTGTAGCATCTTAGAAATTCTATGTATTCAAAATATCATGTGCTGTAACAGAAATGTAGTTTTAGATTCCTCTTTTTACAAAGAGCCTCATGTATTTATTGTATTTTATACTTTGAAGACTAAGTGTAGAAACTTTATGTAGTTCTTGACAATGTATTTGTTTTTACTCTACTTGTTTACTCCACCATTAAACTTTTGTCTCCTCTTACGCTTTAACTCTGGGTATTTTAATAGTGATTTTTATTACAGATGTTACTAGTAAGACACACTGCTGTTGTACATGATACTAACTTTCAGCTGCTTTCTGTATTAACCTGAACCCCTCCTCCCCCATCCATTCTAGGTAGTTTTTCTGTATCCTTCTAAGCTAAGGGACATACTTAGGGGGAAAACCCAACTTGATACAAGTATTTTCCAAATAAAACCTGTCCTATAGAGCTATCCTTTCTATCTCTCGATTTGGCAATAATTTGATACTGAACAGTATTTAACAGAGGAGCAAGTGATTCCTTAAGGGTATTTAGAAAGTGCCTCACCCTACAGGCTCCTGTTTTCCTACTAGGTAAGTCCTACTGCTTTCTGAAAAGGTGCCCAAAAGGAAGAAATAGTTTCTAACCAAGAAATTTCCCCACAGTTCTTCAGGTGGGGACACTAAAGGCAGCAGCAATTGGCTCATGGTCATAGTCTCTGATTTCAGCAGTCTTGAGTGTGGGGTATGGAGTATCAGTTATCTATCTCAGAAACCTTTGGCTGTTCAAGCATTAATCTTTAAAAGTATCAGCTTATCTAACATTTCATTAACTGCCACACACCCACAATCAGCTTCAGCATGCTGGTTTTCCCCTTTGAAGGGCAGCAACTTCTGTTCCTGAAAGCAAAAGGCTCTGCATGTGCACTGTGATGATCTGTCTCGAAGAAAAAAACCAAAAAGTGCTTATTTTCAGTAGAAATAAGTGTGACAAACTTTATTTCTATTTTTTTTTTAAATTTAAATACTTTCTTGTATTGCAAAGGAAGATAAATAAGATACAGGAACTCAAGATTCCACCTGAAGACATGGGCTTTCTCTTGGAAAGATCTTGTTGCCAACAGCCTCCTGCTCCAGGCACATCAATGCTCACTTTGGTCAAAGACGTACTTGCTACTCAAATTCTTTAAAGAATATTTAACTTAGGATAGTGCTGGGGCTTGGAACCCCTATCTCTGAGTACAGGTGTTTAGATATGCATTACTATCTCTTTACTAATTTTAGATATGCAGGATGTTGTTCAAAAAGCACTTTTTAAAACCAGATTGTCAAGCTATAATGAGCTTTTCTTCCTGAAGTCCTGTAAAATGCCTTAAATACAAAGATATTAGCAAAGCAGTGTTTTCAAAACTTGCACTGAGGATTGATACTAAATTAAAGCCTTTGTCCAGAGGCTGTATGATATTAGGCACAGATTGTCAGACCCATAAAAATGAGGTTGCAGGTTCTTCTGTGGAAGTAGAATGCTTTTCTTCTTGCAATTGCATGCAAAATCTGCTAGCTTTGTGTAAGTTAAGGCACATTCATGTTTGGATATTCCTTGTATGTAGCTTGATTATCTTCACCTGACCATGCTCTTGTTGAGTCTCAGGCTGATGCCAGTGGCTCAAATGACAGTGAAGCACAGCCACTGTAACAAGAGAGAGGAGAAAACAAAGTTAAATTTAGCAAAAAGACCTGTAGCAAGCATGCACAGTTGCATTTCTAGCATATAGTCAGCCTGTTGTTACAGAAGTAATTTTAGGATCTTTCCTGAGTGATTTAAATTTATATTTCACTTAAATCAGAGTTTTGGGATTCTTAGGTTCAGAAATAAGCTATGTTCAGGTAATAAGCAAGTCAGACACATGTAGGAGGGTACTTTTCTCCAAACTTAGTCCTTTCTACAGGGCACACATGAAAGGCAGAAAGAAGCAGACATGAGCAAGGCCGTCAGTCTTGCCTACACAACTGCACCTACATTTTGGTCTGTTGACATAAAAAGCAGGGAAGAAGCCAAAATTAAAGGGATAAAGGGCTTCTGGTGCAAGTAACTGTGTCTGTTACAGAATATGTTGTGATGTTGGTACATTTTTAAAAGGTAACCTCTCTAAGGCTGTTTATGAATCCACAAGGTAGATAAATCCAGCACAGATGTGAGTACTTATAACCAGCCATCCTCAGGCAGAATTCCCCTCCCCCAAGTTTTCCCCAAAAATGAAAACATTTGTTTTAGAGCTAAATGAACTTACATTAACAAGGTTCAATTCTATTGTCCCACTTTTCTCAGTATCCAGTTTTCTAAACATTTCTGTGGTTGGAGAGAGATGACAGACAAGGGTAAATACAGGAACTAATGTGACAGTCTTCTCTTTCCTTGTGCTTCAGGATCAATAAGGAATTTAGTCCCAGAATCTAAAGCTTGACAATGGCCTACACCCCAAATCAGAAAGGGCTACTCCAAAGTCATTGTGCAGGAGCAAGACTGAACATTTTTAATTGCTGTCTAGCATTTTTTAATCAACATAAGAGTTGTTTGCAGGGAAGACCAGCTGTGGTTCAACAGCCTGGCCTAAAAGACTGATTCATGGATCTAGGAGAAGCCAGATTAATATCTCAGGTTTGAGCACCTTATCCTGGGCTTCTGGACAGTTGTGCCTGGACAGTTTTCCTGCTGGAATCACAAGGCAGCAGAGCTGTCTGATTACTGAGGGTGCACTCACTGAACAAGGTTTCGAGCCGAATCAAACAGCGTACGAAGTTGTCAAAGTCAATGACGAGATCCTCATCAGCAAAGCGAGCCACGATGACCTGATGTAACTGGCAGTTCAGTTTGAACCCTGGAAATACAATGCCAAGGATTTAAAAGACTCTTAAAGACTATTAAAGACTATTTCCAGAGAGTAAACACAGGTACAAAATGAAATGCCCGATCCTGCGTGGTGGCAGGAGAGGAAGGCTCCAGAGTGCCCAAAATTCATTAAGTTAAGATGGGACTGTATGGCTCTGAGCATCTCTCAACCCTGCTTGAAACTGATGGAATCCTATGAAGAGACAGATCAGTACAAATACCTGCTGTTTCCAGTGCCCTCCTCATCTCATACGAGTTCATGGTACCCGATCGATCCACATCAATTTCTCTGTAAATTTTCTGCAAAAAACAAAACCCAAAGGGAAACCTTGACAATAATGCAGAGTGTGGTTTGGCTTCTGGCAGAAGTGAAACATTTTGAAATGCAGCCTTAAAGCACTTTGCAACATTGATCTGAAGGACTTGGTACTTACATCCATTTTTTCTAAAAGTAAGGCTTTAAAAAGTAAGTCTTTTTAATGAAGTAGCCAGAGCAGATAAAGACAAAACCTGGGGGACTACAGACACACAGTCCCTGCTCTGGGAAAGGTGATTGTGCACACTGTATGGCACAAATCAGTCCACAGCACTTCCAGGTGTGATTGTTCCCCCAAAGGGGTTGTGCTTTACCTGGTATTTCTGAATCTTTGTCCAGAGGGTGTGGAACTCCTTCAGTCCCAGTTTGCCACTCCCATCATTCTTCTCAGAGTTAAGGAAGTTTCTTCAGAGGGAAGAAAAAGGGATTTCCTCTCCCTCTGCTGGGTTTACTTGCATGGGCAGTTATGACTTTAAAAAAATTGCAAACAGAAGAAGGATTCAAGTCCTCTCTGAAGGACTCATCCTCTCTCCAGGACTCATCCTGTTGAATACACAATTATTGTCCAAGCTATCTTTCTAAATTATTAAGATCATTAATTTAAATAATGCCCAGCTTACAAGCTCTTTCTGCACGCCTGCTGGAGGTCTCTGTCTTTCCACTACAAGTATAAATGAGCCAGGATGATTCTATTTTGTTCTGCATAGTGGCTTCAACACCTGCAGCTACTGGAGCACAAGTCCTGGGTCTGGATTACAAACAGGAAAAGCCACAGCCAAGCCTGCTATTTGGAGACCTTCAGCTCTTGAGCAAACAGCTAACAAAAGAACCTGCTTGTGGCACTGCTCCCAAAACCTGCCATGGAGTGCCTGTGGACTCTGTATTTTACACCAAATTATAGAAAAGTATCACCTTGTGTTGGTAATTTTCCGTTTTTCCAACTCTGCAATTCAACTCCCACTGCACAGAGAAGGTGAACACAACTATTCTTAGACCTGATCCTTCATCCTACACTTTTGCCTGTATCTTGGGAGTAAAAGCTCCTAAAATCCTGCATACTCTCTGCTTCCTGGATAGCATGTCAAAACAAAACACTGCATTTGTGTCCCTCATTTTCCATTTGCTAAGTTCCTGTGGCTTTGTGATGCTCTTACCAACTCCAGCCAGACAAGAGAGAGGTGAAACAGCCCTGCAGCCAAGGCCATCCTCACCATGCTGAGAGCCTTTTCCCAGCACAAACATCACTTTGTCCCCAGCTAAACCAGAACACCCAACAACTGGGAAGGCTTCCAAGCAGACTTTGCTTGATAATGGATTTTCCCATTGCCTGGGATAACACACGTGTGAACCACAGTAACAAGGGAGTGGCTTTCCCAGGGGAATCAGGGTAAAGCCAGCTTCTCCACCTCAGGAGCTCTAAGTACACCAGGATGGACCCAGCAGGGAGCAGAGGCAGCTGGCCTGCTTCAGCACAGGAAGGGGAATGTCATCTAGGAAGAGCTTTAAAGGATACATCTAACAGGTCAACCATTATTTTGCATGTCTCAATACTAAAGCCATCAGATTTAATATCTTGGCCTGTAAAGAAAGAGCAAAAGACAGGATTATCACTGCATGCTGTTCCACAGCACCTTCCTAAACAGCTCATGAGCTCTCCAACCAGCTTTTATTTGCTTCCAATGGTGCCATCCTTTGAGCTGGGATGTCTCCCCAAGCAAACAGCCTGAGTAGTCTGGTTTGTAGGCATGCTGCTGGAGCAAGAGACAGAGACAAAAGCTTTCCTGCTCTTACTGTCTGCCTGCAAAGTGGACTTCTGTGGGCAACATGCCCTTCCAGCTTATGAAGGTCAGCAGGAGGTGGCTTCATGAAAGGCTGAACACGAAGCTAAGCTTGGTAGCCAGCAAAAGCCCATTGCTGATTACTGGCTGCTGCACAAGACATACACGACCAGCCCTGACCACCTGATAAGATTTCACTTTGGAAATTAAAGAGACACTTATTTCTCCAAGCACTTGTTTCTTGAGCACTGTTTTTAGTGGTAAGGAAAATAATGCAGAGCCAAGCTAGGAATCTCTTCACAGAAGCCCAGAGTTTCAAAGTTTCTCCTCCTCCTTAGGGACACCCCAGACCACTGGCTGGGCTACTGCTTGAATCACTCCTGGGTGCTTCAATACTAAAACAGCAGCAACATCTCTCTTGATTATTATCACGGATTATTCAAATCCATCCATCCTCCTGGCAGCCAATTCCCAGTGGCAGATGCTGGGATAGAAGACACCCATCTGCACCCTGCCAAAGCACACATCTTGTGAAACACCTTCTGGGCTGGCACAGCCCCAGCATTCCTGCAGCCCCCTGGAGCAGCAGAGAGCACGTGGTCGTGGCCATATGGAGAGCCAAGCAGCAGGTCTGGGGCAGAGCCCGGGTCAGCAGTGCCCTCTGTGCCACCACGGCCACGGTGCCAACCTGCTGGTGGCATCTGAAGCTGCTGGTGGAGGAAGGCACTCACGTTTAGCCAGGATTTTATTCAAGATGCTGCGCAGTTCGAAGGCAGAGATCTCTGCATCCTGTGGAAAAGAGGAAAACAAATTTCCCACCCTGAGCTGCAGACACCATCTGCAGCCTCTGATTAATTTGGGCAAACTGGCCAACTTCTAACACCCCTTCGAGTTCAGCTCCCTTGAATGGAAGCAAGTGGGAAGCTGTCCCCACCTTCCATTCCCAGGAGCATCACCAGTTCCCAGAGATCAGCACACCCAGCAGCAAGGTGTGCCCGAGGCAAGAGCTGGGCTGGGGAGAAGCCCAGCTCAGCCATATGCTCTGCCCAAGGACAGAATTCAGGCCCTGCAGAGATAAAAGTCAAGCCCAGAGTTCAAAAGGAGCAGAGATTGTTCACCAGGAATTGCTCAGAAATCCTCTGCGGGAGCAGGTGGGTGACTGCACAGGTTCTGGGATGCACAATTGTGCTCACACTTGAGAGCTGACTCTGCACAAGAACTAAACTCTGT
Source organism: Pyrgilauda ruficollis (assembly GCF_017590135.1). Classification (NCBI taxonomy): domain Eukaryota; kingdom Metazoa; phylum Chordata; class Aves; order Passeriformes; family Passeridae; genus Pyrgilauda; species Pyrgilauda ruficollis. The sequence continues at coordinate 7,340,040 of NW_024524489.1, read as the reverse complement.
CCTGGGGGAGGCATCTCTCTTCCCATTCACCAGGATGCCAGTAAGATATTACCAGAAAAACACTCACATTTCCTGCTAGCTGCCCAAAAAGCTTTTTAAAGCTGGGTTCGATGTCATCTTCACTGATCTCAGTCTAAAAGATAGAAACAGAGAATGTCAAAAAGGTATGGGAAATGTTTGGGAAAGTTTCTGCCTGAGAAAGACTTAATGCATTTCCTTGCCCTTTGTAAAAAACTCAGCTGGCAAGGTTGAAGGTACAAAGTAGTTTTTACTATGATTTTATTCAGTTTTATTTTCAAGGGTACCTCAAAATACTGGCATTGTAAATGCTGGAAAAAACACCCACTACACATGGGGTAGCTGCATTAGTAGGCAAAGCATCCCCAGCTCCAGCAAGACTAAACATATGGTGAGCCACTAATTACTCCTGGAAACAGCATTACATGCAGAAAGAGCCCTGCTGCTGAAAGCTGCACTCCTGGAGTCCTGGAGAACAAAGGGAATTTCCTGTGCCTCCAGTTAACTCTTGAGAGTGCACCTCTGCCTGGGAAGTCCAGGTTCTAGATAAACACTTGTTTCCATTACATTCCTGATGATATTTCCATTTGCTTGACACCCAGATATGGATATTGAAAGATCTTTTCCTATTTTCCCATAGTGGGACAACATTTCTTGATAATGCCTACAGAAAACATCACCCTGCACAGGGAACAGGCACTCCAAACCCCCCTTACAACAAAATTATCTCAATTGACAACATTTCACTTGATGTACCTCATCAAAATTGCCTTCAATTTCATCATCTATCACCCTAGAAAGAGAAAGAAATCAATATTAAAATCAAAACAAGTCATGTTTATGATGCTTTTCCTTCAAGCTTCAGTTAAAGAGAGGTTCTTTAAAATATGGAAATAACAATGAGCATTCAAAAAATGACTGGATTAATCAGCTATGGACACAGCACAGCACAGAGAAAGCTGTATTTTGTCAGCTGTGGCAACAAGAGTTTGAAAAGACACACTACAAATTGTAGTGCCACAGACAGGATTTTGGGGCTCACATAACTCTTCAGGTCTTTTTTTTTGCCGACTTAGCACAGGACCAGGTTCTTGGGTATAAATCAAACTTTAGTCTAGTCATTTCTTCTTTAAAACAGCAAAAAAGTGAGAGCCCTAAAGTAATTCTGATGTGTCTTATGCTGAGGGAGCACCAGACATACAGATGGTACCCAAAAACTCCCATCAAAAGCTGAATGTGCCCTCACATCACCAACACCCCGGGTTTCTCACTGCTGCAGGAATATGCAGCAAAATATTAAAGGACAGAGGAAGGTTTCTGCTTGCTTTGGATCAGGGCAACTCAATCCAAAAGACCCCACAGCCCTTCCTCAGGCTTTAGCCCAGCTGCTCTTCAAGATGTGACATGCCTGAGCCTTTTAATTTTAATTAAACAGTCATTGGGATAACAAAAGCAACAAAACAATTTTTAATTATTATTATTATTATTATTATTATTATTATTATTATTATTATTATTCCCCATGTGCCCACTGCTGTAATACGGTCACCAAAAGCTACCTACGTGGAGTTTGCATTTTTTTCAGAGAAGACCCTGAGGCAGAAGTCCCCGTTCTTGTCGGGTTCGAAGGTGGAGGGCACGATGATGTATTCTCCTGCAGGGAGCTTGAAGCGGTTCAGCACCTCCCGGAGGTTGATGAAGGTATTGGATTTTTCCCGGGCTTTGTTGGTCAGGAAGAAGTTTTTGCTCAGATGAATATTTGTCTGGCCAGAAAACTTAGGGAAAGCAAAGAAAGGGAAAAAAAAAAAACCCACTGCAGTCTGCATGTGTTTACAAATTTAAAATATCATAGATATGTCAGTCAGCTATGTGTGGGGAAAATAAAAAATATGTCAGTTTGACAGAACTGAAAAAGAAGAGAAAGGGAGTGGGACTCCTGAGATGTGGCTGCAAATGTGTTTTGCAGATCATTGCAATAAATCATTCAGGTCATGCTTTTGTTCTGCAGATGGTGATGGGTGGCTGAAGACATTGGGCACATTCTTCCACCAATCATTTTCCTTTAACCTGAGATGGCACATGAGCCATGTCCCTCTGGTCCCCAGAGCTGGTGCCACCTGCAGCTCAGCTCTGCCTCCCAGGTCACGGCAGAGCCCACTCATGGAGGGCTCCAAGAATAAATAAACCAAAACAATAAAATAAAATCATATCTGGAGCGAAACATCTAGTGAAAGGTGTCCCTGCCTGTGGCAGGGGGTTGGGTGATCTTTAAGATCCCTTCCAACCCAAACCATTCTATGATTCTGTGATCTTCCAGAATTAACTATTTTTGCAGAGTCTCACAGGTGGGCTGCTTCAGCTCTAGAAACCAGCTTCAGGAATGTGCATCTTTCAGAAACCTCCTCCTTCCTGTCCTCCCAGATTTTTAAGAATGAAGAAAGAATTTTAAAAACCTGTCAGACCTGCTGCATAGTGGGAGATTAAAATTCCACCTTCTGGGGGAAAGAAAGAGTCAGAATCAGTTTTCTTATGGAAATTAAATACTTAGACCACTAGGGTGAGTGACAGAGTACTGCTAAGGCATTAAAAAAGTACATAAGAAATTTAATTAACCAGCAGCACCATTTCTTTTCCTGATTAAACCATACTTTACATAAAAGCCACTGGTTTGGGCACACCCTCAGGAGCCACAGGATGCCCTGGCTGCTTCACACAGACCCTGACAGGGACAGCAAACCCAGTAATGGGGTACCCAGGGCTTTTGCTGACTTCAGTCCTTCCTCTGAGGAGCAGCAGCTCAGAGGCTTTGTTCCATTGCCACCCCTCTGTGACCCCCAGGGTGTACTATTAGCTGCCTGCAGGTAGAAGTAGAGAGAAACCAAAAGAGGTGGTGCTTCAGGAAATGAATACAAACACCTCCTTGGAATATTATTCATGAGTCAAATATGAACTCTGTGCAAACCTGGAAAAAGCAGCTGTGCTCTGGGGGAGCAAGTGTGGGGCTGGGCTGAGAGGAGAGCAACAGAAGGGTTGCTTTGGGGAGTTTTTGCAGCACTGAACACTCCTATCCCAATACAGGACACTCTAAAAATGCAACGTGGGCTCAAGGCCCCTTGCAGAATCAATGGCCTCCAACTGTAGACTCTGTGCAGTCACATTGTCCTGCAATGAAGTAGGATCCTCTGAACCTCTTCTTCCCACCAGCCACTGAGCCCCAGCTCTGCACCTGGACCACCAACCCATGGCACGTACCTCTGGGGGCACCTGCAGGGAGAAAAGGAGAGAGTTATTTGTTTGTTGAATGGCAAATGTCATCTCCATCTTCTTTTCACCATCACTAGCAAGGACATCCACATTCTTCAGGGGAAAAAAAAAAGGCAAAACAAAACAAAAGAAAAAAAGACTTGGCTTGAGAGGAAGGTAGGTGTTGAGCCTGCATCACCCAAGGCCAAGTGCTGGCTCAGCTCCCAGCTCCATCCCTGAGGCAGGGGGCAGCCGGAGCCAGAGCCAGGCTGGTTGTGGCTTCCTGCTGAATCTCCTCCCTGCAGCCCACCACGATTTTCATTGGAGGCTCAGTTTCTTTACTGTTTCTCCCCATCTCCTGTTTCTCACTCCTGGCTCTCTGACCTCTCCATCAGCAGGAGAGGAGACAGGGGCTAGGCAAGCATGATGCAGCTTTTTGTTTCTTTACAGCCTCCTTGCTGCAGCTGCTCAAGAGTCCAACTCAACCCATCTGAGTTTTGATGGAAAGCCCAGCCTGGGAACTGCACTATCCCATTTATGGGTGGAATGGTTTCCCCTTTTTCTCCCAGGTCCTGTCAGCCTTCCTTGCCTCATAAATGGCAAAGCCGATGGTGTGCATGTCCTCCCCCATCTTCCTCTGCCTCCGACGGTGCTTCTGGATCAGCCCAATGAGGAAAGTGCATCCCCCCTCAGGATCATCAGGGTCCTCATCTTCTTCCTCCAGCTTGATTAAATACTGAGGATTCGTCCAGAATGTGTCTGGGAAGTAGATTTAAGCAAACTACTCAGAGGCTTCTTTGATAGCAACCGTGATGATATTTAAACATGTCAGATGTGACAGATGTGGCTCTGACTGCCAAAATCAGCTGTTAGAAGAGAAAACCAATGCACTGCCCTGCCCACCCCCACCCCAGCCTTTACAACCACAACAGACCCTCATCAGGGAGCCACATTTCCCACACTTTTTGGAGTTTAGTCCTAGATATCCCATAAGCCATCCCAAACGATCTCCCGGAAGCTCCCAGAGAAAGCACAAGTGGACAAGTAAAAGGATTCCAGTTGTTCTTACTTGGGTAGTTCCTGCAGCCCCCTGCAGTGGCTCCTCGCCTCCAGTTGCCATCCAGCTTCTGCAGGCTCCACTTTTTGTACCTGTCACTTGCCAGGGTGTCTGGAGTCAGGTTGCAGATCTCCAGGCGGGAGTAATGCCTCAGGAAGTCGTGGAACGCCATCCTGTGGGAGGCAACGCCACTGGCAACCTCTCCTCAGGAGGGTTTTCCATCCCACCACCCCGTCCATCCTCCCTCCCTGTCACTGTGATTCAGCACTAGGGTTTCGGGGTGAATTTGCACACTCCTCTTGGAGAGGTTGCTTTGCATGAATAAAAGCAGAGCAGCTGACATTCCCTTCTGCTGGAATGTGACACTCACCAAAATTCCCCATCCTCGTGTCTTCTGGTCAGTCGCTCCCGCACCTCAGGGTCAACACCACTCCAGTTCGGGCAGCTGGAAGAGAACCCCACATCAACTACAGCCCCTGGGAAAGGTGAAACCCTAATGTGGCTGTTCTGGCACAAGATCTAATTTTTAGCAGTTCCAGAATTCTCAAACCACTGCAGAATTAAAAATAGATGCACCTGGTACATAAAACACCTCACTTCTCAAATATCCAAGGTAAGGATGAGAAACAGAGTGTTATTTTTAGAAAGTGCAATATCTGGACTGAGACAGAAAATGGAAGAGTCAGAATGAAAACTGCCCAGCCACAGAAGTGAGTTAACGCCAGCTTTCATGGCTAACTCCATGCAGAAAGGGATTTTTAAAGCCCTTTTAGAAAGTGAGTTTTCAGAAGCTCACCACTGAATCCAGGCTGTTAAATAAGCAGAAACTACAGGGAGCTTTCTAGGATTCACCAACCAAATCACTGCATCTTACACAAAGGCTGGAATTTGCATGAAAGGCACCACATCCTGTGGTGGCTACCAGGGAGATGACAGTGAGGGGATGCTTCTCTCTGAAACATTTCCATGCGAACACCACATCCAGACAGGACTTACAGAGGGGTTTCAGGTAGGGAACAGACAGAAAAGCACAGAAACACGACTGCACCCCTGCAGTAAAGGACTGCTGGCAACAAGGAAGCCATTGACTCACTTGTCATTCCATTTCCCAGTCCACTCCACTTCTCCCCAGGGATTTCGGATTCTGATCAGCTTCTGCACTGTCCCTCGGAAGTTCACCTGATGGGATCAGAAGTGGATGGAGAGTCACCAGGGACTCAGCACCACACTCCCTCCCTCCCTCATCCTCTACAGTAATTAAAAACATGACAGAGCAAGTATCTCAGTGCTAGGCATGACAACATGCACACATTTGGTCCGAAAGACAAAAGTCCAACTGATTCTGAGTGAGCTTCACACAGCCAGGCTTGTCCAGAGATGCATAAACCAAAGCCCATGGAAACCAAAATGTCTGATTTGTGCTGCTAAAAAAATCACCTTTGATAGGCTTACAAGAAAAGGGAATGTAAAACTGCTATATAAAAGCCAACAAGCAGGTACAGAGATATTTCTCAAAGTCATCGCTTAGGTATAAATTGTCTCTTCACATTCAAATGCCTTTTTGCGCATTCAAATGCCTGTTACAACAGCCAGGACACTCAGACTGGCCACAACCCCTCTGACCACACCAATGCCCCACAGAGCAGCAGCCTCAGCCCCTCCTCTTGTCATCTGCAGGTCGCTGCAGTCCAGAGATGATACCCCAGTTGAACTATCCTTACAGAGTCTGCACAGATCTCCAAAGGAGCAGCCTGGATAAATCATGCCCACTTGTGATCCAAGGTGAACAAACTCCCTCTTCCCTGCTTTTGCTGTGAGAAGACCAAATGCACACCCACAAACTAGCACAGCATGTCAGCAGCTCTCTACACCTCCCCCTGAGCTTTCAAAAAGTATTTCAGAAACAATTACCAGTGAACTAACCAAAAATCCACTGCACACATGGAAGGATGCCATGATCTGCTTCCCTTGTTTTGTCTTGCCTTCACCAGTCACCCACTCTTGGGGAGGCCCCTTGTGCTTGAACACAAGCCCAGCTGAAAGGTGCTGTTCAGCAGCCACTTTGGGGACAATAATACATGGGGGGTTGTTGGTTTTTTCCCCTCAGGACACTTCTTGCTGTGCTTCTAAGATAAAAAGTGTGGCCTGCTGTACAGAAGTGCACTGAAGGGTCTGGTCACCAGCAGAGGACAGCATGCCTTCTGCACAAAGCTGCCCACCCGTGCTCAGTGGGAAATAGCCACACGCATGGAATAAGAGAGGTTTTTTCCTTTGGTCAAACACCCAAGAAGGCAAATCTGTGTTTATCCAAAACATACCAACTAATAAAGCATTCCTTCAGAAAGAAGAGACTCAAACCCCAATTCAGGAAAATGGGTGACACTTAGGAATTTGCAGTGTTGAAGATGGGTTTGTGGCTGCCCCACACAGAAGCTGCTGCACCTTGGGGTGGCACACCTACCTCCTGTGCCCCGGTGACCGAGTACGCGTGTCCCTTCACCAGCTTCTGGGAAGTGACTGCTTCTGTTTCTGCAGCACTGGTGATCTGCAGGGCAAAGGACATCAGTGATTGCAGCTTCCCATGGGCAGGGGATCCAGCAGAACAAAGCTTCCCCCTCCAAGAGAGCTTTCATCTCGCTGGGAGGCTGCAGGAGTGGTTTAGCTGCTGCACAAAAGCAGTAAGTGTGACAGAGCAGGGAGAGGGGACAGCAGCACGTGTGGTGGGGCTGGGACCCCAGGGAGTTTGCCATGTTTGTGGCATGGGGTGCACAGCAGAAGCCTGGCACTGTAGCACAGTCCCCTCCTGGCTCCAAAACACTCAGTGTGGTGCAGCCACTCTTGTGCATCTCCAAAGGGGATGCACACCATAAACTCCATATTCTCAAGGGACCAGGAGAAAAACAGGGAGTGACTGGCCTGATGCTCCCCAGGGATCACACCCAGCAAATTTCAGTGTCAAAACACCCCCTGCAGCTCCATAGCAGGGTGGGAGGTTCCCCTCCCTTTCCCCAACCCTGCTACCCCAGGATCTGCCTTGCAGGGCAGCAAGGGAAGAGGCTGAACTTTGGATGCCATTCGTACCTGAGGGCACATCCCTCTCAATTTTTCAGAGCCACTGCTTGGGCAGCCTGGCCTTTAAACACTGCAGAGAAAAGTCCCTTCTTGCCAGACAGTGAATGTTTAAGCACCTATGAAACATGTGGCTGTCACTGTCTCTCCACCTTTTCAGAAGTGCGTGACCTCTAAACAAGCATATTTGAAGCTTAAACAAACGGAGAGGATTGGATGGAGCAGGCAGGACTCCTGCTGTCAATTCATGGGCTATTACTGCCCAACAGCACACTCTCCATTTAATGCTTAATCTCTGTGCCCGTTTCTCTTACAGAAGAGAAGGAAAGATTTTACGAGCTTTTTATTTTTTTCAAAGGGTAAACTCAGCAACAGTTAATTTACACTACAGAAAGTGGCAGCACTTATCAACAACATAATATATTTACTCTCCCCCCCACCCACCCAAGGGATTTGTATAAGTCTGGGGCAAAAATCCAGATGTCAGATTCTTATCTAAATGCAAACGAGTAAAACAGGCCTTGAAAATACCATGAAGTCAAATTGACATTAACCAAGCACTTTTCCTGCTGTGAAGCTTCCCTCTCCTGGGACTCTGATTTAACTTGAAAAATGGGAGGAAACATTTACATTTATATTATGAATGGAATTTTTGTAAACAATTTACCTTCCCTTTAGACATAACTAAGATGCAATCTCATTTGGGAGGAGGGTGATTACCACAATAACAATACTTAGACTCATTTCAGTAAGGCTCAAAGCAATGCTGAATCCTTGAAGGCAGGGCCAAAACTCCTCTTTTCTTTCCCATGTGGGTCCAGCTTCTGACAACATGTCTTCCCATAAAACCTTTTAAAGGTCTGGCAACAGTCCGAGCCTCTCTGCTTCAAGAACAGAGCCCAGATTTTTTGGGAACGTTTTCAGTACAACTTGTGCAACAAAAAGGCTGCAGCAAGGATGGACATTGTCACCTCTGAGCACCTGACTGCAGGAGCCATTAGCAGCAGCTCTCTCAGCCTGTGCCATCCTGCTGCCAGGTTTTCTCAAGAACACAGCTGTCCATCAGCACCCCTGACAGGTTCCCTGTGTGATTCATCACCCTCAACCTTCTACACAGCAGAAGGTCTCACAGAAGAAGCACAAGGGAGGGAATGAACTTTTTACATGCACTATTGGAGTTTAGTTTCATCCTAACCCCCATGGAGAGCACATGTCTGAGTCACATCTGTGGGTCAAATTCTTCAGGCACAAGGCAGAGCAAGGAACCCCAGGCAGAGGGGACTGCACGCTGTGTGCAGCTCCTGCAGGTGCAGCACAGCTCCAGCCCCAGCCTGTGTGCACAGCAAGAACCCAGAGATAAACCTGCTAACTCACATCAATGGAGCAGCCAAGGAGAGAGCCTTTCTGGAGTGCCTTCTGAATGATCTTGAAGAGGTTGGGGGGTGGCTTCTGCAGCTCATACCATTCTGCAATGCCGCCGGTGAAGTCCTCGAAGCCTTCGGTGGTGGTGCCACCAGAGAGGGACTCATATGAGCCATTCAGCCTGCACAAAACGGGGGACACACACAACCATCAGGCTCCCTGTTCTCTTCTTCTCACACACACAACACCATCAGGCTCCCTGTTCTCCCCTTCCTTCAGGAGAGGCACAAATGTGCCAGCTGTCACAGCATTTCTGCCTTCAGGAGCATTACAGCAGCTACAAATGTGCCCCTCCATTCAGCTTTGCTTCTTAGACCTCTGTACTTGGAAAGCCCAGCATAAAATATCATACAATCATGCATACACCTTGCAGGTTCAGTCTTATCAATGACAGGAATCATGAACACTATCTGAAGAAAAAAGAATATATAAAAAAAATTTAGATCAAAGAATTTGCCTCTCTAGCTCCACACTCCTTAAATCCCTTTAACAGTTACAGGTCTGAACTTCAGCAGATCTAAATTTCTTAAGTCAATTCAAAACAGTAGAGTTAGAGGATAGAATTCCTCTCTGGCCAACCCAAAAATGGAGATTCAGATATAAGCACTGATAGAATTCCTCTCTGGCCAACCCAAAAATGGAGATTCAGATGTGAGCACTGAACACAGACCTGGGCACGTGGACTGATGTGCTTTGCACACCGAAGCACTGGCAGCTGCCAAACCCTCAGAGGTGCATAGAGCACACAAAATGGAGCTTCCCAGGCCCTGGTGACAGAAGGCTGCTCCAGGAACAGCCTTGCCACAAGATGCAAGAGCTGCTTTTCTTGGCTAGCAACAAACCCAATGCTTTTGGCTCCTTCTCTTAGGCATCTGTCAACAAAGCTGTACCAAAGGAGCCATTTGGGGGATACCCCAGAAGAGAGCCATTTTGTGGGATACCCCAGAAGCTGCAAAGGCTGAAGAGCAGACTGACACTCTGAATGCACAGTCACACTCTGAATGCAGCTGGGGAAGCTGTGGGGGATGTCAGGGGGGGAAGCCTGGCCCTGACTCACTTGGCGTAGGCCTTCTCCAGCAGCGCGCTCCAGAACTCGCTGCCCTCCGCCGAGTGCACGAAGAGCAGCTCCCCGTTCTTGGTGGGCAGCCTGTCGTCCACCACCACGTCCACCCAACCTCCTCATCCTGCCTGGGATGGAGCCAACACCCACCAGCCCTGCACACAGGGCTGCCTGGACAGTGTTTTTCCACACCATCTCCTGCCAGGCAGAGGGAGGAAGAGACCCCAGCTCTATAAACATTACACCTCTACTTTCTGGAATTCTGTTTGGAGCCCAGTTTTACTTTACCAGGGCAGCCACCTTTCTGCTCAGCCATGGGCCTCCTGCAGCCTGTTAGCGAGGTGGGCAGAGATTTACAGAGCCCCCAGCGCTGTGAATAACGTGCTCTGACGCCATGATTTCAGAAGGCTGAACAAATGCTTCATTAAGCTATACTATATTACACTAATACTATACTATATTAAAGAGATACTACAGAAAAACCCATGACCCTTTCAGACAGTCACGACACAGCTTTGACCCAGTTGGTCAATCAATCCAAACACCATCACTGGAGTCCAATTAACAAACCACTTTGGGTAAACAATCTCCATAACACATTCCACATGTGCCAAACAACAGGAGCAGCAAATAGAGATAAGAACTGTTTTCTCTTCTCCCTCTGTGCTGCCTTCCCCAGGAAGAATCCTGGGGGAGAGAATTATGTCTCTTTCTGTTCAGAGAATGTGAATACCACAAGATGATGCCCTGACTGCCACAGCCTGACACAAAACTCCTTGTTACCATCCCCAGATCTGCTGTTCCCTTGCTTTGTGAAGAGAGGGCAGTCAGTATTGCACATGAGATCCCACAGGAGAGTCCTGCAGGATTTCAGCTTCAGTGTGTGAACCTGCCACAGCTGCCAGCAAGCAGCAGTCCCTACACAGCCACCTCTCTGCCATGGGAAAAGGCTCAAAAGTTTAAGGGTAAGGAGCTGAGGTCCAAATGGGACAAAGTCTCAGGGTGAATGAAATCTAAAGCTGCCCTTGAGGTCCACCCTCAGGCCCAAATCCATCACTGCTCAGGCAACACCAGCAGGAGCAGCTGCCCTGGCTTTGCACAGCTGACCCCCAGCAGCAGCTCTGAGAAATACACTGTCCCATCTTTTCCTATCTCAGGAGAGGTGGAAGAGGTGAAATTGCAGAATAATTTCAAAACCTAAGGTGCTTATACTGCTTCACAACCTGGAGGGGAAGAAGTGAACATAAAACTTCCCCTTCAGCCCTGCCTCCGGCTGCTTGTACTGCAATGGAAAAATCAGCTTGTCACAGAAGTTTTCAAACAGGAAAGTCACCTTGCTGTTCTCCTGTGACAGACCATGAAGCAGTGATGAAATTCCCCTCCCTACTCTGTCACAGCACATCCACCTGGCCCTGCAGAGTGGGGAGTCCTCTCACAGCCTCCTTCAAGGAGCTGGGAGCCTCCTCCCTGGGAGCTGCATCCAGAGGCAGCACCACCCACTGCAAAGGTGTTTGCTGGGAAAGACAGGGCCAGGAGGAAAGAGTCTGGCTCAGAGAGCAGCTATCACACCATTCTTCCCAAGAAACATTGGTATTTCCATTCCATAGCCAGGGCAGGGGCTGGGCAGGCAGGGAGCAGCACAGAAAGAGCAAATGAAAACTCAAAGGGCCACAGCAGCTCAGGAGGGCTTGCTCTAGAAGCTGATCAGGCCTCCAGATGGTGAACAAACACTTCAGTGCTGTAACACATCTTTGAGTCATGCTTCCCCTGGAGGTAAGAAGCAAGGAAATTCAAGGGGAAACACCCTCCAGAGGACCTCCACACCCACAAGCAGAATTCATAAAGAATTTCCTTGACTTTCTAGCTGTCTCATCAAGGGAGACTGAAATTACAGCCTGTTGTAAAATCTCTGTTGAACTTTATACTGGTTTCTAACAAGAATTTGGAGTCAAACACAAATCTTAATTCTAACAACTCTGGGCAAGGTCTTGAGGTTTAAAGGCAGCTGCAGCATATGTGGAAGACATCCTTTGGTTTCCACACCTAAAAGTGCCCAGCAGCCAGGATATCATCTCCACCTTTGTGAGCAGCCATCACTAAAAGCACACCTGATAATTCAGACTCTGGATGAGAACAAATCTTGTGATTATAGCTGCAGTTTCAGCACTAAGCAAGCTTGAGCAGGGTCTTTACCAAATAGTCTGAACTTCCAGAACTGGTGCTTCTGCAAGGTTCTTGACAGTGATTTTCCTTTGATAGGGAAGGAAAGTCCAAGGAGAGGCTGACAGGTTTCTTAGAGCCTGAAAGGAGTGTTAGCAAGGCTACATTCTTCATAAATAATTTTTGTAAATGAACAGTAGGCAGGACAAGGTTATCAGAAAAGGGAATATTCTCAGACTGTGAGTTTATCTATAACACATATTAACAAGAAGTGCTAATTTTTGTCCTGTCATGCTTACTTTTTCCTGCTTTCAGTGTTTTACTTTTAATTTTCACATAGCCATCTCTGCATTTACCTAATCTCCAGCTCTAAGAAGAACGTTGAGAAAAAAAAAAAAAAAAGTAATTGCAAGGCAAGCATAATAGCCCTAAGGGCTTAAAATTAGCCATTCTGGAAAAAAAAAGCAAACAAAACACACCCATCAAATGCCTGAAGGGCTGTAAGCAAAAGGCAGCTCCTCTGGTCACTGCACAGCTCATGTAAGAGTATGGGGGAAAATGAAAAATGTACATTCTGCCAATCACAGACTCATTATTATTTTAAAACAGCCTTAGATGAACAGCCACTGAATGTATTTATATCAATACCACAGCACTCCAGAATGTTTTCTGGTCACAAACAGGAGGCTGTGGCAACCCCCTGGCAGTGGAGTGGCTGTCAGCATGAGGAAACCAAGGGTCTGATTTTCCAAATTCAACCTACTCAATTTGCTATTTTTTCACACCTTTGTTACGTGAGGAGGAGACACCTGCATCCAAACAGCAGCTGGGAGATCCTGTGCTGTTTACACCCCAGTGTTGTGATACCGTGGTGACACCCACTCCAAAAAAAGGTGGCTGAGGGTGAACCAGGCTGCTCTGGCTTTGGAACCTCCCCTCAGCTGTAATGAGTCACCACATCCCATGCGCTGCCATTTGGAGCCAAATACCACCACTGACTTTGCAGATCTGATACTGCAAGACCAACTCCAAATACTCTCCCTCAAAAGTTTCTCCTAAGGAAAAAACCCCAAAACAACAACAAAACCCAACAACAACACACCAAAACAAAACAAAAAAAAACCCCTCACAAGGCCAGAATAAAGGATAATCCAAATCCCAAGGGGCAGAACTTTGGTGTCTGGAGAACTTTTTCTGCACTGATGATCAGCTATGCCTTACATGGATCACAGTTTCTTATAGTCCAGGTCAAAAGCAATTAAACAAATTTATGCACCTGGCTAAAGACTGCTGAGCTGAAAGAAACCCTGCTCATTAGCTGAGCTCTTTGGTTACACATTCCCTGCCAAGGAGCTGCTGTGCAGATGTGCTGGGTCCGTGTGCTCCGGATGCCCCATCTGTCCCTGCACTCCTCCCAGATGTTCTGAAGGGCTCAGCAACAGCAGTGAAACTCCCCATGGACACAGGTCTGTTGCCTTTTGAGCAAGTCTGTTGGGAGATAAATAAGACTACAAAAGCTTCCTACAGAAAAGAAGCAGCATAATGAAAAGTACAGGTTTCCAAAAGCACCTGATTGCACAGCTTCCAGTGCAATCTTCTCTATAACATCCTAAAATGTGATGGGCCATGAACATTCAAAGTAACTACAAAGCTCAAGTAAATGTACGTTTAAGCAGATTTATCAATACAAATGCTGGTGTCAGATAAGGCACTGAAAAAAAGAAAAAAAAAAAAAAGAAAACCAGAAAGCATTTGTACAGTGCATCTGCCAGCCCCATTGTATGAAAGAGTAGAGATTCCATCCTGGCTCTTAGGAACTCAGTGGCTATACAGAGATAAGATCAAAAGCATCTAACTTTTAATCAACAATTGTCACACAAGACCAAAATCTCAGATTCATGAGAAGACAGCCAGGAAGTCATGGCAGTACTTAGTGACAATGAAAGAGGAGATACAAACAAGAGCACTGACAACCTCTGATTCAGATGCAGTCAGGAGTACAAAAATGCCAGCTGTGAGTCACTGCATATCCTCTGGAGATACCACAGAACCCCATGAGAACATCTGACTGGTCCAAAGACCACTAGGGCAGCAAATGCTTTCACCAATTTAAAAACAGAGTTTGGTATTAGCAACAGCAATTTCACAACTTGAAAGTGAAGCTTCAAATCTTTCATTCCCATGCCCTTGCTGCCACAGCATCTGCAGAGAAAAGCTGGAAAAGCAGAAAGCAACTAAGTGATTCCAGAAATCAGCATCTCTACAGAAATGCCAGATGTTGAAATGGCACTACAGTAAACTTTAACTTCAATTTGAAGAACTTCTTCTCAGAAAGTTTCATAATAAAAAGAGATAACAGATGTCTGGCACGTGTGTTTGAGCACTGGGACATGCTTCATGCCAAAACAGTCATGGTGGGAGACATGGTATTGGGTGGAGAGAGCACAGGAAGGAAGCTGGTGACATGGCAACAGCCCAAGGCACAACAGAGCCTAACCCACAGCACCCATGACATTGGGGCACGAGCAGAACCAAGGTCATAATCTAAGGATTTTTACTGTCATGGATTTTTTTATACAAATTGCATCCGGTTGTCAAAGCACTAACCTAAAAACCATATTTTTCTGAATGAAAACATAAGCACAAAAGATAAGCTTCTCTGCCTGTTACATTTTTGGATATGAACCCACAAAGAGCAGCAGCGGGACTAGAAACTAAGAAGTCGCTACGTGGTGAATATTTGAAAGCAAACAAACAGAATTTTGTTCCTTTGCCAAGTGCAGCAGCACAGCACAGCTCATATTAGTCATGTTTCCTACAGGAGAGCTTTCCCTCAACCACACTGTCTAATCCAAACCCCTCTCACTACAGCTATGGAGTAGGAGCCTACTACTGCTTTCACTTCACTTTATTTCTTCTCCTCACATCCCTGCAGACATCCTCCACCTAAAACCCCTTCTGTCAGGCAAGGCAGGAGAGAGGCTTCCAGAGTGGGACAGCTGTGCACTCACAGCCAGGCTAAGCCATTTGCTCCCCACTGTCCCCTGGCATTTCCCTGCAGCTCCCAGAGCTTCCCTGGAGAGCCCCACCAAGGAGCTGCCATTGCACAAACTGAGCAGAAGCCTTGGCAAAAGCAGAGGGCTCACAGGCTGGCCCATCCCTCCTGAAAGCAGGAGTCTTGGTTTTGTCTTCCTCAAGAGCTGACCACCAGCAGGGAATCCCCCACACAACTTCTTTTCTCTCTACAGCATCTCCCAGGGTTTCAGGAGATTCCTCCTGCCCAGCAGAACTCTCTCCTGCTGGAGAGAGAGAACTCCTGCTATGCACACAGTTGCTCTTCCTAGCAGACTGTTAAAGGCAGAAATGAGTCAGGCTGCTCTCACGCACATGGATGTGCATGAGAACGTGAAAGGAACTGGCCATGACCAGAAAAGCCATCAGGAAACCAGAGTGTGCCACCCTGCTTGGTGCATGCAGAAAGGCTGCGCTCAGTAACCACACACAAAGAGTCCCCAGCTGCAAATGCCAAGGAAAGGTGAGAAAGGGCTGATTTGAAATGAATGGAGGTGGGAGGATGCAAAAGGAGGTATTTACAGCGTGTACAAACCGTGGTGCCCTGGGGCAGCACCTGCATAGAAACCTCAGCTTTGTGCCCCACCTCACTCACCTAAGGCCCCTTGGCAGATGTCCGTGCGGGTGGCTCCTCCCGCGATGAACCGGGGGCTGGAACACAGCTCCTGGAACAAAACCAGCCCCGCATCACACCTAGCCGCAGGTGAGGCAGGGAACGAGGCCACACTTGCAGCAAATTAACCAAACCAGACCACAGGAGGTGAACACCACAGAGACGGAGCAGGGCAGGAAGGGGCACGGGCACCGGGCACAGCAAGCACGGTGAGGTGGGAGCTGCTGAGCAGAGCTCACTGCACAGGACGTGCTGCACTTTCACACACGTGCACACACTGCTCTGCCATTACCTCCCCACCACTGACCACACCAAGGTCTTTCAGAAGTGCCTGGAGACACCCCGGAGTCCCATGGCTCCACCTGACCCCATGGCTCCCATGGCTGCTCCGGGAATAAACCGCACGGCTGTCAACTCACGGCCCTGCTGAAGGAAAGAGTTATGGGGAGAGACAGCCCCAAGCGCTACCCAAAGCGATGTGTCCACACGGAGAGTTCTGCACGGAGAGCAAAACGACTTTTCGGACTTGTTTGTTTTTCCCAGGCAGAGCAAGTCACGCTGCCAGCCTGTCCCGGAGCGAAGGGGAGCCTCCGGTGCCGGAGCATCCGCACGAAACGCGCTCGCACCGCGCCCGGCAGCCGCCCCCGCACGCTTCAATCCACCCAAATTCACCCAGATTACACCCAAATTCAGGGGGTGGGGGAAGGAGGAAGCCGCGGTGATGCTGTGCAATGATGCTACCGGGGATCCCCGCCACACCCGCACGCTTCAATCCACCCAAATTCCACCCAAATTCAGGGGGTGGGGAAGGAGGAAGCCACGGTGATACTGTGCAATGATGCTACCGGGGATCCCCCCTCCCCCGCCACCCCCTTACGCTTCAATCCCCCCAAATTCAGGAGTGGGGGAAGGAGGAAGCCGCGGTGATGCTGTGCAATGATGCTACCGGGGATCCCTACCGTGGGTCTGCGCCAGACGACGCCCTGTGTCTTGTGCGAGCGGGGCCCCAGCTCCCGGTAGCCGAGGGCGCTGGGGCCGGCGGGGAAGGAGGGGTCCTGGAAGAGCCGCCCCTCCTGCAGGCACTCCTGGCGCAGGGTCTCGAAGCGCTGCCCCAGGTAGGGCACAGCGCGGCCGTGCCGCCCCTCGCCCAACGCCGCCGCCCGCTCCTTGGCCAGCGCCTCCGCCATCCCCGCCATCGCCGCCCCGCCCGGCACGGCACGGCCCCGCCTGTCACCCCTCCCTCCCGCCGGGCCCACGCCGCTGCTCAGCCCCGCCGCGCCCCCGGCTCGGCTGGAGCCGCTCCGTGCCCGCAGCGGCGGTGGGGAAAGCTCCGTGCCGGGCCCTGCCGCTCCTGCCCCGGGCGGGAGCGGCTCTGCCTCGCCGGGCGCCTCCGCAGCTCCGCACCGGCGCCAGCCCTGCCTGCCCTGGTTCCACGTGTACGGGTCAGTTCGAAAAGGTTGGTATTTGCCGTGTAAAAACCAGAAGTATCCATATCAATTCTCTGAGTTTAGGGGAAAAAACCCCACAAAAACCCTAAAAAAAACCACAAAAAACAAAGGAAGGGGAAACCCTAATATGGCTCAAATCCCACTGTGGTACGTCTGCACCCGCTGTTGTCACCTTGTTACAACCCTGAACATCGCAAGTGACAGATCGTTCACAGCTCGGTTTGCGGGCGGTCCCGCAGCACACAGCACCCACCTGCGCTCTCCGCGCAGCCCAAACCACAAACGGAGAGTTTCCCCCAAAACACACACGCACAGATGGTGTGGGGGGAGAGAGTGCCTCTGTTTTGGCAGTGAGCTGCTGCCAAGAATGGCTGCAATGCTGCTGCTGGCACCCGTGTAGAACAGCATCTCTCCGAGGGAGAATTCAAACCATTTGTTTCATATTTAAAGTGTGACTCAGGGCGTGCTGAGGCCCGGCAGCGCTCCCTGGGCAGCACACACAGGCTGTGAGCCCTTTGTGCTGCACCCACCGCCCACAGTGGCTGCCCAGCTGCCCTGGAAGGGCAGGCACCTCTTTTTGCATGTTGTTTTCTAAGCCCTGGATGCATGAAACAGTGGTTTGGAGCCATCCTATCTGACTAAAGTGAACATTATTGCTTGAAAAATGCTTAAAGAACCTAAAATTACTGGCAGTACCTTTTGCTGAGGTGTGGTGGGAGGTTTTCCTTCATTGCTGGTACATGGTGCTCCAAATCATTGTATACCACTGTCTGTTTGCTTCCTAGTTTTGCACTTTCATCATTTATTATTCCTCTTCCTAAGCTCAGCACTGGTCCTGCTTGCACAGTTCATGGGAAGCCATTGCCATTAAACAGGAAAAAGAGCTAAGCATTGCCCATTCAGCTCCCAGTGTACCAGAGGAGGCCCCCAAAATCTTTTGGAAGTTAGACATGAATGGTCTGAGCAGCAAGCACCTGTCTGTGTAGATCATGGCCATGCAAGAAAACAGCCCTGCACCACCTGGTTGTCCAAACCTGGCGGGGCACAGTCCAACTTTGCTGTGCTTTGAAGATGCCTCCTGTCCCCTACGGGTCAGAAAGGCTCTCCTCATGAAGGGAATAATGGAATTTTTAGCAGCACAAGGGAAATCAATTACACGTGGAGAGCTGGAAGCAGATCCAGTGATGTCACATGCACTCAGCTGAGGGTGTGCTTTCAGCCAAGGTCTCCAGCATGGCTGTGCTGAGGCTCGAGCAGGACACAGAGTGGCAGTGGAGGATGGTTTTGCTCAGCTGTTTAGGTTTGTTAAGCTCTGCTGAGTTATCCTACATGCAAGGCCATCTCCTGGACCAGGAGACAACAGCACCTCAGCACCTGGGAGTTTAACTGGCAGTGGGCTGTGCTGCATCCTGACTGAGGGATCTGGGAGCCGTAGAGCTGCTCCAAAAGTGTTTCTTTGGCTCCACGCAGTGGCTCGAATCTGTACAGCTGCCACAGGTCAGAATTCTCTGCTTTTACAAGAGCCAGGGCTAAAGGAAACCAGAGTCCGTTCAAAGCAATGGTTTTCACTCAGTTTTGGTTGGTGAACTCTTCTGCTCTAGCTGTTTCCCAGCAGATGCAGAAGTTTGAGCTGGGTTGAAAATTTGTCACATAATTATTTTGCTTTTTTTAGCTGTCTCTTATTGCCCCATAGATGATCCTCAAAGACCACTTTGGAATCACAACATATGAGAAGACAAGCTCTCAGAATGAAACTGATCTGTTTTCATGCTGCAGGGTCTACAGTACAGCGAAGCAGATTTAATTCTCATCAGCCAAGTGATGCAGTACAGGAGAGTCCCCTCATTTCTCTCTAATGCATTGTATCAGAAAGGTATCTGAAACTGCTGGTAATTGGCAGTTATTTTCTTCTAAAGATTTCCCCATATACAGTGCATGGAATTTTCAGTCTCTTCTTTGAAATTCAGGTGAAGCATTTTTCTGGTTTAATTGGTTCTTCTTTGTTCCCCCTCTATCCTCTTGCTGTCATCAAGAAAGGGGGAGAGGGAAAGGAAAGCAGGAAGAGCCAGGCAAAAATATGCAAATCCCAGAGGCAACAAAAGTCAGAATAATTGTTGTAACTATTAAACCTAGGGGTTAATGCCACTTCAGCAGCAGCATTTGAGTCATGGGCAACCTTAAAACTTTTTTCCTCCTATAGTATAGCTGTCAGCTGTTGCTGTAGTCAACTACAGTCATCATCATCTCCTTTATATCCTCTAGATGGTGCTTGTGTATCACATTCAACACAAAATAAATCATGCTGCTGCTAATCAAGCTTGGAAAATGGATTTGAAGTGCTGTGACAAATCACTAGAATCAAATAGTTGTGGTGGGCACACTGGGTGGCCACCTGGTCCAAGCCTCCCCCAGAGAAAAGGCTTGTCCTCAGCCTCTTTCCAAACATGAAAACTGGAATTCATTATTAAAATCTGATTGTATTATAGAATGGTTTGTATTGGAAGGGACCCTAAATATCATCTTGTTCCAACCCCCCTCCCATGGGCAGGGGCACCTTTCACTAGAACAGGGTGCCCAAAGGCTCATCCAGCCTGGCCTTGAACACCTCAGGGATGAGACATCCACGTGGCATGGAATGACTCCAAAAAAACCTACACAGAAAAAAAAATAGAAGGGATTTTTAGATAAAATAATCACATGAATTATACTTTTCCTCATGCAGGGGAAAAAAGATTTTGTGTTTAAGCCTGATATTGTCAGAGCACTGATCCATTTTGGCAGGGCACTTCACAAAGGTCTGTCTGCAGGATGAATACAGAATGTTAGCATTCCTAGAAGAGCCTCCATGCTTTGTTGCCAGGAAACAATAATGAAAGTGTAGGGATGCCAGTTTGATGACAGGGATACAGGGCAGTGGCATTAATCCCATGTTTTGCAGACATGAGATCTCTGTCATTTGCAAACATGGATGCTGGCACAGCCTGTCATTTTCTTCTGAGTATTGTTTGGCTAATGGATTTATAGAAATGTAGAATACTAGAAGAGCTCAAACCAGCTACAGCATCATCTTAGATCTCTGAAAGCCCTCCTCTACCCTGCAGGATATGGCTTTATGGTATGTTGTGCTCATGCGTGAAATATTTGTGCTTTTTGTTTTCTAGGTAAGAAAAGTACAGCTAAGGTGACTTGCATCTGCAAGAATCAGGATCCATTGAGGGTTGTCATTAATTATTAAGCCAAAGGATGCTCATATTTTCACTGCAAGAGGCAAAGAAATTAAGATGAGGCTTTTCTAGATAATCTTGCCTGTGAGCAGAATTAAGACACACCTTTGATAAGTCCCAAGGGTGGGGATGCAGTGGTCAGGATTTTATGTGTATCACATAAAATTGAGGGCTTTTATTTTTTTTTTTTCTTGTGTGCAGATTCTTCAGGGGCAAAGACACAAGTTTGATATTTATGCATTCATAAAAGAATAGAATTTTTAATGGTTTGTTCCATACAGGGTACTTCATGCTGTCCTGCTGACTTTCAAGGGATTAATCTCTAGTAAGGGTAATGGAACCTTGAAAAATCTTCTGATTCTTCTTCCTTGATTTTTAGCACTCCTTCGGAATAATTTGTTCAAATGTGTACATTAGGAATACAGTGAATTATAGCAAAGACTTCAGAGAAATCAAGGTTTGTTTGGTTTTTTTTAAAGCAACGGCTAATTTTCACTTTGACTCATCACTTATTTCCTTCTGAGAACATGGAGTCAGATTCATCATTCCTCCCTGCCATGGGAATCCCTGTTAATACAGCACTTGCCCACTCCCATCCCCTTTGGTGGGGGAAGGAATGCCAGAGGGACAGGGCTGCTCAGCAGCAGCCAAAACACTGCTCTGTGATCAATGCCCTGCCAGCTACCAGGGCAAGGCACATCACTGTGAGGGCTGTGAACTTCACCTTGGTCACCCAATACACCTTTGCAGCTGGTGGGACATGAAAATGAGGAGATTAAAGAGGCAACTCTCATTCCTTGGAGGAGCTCTTCTGCAAGAAGAAAACAAAAAGAGAGATGTCATGGGAATGGCTGCTTCTCTCCAAGGCAAGTGCCACCTGCACTGCCTTCGTGAAGATGCCTTTCCTTGGTGGATGAATGCTGACTTCACAGTGGCTTGGTGGTGGGTGGGCACTTGGAAAATGTCTGTGATGGAGTTACTAAGCAAAG
Source organism: Pyrgilauda ruficollis (assembly GCF_017590135.1). Lineage (NCBI taxonomy): Eukaryota > Metazoa > Chordata > Aves > Passeriformes > Passeridae > Pyrgilauda > Pyrgilauda ruficollis. Next base: position 7,318,665 of record NW_024524489.1, on the reverse strand, counting down.
TACCCTTAAAGGAATGTCTTTTGGGACTCTCTTGGTTGACAGGTGGTTTAGGGATACATTCTAAACATACTGGCTGAAAACTGTGATCTGTACTTAGCCTGCAAGACATTTGCTGCCCAGGGCTGCTGCTTCTTTGTTTTCAGCATGTAGAAACACACAGATTAATGCTGCTTTTCCATGTGGGATTAGCAACATGTCTTCTGACTAAACACTGCTATGAGGTGTTTCATTTCAGCCTTTGAATGGGAAAAGTACCTTAAAATTGCACCTATTTAAATTTCAGGGCTTCACTGATTTACTAGGCTGGATTTCATCCTTGAGCAGGCTGGGTTTTGTTTGGAGTCAGAGCTTGTTTCTCCATGACATGCCATGTGGGCAGGTACACGAGATAAAATGCAAGCATAACATTCCATTGTTAGCTTTTTGCTCCTTTTGAAGCAGCAGAAGGATTAGATGAGGGATGCTGGGAGCTGTTCTCTGGTTTTCCAAAACGACACACACCGAGTTCTGGCTGTGCTCTTTCCCTGAAGTCTGTGTGACCCAGGTGCTGGCTGTAAGGTTCATCACACCTCTGTTCTCACTGACTCCTTGTGTGACCCTGTGCATCTCCTTCCCCTTCTTTCTCCCTGGGTTCTGTTACCCATCTTCTCTATTCAGGCTGTAGATTCCCAGCACAGAGAGAGCTATGCTGCAGCCTGTCTGCCCCCATGGGCTCTCTGGCTTCACTGAGTGGATACTCCAGACATTTTATTAGCAATATTAATTGTTATTGCCAACAATAACATCACTACACTTATTCCAAGGCAAGGAGGGGAAGCATAAATTCTCTCTGGTGATACTCATCATCTTACAGTATGTGTACAACAATATCCCATGTAAATTTTGTAGATATGCCATTATCATTATAGCAGCAATGATGCTTCTCACAGCCCACATAAATGCTATTGGGTTTTTTGTGCAGCCAACTATCAGTGCAGCACTGTATTAGTGTTTTATGTGTTTATACACACAACTTTTGCCAATAAGAAAGTGATATTTAAATAACTGTTATAGTTGTTATATTTAATAGCAAATATAGGAAATGATATCACTTGAAATATTGAGCAAAACTATATTTGTACCTTTAGAATATTTTGAACTCTAGTGAAGAGCAGCAACTTTTTAATGTAATCATCACATAGCAGGTGGGATTTTGCAAATTTTTTTGATTTTTTTTTTTTCTGGATCAGTAAGTCAACAGTTGAAAGGCAGCTGGTGCCTCTCCAACAAAATGATTTCAGCTCTGGTTTGAAACCAGATGATTCTCCCTCTTGCTTCAGGCAGGAGGATGTGCAGGATTGCACTGTGCTGCCTCTGACCAGCAATGTTTGATCTGTTAGTGAAACATCACTAAGCAGGAAAGTGGACACTTGAAACTAAAAGCTGCTTCAGGTCTCCTTCACTCTTCTTTCTCTTCCAGTGGCGTATGATTTAATATCCATGCCATGATTTTATTTTTAAGGAGGAGCAGTGGTCATTAAAAGAATACAATGTGCATTAGTTTGGGACGTGCATTCTTTTTATGTTAAATGCTTCTTCTCTATGGAGTTACTGGCATAAAACCTGTTTTTCTTTTTCTGGTTTGTGTGCTCCTAATCTAATTTTATGTAATTGAGGAAATGCAATGAGGTGAGATTGACAAGATGTAGTTTTATTAAAATGCTTCACTTGGCTTGATTTGAATGTAAATTTGAGGGACCATTGTCTAATGCTTTTTGCAGATGTTATTAAAAAAGAAATCAAAGATTCATAGAACAGTTTAAGTTGGAGAAGTCCTTTAGGATCGAGTCCAACTGTTAACCCAACACTTCCAAGTCTACCACTAAACCTTGTCTCATGTTGCAGGTTTAAAGATTACTTTACTATTTAAGTAATAAATGAATATTGTCTTACTGGTGAGGGTTACTTCCCCAAACCCTATGTAAAATATACATCAGTCCCCAAATCTGGAGGTTTTTTTTTGTTTTGTTTTTTGTTTTTTTTTTTGGGTGGGCTCTTCAATGATTTTGTCTGAACATCCCTTTTCAGCTAATGAGCAGTAAGTTTTGTATCACTGAATGAAGAATCACCTGTGACCTAAACCCAGTTTCCAAGGGCCAGGTATGGGAAGGTGTTTCATTGGCTTGGTACCTGTGGAAAAGGAGCTGGAGCAAACTGATAGCAATTTTGGAGAGCACACAAACTCTACCCACCCATCTGCCTTTCAAAGGAGGCAAAATCCTGAGACTCCTTATTCAGGCCAAGCTGGCCTTTGAAGCCAATGATGAAGCTTATTTTACCTTTTGGACAATAAAAATGGAGTCAGTTCAATAGAGCTCCAGGGAGCAGGTAGGAACAGCAAGGATGGATATAAGGGATATAAGCAGTGAGGTTTTTACAATGTTCCCTCAATGGGCTGAATCTTCCCTTGTCCATCCCAAGCAGAAACATAGCCTGTATTCATCAGTCAGTCATTCTCTTTCATCCCATGCTTCCCATGGGCTCCTCTCTCCATCAGGAGCCCACCTGCCCTCCCCATCCCCAATATTTTTGGGGCAATCTCTTACCACACCCTCTGCTGTCTCTTATCTCAATGTGTCTTTTGCCCCTTGAAATTCACAGCTCGTGGCCTGGCATGCTGGGTGTAGACTTGGCTTACTAGCCTGAATAGAAAGATGGTTATGCTCATTTTCATGAGCAAGTGTCAGGAAAATGGCTTTCCAGGCTGCCTAAATCCTCCATTTCAGTCAAGAGGAATCTGTAGATCTTTTGAAGATGTGTGGACTACCTTTCAAGTACCTCCTCAAATTGTTTTCTTGTGTCTATTACCATATTGAGCAGCTCAGTCTTCTGCCATCCTTCTTCCTAGGGATTACAGACAAAGCCGACCCATACTCTGTCTCTTATCTCAATGTGTCTTTTGCCCCTTGAAATTCACAGATCGTGGCCAGTCTGTTTTTCTGCTGATCCTAATGTTAGCACAGAATGCAAAAAGATTTCATATAGTGGTGTATTAGGACATAAATGTCCTCTATACTAACTCAGAAGAACCTCTTTATTTCTCTCCAAATTTGCTTTATCCAAATCCTCTGTTTTCTCAGGGAACTTTATTCCAAGAATGTTATTTGTCTGTTTTTCCCTGTAGATATTGATCAAATTGCACTGAAGTCAGTACAGCATTTCTCAATGCTTATCAGTGGTTTACCTTTGGCTTTGCATGAATTTGTATTTTCTCAAGTTTTTCTTATTTTATTCTAAGCTTGCCTATGTCACTTGCCTTCATTTCCATTGAAAAAAAATAATAACAAATGAAAAGAGGAAAAAAATACCAGGGAACAAACTGGGTGTAAAATACATGCAGAGATACTTTTTGTACCCATGAACTTCCAGCGTCCAGCCTCAAACATTCATTATTGGGTACACTAAACCCACAGTGCATATAACTCACTAATTCCTACCCTCAACCTCTCTGGCAAAGGAAAAAGAAATTTCTGCCATGAGAAGGAAAAGACATAACATTGGAAATACAGAAGAAAGGTTAATTATTATTCTTTTCTCATATGCCATCAACCAAACCTCCTTTGGCGTCAAGGAAAGCTTCTGTTCCTGGCACTGCTGGCCTTGCTCTGCAGCCTGATGACTTTCAAGGTCGATGAAGACTGAACATTTTTCCTGCCTGAAATCTAGATACCCTGACAGCAAAACACAGCTGAGTTCCTGGGTTTAACATGCCTGACAGGTGCCCTTCTCAGCCTTGGTCTCTTGCTGGGGATGCCACCATGAACATTATCTGTTTTGCTTCCCCAGGTGGAGAATGAAGAAATGGTTCTCAGTGCTAAATTCTCTGGTCCTCCAGCACTGTGACCTGCTGGGGCACACAAGATGGCAATGTGTAGGTGCTCAGTCTCATGCCTCGCTGGAAAATTTGTAAGAGATTTCTCTGGAAGAGATTTTGCAGCCTCAAACTTCCTCTGTCTTTAACACCAATAAAAATGATAAAGAGGGTGCTTCAGTGAGGAGTAAGGGGGAACACATTGCCTGTGTTTTAAAAAGCCAGGAGTAAATGGCAGTGCTGTATGTACACAAGGCATTTCCTTGGCCTCATGGATAAAACTGCACTGGCATTCCCAAGAGCTTGTCCCTGACACAGCCTCAAAAAATACAGCTATTCTTGATCCCTGGTAGTGACATGTTAATGTGTTCTGTAAATCCTAGGGTGCTGCCCACAGAACATCTCTGAACATGGCACTGCAGTAGTTCATTAAACATTATTAGATCTTTCTGCAGCTTGCTTGCTTGCTTATCAGGTCTTGTCATGTTTTCTTTTGGACACAACAGATTGCCTTGGTGTTAATTGAATGATGCACCAGAAAAGAGCAAAAGAGAGAGCTCAGAGACTGCCACTGTCTGTGAATTGTAAATAATAAGAACCTGATAAGAAAAAAATATCAGAACATCTCCCTATTGTATTTAATAATGAAACAACATACTGCTATGTTCTTGGGTGATTGGATGTTCTTGGATGGGAAAATTAATGAGTTGGACAATACACAATCTCATTTCTCTTTCCAACTGTGCAGAAATTAAATGTCAAATACAGCCACTTATTCTTCATTTCCACTTCTCTGTAGCATACTTTCCCTTATCAGGCTCCTTAAGTGAAAGTGAAACAGGAGAGGGGACAAAAAACAACCTCACTTCTAAGAAGCCAGAAGCACATTTAAAATGCTAGAGCGTACTCTGCGAAACTCAAAGAGTGCTCTTTGTAATGAGAAAAGTTTCTGTGTAGGGCAAACTTCTGTAGTGCAAGGCCATCTCCCATGAATATTTTGAAATAAAAATGTAGTGGCTGTGTTTTCACAGTTGGAGTTCAAGGTGACAGTTGTGTGTCAAGGGAGTAGGTTATCTCCTCCAGAATATATATCTAAATGTGAGCAGTACATTTCCTTCCCTGTTATATACCTTATTTGCTTATTTCCACATGAAGTATGTTTAAAATGCTCTGAAACTGAACAGAAGAGGAAAGCACAGCAGAAAGAAAATTAGTTTGTAGAAGAGTGAATGAAGCAATTACGAGATCAAAGCAGCAGAGGCAGGCTGGTGACTTTGCAGCTCAGTTCTAACTAAGCTTTGGCTGAAGCTGTTCTGGTTCAGTTCTGGATCAAGCCTAACACAGCCTAGAAATTATGATGTACATTCAGTGGTTTGACTCTGCTAGGTTGATTCCCCTGACCCAACTCCAAGGTTATTTACAAACTCTCCTTTCCTGTGGTCCAGCAGACCACAGAAAACTTTTAGTGTGGACGCTGGTGTTTCTCTATCCTGCTACATCTGCCCCTTGGGAGCTTCTGGGTCCTTCCACAGCAGGGCAAGGAGTTGTGTCTGCTTCCTCTCCCCAACATGAAACCTGCATGGCTGTAAAACCTTTGCACCCTCCCTCGTAGCTCAAAGGGCAATCTGTGTAAGGGGGTGCCAGTGAGGACACCTTTCAGCACAGCTAGCCATCTCCCTATACCTCTGGCCAGGAGTTTGGGGGATCCCTGCACGAATACCATCTGCCCTGGAAACAGGCCACTGTCTCCTATACCAGCCTCTCATGGTGCAGTATCCAAAATGTTTGTGATGGGCTCTCCAGGAAGGGATGGACCTGGAAAGCCAGGCAGCATTCACTGATCTCAACGTGAGATCTCATCATGAGCTGGGAATGATCTCCCTGCCAAGCACAGGTGGAACGGGCACATCCTGGATTATATCATTGCCATTATAATTGTGAATGTCAAGAAGAGGGCTGGAAGAAGATGGCAAAGAGGAGAGGGAAACAGACTTGCTACCATTTAGTTCCAGCTAATATCTGTGGCAAGCAGAGCACTGGCACACTGCCTGGCAGAGCAGTGGTTGCCCTACTTTGTCTTCTGCAATTCCTGCTGCTGCTCTCCCTGAGCTACTCCCAAGGATGGTGCTGGCAGTGCCAGCTCCAAGTGACCCTCCTGGGCTGCCCCAAAGCCCTCACTCCTACCCACATCCTCTGGCACCACCCTGGCAGGTGGATTGGCTTGATGTCCATGGAATTTCATTAAAAAGAAAAAAACAAGAGCAGGAAACATCAAACTGGGAAATACCAAATCCCAGCGCTAGTGTCAGCTCATTAAAAATACGCAGCTACCATTGAGAATTTCAAGCTGATGGCTTGATGCTTATTTACTTGAAATTGTGTACTGAGACCTGCCGGAAATGAGATAATTCTACTTGTTTAGTGGGAATTTGCAGAGTACTTTGTTAAATTTGTAATACCAGGATATCCTTTATTTTTCATCCATCAGATGGCTCCATTTGGGCCTTCAGTTGGGAAGCTGTAGTGAAGCCCTGGCTTCACCAGGCCTAGCAGAGGGCCACTCATCCCCTTGAGAAGTTATCCATGGCAGGCTTCTCTACTGCAATACAAATGTGAATTCAAAAATGTACAAAAGTGATCTGTGCAAATGGGTATGAATACAGTCTGAAATCAGACTTGAGAATGAACTCAGGAAAGCAGACTGTGTGCAGGGACTAGAAGGACTGTGTATGTATGCTGCTGGAAATCAGCAATACTGTTTGTTCCTCATAATTTTGACAGATTGGAAAATCAGAACAGCCCAAGAAGAAGGCGAATTCCTCTGGCTGAGATGAAAGAGTTTACAGTCCGTTTCAGCAGAGACAGCAGAAATGACACCCGAGTCCTCATGGCACCTCAGGTGTAAAAAGCTCTGCAGTGGCAGGGTTGGAGGACGATGCTGAGCAAGCGTTTTCTCCAAAGGACTCCCAAGACTGGAGAGATGAATAACTTTCCTGATGAACTGATCCATGACAAGATAAAACCTTCCATGGGGGACTCTCTTAATCATTCTAGCAGTGAGCATTGACCTTTCTGCATCAAATTACCAAATGCTAATTTGCTTATCTACAAACTGGTGCGGGGTTGATGACAAGCTCCAGCCCAATTGTGAGTCCCACGCATGGGGAGATGCCCATCCTTCTGTCCCCTCCTCACTCTGCCAGCTGGAAGGGTGCACATTCATATTTTCTAAAAAATGGAGTCAGGTGCCAAGCATTTCCAGACATTGGGGTTGCCCTGCATTCAATATTTAGAAACTGACAGCTGTATTTTTCACCAGGTTTTTAAGGAAAGGAGGTTGAGGTGCTTTGTGTGGGTACGTATACTTATATACCTTTATATTGTTTTTTTGGGGGTTGTCTACTTTGATCTTGTCTTGGGGTGATGACAAGCTCCAGCCCAATGGTGAGTCCCACGCGTGGGGAGATGCCCATCCTTCTGTCCCCTCCTCACTCTGCCAGCTGGAAGGGTGCACATTCATATTTTCTGAAAAATGGAGTCAGGTGCCAAGCATTTCCAGACATTGGGGTTGCCCTGCATTCAATATTTAGAAACTGACAGCTGTATTTTTCACCAGGTTTTTAAGGAAAGGAGGTTGAGGTACTTCGTGTGGGTACGCATATTTACATACCTTTATATTGTTTTTTTGGGGGGGTTAACTACTTAGATCTTGTCTTGGGGTGACTTTATGATGGTTCTCTATTCACTAATCCTCTGCTCCATGCCCAGAAATGGTTGTGGTGGCTTTGAGGTGGCTCTGGGGGCAGAGGCTGAGCCTCGGGCTCTGGCGCGGTTTTTCCGAAAGCCTCGCTCCTGAGCGCGCTGGGTGCGGTTGGGACCGGCGTTGCTTTGTTGCTTAGCTAGCTTGTTTTTTTGTTAGCTCAGGCAAGAATTTTTTTTTTCCTTTTCCCTGTTTTTTCCTTGAACTGTTGGGTTTGGTTTTGGTTCGAGATCAGAATCGATGGAAGAAGCATTGCCCATGGACTGGTGGAGACCTGAGAAGCTGCTCCGCCTGGCCTGACCTCAGAAAAGCTGACCCAGCCCAAGAAAGGACCCTAAATCCAGCAGCTTCATCTGCTGTGAAGAGGAGACCAACATCAGAGATTCACCAGGTTCCCATCTGTTTTTTCCCTGAGCCACTGCATGAATTTTTTTTCCTTCCCTGAGACAAAAGCCACTGCCATTTCTTCTTCCCTGCCATGGGGCCAGCTGTTATTTTTCTCTTCCCTGGCAGTTTAGGTTTTCTTTTGTTGTGATGTGGAGTAAAGTTCTGACAATTCACTATTCAGCATTTATTATTTTTTTCTCCCATGCTGTGTGGGCACTTTGTCAATAAATTATTGGTTTTTTTTCACTTTCATCCACTAACACTAATTTCTTATCCGTGAAGATAAGAAAGAAGAGATTGCTGAAACCCTTTTCTTTAGAGAAAACATTAATTCCAGAGCATTTTCTCTTAAACTGAGACCCATCTATGTCTAGAAGTCTCAAAAATAATCCTTTCTGACAAGTTTTGTAGAAGCCAGGCTGAGAACAGAGTGACTTTCCTCAATCCTTACAACATCCACTGAGCAGCTTAACCACAGGAAACAGCTTAGCCCTAGGAAAGCAGCCTTCCTTTCGAGTCCTCCTCTTGTAAAACTCACTTGACCCTGGCTGAAATGGCAGATGTTACACACAGTGTGTAATAATTTCACGGGGCAGACTGAACCAGTGAGAGCTTCAAGCAACGTTCAAGCAAACTCCTTGTTGAGCCCAGGGGCAGGAGAAAGAGGAACACTCAGTGCTGGCTACATCCCATGGGCAAGGCTTCATCAGCACTGCTGGACCAAACCAGGTTGAGCTTTACTCTCCATGGACTGCACACAGCATTCATGTCCTGGCCTGGTGAAGGAGAGAACTTTCTGAAGTAGCAAACCGTGGAGAATTTTAGGAGGATGGGAAAGCCTGGGGATATTTTACAGCTTTGTACCAGGTGTGTTGTGGGTGCCTTAGCTGGTCCAGCTCCAATGGGCACTCATTGTGGAAGTGGAAAAGTGTTTTCTCTGAGTGTGGAGAAGCTCATATGCCCTTGATGGCTGGGTTACTCAGAACTCAGCATGTGGACATGTATTTACTGACCAAGGTGTATTTCTTCAAAAGCTTTGCTAATCAGAAACAGGGAAAGCACAACTGTTTGAGAGGAGTTACTAGATGCTCTAGAGCTTAAGCTACATTTTGGTTTGCTTTCCTAGAAGCTGTGTGTAGCTTTTACCATTGTTTTTATTCTTTTATCTATTATGCATGCATGTACATCTTTTTACAGATGTACATGCATGCTTTATACATGCATCTATATTCTTCTTATATAATTTTTAGCTTATTTTTATATTTTTCTGATGTGTTTTTGCTATTCCTTGTCAGTTTATTACACACCTCCCAGAGTCCTCTCTAAAGTTTTCAACAGGCTTTAATCAGTTTGCCAAGTGCATTGGTGAGGCTCCCCTGCCTCACTGCTGCTGCAGTGTGTCAGCTCCTGTGCTCACTAGGGTGACTCAGCCCTTGGCTGATTTTTAAGCAATTATTGCTACTTCTGTGATTTCCCAACACCCCTGCTCTTTCTCTCCCACTGTAACACCTCCCTGTCATGTCAGAGCTGATCCCTTCCTCCTGTCATCTCTGGTACACAATACTCTCACTGGTGCCAAAACTTCTGACTTTCCTCTCTTACCCTTGGAGTTTATCTCAATAGCACAAGCTGTCTCCCTCCTTGCATCTTTGCCCTGTGTTTGTCCTTTCATATCACTGAAAACCTCTGGAAAAATCCACTTTAAAAATTCACTACTTTCTTTTCCGTCTCCAAAACTTCAGAAGAGTTTTTAGGCTCTGACTTGCAGGTCAGAGGCCCTGTCTGGCTGCTGAAAGCCTCTTGGATCTCCAACAATGTGCTCTGCTCTCTCCCTCTCTCACTTATTGTTCCTTCCTCCATCTTTCTTATATGGCTCTATATTTCTTCCTCCTTCTTCTAAGCTGCTGCACCGGTTAGACTTTCTAACTCCTTGCCCTGGCTCCTTCTTGTTCTCATTTCTCCTCTTTCTTGAGAAAACTGAACATATAATAGTTTCTGGTTTGCTATAAAATCACTCCTTGGACTTGACCTTTCTATTCAAATGTCACCTCATCTCTCAGTTGATCTGTGCACAGCTGGGGACATCACTTTTGTGCCTTCTTTCCTCATCCTCTCCTTTCTCCAGCCCCATGGCATCTCTTTTTATCCTGGTTTTCAGCTGTCATTCAGTGCTTGATAGCCTTCCACCCCATCCTCTCTGACCACCTTTACCAGTCAATCATCCTCTAAATTTCTTCCCTCCTGGCTGTGTTCCTCTGACCCTGGTTTTTCCTGCACACTTCTGGAGTGTAAGCATGGGGTCTTTCTGTCTCTCACTTTCCCTTTTCTGCTCTCCTCCTTTTCCCAGGTCAAGTTGTTAATCTGTGAAGTCTCGCTTGCCATTGATGCTAATTGCTTGTCAGGTGATGATTTTACTGTCACATCTCTTTTCTTGTTCCTTCTTTTTGGAGACAGAAAGTTGTCAATAGGAGTCATGCTAAAGTTGAGCTGTTTAGGTCTGATATCTTCTGTGTCTTGGCAACTGGGTTTTTTTGGCTTCTCAACAGCTCAGTGGCTTGAACAGAACTATGTTCATACAGCATTTTAAATGGTGTCTCCATCCTGTGGGTAATTTCCAGTCACTGACAGCTCCAAACAAAACATTTGTGATTTCACAGAATCACAGAATTGTTTGGTTGGAAGGAACCTTAGAGATCATCTCCTTTCAACCCCCACCATGGTTAGGGGCCCCTTCCAGGAGAGCACATTGCTCAGAGCTCCATCCAACCTGGTCTTGAACACTTCCAGGGGTGGGTCATCCACAGCTTCTCTGGGCAACCTCTGCCAGTGCCTGCCTTCCCTCATGGTGAAGAATTTTCTTCTAATATCCAATCTAACCCTGCCCTCTGTAAGTTTGAAGTAATTTCTCCTTGTCCTGTCACTCCATGCCTTTGTCAAAAGTCCCTCTGCAGCCTTCCTGCAGCCCATTCAGTTACTGGCAGGCTGCAGTCCGGTGTCCCTGGAGCCTTCTCTTCCCCAGGCTGAACAACCCCAGCTCTCACACCCTGTCTTTGTAGGAGAGGTGCTCCAGCATGCCGCATTTAATGCAAATTTGAATTTAATATTTTTATTTTCTTCCTTTTTGCCAAGCTGAAGACAATCAGCTTTCTCTTGTTGTACTCAAAGGACAGAGTCAGCGCTGATACCTAGCAGGAGAGCTGCTGTAAAAATATAATAACCCAGACTTATTGTGTTATGTACCTAAATGTTATTATTTGATCATGATGTGTATTCCATTTCTGCCTCATGTTTCCTTCCTTTGCTGAGACAGTGCTGCCTGTGTCTCTGCTCTGCCAAGCCTGTCCCTCTGGGTGCTGCAGCACGGTGAGATGCTGGGTCCAGGCTCTGTCCCCAGCTGTCCCAGCCTTGGTGGGACAGAGAGTGACAGGGATTGCAGGCACGGTTTTAATATAGGAATGTGTTTTTTGTTGACGGAGTGACAAAACTATTTTTTGTTTCTTTAAAAAGGAAAAAAGCCCAGAAGTTCCTTTTTGAAATTAGGTAAAAAGACATCTCATAGGACCTTGGGGACTTCACCTCAAATTTAAGGATAGCCAATTGCACAGGAGCCAGAGTCCTGACTAAGCAATTTAATAGAAAAAGAAGACAACAAAGAAACAAATTGTTTTTGTGAGGTATTTTACCAAGAGCAAGAGCCTCTTGCACCTGGCTCAGTTTTTCTCTGTAAAGAATTTTGTTATTTTGCCTTTTATTAAAACTTTTCTGTTTCCAACACTACCACAGAAGCCATCCTGCTGATTTTATGCCTTCTAAGGTAGCTGAGCTATCTTAAGTATGACATAGATCTCCAAGAGCTTATAAGACCTAACTCAAAGAGACCATATATCATTTTAATACCTTCTCTTAAACACATATGTATGTAAAGAAGAAAAACATATATTAATGAAAATACATAGTGTAACCTTGCTGCCAGCAGGGCTAATGGCATCCTGGGGTGTATTGGGAAGAGTGTGACCAGCAGGTCCATAGAGAAAATCCTGTCCCTCTACCCGGCCCTAATAAGGCCCCACTCTGGGCTCCTCAGGACAGGAGACAAGGAGCTGCTGGAGATGGCCCAGCAGAGGTTACAAAGATGATTGAGGATCTGGAGCATCTCTTGTGAGGAGAGACTGTGGGAGCTGAAGTTGTTTAATTTGGAGAAGAGAAGGATTAGAGGGAGCCTCATAAATACAGACAAGTATCTCTGTGCCAAGAGGAGGGGGCCGGTCTCTTTCCAATGGTTCCCAGGGACAGGACAAGGACCAATGGCCACAAACCAAACCACAAGAAGTTCCAGTTTAACAGGAAGAACTGCTTTGCTCTGAGGGTAGCAGAGCACTGGAACAGCTGCCCAGGGTGGTCGTGGAGCCTCCCTCTCTGGAGATATTCCAAACCCACCTGCATGTGTTCCTGTGTCACCTGCTCCAGGTGACCCTGCCTTGATGGGCGATCTCCAGAGGTCCCTTCCAATCCTAATGATTCTATGCTATATGCAGAAACACATAGCTACATATAGATGTAAATGACAGATATATACAGAGATAAATAGAAATATATAGCTGTCTGCCCCATCTACAGATAGAGGTATATTTAATATATATATGCTCTCTACATTAAATATATATATAACCTTATATATAAAAAATTCTCTCTATATATATGTATACAATATGTATATATATGTATAATGGGAAGTTATATATTTATAGGGGGCTGTAATGTATACATATATGTATATGGAGATACACACACACATATATATATATATACACACACACATATATACACATATATACATGTGTATATATATATGTATGTATATGTATATGTATATGTATATGTATATGTATATGTATATGTATATGTATATATAACCAAGTGGTTTCCTGAAAAGAGTTTGTAGCCAGGAGAGGGTTGACCTCTTTGTAGTCTTAAGCCACACTAGCACCAGGGGAGGTTCATGTAGGACTTCTGGAAGTTTCTTCACAGAAGGGGTGACTGGACAGTGGAGTCGCTGTCCCTGGAAGTGTTTAAGGAAAGACTGGACGTGCCCTGGTCTCGTTGACACGATGGCGTTTAGTCAAAGGTTGGACTCGATGATCTCAGAGGTCTTTTCCAAACTAATTGAATCTGCGATTCTGTGATACACGTGTATATATATGACTACATACATACACACATTATATATATATATGTGTGTGTGTGCGTATGCATGTATGTGTATATATATATATGTGTGTGTATATATGTATGTATGTGTATATACATGTATGCATGTATATATATGTGTGTATATATATATGTGTGTGTATATATATGTATGCATGTGTATATATTTATGTGTGTGTATATATATGTATGCATGTGTATATATTTATGTGTGTGTATATATGTGTATATATGTATATGCATGTATAGAAGCATGCACTTCTCCAATAAATAATTATACGGCGGTGGCTGGCCCTATGGAGCAATTCCCATACGCCCACCCACAGTACCTATTTCTACCCCTCCTCTCGAAGCTCCTCTTCCCGGTCTCCTCCTCCTCCTCCTCCTCTTCCCTCCCTCCCCGCCCCAGCGCGGCCGGGCACACCGACGGCGAGGGGCGTTGTGTCCTTGCGCGGCCGCCGTAGCGCCCGCCGGGGCAGGGTGGCGGTCGCCATAGCGACACGGCCTAGGCTGGGGGCGGCCTCGCTCGGTGCCGGCGGGCGGGGCGCTGGCGAGGGACATCTGGGGCCGGCGGGGATGAGCCATGGCCTCCGTGAAGGTGGCCGTGCGAGTGCGGCCAATGAACCGCAGGTGAGTGTGGGGCCGCCCCGGCCTTCTTCGCTCCGGAGCCGGTGTCGCTGGAGGGGTGCGGGCACAGCGTGTCCCGGCTCCGCCGGCGGTGACAGCGGGGGCGGAGCTCTGCCGGAACTCAGGGGCTCCCTGCGCTCGGCTGAGCCGCTCTGCCCAGCAGGAGCGACTGCTGGCAGCTCTTCTCCTCCCCGGGAGCTCGGGAGGTGGCTCCCGGTGGAGCGGAGAGGAGCGGCTCCTTGCCTGGGAAGTTCAGTGTCGGGGTCTGAAGCGTTGCTCTGGTCCTTGTGTAATGACGGGAAAGTTACTCTGCTGAAAGCAGAAAACTCCGAGAGGAGGGACCTGCCAAGGATGTGTAGTCAGGCTTCTAAAATGTGAAAGGAACCTACTTTATCTGGAATCAGCAGCCTTTTCTACCTGCTTGAGAGAGAGAAATTGTTGTCTAGTTCATTTGGAGCCGTCATGGTTAAAGGTTATCAGTTTATGCTCAAAATATGAATATCTCTATATATCTATATATATTTTATATTTATATCTATATCTATCTATCTATCTATACATAAACCAGGCAGTCTGCTGCATTTACTGTATGGACAGGAGTTCATCACTCACTTCCTGAGATGTATCTGGGAAATAAACACCGTTTTCTTTCATGAAATATGTGCATAATATGCACGACAGAGTTAATGGTCTCATTTAGGAACCATATGTGGAAAACTACCTGATTCTACTGCCAGTGCTCTTCCTCTTCCCTTGTCCTGAAGTCGTGTAGCCACTTCAAAAGAAAAGTGTTTTAAAGCCCAGGCAGGCTGTTCCTCTCACTTGATCTGATTCAGGTGTTTAAAACACACAATTTGTCACATTCTGAAAGCTGCTCAATGTCCTGTTGTTGTTTTCAGCGAGGGAAAGACAAATCTTACGAGAGAAGAGCTGATGAAGGTAGGAAGGGGAAAATATTGCAGGTTGGTTTTGAATAGTTCAGGTGGATGGAGCTGAGTGGTTGGAGGTCTGGGTTGGTGAGTAATCTTGTCACATCCTTTTGCTTCCCCCTGCCCTCTCCCTTGGGTCTAACCATGTGGTTCTTAAAAATTTTAAAAATTATTCTGTATATACACTCCACTTTTCCTTCAAGGATCTCTGACAACAGTTAGCGTAGGTCTTCAGGGTATTAATAAGACTTGTTATGTGCAACGTTTTGGTAGCGTGGAGAAGTTTTGCAGGAGGAGTGTGCCTGTGATCTGCTAAGAGAAAAAAAGAGACACAGGAATGGAAAGCACATGGGAGAAGGGAGGGATGGTAATTGTGCTAGGCAGTGGAAACACAGACCTGTGAGTGTGAGTTTGCAAGTGTTGTGGTAAAGGAATATCAGACAAAGACTCTGGACGTGGTGACTCTGTGGCATGTGGGAGGATAACTTGGATGGGACTGGATCTGAGCATCCCAAGAAACTGATGAAAATGGTTTGTGGTACAATGGAAAAGGGCAAACCTAAGAGCAGGGCAGACAGAGGCTGGGTGTGGTGCAGGGGGCAAGCTGAGAAAATGGTTTTTGTCACAGCTGTGTGGCAGCAGGCAGGCTTACTCTGCAAACTGGTGTCTGACCATGCAGACTGTAAAGAACCTACAGTTTAAGTTGCTAAAACCTTGGAGTTTATGGGATGCTGTTAAGTGTTTATGGAACATTATAAGGAAGCTGGATTTAGTGCCCTGGGATGTTGCTTTTAAGTATTGATTTTTTTAGAGATTTTAGTGTTTTTATAGATTTTTTTTTTTTTACAGTTGGTGTTTGGTGTGGGACCCAGCACTGGAGTCACTGGTGTTCCTCTCCATCAGTCACTGCTGGACTCATGCTGTGTTTTGTAAAACCCTAACCCTAAGCCTGGGAGGATCCAATAGCTTTTCTTGTTGCAATAGGAAAGGCATGCTGAACTGTAAGCCAGGAGCAGTAATCATATTTTTCTTAGTGGCTTCTCAGAATTGTTACAGTTGGAAGTGGCCCCTGGAGATCATCTAGTTCAGCCCCCCTGCCAAGGCAGGGGCACCTTGGCAAGTGTTCCCTTGCTTAGGTCTGCTCTCAGCTGTGCTCCCTTTGCCTTTTTGGGTCCCTGGGGAATTTTACAGAGGAAAGGCCTTTCCACCTATCCAAAGGAACTTTACAACCAGGTGTTCCTTCTCCAGCACAAAATTTAAAAATCCTTACCATGATACTGTATGGAGTTAAGTTAGTTAAATTTGCTTTGGTTTGTTTGAAGTTTAATAATACATTGCAGCTTATTTCATGAGTCATTTTTAATTAGAGAAGACACAGTTGATGAATGGTTATAGGAAGAGTCCTGCATTATGGAGCAGTTGCACCGTGTGGTGTCACAGCACTGCTAATTGTGTACTAAGTCATGAACAAGGATTTTGGAATGAAACGTGATGGGGAGAGGGTTGTTTAAGGATTATTTACTGTTCTATTGCTTAGCTAACAAACCTTTTTGCTTTCTTCTTCTGTGACTTATTTTTAGTCTTCATTTTCTCTGACTTGATCTGTCAAGTCCTTAACCATTCTTCTTGGAGTAACATCCCCAATTGTGTTACACAGATATTATACTGAAACATTTTGATTCTATCTCTGCATAATCTAATGAAAGTATAACTAAAGGCTTTAGAGTTGCTGCTTTGAAACCAGTTGTAGCATGAGCTTAGAAAGTTCAGTTACTTGGTGAGTCTCCATCTGTCATTTGGTTTCCCTCATTCAACACTGAATTTCCATGACAGCCCTGAAGTCTGTGCTTATAGCTGAAAGTTTCTGTAAAGGCAGCAAAGAAACCTGCCAGCTGGCTGAAGCCTTGGTTTTTGTCACTGGATAGAAGGGGAGTGAGCTTGGGTGTTTGGTATATTCTGCTTTGGCAAGGTAATGGATTTGGACACCATCACTTCTAAGATTCATTTTCCAACACAGTCACTAGAAACATTCATAAGATGGGATTGTTGAGAAGTGTAATTATATTTGAGGCACTCTTTGCTCACATACTGAACAGATGACTTTGGGTGACTGGTTACTAGTCACTGTCTTCTGCATAGTGTGATATCTGGGATCCTGATAAGCCTCACCTAATTCTGGCTCTCTATTTTTTATTATTCACAGCATCTGCACAGTTCAAATAAATGCACTGCTTTATTTTCATCTGAATCTTTAAAGAAGAAAGAGAGAGTAGTATTTTCTTGCTTCCATTTTGTGTCATGTTTCTTCTTTATGTAAACTAGAATTCAATTAGTGTTCCAGGAAGCCACTGTTATACTTTTGTCAGTGTCTTGGTTTGAGACAATTTAAAGAAGAACATGCTGGGATGAGTTATCTCTTTATAATTCCAATAATCCCTTTCCACCAATAAGAAATGCATACTTATAGAGGAAAATTTAAAAAACCACGGTTTATTAACAAACAGGTTGCCAACAGATAGGAAAAAAGTAAACAACTGCTGGATATCAAACTGCTGGACCTCAGCACCCCAATGGAACAGAGAGACAGGAAAGGCAGGAATTGAGCAAAAATCGAACGGCAGGTGAAGCAAACACCACGCCGTGCAGAGCCACGACATGGACGTGGGCAGGCAGCTTTTGAAAAACGCCTGCTCCAAAAGCCAACTTCCTAACACCCCCATCCCACCAAGATTCCCGGCTGCGGGGTCCTAAAGATCCAAGAACAGATAGTTACGGGATACATTATCATTATGAATCACCCCAAGACAATTAGTTAAATAAAACCATCTAAAATATGCCAGATAAGAAAAACTGTTTTGATGCTTAGTAAAGGATATATCAACTTGACTCTTCTAAATACTGCCACTAAATTCTTGTGGCTCTCAATTTCTTACACCTGATAGCTCTGTTATGTTTGGCTTTTAATTCTTCAAGTAATAGAGGGATGCAAGCTTTTTTCAGATTTTTTAACCCTTTCCCTCTGTTTCTTGTATTTGCATAAACGAATTATTGTGTTTAACTGGTTGAACAAACTAAATGAGGGTCATGTGCTGTCCTTACCTGCAAAGATGCAGCTGACATCAGAAGATGGGTCTGCACTGCAATAAATTTTTCTCTGTGCTTACCCAGTGCTCTCAGATTTTTTAGGTGTTCATTTAAATGAGTTGCCTAGACTTTTTTACGGCTCTCTTACTGCCAGTATAATGAAATAGAAATTCTAATTTGATTGCATGTTTAAATGATCAGTTTTTTTTTCTCCTGCACGTACACACGCCTTGGATTTGCTCTCCAAACAGAAGTGACCAATGGCAGAAGCACCCGTCAGACACCGTAGCGCTCTATGTGGTTATGCAGCCATTCACAGCTATGGCATGAAGATTAAAAGCTTTTCTATTTGGTAGTGGGGAGACAGAGGAAGTATATTCTATTGCATAGGGACAGCTTTTGAGTGACTCTGGGATTTGTTTGGGTTAAGATCTGATACTTTAATCCAAAAATACAGTCTGTGTGATTATTCACTAGGTGTAAGGTTGGCCCTCTTGGGTAACTTCTGGGTTACACCTGTAAGTCTAAGCAACTCCTCTGGAGGCAGAGTGCCTTGGGAAATCTGTGACCAGTATCTTATCTATCAAACTAACTGCTTGCACAATCCAGGCTGTAGTATCAATAGCAGAGTGTTCAATGGTTCAAGTTAATAGAGCAATGCAAAAGACAGAGATATACAAAAAAGCTGGTTTGTTTTACAAGGAACTTGTGACTGGAGTGTTTTTGTAGAAGGAAAAAGAAATAAACAGGTGTACAGTGAAGAGCCAGCTGAATTCTTTATTTCCATTCTAAATATTTACAAGTAGTTTAGGTAGGAACTTACTGGGAGTATGAAATTTATAATTAAATATCCATGCTTTTTAGAATTGAGAAGAGAAGCAAAAAACATGCATGGAAAATGCATTATAAGATTTTCAGTGCAGGGAAGAGGGAATGAATTGGTGTCTCATAAATGACAAGTTTTTAAGTATGAGTTACTGTATATTTTTCATTTTCAAGTTTTCAAGTTACAAGTTTCATTTTTCAAGTTACTGAAATTTCAATTTTTAATTTTCATAAGCTTATAGAGTGTTTTGACAAAATGTGTATAGCATTAATGTATGACAGGTGAAATAAGGAATGATGGAGTGATTAGAAGGAAGGACACTCATAGCTAAATGCCATATCTGTCTCTCAAGTACATAGGGAAATTTTTACTGCATCTGTTTCCAAACGCTCACTACTGGTTGTTGCTCTTTAGAGGTGTCCAGAGTGATCTCAGATAACATAACTCAGAGCTTAAATATGGCTGAGTGTTGCAATACTGTCACTTTCTGAACTACTGTACCACTGAGGATAAGCCATTTATGAGCAAACTGAGTTTGCTATCTCCTATGGTAACTGTTTGAGCTTCCATTTTAATAATGGTGCTTGATTTATAATCATGTACAATTTCTCTACTACAGAAAGAAGTTGAAAGATGCTTAAGCATAGGGTGAGGCTCTGGTGTGCCTGGGGTGAATGTATATCTGTCTTGCCTCTGCCTTTTTATGTGGTTGAGTTTGAATCTGGTAAAAATTTACTTTGATGCTGAGTTGGCAAGATGAACTAACTGTTCTGAATGTGGCTTTTTTACCATGCCACATTTTGTGTTCGGAACCTTGAACATACTTCATAACCTCTGGCAGATTTTTCCTTTTTTTCAGAGTAGATACATTTCTCTCCCTGGAAGTAAGCTGTGCATGTATGTAATGTTAGTCCCTTCATCAGTGTGCTGCTGCTGTTGTTGGCCCTGGATCAGTGCATGATGGTGTAGGCTGATCCAAGCTCTTGGATCATGTAAACTTGATACTAAGAGTGCTGAAAAAGAGTCTGAAAGAAAAAGTGTTCTTAGTTTTGTAAGATACATCAAGAAATGTTTTTACTTTCTGTCTTTCACCTCTTTAAAAGGAATGAACTGTAGGAAGAGTTCTATTCTACAGTATGGTCATGAATCTTCTCAGGATAGGTCCTCTATGACAGGGAGGAGCAGAGAAGTGAGCATCAGCCTGACAGTGTCCACATCATCTCTCCTTAATAATCCCTGCCTAGTACTTGTTCAGCTGTGGGTTACAACATGGGGAATCTGATCTGTGTCTTATCCTGTAGGTGAAATGACATGATTTTTGTGTTCAAGGTGTAAAACTTGAGAGTAAAGAGAGGTGAGTAGGACATGCAGATGTACCTGTTCTGCAGGGACTGTTGGTCCCTGGTTTTGGTGATACTTGATGTCAGACGTGGTGAGAATGTGTTTGAGAACAGCTATCAGCAATAAATTATGACATAAACATTTGTGATTAGGTGAAAATGCTCTCAAGGGTTATAAAAGTCTCAGAGATGGCAGTTTGGCTGTTGTTAGTGCTGCCTGTAGTTCTGGAATGAAGATGCAATTGAGTGTTTGCTAGGAATCATAGGTGCTGTATATTGTGAGGGTCCTTTAAATGATACCTAGACAGATTATATATGAGAAAGGGGTGTAGTAAGCTGGGTTATAAGGCTGTAGACAGACCATTAAAAATGAGGAAAGGCTGGAGAACCTGCTCTCAAAGCAACTGAAGTAGAAGCAACAACTTGCTCACAGCAGAGCATTGACTCAAAGTACTAGAAAATTTAAAAAAACCAAGCCTAATCACCTTACAGAAAAGTATGGGTTGTCATATATAAGAATAAGAGCTGTCAGAATCCATTTTTTACACTGTAGTCCCTAGCACCAGACCCACAGTCCCTAACCTAATTCTGTGCATTACAGCTCACCCATGCAACTGCTCACTGGTTGCTAGTCCTAATTTTCCCATCCCAAATTCAAACTGCACACAAACCTTTTAAACCCTGGCAGGCAAAACATCAAAGTACAGGAAGGTAGTTCTAACGATTGCTATTTACTTTTTTTTTTTTTTTTTTTTTTTTTTTTTTTTTTTTTTTTTTTTTTTTTTTTTTTTTTTTTTTTTTCGTGTGTGTGTGTAAGAGTAGTAAATAGTGGTATCTAAATAGTTCATTTCTGTTTATGTAGGAATGGAAAAAGCAGCTGGGAGGTGAGGAAAAAAAACCCCAGGTTATTTTACTCAGGAGTTTAAGGAGAACATTGCAGGTGTAAAGCAGAACAGTTGCTTTTCTGAAGAGCATAAATTGAAGATGGTCTAACCATGTCTTTGGTAAGGGGTGGTGAAACACAGTACTGGACTGCTGGGTTAAGGAGCAGGGTCTGAGGAGAGTGTCCTTTGCTAAAACAAGAAGTTAAGTCAAATAGAGAAGCCATCAGCAAGGATAAGAGGTGATTCTAGTTTCTCTAGAATATCCACAGGTCAGGATATTCTAGAGAAACTTGTTGGACTCTCCTTAGGTTTTTCCACAATAGCAAATGTCATCAGTGCTCAAGGGAGCTGAAACTTAGGGGTTAGAGAAACTTAGGGAGCTGAAACTTACAGGCTTAGCACTAGAGAATGCCAGCACTCTCTGGTGTTTGTTTCTCTACAGTTTCTCACCTGTGCTGAAGTACATGGTCTTTGAGTGTTAGTGACTTGTTTTCCTCTTCTTTCTATGCTCTTTTTCTCAGTGGTTAATTTTTGAAGGTTTTCTGCTTAGAAGCAATGGATTTGAACTTAGGAGTGTGCTGCACTCTCAGTGTAATCCTTGTTTGCAAAGACAGTTCCGAGCCAAGCACTGAAGCTGTGGTTGGTGGTTCCCCAGCAAGCTCCTGTGTTAATATCTCCTAAAATCCTGTTTCTGGAACCTCATTGTCTGAATTAAATTGGAAAAGATCAACAAAAATTATGGGATTGATTCAAAGTATATAAAGCTACATATATACTTTATGTGTTATAACAACCAGAATAGGTTAGGAGATGCAAATCTAGATGTATTTTCAGGGCTTAAGTGCTGAAAAGAGAAATTAAATATTTTTAATTTAGTTATGGCTCCTTCTAAATATCTCCAGAGTAATGGAATGAAGCTAATAATGGATCAGCTTAAACAGTATCTAAGGAATTACTGCTGGTGAGATAGTGCAGGTTGTGTAAGAATCTCCTGAGGCTCAGGCAGTTGGATGTAGCTAATACCTTTTAAGAAAGTCATTAGAGGAAATCTTGCTTCAATGGGAAGGTAAGACTAGACCTGGTTGACTGTTAAGTAGCTCCTGTGCTTGCCATTCTGTCTCACACCTCCTCTTCCGTGGTTTTTACGCAGCTTTATACACAGAAGTGAGAATAAATGGGGTATACAGTCTTTAAAATTGGATCTTGCTCTTCTCATGGTAGCAAAGAGGATGGATCAGGAGGGAGAGTCCCCAAGTGCAGAGCTTTATCCTTGTGTTGGTGAGCAGCAAAACTGGAGCAGACTTGCCCTGCAGGAGAAGCTCCCACGAGTTTCAGCCAAGTACTGGACTCCCAGTAACTGAAGGGTTAATAGCTGTGAGTGAGTTAATTTTCCATAAACCATCAGAGGTCAGGAAGCCCACTTAGAGCTTCTGCTTACATGTGCTTATTTTTCAGTCCTCTTCAGTGCTTTAATGCAAATACTTCAGAAGTTTTTCAGGCATGTGGATTTGTCACAATCATTTCCTTGTTTAGTCTGTCTCCCTCCATAGCGCTGAAGAACAAAGACCTTCCAATGCCAGCAGGGCTGGAGCACAGTGGTAGCATGGACACATGTGGGGAAGTGTGTTTAGACTGGCCTCATGTACAGTTTGCAATCCCCAAAACTTTCTGGTCTTAAGTATTTTGAATTTAAAAACCTGGTTTTAGAATAGCGTTTTCCAAGTCCTTTATTTTAGTATTATCAAACACATTGCCAGGTTACATATGCATGTTATATCACTGAAATAATGAACAATAAAATACTTTTAACTCCTGCTGCTTGTTGAGAATTCTCTGAGACCAGAAGAAAAAAAGGTGAATAAGTCTCTCTGAATTGTAGCTTTCCTGAGGAATTGAAGTAAGAGAAAAGTGAGTCTGTTTGTTTTTCAGGCATTGTTTATTTGAAATTAAGACGAGTTATGAAATAAATGAGATTAGCACTCAGCTCTTCTAACCTAACTGAGCCCTTGGACTTGAAGACTCTTAGAAGTCTGAGTGTCTGAAAGGCAGGTATTATTGTGAGAACAGCTGATTGAAGAGCAAAGTACTCTGTTTTGCAAAGGCTATGAGTACAAAGCCAGGGTTATTTACTGAGAGAGAGTTTTTCAGAGTTATTTAACAAAAAGAGTGCATAGATGGTACTCAGCATCTTGATTGCTGATGGGCTGAAGTTCTTATTGTTGATGAGTCAGACACTTCAAATATTAGCTTTATGAAGACTCTTCTCCAGAGAGTTTATATTGTAAATACAAAGCAATAGTGAGATACAGAAACTTGGAGTACACTCATAATTTTTCTGTATGCTTATACATTGGAAAGATATTTGTATTCAGATAACTGAACTCATTTATTGTTCAGTTCAGATTGTTTCTGTGTGTCTCAGTAAAGGGAAGAAAATGACAGTGGAATAGCCTTATGGATTACTTGAGGAGCTAAAAGAGTCATGAAGTCAGGCCCAACTTTTTTCCCCCTTGAATTTCTAATTTGCAGACTTCCTACCCCAAAAGACAAGGGCACTGCAGGGCAGCTGTGAATTTCTGAATCATGTTTTGCTGTACACAAGAGGTTAAGATAATAGTGTCTTTGACTTGGGATAGCAGAGCTAAAAGAACAAATTGGAAGAAACAAGATATTAAAAACAAATACACAAAGTATCACATGGGCTGAAATCCAGGAGTCCTAGAAAACCTTCATAGTGGTATAATAGTTACAACAGAATTCCAGAATGTCATTCATATCAACGATTGTGTTTGAGGCTATATTTTATGTTGCTTCTGCCAAAGATGGGCTTTTGCTACATTTTCTTAAAGGCTGCTATCAGAAATGTGTAAGAAGAGGATTCACATGTGGCTGTCTTAAAACTTTAGCTGTGCAGCACTGGTTCCCACTGGTAAGACCATTACTGGACCTGGTCAGTATGCAGGCAAAGCAGGAAAGTTGCTGTTCAGGTAGTCTTCTACTTGAAGATTAACTTTTTCCAGGTTATTGGGAGATCATTGACCATGGTGTGTGTAGACACAGTAACTTTAAGTTAGCTGCTGCTTATGATTTAAAAATTTGCATATGTGGCCACTCACCAGTTGTGATTAGAGTTCTTGGAAGGTGGATCTACCTAAAATATTATTACAATAATTGCAATATTATTAAGAAGTAGTTCAGGTACATGATATAAAATAGTGATCAATTTGTATGTGTTACTGTGAGTGTAGATAGTTTTCCCAAGAACATCAGATATCGTTTGATAGAAGACAGCACAAAGACATCTGTATGTTCATATTTTAGGAGCATTACTGCAGTATATTAAACTGCTGGTTTTCAGTGTTGCTGGTAAAATTTATTCTTATGGCTGAAAGTGTTTAATCTAGGCTGTCCTTCATACAAGAACTAGTATAGACATAGAGATTATTTCTGTTACATGACATATACAAGATTTCCCTTGTGTCTGCATTCTCTGTCACTGGATTTATTGTTCTGGTTTCAGCTGCACAGTGGAGAAAGACCTGGGACTAGCAGAACTCTCTCTTTTAATTCTTTTCAAAATTTGCTTTTTTTTTTTCTTTTTCTTTTTTAAACCAGTAAAAGGGAATGGGGGTATCATCATAAATCTGCACAAGCAAATGATGAAGATTCTGTTGATCACAGAAAACCCTATGCCCATACAAAACGTGCTTTATGACAAAATTCTCTTTTAAAGTACCAAATAGGTGCAGAGTTTCTGTTTCTTACTGAGACAAATGCAGTCTGATCATTAGGAAGCTGTTTCTTTTCATTTCAGTCCCCAGGAGTTTTTCCTTCTGTTTTCTTGTCTGGCTGGAAGTGAGGTGAAACTCAGGAGCTGGCACAGCTCATCTGTCAGCCAGCTCGGGCTCATTTGGGGCTTTTGAATCTGTTGGCTGATGTCAGCTGGCTTTGACAGCGTTGTAGAGGTCTTGAAGATAATGAAGATGTGCTGTCAAAGAAAATGGGCAGCTGTCAAGGAGCCTCCAGAGCTCTCCTGAACAAGGGGGAGGCTGCCACCCTTATCAGTGTCACTGGGTGCCCTGAGGACTCCTTTCAAACTGAGTCTGAAGGACTTCTGACTGCGGTTGTGCTGCTTGGTGTACAATGTTTAGCACGTTCGTGTAACATGGATTCAGCTATTTAATTATGACCTTGTAGCCATATTAGTCAACACCATGGTGTCATTTAGAGATTAGGATTTGGAGAGATTAATTCACCTTTTTTCTGTGTTGGTCTCAGGGAGCTTAGGAAATGTGCTATTAGCCTGCTGTGATTTCTCCCTCCCCCTCATTCCTCTTTCCTCCTTGCAGTTAATTGCTGGATGACTTGCTGAATTGAGCAATAGTAGAGGGGTAATTACAGCACTGGGCTGGTGTATTTTCTGGTGTCTGTGCCAAGAAACTTGCCTGCATGATCACTTTGTCGTTTGGTTAGGGGCCAGGGGATCACGGGTTGTAAATTTCCGTCCCTTGTGATCCTGGAGCTCCACGTGGTGTATGAAAGAGCAGTGAGAACATCCTGGAGGCTGTCCCTGAGTGCTGCTGTGTGGGCAGATTTGGCTCAGGAGGGAAGCAGGATTTCTTAAATCATCAAAGCGTTAATTGTGAACCAGTTTTGGCAGCTGGTCTCTTTATATAGCTTTGTGTTGGAGGCTGGAATTTGCAGGGGCAGAATCCTTGGTTAGTGGCTGAAGCTCTTCTCTGGATGAGGTAGGGCAAGTGGTTCCTGTGGATGCTGGTAGAGCTGCTGGAGTATTCTCCCAGCCCTGAAGGTTACCCAACACTGCAGGAGAGCTGTTTACAGCCTGAACCTCATCCTGGGGTGACTTCATCATGCTGGTATCCCCATCAGCTGTCTATTTGCTCAGAAATGGGTCTTACCAGCTTTAAGCTAGGCCCAGAGAGAGAAGGAGTGGAATTTTTTTACGCTATGCTCCAAACATAGAGATAAGAGTTCAGCTTTCTCCGAGCTCATGGCAGTGCTCTCCGAGTTCTCTGCCACAGAGAGAGAGAGGGAAACGGGAGCTTTCTTGCTTTTTTGCTGGTTTTCCTTGTTAGCTATGGCAATAAAGGTTTTTCCAGAATTGTTTTGTTCTGGAACTGTGAAAAAATCTCATTGTGAATACTTTGCTTGTTAAATAAACAGTTTTTTCCACGTTTCTCCAAGGAGATTATCTCCCAAACCGGCTGGTGGAGACACAGCTGAATCCTGCCTTTTAGAGGAAACAAATCCGTCCCAAACCAGGACAACCTTTAACTAAGGTGGAACTCGTAATCAAAACTTTTTGGAAGTGCTTTGGCCCTGATGAACTGCATTAAATGAGTGCCTGGAAATAACTGTCATCAAGCAAGAAATTGTTTTTTATGAGATGCTCTTAAACTCTGTATGTGTACAATAAATTATATACAGCTGTCTCGTATTAAAATGAAGCTTGGGCATTTGATTCCTGTTAATTTTTTCTTCCACTTCTTTCAGGTTGGCTTATTTATTCTGATCCTAGTATTCCTGTTTTAGGTTGTCCTCTTACTATCCCTTCTCCTTCAAAAATGCAAAATTTTATTTATGAATTGTATTATTGGCTAGTGCTTTCCAAGATACTTTTTAAAAACTTTGAAATACTCATTCTTTAATAATGTTTAATAATATTATCTGTATTATCACAAAATTAATTACTTTAGGCTTCTCAGAACTTTGTGTAGTTCATATATG
Source organism: Pyrgilauda ruficollis (assembly GCF_017590135.1). Lineage (NCBI taxonomy): Eukaryota > Metazoa > Chordata > Aves > Passeriformes > Passeridae > Pyrgilauda > Pyrgilauda ruficollis. The sequence continues at coordinate 7,292,022 of NW_024524489.1, read as the reverse complement.
GGTGTTAGACTAAATGTTTTGTGCCAGTATTCCATTATTGAGTAGCTTTAGCAGAGTAATATGGAGAGCTGGCTGGGTCTGGGAAAGAAAGCACTGACATACTTGATTATTTCCCCTTGAACGCCTTAAACATGAAGAACTAAAAATAAAAAAAAACCCCAATAATTCTGGATCAAGGTTCTTCCTTCCTAGAGTCCTTACAGACTTCCTAGAGGAAGCAAGTTAAAGTTTGTATTTGAAACAAATTTTTATAGTAGGATTGACCATTTTATTGGGCCAAATCACTTGTTACACCTTTGCTGAACAAATAGCTACAGACAGATGGAGGCTGTGGAAGAAGCAGGATGACTGGGAGCCATCCACAGGCTGTGTTACTGCAATACCAAGATCTATTTCCTTTAAGAAAATACCATTGGACACTTTTCTCCATTTCCCTGTTTATTATCTGTAGCTGTATTTTGGTGTTTCAATATCTTAAGTCTTGATCTAGTAATCATAAGACATGCCTCAAAGTTTTCCCTGGTAGATCTAAATTCAATTGTATAATTAATACTGTAATTATTACAATTTTCTCTTTCATTAGCTCTAGAAAATAACCTAATGTGTTGATATCTACTTAAGCATTTTTATTTGCCTAATCTTTATTCATTAATGTAGATTTTTGAAATGGGTTTTGCTTTGCTTTACTATTTCTGGTGGAAAACTGAATATGAACAGAGTAGCTGGAGAACAGAGAGTTGGGTCATCTAGTACACCACAAAGAAGGAAAAACACCAAAATCCTGAACTTGGTTGTCCTGTTATTGGGAAGAAGTTTCTCTTTTGCATTTTGTACTGGTGCAAGTGAATATCCAGTAGTGTGATACAGCACTTGATTGCTCTAAAGCCCTCTGCTTTGCTCTGCACTGGTCAGGGACACCAGTTTGTCAGGTGACTTAGCAGATGATTGTGGGACAGGTGTGTCAGCATTTGAAGAGGGAGGTTTTGTGTGCTGAGCATCTTTCCCTTCTGGCTCTTTTGTCCATGTACACGTTTTCATTAGCACAGGAGGTGTTGTGCTCAAGGTTGTCATTCAGGAGCAGCCTGTATTGCTCTTATGACTAACAGTACTGAAATTGCATCTCTGGCAAGCAGGTTGTTACATGCTGGGTTTAGACACCAAGCTCACAATTTTTGATGGTATTTTTGAAAACAGTCAGAAGCAATTGTGAAATAAATGCAAGTGCATGAAAACACTTCTTTGGAACTGGATTTTTTCCTTCCTGGCATCCTTGTGCTTTGGGAAGCCTCTTTCTGGTATTAAAGTCTCTCTCCGCTGCTATGATGCATCAGAACTCAAACCACATTTTTAGTACCTTATTTCTAAAGGAGTTTTAATATACTGGGTTTTTCTGGTTTAAACATTCAGTCCCTGTTAGCTAGATTATATGGATAATTGGGAACTGCTGCTGCTGCTGGAATGTTGGTGAAAAGCTGGGGCTTATATTGTTGTGTTCTGTTTTGCCCTTCCTTAGAGCCATGTATTTGACTTAACTGGGTTTTGGATCAGAGTGCTTCCAATTAAGAACAAACCACTTAATTGACTTGCAGAGTTAAATTTCTGAAGCAGGTTTCCTCACACTTCTGTTTCTAGATGAAGGAATTTGGAGGCAAGCCCAAGTGCTTCAAATGTGTGCCATAGAAGTAAATAAACATTGGGCACAAGAATTAAAAACTAAAATAAAAATTAATTAATCTGAGAATTGACTGTGGCGATGGACTGATTGGTGAGTGGAAATGTGACTCTGGATAACTGTGGTATGATTTATTTAACATACTCAAGTCTGTTTTTTGGTTTTGGTTTTTTCAGGGAGAAAGATCTTAATGCAAAGTTTATTATTTCAATGGAAAAAAATAAAACAACAATCACAAACTTAAAGGTGAGTAAACACAATTTATAAAAGGAAGTTATAACTCAATAGCTGCCAAAATATGACTGGACAAAACAGTGATGCTTGCTGCACTGTGGTCAATGGCCTCTAGTTGTTAAAATATAGTACTGAAGTAATGTTTTAGGGAAACCAGGTTACACTGTTAACTAGCTGCACTGTGGTTTTCTGAAGACCACTCTATAGGTTCTAGCTCGTAATTTCTTCGAGGGTTTATCACTCAGGTGATAAACTTAGCTGGGAGATGAAAGCCAACAATAGAATAGAGGTATGTTTCTGATAGCTATTAAATCTTTGCTTCATCTGTAGAAGTCTTCTGAAATTCCCATGAAAATGAACCAAATCCAAATTACCCATCACTTGCTATAACCTTTTGATGGTATATTTTAACATTTCTCTCAGCAAGAGAAGCCATGTGCAGCAAATTATTTTTTGCAAGATAGTGTCTTATGACTAATATATGAAAAGGAGTTTCAGTGTGTAGTTTCTTCAGAATGATTTGGAGCATGGTGAGTATTGCTGAAGTACAGTGTCAGCTGTCATGTCTTGAATGTGATGATTGCCTTAAACAGCAGGTATGTCACACCTTTTTAATTATGACTCCACGTTGAAGTACTGTTCACAGTGCAAACATCTCTCTGGCTCCTATAAATTATATGTGTAGGATAGTCCCTGATTATAATAACAGCATATATGGACCCATTTAACTGAACCTAAGTGTTGTGACAAAAATGTGCTGTGGGCTTAGAAGCAGTAAGTTAAAATTCAAATAATTCCTGCTGTGCTGCTTTATGAGGTGGCTGTCTTTCTTCCTTACTGAAGGACATACCTCCTCCTAATTTTGTCAGTGTTGTTGGAATCATAATTTTACCTGTGATACATTTCTAAATGTGTATAGCGTTATGTTAGATTTGCATTCTGATTATTTATTGTCAAATGTTTTTAATTACTTCATCAGGATGTGTTGTACCAGCTCTGTTTTCTTTTTTTTAATAGATACCAGAGGGTGCTACTGGAGACACAGGACGAGAAAGAACGAAAACATTTACCTATGATTTTTCCTACTTCTCAGCAGACAGTAAAAGTCCCAACTTTGTTTGTCAAGAAATGGTAGGATTTCTGATGTTAATAATTAATTTTTTCCTTTCCATTTTCTTTGTCTTGGAAGCATTCCATGAAACTTTTTTCCATTGAAAGTGCTTCTTCAGTAATTTAGAAATTTTCTCGATACCTGAGAGTTTGAATTTTGCTTTGTTCTTTTTTTTTAAACTTATCTAACAATGTAAGTGGTGTGTTTTCTAATACAGCAGGCTGAATGCTTTCTTTCAAGTTGTTTTGTCTGATTAGTGTTGTATAAGGTTAAGTTAGAAAACATCTCTAAGTGCTGAAATTGGTTTTGAAAAGCTTTTTAGAAAAAAAATCACTTTTGAGAAACAAGCATGTAGCTTTAATTCACTCAGAAACAATCTTACCTAGTTAAAGTGTGGTGTGTATTTTTTTTCCCCTTGGTCCAAAAACCTTGGTACACATTGAAGAAGATTCTTTTTTTTTTCCTCCCTTGAGTATTCACCTTAGGAAAGGAGAAAAGAGTTTTTCTTTCTGCATAGTCAGAACAGAAGATTAAACTCTGAGCTATAGGCATTATTCAGATAAACAGACCCTTTGTGACCTTGCATTTCATGTGAATGTGGAACTTTTCAGTTCTTTCCCATTCCCTAATAAATTTATTAAGTGAATCTCAAGTAAGTTGTGATTGCTGACTTCTGTTTTGGTTTTGATGCTGTAAGCTTCAACTGAGAGTAGTTCTTTCCCCTTAAAATAATGCAACAATTTACTGAATATCCTGTAAGCCAGCTGGGTTCAAACCTTAGTATGTGTACCATTTGTTCAGGAACCCTTGAAATCAGGGATGCTGTAATGACTAATCCTAAAAAGCCTCATGATTAAAACTAGCAATAAGAAAGAGTAAGTTGAAGCCATTTTAAAATATTTCTGAGAATGACAAGTTTTGCCATTATATATATATATATATATATATAATGACTATAATTGATGGGGAATTTAGACTTGGAATTTTTCGTTTAACATCAGGGTAAGTGATACATCCTCTTATTTTCTGAAAACTTCTTTTGTTTCAGTGAGATATTAGAGTTTAATAACGTTTATTCTTAAACTTTCTGGATTGTTGTTTCTTGATGATGTTCTTTTAAGTAATACTTTTTTTTTGCTGTTTTTTGAAATACCAGGAAACATACATTTTATCTGGCCATCAGTGTAGAAATACCCTAATTACTGTGGCAAATTGAAGTAGTAATGTATTTGAGAGCAATAGTGTGCACCTGAGATTCTAGTGAATGGTTTTAGGCAGGTGTTTCAGGCCATATGGCTTTGCTAGAATTTTAGCAAATGCTTTAAATTGAGCATGCAGAGTCAGGTGCTTTATTTTAACCAAATCAACTTTGATAACGTATTTTTCTGCTCTGATTCTAAATGAAGCTTCTTGACATGCACCAGTTGTGACTTAAATTTATGGATATTTAATTCTTGGATCTTTTAAATACCTGCCTTTAGATACTTCTTGCTAGACAAGACCACATTAGAGGAACCCCAGGAAGAGATTCATGGTGGTAGTAGGCTCTTGCTGTTACAGAGCAGGTTATTTCCAGAATCCAAATTTACTGTGAAACAATTAGGTTAATTCTTGTCAAAACAACCACTTGCATAGTAATGTTGAATGCTTACAAATAGATATCCAAGTTGTAGTCTGTATTGATGTCCAGTTTCCACATATAAGTGATAAGTTCCCCTTTTCCTTCTGGTGCCATTTACCTGTTTCAGAGTAGGTCAGGTGGAGGCAAGATTACTATAACTTGCCCATGTCAGGAGTCTATAGAAACAAAAATAAATTAAAATGGCCAAATACTGATGGCTGCAGCAGCCTTGAGCAATAAATTTTAAAGCTGTGAGTTTTATGATTGGTAATGATAGGATAAATCATAAATGTGGCTTCAATGTCTGTGTTCAGTATTGTGCTGTTAAACTGTGTTCCACAGCCTTGGACACCTCCTTTATCTGGACTGGCAGGAGTGTGGACTTCTCTTGCTCAGCTACAGAAATATTGTTTCTCAGGTGTTGTTTTAATTACACTGTGTGCAGCGCTTCGAAAACAAAAGGAGTTTTTAAACTATAGGAATGCAAGTCCTAAACATGCACTGCACATGGTACTGTTTTGCTTTTGTTAATGATTTCATATTTAATTGGAAGGCTTTGTAGTTAAGCTCTTATCAAGTTCCTGCAGAAATTACAATTTACTGCACCAATGGCATAGAAGGGCCTCGTTTTTGCATTCATCTTGCCAGGGAATAAAATTGATCTTGATTGTTGGTGATGTGGTTGCCTAGTGCCCTTTGTTCATGATTGTTATATTTTTCCATTTGAATGGCAGAAAAATAAGAAGTGGAAATCTGTCTAATACTGTGTACCTTATTAATATGCCTTGTAGATGCAAAATACACTTTAGTATTCCAAAGTTAGAGTGGGGATGGCAATTTGCCATCAAGCTTCTTCATTTGTATTCCTGACTGAGAAAAAAAAGAGTTTTGATATTTGCTGCCCTTTTGTGACAAACTTGTGTCCCATCCAGACAGTCTTTGCTTCTAACCTGTGTGTTCAGCCTTTGTGTTCAGACAAGACTGTCTGTACCTGTCCTATGCACTACCTCAAATCACATGCAAGACATACACAAATTTTTAAAAAGGAAAATTCCATCCAAAAAAAAAAGAAAGTTCCATTTAAAAAGGAAAATTCCGTTCCAAAAGAGTAGTGCATTAAGACTTGGACACAGATTAAAGTAGGGGAAAGAATAAAGTAGCTTTGGCTGATCTTTACGTTCTTTGAGAGATATAACTGGTTACAGCACTCTAACTCCTTTGCTGGAGGGAAGGTCAAGTGAAGTATTCCAAAGGCACATTTGAAGATTAGTGATTAAAGAAATTACACAGTGCTCCTTCTAGGGAGAAGCTGTGAGATTATACTGTGCTTGTGCCATTCACTATTAAAAATTGCTTGTATGCCTTGGAGAATATAAACCACATAAAGTGCAGAAAACTAGCTAAACTATGTGAAGCATCTGTGAGATTTTTGGAAATCATGTCTAGATGGTGAGACAGAGATTAATATTTTAATTTGGAGAAACGCTGCACCAAGTGTTACTCCTTGCCCAGTGAGGGGTATGGATTGAAATGAGGGGTAGTGTTGATGAAAGGTCAGGCAAATCTGTGAGGTATCTTGGATTGAGCCAGTATTGTGTGAAGGCATCTGGTGAGAGCAGAGTCCCATATTATGTGATGTGGAGGAAGGATCATTACATGTTGAGAGTAAAAGAGAAGGGGTTGAATGATGAAAAACATTACCACATTAAAAACAAGTTTCCATGTTTGCCAGCCTAAAAAGCATTGCTATGTAAAAGCCACTTGTGGAGAAAATACAGAGAAGATTATGGGTCATGTTCTTACGCTTGATTAAAGCAAAAAACCAAAACCAACCAACAAAACTCTCCAAAAAGACAAAGGAAGAAACTGACAGAATCATGGAAATGTTTCCTTTTGAGCGGGGACTGGATATTTACAGAATGTGGAGAGTTGGTGAAGATACAAAAGATAATAGCATAAGATACAAATAATATAAGATACATAAGATACAAAAAGGTAATAACAATAATGAAAGTGAATGGAGTAGCTGAGATTGCTGAAGGACGTTGGTGCTTTAGAAAAGAAAGGAGCAATTTGACATGTCAAGTGTTCTGTGACAGAGAAACAAAAAACAAATCACTGCAGTGATGAAATGTGGTAGTAAGACTTAGTATTTTATTTGAAATATTAATTTCCTCTGCTATAGTAAATATGTGTTTTGTTGTTTTGTTGTGGTATTCTTCAATATTTGCCATGCTGGGCTGATGGTGTTATTCTTCCCCAAGCTTCTGTTGGCTTAAACTTTTTTTTTTATTTTTAGGTTTTCAAAAATCTTGGTACGGAGGTGCTTAAATCTGCTTTTGAAGGTTATAATGCCTCTGTTTTTGCATATGGACAGACGGGCTCTGGGAAGTCCTACACCATGATGGGAAATGCGGTACGTTGTGTTTTCATTCAGCTGTGGAATACCAGCTTGGAAGGGCTCTCAAGAATTGTTTGGTCCAACTTGGCAAAAGCATGGCCAAGACAAGATTGCTCAGCATCTTGTTCAGATGAATCTTAGAAGTGCCAGTTGTTGGGAATCCTCTACTCCCCTGGCGACGTAATTCTAATCACTGATTGTTCTCATGGAAAATGGTCCTCTTGTATCTAGTCCTATTCTCTGCAGGAGTAATTTGTATCTATTACCACTGTCCTTAGCATGTGACTCCTTGGAAATAGGAGTTTCCATCTTCTCTGTAGGCACTTGTTAAATACTGGAACATGATTATAAGGTCTCTTCTAAGTCTTTTATTCTCAAGGCTGAACAAATCCAATTCCCTCTGCCTTTCTTCACATGGCAGCTTCCCAGTCCTTTGGTCATCCTTATGGCCCTCATCTGGACCTTTTCCAGCCTGTCCCCATATTTTTTTATGCAGAGACCAAAACTGAGTGCAGTATTCTAGGTGTGACCTGACAAGTGCTGAGTAGAGTGGGATAATGACTTTTTCATCTCTGCCCTGGTTGTTGTGATGCAGCCCAGCATCCTGTTGGCTTTCTTTGCCACACTGTTTGCTCTTGTGGTGCTTGCTGTCCACAGGACCCCCAAGTCCCTTTCCGCAGAGCTGCTCTCCAGCCAGATAGATCCCAGCCTTTGCTGTGCTCCTGGATTGTGTTCTCTCATGTGCAAACCTTATATTTGTTGAGCTTCATAAGGTTCTTGTTAGCCCACTATTCCAGTTTATCCAGGTCTTCCTTCACGGTGGCTGTCCCTTCTGAAGTGTCAACTTCCCCACTCGCTTTGGTGTCTTCATCAGACTTTGTTGTGCTACTCTTGGTCCCATTGTTCAGGTCACTTAAGAAGAGTTAAACAGCATTGGGCCCAATCTTGATCTGAAGTGTCAACTTCCCCACTCGCTTTGGTGTCTTCATCAGACTTTGTTGTGCTAGTTTGGTCCCATTGTTCAGGACACTTATGAAGAGTTAAACAGCATTGGGCTCAATATTGGTTCCTGGAGACCCCACTCGTGACAAGTTTCCAGTTTTACAAGGAGCTGTTTGCCATCACCCTCTGAGTGCAGCCTGTAAGCCAGTTCCCACCTACACACAGACCCCTTGTCTAGACCATAATACATTAGTTTCTTTAGCAGCAGGCTGTAAGAAACCATGTTTAAAGCCTTGGAGAATTCCAAGTAGACAATGTCCACTTCTTGTGCCACATTGAGTGAGCAGGTGTATATTTTTGTTGGAATGGATTAAAATTGCACTGTTTCAGGAGCGTGTTTTTATGGAATTTTTAATACTGCTTCTGTCTGTATGCTACTAACCCTTCCATGTATCACACCTTCTAACCAGTAATTTTTGTTCAGTAACAAAGCCAAAAATTTCTAATGTTACTGCTGATTTTCTATGCCCAACTTGAGACAGAAAAAAGGAGATAATGATTTTGAGAAAATTAATGATCAGCTTTTTCTGAAGATATGTGCTTTTTAAACCTCTTTTGAAGACTCAGAAGACTAAAATAGGTCCTTAGAGAAGGCTGTCAGGTGATAAGCAGAAATTGGGCATGACAGTAGTTCATCAAAGCCTTATGAGGTTATACAGGAAATTAAATTTTAAGGATTATGTCCTATTGAGCACTGCAGGAAGAGGAAGGTGTGACAGGAGGTATTTGGCAGTTTGTGAATGAAGGATGGGAGTGGTTTCTTGCAGTTGCCTCTGTGACTGTCCAAGGACAGAGAGAACCCAATAAACTGTTGGGGGTGGAGCAGTTTAGAAAGACTGACTGATGAAGCCTGTTTGCCAGACAGCCTCTGCAGGTTTCATTCTTTAATCCTTGGGAAAGAAATGTATTGTGTCTTCTCCCAGTAGAAATGAAAAGGAGAATATTAACACTTATCCTTCTTTGGATAGATCACTCTTCTGAAATGTAGTAAGATTGGGCTCTTTGTACCTCCTCTAGCTTAGGAGAGTAAATTAGCTGTAAATATTTTTCTTTCAGTTGTCAAAAATAAGTAGCTTTATATTTACCTCAATATCATAAGCAGAATAGACTTTTGCAACCAGAAAAGATCTCACAACCTAGGTGTGGATTTCTATTTCAGAAATTTATAAAAGTGACATTTTTATGAGACTGCCTCACTATATATAATGACTGTAATTATCAAAACAGTTTGCAAATGAATAGATGCTAGAGTTTGTTTGACACTATTCAGTAATAAAGGTCTAATCTTCTTGGCATGATACATAAATACTTTAATCTGGCTTTGTATAGAGTGCATATAAAGTATACTCAGCTGGCAAGTTAAATGCTTCAAATTGATGGCCCTGTCAGAGAGACTACAGTGCTATAAGAAAACTTGAATTGGAAATAAGTATTCTTTTTTCCCTACTTCAATTTTAAAAGCCTGGGTTCTGTTCTCATTTTGTTTTCAATATTTGCTGTTCTTGGCTCTGAAAGGTTTCTTCTGCAATTCTGTGTACAGCAATCATTTCAAGAAATATGTGAGCCAGTTAGAATGTTGAGCAGAGATACTGAAATGAGCAGATATCTATAAAATATCAGGAAATTCAGACTTGGATATGCAGAGAAGGCAAGACTATGGTGGATTAAAATTCTTCTAAGACCTGAAAGGCTGCTACAGAAAGGAAGAGAGTAATTTGCTCCTTATGGTCAAGGTAGATGGGCAAAACTCAGTACATTTAAATTGCAGTAAGGATTTTTCCGGTTAGATAGCACAGAAGAAGAACAGGCTTTTAATGAGAAAATTCAGCTTTTGAGTGAACTACCTATTTTGGTTGTTCTGATTTTCATGTCTGGAAACTCTGTAGGCCAGGAAAAAAAATAGTCAAAGCTGTAGTTGATCCTGCCCTTCAGCTCTAGGGAGTGAAAAGGCAAAAGTGTTTAAATATAGTTTCCAATAAAGAGTGTACATTCTTTAAGATCTACATTTTACTAGCATAATACTCTGGGAACTGTGTGTGCTTACTTTCTCAACATTATATTGCTAAGGTTGAAATTACTCATTTAGAGCTTGTACTTCCTATTTTAAGCCTCTTTTTGTGGTTGCTGGATTATGTCAGACACTAATGATTTGCCTAAAACTTTGTGATAGATCTTCCATGTTTTTTTCCCTAAGCTTTAATTAAAGCTATTCAGGTGTTTCCAAGCATGAGATGAAAGAAAAGTATATTCCCTCTTCTGTTGTGTAAAAAAATGAAAATAAAATGTGTGTGGGAATTTCCAACACTGACCCATGAAATTTTACCTGGAAATAGAGATTGATAATTGACAGATATTGGGAAAAGCTGCTCCTCTGTTGCCAGAGGCAAGTGTCTCCAAAAAAGCCTGATTAATCTGCAAGTTTTTCCCTTAATCTAGGAATTTTTTAAATTTTTTTTTAACCTAAGGTGCAGTCATGTTAAGAACTAGGAAAGACAGGAGCAGAGAATAGATTATTATTTCAAAAAATGAAGTTTGGTTTGAGAAGGATAGAGAGACTGATTAAGAGGAGGAAGAAGCTGGGAAAAGGCAGAATGGAGGGATAAAGTATAATTAAGAAGCTGGAAGTTACTGGATGATGAATTGGGAATTTTATCTGGACAAAGGAACAAGGAAGAGGAGCTCAGAGGTGGCATCTGGAACATGATTGTTGTGACAGAGAATGCAGAGGGAAACTGAAGAATGAGTGCAGAGGGCTCAACTCAAGTGAGCTTGGGCAGAAAGGGTTGGATTTTTGTAGGAGTCCAAGAAGAGAAATCTTTGCCTGTGGAGCACTAGCTCTGTCAGAGTTTGGTGCAGGGGGAGTCCATTGGCTTTGTGTTTTCCTGTTGCCAGTTTTCTGTAGAATCCCACCAGGCAAGCTCTTAGGTGCCTGGAGTGCCTAGTCTGTGTTCACATTGAATGCCCGGTCTGGCTTGTCCTAATTTGCATCCCACTTAATTACAAGGCCCCTGACTCTAAACACAAGAGCATTTCTTGTGGCAGTTGTAGATAGTTAGTCCATCACATTGAATCTCTTACATGTTTTCAGACTGGAGGGAAATTATAGATGACAGACTGTTTTGTGAGCTGCTCCTGAGCCTGGACCTCTTAACCCAAAGCTCATCTGTATGTGTACATCCTGTCCTGTTATTCCAGGGAGCCATGGCTCTGAGGAAGTGTTAACTGCCTTCTCCCTGGAGTGGTGGGGAGATGGCCTCAGCAGGAGTTGGTCACCTGGGGCAGCTGGGAGTGAGCACCCCTATGTCAGATGAGACCAGGCCTGTGTGGCACTCCTGCTCCTCTGCTGTGGGGAAAACCCTCACTACAGCTTACTGCTTGGCTGGAGAGGGCTCTTCCTGGACCAGCAAGGAGAAATGCATGCTAAGTTTCTGGGTATCTCAGTGGGATAGGTCTTCTTCAGTTTGCTTTATTAAACCAACCAAGCATTTAACGCATAAAAACTCTTTATTTGCAGAGACAAACATTCGGTAGTTAATATCAAATTAAATTTGGCTGGATTGTGGGATATGGTGAATGAAGATTTAATTTTGTCATCGTGTACTAATTTATTCAGAGGACCTGTTGCACTTTTCAACACAGGAAGGACTGTGACCTGGGAACTGGGGGCTTGAGTGAAAATGTCCCATGGCTGTTTGTATATGGCTCTTGTCCTGTTCTCTGCAGTTGTTGCCAAGTCCACAGTGAAATAAGATAGAAGCAGTTAAAGATACTGGTGAGATAAGGCAGTTCATGACATACTCTGGGGAGCCAGTCTCTGCCTTAAGCAGCTGGGATGATTCAAACTGAATGGGAGGGACAAAATGTATTCCAGTAGCAAAGAAATGAAGCTGGTTGTACATTCCACACACAAAAGGGTTAAAGTGGCAAGGTGACTGCAGTTAAATAAAAGGCAAGAGTGTTTGCTGAAAAGTTTTGATTTTTCCCCTTTCTGGAGTCTTAAACTCTTGACTAGTCATCTAGGGCTTTATTTTTCAAAATATGTTGTGCATATATATATAGCCTTGGAATTAAGATTTGTTGTTATTGCAGGGTGATGCAGGTTTGATACCTCGAATTTGTGAAGGATTATTCAGCAAAATAAGTGAAAAAACAAAGCGGAATGAGGCATCCTTTCGAACAGAAGTCAGGTAGGTCTTGGCATGTTAAGAGTTTGCAGGTTATCAAACTTTTTTCGGTTACAAACACTCTGTTTCACTTTATCTCTGGGAAGAATGCATATTTTTCAAAAATAACTTTTTATGCTTGGCCTCAGTCCTGTAACTGATTTTTGTTGGCACTTGTAGTCAAAATGCACAGTACTTGTACCTTCAAGCCAAGAGCTGTGCATATTGTGTCATTTATATGATAGTGCAAATGCCTTTGCTGCTGGACAGCATCTTCCTTTTTTTTACCCTTTATTTCAGACTAACATTAGGAGATCTTAACCTTGTTCATGTCTGCTTTCTTTCCACTTTCTTCTTGCTTTTTTGGCTTTTTCCTTTATGATACAATGCTTCGTAGTCATTATTATCTTAAGCCGACTTTGGGTCTATGCTTTTGCTCCGAGCATTTTGCTTTCATACTTGTGTTAGTATGGCTTTCCTTTTATAAAAGGCTCTTGAATCTGTCAGTGGCTTTCTATTCTTTTTTTTCAGTTATCTGGAAATTTATAATGAACGTGTGAGAGATCTTCTTCGAAGGAAGTCATCAAAAACTAATAATTTACGGATACGGGAACATCCAAAGGAAGGGCCGTATGTTGAGGGTGAAAACACTTTAATTGTTTTACACTGCATATTTTATTACCTTTATGTGTTCTAAAATGTAGTGTCTAATTGTAATAAGGCATTTTATCTTTTAAAATATAAATTATGAGGGATGTAGTGCCTTACTTTGGTAAAAAACATTGAAGGAGTAGCTTCTAATTTTGCATCTCTACTTGCTTTCCCAATCCAAAACTTATTAGAGTTTTTTATCTGCAAATTTATAACACATTTTTAAGTAATGTTAAGAGACACAATTGGTTTTAACAGTTTGTTGACTATAATTTATAAATCTTAGATATTTAGATGAAATGTAAACATTAGGATCTAATTGTCCTAATCTTTTCTCTACCAGGGAAGGTTCACGTCTCTTGTGGGATTATGCTCATGTATTCCACTAAATAATAAGATTGTGTGTTTTTTTCTTTTTTACTGTAAATGTGTAAGTTGTCCAGTGTTCATATGAAGCCTCATTCCTTTCCTTAGGTGATGAACAAGTATGACAATAAACACTAATTGCAGCAATAGTTTGCAGTAGTGAGGGTAATTTGAATCTTTTTTGTAAAGAAAATTAAGGACATATATGAGCATACTGTAACACTCTGCTTTTCTTCAGACTTGTCCAAACATTTAGTCCAAAATTATGCTGATGTTGAGGAACTTATGGATGCAGGAAATATAAATAGGACGACAGCTGCAACTGGAATGAATGATGTTAGTAGCAGGTCACATGCCATTTTCACAATCAACTTCACTCAGGTAACAAAACAAAACTCCTTCGAGAGATTGGACTTGTTTCTTTAGATCATAGTCATCTGTTTGCTTATATGTAGCAAACTCCTTTTCTAATGACTTCCAATGCTCTTTGTTATTGTTTTTGGGGGCTTGTTAGAAAGCCCATGGATGACCTGCTAGATGAAGAGAACTTGGAGGTGGCGGAGAAATTAAGTGTAAATTTGTCTGTGCATGCTATAACTTATTGAAAGCAATATATAAATATAATTCAAATATTGTAAGCCTAATGAAATGAATGCAGTACATGGTCACTGCATCATGTAAATTACAACTTACAGTGTCATAAGCTTGTCTGTAAATGGCTAAAAAGTTGCAAATATTACAATTTAAAGACATAATATGGGAGTTATGCAACCATTCATTATTAAGTGTCTTTCAGTGGCATCTCTAATACACCTGTCTTCTCAAGATCTCCTATTGTAAACAAGTTAAATTCAGTCTTGTCATGAAAAAGGCCACTAAATTTGATTCAGTAAAAGTGCAGTATTTATTAGCTTGATATACTTTTCTTTGTTTTATTTTTTCTTTTCTTTAGGCTAAATTTGATTCTGAAATGCCTTGTGAAACTGTTAGCAAGATTCATTTGGTAGATCTTGCTGGAAGTGAGAGAGCAGATGCCACTGGTGCCACAGGGGTTAGATTAAAGGAAGGAGGGAATATTAACAAATCTCTAGTTACTCTGGGAAATGTAATTTCTGCCTTAGGTAAGTCTCTGGTTTTTGTGCTTGTCTGCCTTGAGGTGTTTTTAGTCACTAAATACCTTTGTTTACCTACACAAAAAATGGCCTATCACATTTTTGAAAATGAATGAGAAGATCTAATTTTTTTTTTCTATCTTCTCATCACAGCTGATTTATCTCAGGATGCAACAAATCCTCTTTCAAAGAAGAAACAAGTATTTGTGCCTTACAGGGACTCGGTGTTGACTTGGCTATTAAAAGATAGCCTAGGAGGAAACTCCAAAACTATAATGATTGCCAGTAAGTGAATCTGAATTCTGAATAGTTAATGCTTAATACAAGTGGCTGTAAATATTTAGATTCCAGATGTTTTGTTAAGGAACAACATGGTGTACACATATTAGTATTTCTTTCTTTCTGAGCTTTCTAATAACATTCTGGGTTTTACTTACACTCTGCACAGCATAACTAAAGCTTTGTGCATCTGGTCTGTCCTGGTGTGTGAATCAGTTGCTGTTCCAAGCTGGTTTTTTTTGTTGCATTAGTAGCAACCTGGTCTCTTTTGACACCCTGTGGGAAAGACAGTCACTTTTATCTAACCTTCTAAAGCACACAACATTTTAACTTGTCTAAATTTAAGTATGATGAGTTGTCTTGAAAACTTCTGGTTTCCTTTTTACCCATAGGAAGGTTTGCAAGGATCACTTAGTTTAAAGCCCTGCCTATGCCATATGTATTGCAGGTTTGTCAACAAATTGGAATGGGAATTCCATTCCCAAAAAAACAAAGTGAAGCCAGGATGATGTTTAAGGGGAGGTGAGGATTTTGGAAATTGTAGAATGGTTTGGGTTGGAAGGGACCTTAAAGATGGTTTAGCTCCATGCCTCCTGCCATGGACAGGGTCACCTTCCACTAGACCGGGGTGCTCAGAGCTCCATCCCCCCCAGCCTTGTATTGTGGGTAGGGTCAGAGACACAGACACCAAATTAAGGAACTATATTTACTATAATGTAAAACTGTAAACAATCACAAAAGGATAAGCTAAGCAAAGCACACAATGATTAGCTAAGAATTGCAAAAAGATAAGCTAAGAAGAGCACCTAATAATTACTAGAAAAGAATGTCTGTAGTCATTAAGAAAGATACATCACCAGGTTGCCCTAATAAAGATGCATCATCCAAGGGTGAGAGACATCAGCTCTGGGGGGAAGCTGTCACAGTAAAGGACTGGAGACCCACACTTGGCAATTGGGAACTCCTGTGGTGTGTCCACCTCAGGCCATGAGGCTCCCCCACTTTGCTATGGCAGCGGCCCAGTTTCTATACTGTTAAACAAACAAGTGGACATAATTTCTCATTTCATTCTCCTGTTGGATTTCTCCCAAAGCCTGGCATAGGCTCGAGGAGGAACTAAGGGAGTTGTCTTTGATTGTAATACCTCCCCTAATGAGGCAAGATATAACCTTACCCAGTTTCTAGATATATAAGGGTAAATACATGTTTTGCCACTAAATTAACATATATATAACAATACTCTGTTAATGACCAAATATATGTATAACATTTGGTTGGAAGGTTCATCTATATGTCAGCTTTGGCTCAGGGCCTGTTGTTCAGGCCTTAGTACCTCACTATTTCAGTGTCTCACCACCTTCTGGGTAAAGAATTTTGTCCAAATATCTGATCTAAATCACTCCACTTTTAGCTTAAAACTATTTACCAGCCCAGGATGTGGCAGGCTTTCTGGGCCTTGAGCACAGACTGCTGGTTCATGTTCACCCACCAAAAAGAACTCTTAAGTTCCTTTCTGCAGGGCTGCTTGCAATGAGTTCTTTTCCCCAGTCTGTATTCTTATGTGGGATTGCCCTGACCCAGCAGCTTGCACCTGGACTTATTGACCCTCAGTAGGTCCCTGTGTGCCCAATTGTCAAGCTTGTCAGGGTACTGCTGCATGTGAGGAGAAGAGCAGCTCTGAAATTTCTCTCACTCCTTCCTCCTCAAGTGAAATGTGGTCTTAACTGGTGCAGTCTCCTTTTGGGAATGTGGGATAGCAGAATTGAGGGAATAAAATGTATCTGGTCAGGTTCTTCAGAACCAGTCAAATTCTTTGGATAGCAGTTCCTTTGTTGTAGGATTTTGGGGATATTTTAGGAATTCATGCCACTTGTTTTCCTCAGGAGAATCATAGTAGTGCCAATAGATGATTGTGGACCAGATTCTGCTTTGGTTTTCTGGCTCTTTAAGTAAAGCTGTGCTGGCAACTTTCTTCTTTCTGCTTTCTTGCAGTTCTATGTGGGTTTTTTTTTGGGTTGTTTTTTTTTTTTTTTTGACAGTGGGGTTGGGAAGAGAAGTTTTAATAACACAGTGAACTTTCAGTGCCTATACTAATGATTACAGTACCCAGCTTTTTCAGCTACTTCCTCATCTATTAGTGATATTTCTTCTGGGCAGAGCCCTGATGGTTGAACTCTGCTGGTAATGTGGTAGAATTCCCTAACAGCCCAGCAAGCTGTCCACATACATTTGTCCTGCCTTTTCTATAATTAAGTGAAAAAATGCAGGAACATCACTTTAAACTGTAGGAAAGGATGTAGGAAAATATGTCTGATTATGATTTGTCATATTTCTGTAACATATTGTAACATCCTTCTAGAAAGAGAGTAGTGGAGAGGAAACAGTAGATAAAGCAGAGAAGTGAGAGTGTGAGCTAGGGGAATTATAGGCTGTTTCAAAGTGCATCTCCTGTAGCTCAGAGAGTCTCTACCACCAAAAAAAAAAAAAAATTGTTTTTGAGAGAATGAGAAAGGACAGATTAGTTGCTTAGTTAGTTGTTCAGGTGTTTTCATTGTCTGATTGTCTGGATCTCTTGTTCTTTGATCATTAACATTTCTGGATGCTTTTTTCTTCTGTGTTTCCACTCATCTATTTGGATACCTTAATTATCTTTTTAATTTGGAACATCATATATATTGTTAGGAAAATTAAGGGGGGAAGGATAGCATTAGCACTTGCATTTAAATTGCATTGTTTTTCCTGGTTAGGTTGCTTGAAAAATAATACTGGTTTCTCTTGATGCATCAGATAGCTGACAGTTCTGTGTGCTGCCAGATGCCTGCAGCTCAGGAGAACAGCTGGATTTGTAAATTATAGAAGCTCTTCTCTTGTTTTGGTTCTCCTGTCTGGTTATTTTTTGTTTTAATGCTGTTTAATTTCCCTACTGTGTTTTACCTGGAGTGTCTTTTCTTTTCAATGATTACATTGATACTTAAAAAATATTCACTGTTTTCCCAACTGATCTTGTAAAAAATTGCAAGAAAAACCTGTGAAGCATTCATATAGGACATTTATGTTTACCAGGGAAATGTAAATGTTAAATTTTGCAACACTTGGTTGTTAGACCTGAATATTCTCATACACTTACCTCATACAGTGTTTACTTATGCAAAGTTTAGTGACATGAAATTGGTGAACAGTTGGAACAAATTGTATCCATACTGGTAAATTATATATTTCTGCCTCTTCACCCACATTGAATTTGTCTGACTTTTAAAATGTAAACTAACTTCAGTAAATGAAACATACGGTGCTAGATGAACTGCTTCTGATTTCACGTCCTTAGCTATTTCACCTGCTGATGTCAATTATGGAGAAACTTTAAGTACACTTCGCTATGCAAATAGAGCCAAAAACATCATCAACAAGCCTACTATTAATGAGGATCCTAACGTCAAACTGATCCGTGAGCTGAGAGCTGAAATAGCCCGACTGAAAGCCCTGCTTGCTCAAGGGAATCAGGTTAGCTTTACTTGGAATTTATGTGTAATTTTCCTTGAGTTATAACGTCTATTTCTAGAATGTAATTATCTTTCATTATATTGATTTGAGTAAACAAGCTCTATGAAGCTACGAATGAATATTAGTTTCCTGATGGGATCATTTTCCATATGGCCAGCAGATTACCTCTTTTAACATAAGGGGGGAAAAAAATTATCTTCCCAAAGGTTTTAGGTTTCTTGTAATATAATCTGAGCTGGATTGTAGTGTCTTGTGGAACAGGTAGTAAACACATGGCTTAAGGAGACTGAGCAGCAACATACCCTCTGGGTCTGCCCTGATGGACTGAAGAGGTACTTTGTCTAGTATCTTAAAGAAGATTTAAAGTATTCAAGATGCATAAATATGAAAATGAAGAGTATGAATGGATTTAAGCAATACATTTTATTTGTGTTTGGCTGTGCAGTACATTAGAAGGCACATAACATTCTAAATACGTAAAAATATTTTCAGTGGTAGTGTAAGAAAACAAAAATGCTCTGCTTCACTTTTGCATGATTCTCTTTCTTGTTTGGTCAGTGTGATCTGCTGGAAACAGTCACTGCACAGGTTTAGTTAAGTTTGGTTTCTCCTGTGTTCCCAGGGTGGTGAAACCAAAGTAACAATAAAGAATGTCCAATTGGTTCAGGCCAGTTGTCTCTTCTACATAATGTCATTCAGATCTGCTAGGTTTCATACTTGAGCAAATAGAGTTTGGAAGTATCTGAAGTACTACTTCAGATTTGTTTCTAGAACGATGTAATTCTGTTTTAGATGGTCTGTGCAGTGTGAAATGTCAGTTCAGCATGGAGCATTGTTAGCAGAAGAGTAGGACTTCAGCTGGATTTCATGCTGTAAAAAATTTACTGAAAAGGGGATGGGAACCACAGCTGGAAGCAGAAATGGCTATTGTAGATGATTGGAGCAGAGAGCTCTGCTTTGTTATGAACAGTTAAAAAACTCTTTATGGGGTTGAATTACTTGTGGTTTTTTTCATATTCTTTAGGAGGGGAAAACTAATTATTTTCAAATTATGATTTGATTTAGAGTTAGCAAAGTAGATGTAAGTTGGACCCCCTTGAAGTTTGAATGTTTTGACCTAGTTTCAAGTGGTTATTGCAAAATAAATCTGGTTCAGGGTAGGATGTGGTAGATGACTGTGTGGGAGACAAGAGAGAAGTTTATTGAATTTGTGATGGTTGGTAAAACAGCAGGTGGTGTATTAGGTATGCACAGTAGTATAAATCTCTATAATTTATTTCCTGTTTTCCTTTGTATTGCCAGAACACTGTATTGCAAATGCTTCTGTAGATCTGAAGATACTGTTTACCAAAATATGGTGCCGGATTCAGTGTAGAAGGTCACATACAATGAGTACTGCCTGTGTGTTTGTGTTGTTTAGTAATTTTCCTCTTCTAAAGCCAGTTATGTTAAGATATAGTTATTAAAGATAAAGCAGTATACAGAAGTATTAAAGCAAAATGGATAACTATTCATGTATAATAAAATTTCATGTTTTTTAGAAATATAAAGAAAGCTGTATTAGGAGTTACCTGTTATAAATGTGTCTGGTTTCTGTGTGTGTGGCCGTGTGTGTAGTGAGTGAAAATAGTGCTTTCAAGCCAATTTGTATTTGAAATACCTGCTTTGACAGGATTTTGATTGTTCTGTTTACAGTATTTCAAGGTAAAAAATGTTGTATATTAAAGTTCAAGGAAGTTTATGCTGAAGACTCAGAAAAGTTGAACAATTGAATTTCATTTGGCTCCCCCAGAAATTGTGACTGTTTTCTTTTTGAATTGATGTTTACTTTTCACGGTTTTAGATTGCACTCTTGGATTCTCCAACAGCTTTAAGTATGGAAGAAAAGCTTCAGCAGAATGAAGCAAGGGTGAGTTATAATTTCATAAAGCAGTTTTTAAACATCAAAGAAAAGGAAAGGTGGGTGGTCTGGATGCAGGAGTACTCGGAATTTTCAGGATTTTTTTTCTTATCACAACTTTCTTTTCACAACTAAGTTTTTTTCTGACTAGCAGCATTGCCTTGATGCTTTACAAAAAAAAAAAAAGAGTAGGTGTGTGAATTAGTAATTTTATTATCCTACTGATATAACATTGTAACTAAGAACAAAATACATCTTTTATATTTATGTAGCAGTTCTGTGTATGAAAATGAAATGAAAAGACTTGTTCCCCGACCAGCTTGCCTTACTGAAAAAGTATGTTTGTAAATAGACTAGAGAGGGAAAAGCCACTAAATCACAGTAACAAAATATTCAGTGTGTAGAAAAAACATCAAAAGATTATGGGGACAATGGTCACCTCTTCTGTGCTTTGAAGTAATTTATAACTTGTGGGGTAGGTTTTGAGAAAATATATTTGTACACACCAGATTTCAATACTGACATTAAGTGCCTAATTAGCTATCTTTCTGGGGGAGGGTCTTAGGTCTAGGTGTACTTCACAGTGTGCTTGTCACCAAGTTTTTTCAATAATCCAGCCAAATGTAGAGGCTGGAAAAAATTTCCAGACAGTTTGGATAACTCACAGCATCCAGAAGAATCTAGATGTAATGGTACTATCATTTCTCTGACTAGCAGTCTTTCATTTTTTATTGTATCATTCTGCATTAGTTTTTTCCTGTGTATTAACTTGCTTTGAAAGCTGTTGCAAATTGGTTCAAAAAAAAGAGTAAAAGTCATACTTTGGAAGAAGCAAGAGGGAAATATTTGAATTATTCAACTACATGGCAGCAAATATTTAGTTCTGAATACTCCCAAAAGATGCCAATCATATGTAGATACAATGCCTTCAAAACAACTGGCTCCTTAGCTGATTTAAATGGTTGGGTTTACACTAGTACTGCTTCGACCTTTAGAATTAGAAAATTTATGTCTTGCTTTGAGAATCCTGTTTTATTTATATCCTTAGTCTTTTTGAGTACAAACAAAAAGCTTTTATCTAAGAGTAGCTCAGTAAGGTAAATTGCTGACTGTAGGCTAATTAGAATATGTTATTCATGTTCTGACAGTAACCATTGCTTATTGTGCTCAGAAGTGTTGGCTCTGCTGTATGGGATGTTTATCAAGTGTATTTTATTACCTTTGTCAGCCTTGTTAAAAGGTTATGTGATTACTATTCATGATAATTACAACAGACATAATTACTGAAAATTCTTGGTAGATGTTGCAGTGGTTATAGCTTTTTTATAATTGAATGAGTGTAATAACTAATTTGTTTGTATAGATTTAAAGACTTTATCACCATATTTGTATTGCCTGACAAGTATATGGTGACTTTCTTTAATGAGTTGATTTACCTTATGTAAGAATAATTTGGAGTAGTTTAATTTAAAAATGTTTCATTTAAAAGATTTAATTAAAAAAGAAATGAAGTGTTTCTGAGCAATACAAATTGTTCCGGTATGGTGAATAGAGCTGTGATAGACTTCCTTCATGTTTTTATTTAATCTTTTGAAATTTATGGTTTTAATGTTCCAGTTAGCAGCACTAGGAATTATAGTAATGCATTGAAAAGTGTGCTTACTTGTCTGTGTTGAAACCTTGAGATGCAGGTAGAGATGAGAAAAGTTTCTGAAGCTGTCATGGATTAATTTGGAACTGATCTGCAAAGACCAAAAAAATAGCTGCAGGTGGCAAAAGGGCAGATGTTTGGAGCAACTGCATTGAAGACTTCTTTCTTTGTGCAATGGCATTGTATGAAATTTACCTAAAGAGGTGGACAACAGCTTGATCAGGAAAGGAAGGACAAATCCTAAGCATTCTGTTGGCCTGACCTCAGTTTGGGGGAGGTCATGGAGTGGGTCACCTTGAGTCCAGTCACACAGCATGTACAGAACAACCAGGGGAATCAGGGCCCATCAGCTTGGTTTAGGAAAGGCAGATCCTGCTTGACCAGCATCATCTCTTTCTATGAGAGGATGACCTGGTTTTTGGTGAGGAAAAGGCTGTGAATATTGTTTACCTGGACTTTAGGAAAGCCTTTGATGCTGTCTTCCCCAGCATTCTCTTGGTGGAACTGTCTGTTCATGGCTTGCACAGGTGCTTTGTTTCAGAAGAATATCTGGATGGCTGAACCAAGAAGAGTGATGGAGTTAAATCCAGTTGGCAGCCAGGCACCAGCGGTGCTCCCCAGGGCTCAGTATTTGGGCTAGTCCTCTGTAATATCTTTGTTGATGATCTGATGAGGGGGACAAGTGCACCCTCAGTCAGGTTGCAGATGGCACTAAGGTCTGGCTGTGTTGATCTGCTGGAGGGCAGGAAGGCTCTGCAGAGGGATCTGGCCAGGCTGGATCGATGGGCCAGGGCCAGTGGCATTGTGTTCAGTAAGGCGAAGTGCCAGGTCCTGCCCTTGGCTCACAACACCAGGCAGCACCACAGCCTGGAGGAAAAGGAACTGAAATGTGCCCAGTTGAAAAGCACCCGGGAGTGCTGGTTGACAGCAGCTAAACATGAACGAGCATGTGCCCAGGGAGCCAAGAAAGCCAGTGGCACCTGGCCTGTGTCAGCACTAGTGAGGCCAGCAGGAGCAGGGAAGTGATTCTTCCTCTGCACTTGGCACTGGTGGGGCCACACCTCGAGTGCTGTGTTCAGTTCTGGTCCTCTCATTTCAAAAAGGACACTGAGGTGCTGCAGTGAGTCCAGAGAAGGACATTGAGGGTTGGGGAAGTATCCGGAGCACAAGTGTGAGGGAGGAGTGGCTGAGGGAGCTGTGGTTGTTTAACCTGGAAAAAGGGAGGCTCAGGGGTAACCTCTCTTTGTACAACTACCTGAAAGGAGGCTGTAGCCAGCTGGGGCTCAGTTTTCTCCCAGGTAAAAGGTGATAGGACTAAAGGAAATGGCCTCAGGTTGCTTCAGGGGAGCATTAGGATATTAGGAAAAAATCCTTAATGAAAGGGTTGTCAAGCATTGGAAAAAGCTGCTCAGGGAAGTGATTGATTCTCCATCTCTAGAGATATTTAAAAAACCTATAAATGTGGCACTTCAGAGGGATGTGGTTCAGCAGTGGCTTGGCAGTGCCGGGTTAACAGCTGGACTTGATGATCTTAAGGTCTTTTCCCACCTAAATGATTTTATTCCCAGCACTCTCCCTGTCTGTAACGCCTTTGCAAGCATCTTCTCACTCCTGTGCAGATGACAATGAAGTGGGTAGTTTCTAAGTTGCAGCAAATTTTGCTCTAGTTTGCTGCTGAAGCTTGCTAGTCTGCCTCTTCCTCTGCATGCCACCCTCTGGAGGGGATTTTTGCCTTAACCTGTGCCTTGGGAAAGGAGCTGTCCTGTTATAGCTAAGGGATCAGTCTGTGGCAGTAAACTTTGTAGGAGTAAAGCACTTTGTGAAACTGCTTGAAGGTAGACAATTATTTGAAGTAATTATCCCAGATTTTCCTTTCTTCTTACAGTGTAAATAGAATTTTGTTTTGAGGGAGAAGTATTGCAGATATGGCAATTATTGCAGGAGCATCAGTGCTCTTCTAAATGCTTAAGTATTAAATGTCACAAAGAATTTCACAAATACTTAGTACTTCTTTGAGAATGCATTTATCAAGAACTTTGGAAGAGATGTGATTTTCTTCAAAATTTGTTTTCTTTCATAGGTACAAGAACTGACCAAAGAGTGGACTAACAAGTGGAATGAGACTCAAGATATTCTGAAAGTAAGGCAAATTAAATTTCTTCTTGCCATTTGACCTAGCCTTATTTTTTTCCTTAAAAAAAAAAAAAAAAGTTCTTTTTCTAAGTCATCTTCTTTCGCTCAGCTTCTTGTGTTATTCACCATAGTGACCCCACAGTGCAAAACAGTTTCTCTCTAACAAATCTTTAAATTGCTGAATGGTTTTATTGATTTACAAATGCAGAAAGCCTGGGCCAGGGACAAGTGGATCCCTCATATCCTTGGTAATTGTGTGGTATCAACAAGACCTGTGAATAATCACTTATTATCTTACATTGGGTATCTCAGTGGATGTAGTGTATAGTAGATATGGATTTTCCATTTTTCTGGTGAGATTTTATATTGGTATTTGGTGCATGAATAAGGCGGCAGTCTGAGGTTATATTTTAACAGGCTACTTGATGATTCCATGCATTTGTACAAGCACATGTGTGCATGCACACATACACAGAGGAATAATTCCCACAAGTTGTTTTTTAACATGTTAACTGATATTTTTGTTGCCAAATGTTTTAACTTCTGTTAAATAAAGATTTTGAAAATTAAGCTTAATTTTTCAGGATTTGCTGAACATAACTTGTTTGTAGTGCAATTCAAGCTAGCATTTAGAAGTAATTTTTTGATTCTCCATATCACTGATCTCAAACTTGATTTTTCTTTTATCATTTTTCTGGTTTCTTAATTTTTTTTCTTCAAGTCCACCACTGTCTTTGATGTGACTTCCACATGAGTTGAATGGCTCTGTGCTTAAAAATAAAAGTAAAGCACATATAGCAGAGAGAATGGAGCAGGGTTGGTAACTACTTAGCAGTTGGCATGACAGAATGGACTGTTTAATGTCTAGCTGGATACTGAACTGGGAATTATTAATTGCATATTCGTCAGAGATGTTTGGCTACATCTTTATGTTATTTTGTTATTTTGAAGCATCTATGCATACATAAAACTTTGTTAATTCTCTCTTTGTTCACGTGTGGATAGGGAAGTCCATTGTCACATATAGCGTTTGTGAATTTTGGTCAGTTGTGGAAGTGAACATTATGTTGCATGTGGGAAATTTTGAAAGCTCTGTGTTGGAAATGCACTGATTCATGCACATAAATTGTAGAATCAGAGGAGATGTTAACTGAACAGCACATATAAACAAGGGAAAACTGCCTTTGTAAACACTCGAATCTAAAGGACTTAAACACAGAAGCTGTAATTTCTGATTTTCTAATACTGAGTTTTTCAGCATGATTCTTGCAGCTTCTGTATGAACTGCACTCTCATAGAATGGTATTTGAGTGTATGAATATACTTTATATTCCACTTTTGGGTTAAAGGCAGTGAATTAAACTTTCTTTGTCCCAAACACCCTGAAAATCTGCAACAGATTTCTTAGTTGTACTGTTCTATTTTATGCCATTTCACTGAAGGTATCCATATTTTTATTCACTTCTTGTTTAATGATTTGTGAAATCGCTGACAGCATATGAGTGGGAAAGGACTTTCTGGAAGTTTGCCAGGCTGAATCACTGAAAGCAGATTTTAAACTTTAAAGAGCAGTGGTGTTTTTTGTTATGGATTCTCTGTGAGTTCACTGGGGTTTTTGTTTTGTCATTTATGTCCCTCCCTTGCACACAGAGACCATACATGTTGTAATTTGTAAAAACAGATTGTCTTGGCACTCTGAGAAGTGAGATTGTCTTTGTATGTCCACATCACTGAAGTCACACCTGCCACTTTCCCCATGCCATAATTCAGTAATTTTCAGGACATTCTTCATTAAGGTACTTAGAACTTCATGTTTGTATTATATTTAAAACTTTCTTTCCCTTGCCTCCCCTGGCTTTGCTATCCTGAGATAGCTGGTGCCTTCCAACTCCTGGCCTGCAACAGGCTTGGAGAATTAAAAACCATTTGCTTTTCAGTTTCTAACACGTTTTGCTTCAAATCTTACAGGCATTGCATCTTATTGCATCTTATGCCTGCAAGATGCAAGTGCACTTGTTTGTAGCTGAATGGGATTCCCTACTTTATTGTATGTAGTTATTCTTTTTTGTACTAAATTCTAAATATTAAAGTTCACATGATTTTGAATTGTTCTCACAGGCTGATGGGAAAATCTGTTAATGTTTAAATCCAAAATAATTGAAAGGATTTTGCATAATCCTTGTAAAATACAAGTAAGAATCATGGGGCATGCTGGTGTCTTCCACTAGATCAACAGATAATTTCTGGAAAAAGTTACCTGGTTTTCAGTGAATACAGTGCTTTCATCAGGCAAAGATGCCTGACAAATAAACAGTGTTTTGCAAGGAATATTTCCTGAAATTTTTTTCCCCTTGCCTGTTATTTTGAACCTTGTTTAAAATTAGACCAGCAGCATCTGAATGCTACCTTGAAAATAATTCACAGAGAATGGAAAATACAGCTTTCCATTTTTACTTTCCAGCTAGAAAGTACCAAGGAACAGAAAAATCCATGTGAAGGCAGGTTTTGATAAAAAGTATTTGGCAGCTTGAAATTCAATTTTTCTAGTCAGCACTGTGCCATATGTGCAGCTGACATGTGCATCCCAGTATTCTTCCTTGTTTCTGTTGGTAGCTTTTATCCCTTTTGACATTTGTGCATACTTAACCTGAAGTTATGTTTTTCCATCTTTAGACTGAGTATGTTGAACTATCCTATTTGCAAATGTTGTCAGTTTTGGGTTTGGGGTAATGTGCAGTGCTGAATGCCACTATCAGCTGTGAACATCTTGTGTAGTCTCTCATTCTGTTGATGATAGGTTGGACAGATCTTGGGCTGGGGGTTGGTAGCACTGGTAGTGTGCTCCTTTTCTTTTGTGCTTTTGGAAGAATCCTTTTGGAGGGTGACTGTAGGTGGCTTCCTCTGGAGTCTGAATTATTGTCAACTCACACCTAAAGCCCATATCTTCTCATTTTCTCTATTCAAAGCTTAGGACACTGCATACATCAGGGTTTAATTTTGTGCTGATTCTGTATATTGTGTAGCATGGCAGGTTCTTGGTGTTGTTCTGCCTGAAGTGCCAAGCTTGCTTATAGTAGTGATGTTTGTTTTCATCCTTGATCTTCTCACTGTAATACAAACTGACACTCTAACCTTAGTATTACAGTGTCACCTGTCCTTGTTTTTAATAAAAGCAAGGATATTTGAATGCTTAATAAATTTAATAAATATGTGGACGATGCTTCACCATTGGTAAAATACTGCATCAGAGCCCAAAGTGGTAGTGTTTGGTTTTAAGTCCACAGGCTTTGGGTTATTTCTCTAAATGTCATCAAAGAGTTGCACCTTACAGAGCAGTGTTGCTTTACATTGCTTCTCTGTCTTCAGATGTCTTGCGACCTCAGCATTTAACTGGAGCATTTCGCTTTCATCTCAAGCTCATTGGATCATTGTGTGAATTTTTTTTTGCCTTCTTCTAATGTTCTTTCATATACATTCCCAAAAAGAAGAGGAGGAGGGAAGAAATCCTGTTTGCTCTTTTCCTTAGTTTAGTCCTTTTTGTACTGTTCTGCTAAAGATCAATTACGGGATCCAAGATGTTAGGCTAACCTATCCAACTTTTGATTTTTTCTCTTAATTGGTAATTTAATGAATTGGTATGAAACTTCTTTTGATGTGACTGCTTTATTTGACTGCATATGTTGTCATTCTCCAGAGATGATTTTTTTTTTTTAAGTGTCACCTTTTTTTTTGTCATCCTTTGTGCGTGTTTCATTTTTTTTCTCTAACCTTTGGCAGCTTTTAGATTAATCTTTTTAAAATGTGCACTCCTTTATATGATTCTCTGCTGGTTTTTCTTCCCAACTTTCTTTTAAATTTCTCTCTCTTTTTCTGTTTATGTAGAAATTGGTATGACTTTGAGCTTTTGCCTTTTTAATGTATGTCATTTGTAGCTAGTGTAAAGGTATTTGAATGCTGTTTTAAAAATTATTTTTAGTTTGAAGTAGATTTAAAGTTCCCTTTTATTTGCTTATCCTGTTTGATTCTAGCCATGTCATTAGCTTTGTGTGTTGATAGTCAGCTGATGTCAAAGGATGTAGAGGGATCTATCATCAGAGTCTATTAAAGGACAAGGGGTTTTTTGTGTGTGTGTGTGCCTAATTCGTGTGATCAATAGTTTAACTTGTCACTACTTCAGCTGGCTTTGTCCTGTTGGATTTAGTGACACCACCTCACTTGCATCAATAATTCCGCTGCAGCACTTTACCACATGGTGTGCAAATACGTTATTGAACATTGTTTACTGATGATTTGATTATTCTTTTTCTTTTTTGTGCTGTTTATGTTATATCATGCCTCTTTTTGGGGAAAATTAAATACCCTTGACTTGCCACGATGAATAAATACATATTAATACCAATTATTTTGGTGGACATACTCATCTACGCAGGGGAATTTTCTTTCTTTAGGAGTCTTGGCTATATGCAGCAAAGACACTAGGAGACCAAAACTCAGAGCAGCTGTGTTGCTCATTATGAGGTGTAGATTAGGGTGACACAAGCAAATATATTTTATTTTAACAGTTTGCTTTCCATGGTGGCTTGCATACCATAGTGAACCCTGTCAAGAGCAGTTTGTTGTGTTCTATATAAATGTTGCATTTGTCTACATTTATTTTCATAGCCAGATAATCTTTAAGCCACATTTGCTGAATAGTATTAAAACACTATTGTCTCAGTTCTTCTGCCTGAAACGCTGGGCATACATCACCATTTTGCTGTTTTATGTCTTGTTGTTACTACCTGTTAACTGTGACCCACTTGTCTGCTTTTCCTCTTCTCATTTGTGTTGTGTTCTACCCCAGTGTGTTGCGCTTTGCTGAGCATTTGTTTTCTTCATTCTTTCATATCATTGCTGTAACAAGCTCACTCCTCAGGTGAGAAGTGCTGTCAATTAGCACCTTCTGCTTTCACCTAAAATTCTAGTGTCTACTTCCACTTTTGATGGCAGCAGGGTAGAGGAGTTGTAGAAGCTCTTGGGCTTCTGAAAAACAAACTCTAGGACTTCTAAAAAGTAAATAGGCTTTAATCCCGCCCTTTAGAAGTGGGTTACAAAGACGTCTGATCACATGCCTGTGGAGAACAGGTTCTAAAATTGGTTCTATTTACAGGTCAAATAAAAAAAAAGGTGTTACAAGACTGGTGTGCATCTGTATATAAAACAATATCTACATGATACTGCATTTAAGCCATTCACAGGTTTGGCATATGTGTTTATTTGTATGTTTGGCAGGAATTGTTTCTAAGGTTTTTTCTGTTTCAGTAAGTGAAAAATTTTTGTAAACTTGTTGATAGTTAGACATATTGGTGTTGCATTTTGGTTATAATGTCTGTTGTCGGCAGTGTTTGAAGCATATTGGTCTATTTCTAAAGGGAGAATTACATCTGTACTTCGACTTGAACAAACTTATTTGATATTGTATAACTTCTTTTATCATCTGTTTGTATTAGAAGACTCTTATTGCATGCTTCCAGTTTTTGTATCCTTTCTAAAAGCTGTCATCTGCTTGAATTTTTAAGAGGTTTAAACATCTCTGCAAAATTAACACAGGATTGCACAGCTGTGAAGCTGGCAGAAAGAGTTTAAGTCAGATGTTACTGCTGAATTTGTTTTATGTTAGAAAAGTTCATAGAATACACCGAGTACCAACTCTGTTCCTAGGGATATTGGTATTCTCAACAATTGTCCTCCAGCAATTATGCAATATATGTTCATTTATCAAACTGAATTTATATGAAAAGAAAAATGGACATTCACATTAAGTAGTCTCCTATTAACATATTATGTTTAATAGAATTGCCTTCAGCTGGCTTGTGAGTACTGTGCAGAGGAAAAGATATTATGAAAGTTTTAAGAGGGATGATGTTAATTATTCTTGTTTTTCTTGGTCACTAATCACTCAATAAATGAAAATAGCATCTTTTGTCTAGAAGCCTGTTTAACTGTGGTTTTGATTTCTTGCACTAGATGTCACTGCAGATACAATAATCAAATTCTTCTGCATGCTTAATTTGGTCTTAATTCAGATATTTTGAGGGAGAATGATTTGCAATATCTTGAATTTCATTGCTGTTTGCATCCGCTAAAATAAGTTTATGAGAATGCCAGAACATTGCTTTGGGAGCAAGTCCTGAAGAACCTGAGGAACTGTTCTGACAAAAATACTTCTAAACAACAGTTCACAGTTGTAATGCACTGCACAGTGATTATATTCATTAAGATTTATTGCAGTTACTTTTCAGTGCATTTTTCAACCCTCTTTTTCAACTGACAGTGTATCTAGAATGTTTGAGAAATTTAGCCAAAGCCTTTAAAATATATTTATTTTCTTAAGTTTGTATCCTTGATATTTCAGAGATGTTTCCGAGAGAGGCAATATCTTTTATTTTCTCAGGTAATACGGTTGAGAAGGCAAACAGGCTTTTGGACATTGAGATCTTTCACCAGGCCACTTCTGCTAATCCACTAATCCACTTTCACTGGATATTGCAGTTGAAACACCAGTGGCAATGATATGCAGTTTCTATTTATAACTAGTTCTTTTAACATTTTTCTCTTGATTAATAACTTCTGTAGATTTATAATTGAGTTTCAGTACATGGAAATTTAATAAGTTTGTTTGGTTTTTTCATCTTTTTAAAGAAAGTTGTCTAGCAAAGAAGTGTTTACTGTTCTTGGTCCTTTTACATTATTTACCCACAGCACCTGCCTCATGAGCAGTGATGAGTAATATCAAGTTTAGCTCTCAATTTTATTAGGATTTGTTTTATTACACCTGGCCTTGTGCATTTATTTCCCAAGTGTAGCAGTTACTAACAGTGGTTATGGTTAAAACATCATCTATTCTGGTCAGAAGATTTCTTCTTTGGAATTTGAGTTTGGATAGAGATTATCCAAATATGATTTGTTTTACCTTAGAGACCTTTTTTTTTTCATAGTATATGACTGAACAGATACCATTATTAAGTGATGATTATTACTTTACCTAAGTAAGTTTGTCTGTCTCAGCCTTGGTTTGCTGTTGTTAGAGCATGAAAAAAGTACTGGACTGGGAACTGGTGCTACTTACCTACTGTAGCTCTTTTCCTCACAGAAGCAGTATTGAAAGGGTCCCAGCCACCTGAGGAATGCTGAGTGCAGCAGTCAAAAGTAGATTTCAAAAGGAGTAATTGTCTGCTTTCAAGTCTTTCTGCCACCTGTGTTCATCTGATTAAGAACTCTCCTTTTTCTCTTGCAGATGCTATAGCTGCTTGTGATGCCTTTGTGGTGGACTGACCACTTTTCACTTTCAGTTTCTGCTAGAAAGTTATGATCAAGAGATGCCTAATGCTACTGATTGGTTTTTGTTTCAATTTTAAACTGTTTTTTCCACTTGTCACCAGCTGGGCCATAAGAGAAGCACAACTGGGGGCTACAGTTTCTGAGCTCACCAAGTACTGATTAAGCCAGGGTTGAACAGTTTGGTTGATAAGGCTGTGCATTTCAAAAGAGCCCTCCAGTGTCTAGGAGTAGCCATATTACCAAATATTTCACTGCCCTCCTCCTCCTTCCAAGTGGGACCCTGCATTTGTAGTTTATTCAGGCCATGCTTAGCTTTAATGCATCACTAGAGCTTGTAGTGGTTTTCAAATGAAAGGGAGTCAAAATGGGTTGCTTTTGAAATCCTTTCTACAGCTCCTCCTGGGTATTTGTTCTACTTTCCTATTAATTATCTTGTGCCAGGAAGGTGGTCTAAATTGAAATCAGTGGAAGCTCCTGAAAGAAGAAGAAATACATCCTAAAAACTGTTTCTCCCAAAGGATCAGCAGAGAAGTATTAAGAGAGAGAAAAAATGCAAATTTCTCTTTAGATTTGGCTATGGGATGGGAAAGAAGTATTCCAACATCAACAGTTTGGATGAACCCCAAATTTATATCTTCCTCACAAAGGAGCTGTTTCTAATGACAAAGTGATATGAAATGCTGGAACCATTTTTTTCTGCTGGTGGTTTTAGCAGTATATTTAGGAGTTTAATGCTGTGTGATTCTGATACCTTTGAGTGTATCGTACTGTTGTGCATCTGACTTTGCATCTTAAATGGCAGCTGGGCATTAGCCTCGATTCACAGTCTTAAACACAGGTGGCAGCACAGCCTGTGGTGTTGCAACCAGTCAAGGATGTGCATCTAATTATGCATATTCCTCTGCAAAAGTCTTCACTGTTGTGTTGCTAGTCCTGAAGTCTGTTTTTTCTCCTTGGTGGTTGTTGCTTGCTAGTATGCATAGTCCTTCTTCCTCCTCCAATTCCGTTCAATAGCATGGGTTACATGTTGATCCAGAGGCAGGAATTCACAGATTTAAAGCAATCTGTTACTTTAGAATAATCTCTACAGAAGTAGAGATGAATATCTAGGTAAGCAGAACTCTAGATAAGTGAAGCACTTCATTCTCCTATTGCCCCAGAAACGTGCAAAAAAATAGCAAAATAGCTTTTAAAATTAATAAATGTGTTTGCTATGAGCCTAGGAGTTTTTTTCTCTCTATAATTTCCTGACTCATTTATCATCCAGCTTTAGCAACAAATAAGGTAGGAGTCCTGTAGATAATAGTCCACTGCTTTCTTGATTCATTCCCAGAATAAAGTCTATGAAATAAATTATTTACAGGTCCTGTAGAAAATACATTGTCATGTAATTAAAGGCTGTTTCGTAATGCATATGGAAGAAGAGATGAATGAAAATAGCCTGTCTCTTTGTCTTCCAACCAGGCCTTTTCCCCTTTTTAGCTATCAGCATGAAGAATACTGAGGGTGGAGTTGCTGTTTCCCAGCTGGGAGGTATAATATCTCCTGCTCAGTAGCTCAGTAATGGCAAGAAAAGCTTTGTTCTCTGCCCCAAATGTCAGTGTTGCTGTATGCAGACTTACTTGCCCTTTGTGTGTCCTCAGTGTGTTCACACGTAGGAGACTCTGAGGCCTCTTTCACTTGGGACAAACCAAATTTGCTCTGGGTGCCTTACTTATTGGAACAGAAGAATAGCTTTCCCTTAGATCAGGCTAGTGGGGATGGGAACCAGCCTGCAGCAGATGCTCCAGCATGAAAAATAGAAGCTTTGATGGTTTAAGTTTTATAAGCCACTGGAAAACAGGATTTTACAGACTAGTGTCCAGAAAGCCAAAATAGTAACCTCTGCTTACAATTAGCCAAATCCTGCAACTCTATTCAGGGGATTTTTCTCAGATGTCAGAAGTAGTTCTGTCTGTGCAAAAAAGTCTGAGGTGTTAAGGAGCAGCCATTTCAGCTTAAGTTTGTTGTTGGAATTCCAGGAATGAAGGCCAAGTTTCCTGAAAAATTGGATATGCTAAGGCTTCTTAGAGAAATCCTTGCAGCACATTAAATGTAGAGGTGCTTTGGGGTGCCACCACAATAGTAGGGTTTCTGTATATTAGTAGCCAGCTGTATGTCAGCAGTGAGCACGTGGCAATCTGTTCCGAGAGGGAAAGAGAAATAACGAAAAATTGAGAGGGTAAGCTGACCTCATGAGACTGAGAACTGCTCCTGTAATTTCCTTATTCTTTACATCATTCATTTTCCATCATTTTAGCTTCACTGTCTTAGCAGTTGCTCATTTAAGCAGTTCTACATTCTTCATTGGCCTTTTTGGCTGGTGTTCATTGCAGAGAGCAATTGATGCCTCTCTGGGCTGCTGCAGGAGCACCTGCATTTTCACAGTGAGCTGCTCACAACAAAACTGCAGTCTTCTGATCTTGCTTTTTGCAGACTCTTCAGTTGGCATCTCTTGCTTGATGAGGGTGCTGTGATCTAATGCTCTGGGAAATGGGGGGAAAACTGCTTAGGAAGTTTCTGCAGTGGTGGTTCTCTTGGTAGTTTTGGATAGTAGAAGTTTCTTTGTCTCAGAAGAATGAAGTGTCTTACCTCTACTAAACTTTTTGTTTGAAATGCACTGAAACCAGTACAGCCAATAGTATAGTGTTAATTCTTTGTTCTGTTATCTAGAAGGAGAGGACACAGTAAGAGTTTGTGCCTTACCCAGCATCTATATGCGCAAGTAAATCAATATCCCCTTTCGTACTTGATGGCTATATAAATAATTTATTGCCTATAAAAGAGCATTATTTTTAATTTTCAGAAATGGTTTATTGAAGTTCCAGGATAGTCCCAAACGTAACTTTGGCATGTGCACTAGTTATAAAGCAAACACCTCCACTGATGGTGTGTTCCAGATCTCCTGGTCTCTTAGCATTGCCTCCCAAATAGCATGTACTACTATTGAGGCTAGTGATTGAAAATTTATTTTGATATTCCAGAAGCCATACCTGTGTCAAACTGAGATAAAACATGGGGTAGAAATTTGATATTGTATATGCAGCTTTATAAAAAACTGAAGCTTTTTAAACAGACATCCACTAAGAAGAGGAGCAGCTTCACTGATACAATACAGAGCAAAAGAGTTTTTCCTACTTTAATATGTAGGCTGTCACTTCAGTGAGAATCTCAAACATTTCAAAGTTGTTTTCTTGGAACACTTTTTTTTTTTAACCCTGGAATTGTTGGTCACAATTAGACACCATGGTATTGTTTTCAGCTGTTAGCGTTCTGCCTTAGCTGATCTGTTTATCGTAAGTATTTTTAAGGGAGCCAGTCTATAGAACAAGAAGGGTGTTCATGTAACCACTTTTCATCCAAAACATTGCAAGCTAAATACTCACCTGTGCTTATTCCTTTACCTTTTAAGGAAATATAACTAGTAAGCCCAAACCAAATTTCCATCTTTTGAAATATTTTTTTTTACTCCTCTCCTACCTCTTGTTCCTCTTGTCCATACACTAAATATTTTCTCATACTTGGGAGTGAAATTTCCTTGTTCCTCTTTTAGTTCTTTGAGCAATATTATGCATAGAGAAATCTTTTTCCGCTTTCAACCTTCTTATCAATAACTTCCCTAATGCTGGCATGTCTAGTGTTTCTTGACATCCATTTCCAGTATTTTCTTCTATTGGGAGGTTACTATGTATATGCTAATTGTCTAGAAAACTAGTGAAGAGGTGTCTGTCTATCTTCTGAATGGCAATGCAGCATTCAAAAGTAAGGACTGGGTCTGTTCCATCTCTTCAGCCTTTGGTAGTTTAAGCCCCCAATGCAAGTGTGAAAAGCTCTTGTCCACAAAAATCAGCTCTGTTACCTGGTGTGCAACAAACCAATAATTACACACTAGAGAGAGACATTGAACATTTATTTCAGAGTTGAACAACCCTGGGTGCCTGGTGGTATTTCACAAATGAAGCACACCAGCTGTCAGAACTTGTTGCTATTTATACATTTTAACAAACAAAGGAATTAGTGTACACTGGCTACAAGTCACCTAGTTATTGTATTAATTGGTATTCCCTCTTCTGTTGGTTAATGATTCTCTCACTTCCCATGTGAATTAGTGTGTATGCTCAGGCTTTCTCTTCTTTTGGGTCTGTGGATTTCTAGGGTTGGTGATTGTGATCTGCCCCTGCCGAAATAACCATTTACCCAGTCGAAGCTGATTTCAGCACAACTGGTGAGTTGGTTTATTAGTTTCTTTCTTATCTTGGAACTTCTGCCATATGTCCTTGTGACCCATAAATTTTGCATTCTCTGGGCCCACTATAAGTGGTACATCCATCTTCCCAAGGTTTGTTAACTTCCTCCTAGGTCTGAGATCACTGAAGCATGTCCAGCCCTAAACCTTAGCTAGGCAGTTTTGCCAATGAGAACTTTGTTTTTCTAATATGTGGACATCACTTAGAGCTTGTTTGCTGCTCTCTGATTTACAGGTTGAATCTCCCTTCTTGTTGAATAGTCTTGAAAGTGTAACAAAGATTTAACATTAAAGGACATACTTCCTAATGAAAATTTTACACATTCCACATTTTTCAGCACTCTGAACTCTGTTGCTTCCAGATATTTTTTCTGTCTCTTGTAGATTTTTCCATTTGGTCCATAGAAAGATTACTTTATTATGCAGGATTTTTTCTTCTGTTACATACTTTTTCCTCTGAGTATGAAAATGTTACTGAGATATAGTATGAACCCTGACAATCTAACGTAACTTAATATCCTTCTGTTTCCACTACAGTCTTTCCAGAAGGACATAAAAATGTCTTGTCAGCTGTGATTGTCTCATCCAACAAGAGTCTTGTTAAAGAGAGTACAGATTCAGTTTTATTTGTTGGAGGGTAATGGGCTAGTGTTTCAGGTTATCCCTATTTTAGGTACTGAAGTATCAGTTAGTGCTTGAAGATATTTTAGGTGTCTAATTCCCATCTGAAGTGCATTTGGCTGTATGAATATCTTAAAAACACAGGGTTCAGACAGAATTCTGTGGGGCATTTGCTTTTTTCTTTTCTCAAGCACAACTTCCTTCTGTGTGAAAGAAGTCTCATTGTTTTGCAGGAACTTTTTCAGCAAAAGACTTGTGGTTTCAGGCAGCATCTGGCCTAGTAACAGTTCATCCATGAATATAATTTCTATGTCTGGAGTTTTTGCCTTTATGCAGATACAGAAAACATAATTAGGACTAATTAATCCAAAACAGACCAGACAAGAACTTAATCATCTTCAAAATGTCAGCTTCTGTAGAATTTTTTGTTAAATATTCACATTTAATTTCTTTCAAAGTCTTATTTGCAACATCTAGACAAACTGTGGCTGAAGTATTTGTTCTGAATGTGTTTAATTCAATTATCAGCTTTTCTCTATGGTATGTGTCTGTTAAAAAATATCTTCCTGAACAGACACTGCTCTAAACCCTTGACTGTCAAAGGCTGCGAGTTTATTTTTGTTTTCCACTGTTTTTCATTGCCCCTTGTTGTTTTTATTTTGTTGCTGTGTTCACAGAGCATAAGGAAACAAATCTGAGATGCGTTATGTTTCAAAACATCAGGAACAGTGTTTCAACTTATTTGCAGCAATCCAAAGGTGCTCAGACCTTTGATTATCTGAAGAAGCAGTTTGATGCTATAAGGAGTGAAATTGGTTTATTACCTGCCCTTGGAAGTCTCTTAGCATCCTCCTTCATTTGCATTCCTGAGCTCAGGTTACAGTATCAGACTTATACTTTTGACCAGATAATGGCATGGTCAGCACAAGGATTTGACAAGGTGGTGGATGGAGCTCTGAGCAACCTCATGTAGTTGAAGTTGTCCTGTGAGGGTCCCTTTCAACCCAAATGCTTCTATGATTCTACAGTAGCAGGCCAGAAAAGCTGCTGATGTGACTCATGAAAAGAACATACTTGAATCTTCTGAAAAGTGATGATTTGTCTGTCTTGGTTTTTTCTGGTTGAATATGGAGATGTTTGTTTTCAAGAAGAATTTCTGGTCAAGGGAAAGAATTCAAAATCTTATCTTCAAGGCATGATATGAAGTTTGGTTGCTCTAAGGAACAAGATAAGCTATCCAGAAACTTAAAAAAACCCAGTCAGGATACCCGATTGTGCATTATGTTTTGCACAAAGGAATGGCATGTCCATAGTTGTCTGGGTTGTTTGCCTTTTTGTTTGTTTGTTTGCTTGTTTGTTTGTACGCTTTTTCTGGTTTTTTTTCTCCCCCAAGTGGGATCAGCCTGTCATTTATGCTTCTGCAGCTCCTCTGGTGACAGCTTTTTGATGAGAACTGAGAAAACCAGACTTTGAAATATTGATATGCCAATTGATCTGCAGAATTGGTTAATTTGCTAGTTTTGTGCTGCAGGGATACTCTGAATTTTGGGGAAAACAGTAAATCTTATACTCAGGCAGACTGTCACATAACCAAGAATTATCTGTGTGAAAGAAGAGAAGCATATAGTTTCAGTTTTCTGGTGTTCATTTGAGTTGTTAATTGGCCCTTAATAAGAAAACACAGATCTATTTGTCTTTTTGGTTGCGTATCCCAACTTTGCAAGGAAAGCTTTTTCCATTGAGAAGTGCAGCTGATGATGTGCTAAGTATGGAGTCATGCTTTTGAGCAGCTGAAATGTAGATGTTTGAAGTGCTCAGCTGGTTTACAACAGCCTGCCTGCCAATTGCCTCTAACAGTCTTTAATTACGTGATCACCTTGCTGTCTCTTATTATTTCTTTCTCTGGTTTCAGTCAGTGGAGATTTGGCTGCAAAATCCAACATGGACTGGTGGAAGGAAGGAGGCCATGGTCTGATTGACCTTGGTGGGTTCCAGAGTTACAATCATATATAGGGAACATAACAGAAAGGCAAAGGAGAATTTTAAGGTTAAGATTCTATTAACCCATGGAAATTGTATCTTACTGTATCCCTAACCCAGGGAAATTTGAGAGTGTTTCCTCCTGAGGAATTTCCTTTTGGCCATTTTACTTTCAAGTTGTTAGTCTCTTAAGACCTAAATTGATTAGCTGAATTTAAACAGTCATTAATACTCTTAATTGAAATATGCCTGGGAGAGAATTTGGTTATATTTGGTTTTATGTTTAAATCTCTGTAGTTTTGTCTAAGTATAAGCTACTTAACACAGTAAATGTAATGGTTTTCTCTATTAATAAAATAACATATTTAAACATTAAATGCCATAGATTGCTTTTGGTAAAGTAATATCAAAGTTTGTCCTGGTTTCAACAAGTAGCTTTTGTTTATCAGTGATCTTATTGGTCTTAATACACCTGTCACCTTGTTTTCATTAGGAAAGGATGTATTGTACATGTTAAATTCAAGGTTACTTCCGCGTCACATAGTCCTTTTTGACAGCATTTTTGAAAGAAATTTTTCATGTGTTCCTGATAGTTTATGATAATGAAGCATTTAAATTAATATTTCAAATATCTTGTCTGCTTTTTGTTCAGATGGTTAGATTTAGACTTATTGTGAGGTCTTCTTTCACTTCTGAAATCATGAAACTTGGTGTACTGTGTGCCTCAAAGGCTTAGGAATGAAAGAGGGGATTTATTCTCCATCTGTTATGGCTGGTGCTATTCACTTGTCAATCATTGTAAGTCATTAAAAAGTGCTCTGTTTTACACCATATCAGTGCATTAATCCTCTATTTTGAGGTCATTTACATAGTGGAATGAATCACCTCCAGTAGATCTATAGTTTTGAGGTGCAGTAGTACCTGTCAGGAGTCACTGAGAATTCAGGTGAGAGACAAGGCTGCCATGATACACAGCATTTGCACACTCATGTTTTCAAACCCAGTAAGGTTTTAAAAATAAAATAAAGCTTTTCCACTGAGGAAATAAAACTTGCCTCATTTCTTACAGTATGCAAATACAACAAATACCATACCTCCTTTGTGATAGTTCCTCTTTTATTGTTTTATATTAGCTAACAAAAAGTATTTTCATGAAGGTTTTTGTCAGAATGCAAAAAATACTATCCAAATTAAGGTTCAGATCAGATAGCAAAATGCAATTGTCAGTGGTTGCTTCTTGAGCTTTGGGTAGATTGCTTTGCATTCTTCCCCTAAAAGTACAGCAGGTTTGCATCTTTTAAGGAAGGCTTATTTTCTTAAATTGTTGGCAAAACTGTGCTAGTTCCCTTTCATTGATTCAATGGCCCTAATTTTTAAAAATACTCAAATATGGCAAAACTGCAATCTGCCAAGAAAGCCATAATGTACTGTAGTCTAGATTACATAGTACAGTGCAAGAGATTCCTCCCTTCTGAATTTTTCAATTCAATTTTTGGTGAATGTACCAAAAAAAGCGACAGGAACTTTACCCTTCAGTCAATATTTGGGATGTCCGTCTTGGCTATGAAATATGATTTCAGTAGTCTTGTTTTTTATTAGATATGATAATTCTTTTGGCCTTGATATGAGGGACTCATGCCAGATTATAGATATCTCTGTATAGATTGCTTATATTTATTTTTTTTTTTTAAGGACACTTCCCTTTAATTCAATGGTACCTATTTCCTGTGACTATATTTCTGTATTTCTACTCCTGTCATCTTGTCCTTTCCCCTTATTTTGTGTTTATCCTCTTTTTCAACCTAACTTTTTAAAGGCATCTGTATGTGTGATTCATTATTGTGTATGTTTGAAATTGAGGTCATTGTATTGCAACTACAGCTGAAGCTTTTGGTATCCTCTTATGTTGTCCTTTAAAGCAGTTTAATTACTGTACTGGGCTGTTGCAAGTTAGAATGACTTGTTCATTTTCATTTTGTTATTAAAATTGTGAAATGAACTGTAGTTTCATTACATGTAATATAAGGATGGGTAACATAAAACATGGGCATTTCCTGTCTATCTTCTGCCTTGTGATCATTTGACTAGAAATGATTGAATTTAGAAAATTCAAGCCAATTCAAGCCATTGACTGTGTATAATTATACAGTTTTTATATCTGTATTTCTATATGCTTATCTTGTATAGTATTAATGATAGAATTAGATTTTAATTTTTAGATGAGATCTGTTTCACTGGAATTAGAACAAAGGGAAGATGTTTTAATAGGAAAAGTTCAGTTTCTCCAGCTGAGTTTACCTGCTTTACAAAAGAATAGTATCACAAATCCTGGTCACTGTATGATGGACACCAGTTGCTAATGCTTTTGTGCCAGCTTAACGCACCAATTACTTTATGCTTTGGGTACACAAAATCAAACTGATAGTTTTTAAAGGGCACTTTATCCTGTCTTTTTGTAATATCCTTAAATGTTTGCCTTGAGATCAAATGGAATATATTTTTTATGATTTGTGACCTTTTAATAGGCCTTTAATTTGCATTAGAAGCGTCACATAAGTGACAGCTTGTGTTTTCTTTAACTGACCTAGTAAAACCTAGCACATAATGTCTGGGAAAGAAGGTAAGGATCACACCTTCATCAATTTCCAGAAAAGGAATTATAAACTGTTCTCAAAATAAAATGAAGGGAAAATAATTTGCTAAAATATTACCCTGTGGAAATAAGCATTTAAAGCTAAATGCAAATGTTAAATTCAGAACTGTTGCTCTGACTTATGTTTGTTATGCTGAAGTGAATTGTGGAAGGACTCTAAAACTTGGCTGACACTGCCTTCTGAACAGCTTATATTTGCTGGACTAGTAAGGAGAATTTAATTTGCTTTTCTTGAGAAAACTTCTTTGAAATGGTGTCTTTTTTCTGCCATGTCTTTCAAAATCATAGTTATAACTCTCTGTAAATCTCTTTGGTTTAAAATAGTAATTTCCTATTTAATGAGTATTTGTCATGTTCTCTGTAGTCTGTGATTTTTTCTTGAGCTGGCTGATCCTGGTTTGTCTGCTCAGTGTGTGCTGGATCTAGTTCTATTTAACAGCAATCCCTGCTAGAAACATCTAGATCCCTGTTTCTCATGTTGGTGATGTTGATGGAGCATTTGACCCTGGGGTGTATAGGAAACAATTTCCTTATTTGTGTAGTGTGGAAGTAAGGATTTAAATATAATAAAAATGCTTATACCGAGGATGTGATGGAAGCAGTGGTACTGGGAGGGGAGAGAAGTTGTAGGGGTTTTGGGGAGGTGGTCCTGGAGCACGTTTTTGGGCTTAATCATGTTTAATGGTTTCTTGAAATGTGTTAACTGGTGAAGTTTGCTGGTATTAAAGGTAATTTTTCTAGCAGAGCATCTGAGAGAGGATTGGGTGAGTCTAAGGATAACAGAAGAGTCATTGATGCTAAATAGTTTGCAATGCAAAGGACTTAATACACTGTGGAAGGAGGAGGAGGAGGATGGCGTGAGACTTTACTGTCACAAGATGGTACATGTGCATGAAAGACCCATGAATCTGGAAGGATCAGATAGATGTTGTGTGTACTGAGTGGAAAAGAGGGGTGTACATGGTGCTGGCAAAATTTTATACACGCTGGGAACACACCATGGAAGCTGGCAAAGAAGAAGACCTTGAGAAGGGGTGTGCTAAACCCTGTGATATGGTGAGCCTGGTCATCTCCTGGGGGAAATGCTTGGAGTTTGGCATAGTGTAACCACAGTACAGAGAACAGATACCACTGCTGCCACTATCAATGAATAAAGGCTGGAGAAGGAAAATTATTATTTCAGCTGAATGGCAATGATGCGAAGTGCACAAGTATAAAATGGTTATTACCAAGTTCAGACCAAATATTTGAAATAATTTTGCATTATATGACAGATGGGAGTCTGAATGTAATCTATAAAATTGCTTGTTATGGTGTTTGGGCACAGCACTTGTTACACAGGAGGTCACTTTTCAGTTGTTTCTCCTCATGTAGGAGAAATGTTGCATTTCAGGCAGAGGCAAAATTCTTCAGGTTTTCCTTTAATTACAGAACCAATCAAATCAGCTTCCTTGTGTTTTGTTGGGCTTACTGGCAGCTTTACTATTTTTTTTTTCTACACTTGCCTCTTAATACTGTGAGTGCAACTTCAGTAGTTGGCTGTCATCTTTATAAATATAATAATTAGCATGCAATGCAGTTGAAAATTCGGAGCAGTAGTCATTCTGTTTATGTGGCATTTTGAGAAGAATTATAACTAGAATTATTCTATTAATTTATATTATATAAACAGAAACAGAAGTCTGTCTGCAATATATTCCTCTTATATCCTGCAATTTTTAATCCGTGCAAAGCCTGCATTAGGACTATACCACCCACATGATGGGAGTAAGCTCCTTGTAGGTGAGTTATGGTTTATTCAGCTGTGCTCAATTTTGGAGTATAAAACAGGGCAAGCAGATAGCAATCCTCCAGAAAACACCACATGCTTTCTGTGTTTGTGATTCTTGAAGTTAGGTACCCCCAAGCAATGGATACTCTGTGCCTTTGTCCACAAGTGCCTCTTTTCCTTTTCTCATCTTTTTTCCAGGTAATTTCTTGCAGCCATGTAAATTATTGGTGTCCACAGTGTCCTTGTATTTAACAACAAGGGGTTGCTTTTTGGTTTTGAACTCCTGATGATCAATTTTCTTTTCTACTTCCTCATATAAAAAGAATCAAGTGAGCACTGCTTGTTTGGGAATTTTCCCCCTTGGGTTTTTTGCACATTCATCACAGTCCTGCCCACACTTTTGTCTCATTTTCTCTTTTTGTGGAAGGTTTAATTCTGGAAACTCAAACTTCACTGAGAGAAGTTTTGAATTTTCACTCGTGCTGCTTCACCCTATTTCCTCTCTCTCTTTACATAGTTTCTTTAATACCATGTATCTGCTGGGTTTGGAAATAAATTTTTTCAGGAGCATTTGAATCTGAACACTGGAGTATTTTTTCTTTAAGTATGAAACCTTTGTCTCCAGTGATTTAAAGGAAATGCAAAGTGAATTGAATACATAACTGGAGGAAGACCAATTAAGAATGAAGAACTTTACTTGTGTGCAGTTTACATCTATACATTTTATAAAGGACTTAATGTTAGTGCTGGGCCATTGAGTATAGTCAGACATTTTTGTGAACTCGGGATATAATAGCATATTTTCAAAAAAATCAAAGGCACCCAAAGTACCTGTTAGCATAGGAATTTTCTCATATATAGTCTGGTCAAATATTAATGCCAAGACTTTTGCCGTTGCACATTTTTGCACATAATTTTTTAGTTTGGTATCATGTGGGGTTTTTTTCATAATTTAAATGTAGAAATCGGAAGATCATGCTGGCTAAGTAAATTGTCATGTTTTACTAAAAGTGTCTGTACAGTGTATTCTCAGGACTGTGTGCCAGCAGCTATCTGTTCAATATTTAAATAAAGGAATTGCATTTTTGCATTGGAAAGTTTGACAAAAATTGAACTCTTCTGAGAGGTTATGTTCATTGCAGTGCACTAATTACATGTAGTCTTTAATATGTGCTGGGACAATAGCAGCCTAATGTTTTCCTCTACTATTAGATTGGTAAAGGAATGTTAGAAATGCCTTTTGGACTTTCTTTTTAAATTTAATTCAGTATCTTGTTGGCCAAAACAAAGAGTAAAGTTGTGTGCTTCTGTTTTTGTGTGTGCATTCAAAGAGATCCATTTAAAGACATCCTGTGTGTCACAGCAGTGGCCCTTATAATGGATAGTTGTAGATGATGATGATGAACTTTTCAGCTCAAGTGAGTACTTCAGTCATAGATTTGTTCTTAAACTACCAGATCATATCTCAGTTGAGAGGTGCCACTGTATCAGTTAATACAGTAAACTTATTACATCAGTACAGAAGAAATGAGTTTTCACAAAAGCTTTTATATCTCTCTATATAAATGTAAATGAATTTACTGTATCAGGCTAGGTCTGATAGCTGAAAGAAAAGAGATGAGAATTTAAATA
This sequence comes from Pyrgilauda ruficollis, assembly GCF_017590135.1. Lineage (NCBI taxonomy): Eukaryota > Metazoa > Chordata > Aves > Passeriformes > Passeridae > Pyrgilauda > Pyrgilauda ruficollis. The sequence goes on along the minus strand of NW_024524489.1, from coordinate 7,247,963 downwards.
TACAATATAATCCCTTTATTTTAACTTTGACTTAAAGGCTTGGGTTTTTTTGTATTCTGTCCTAGAGTTACTTTCTGAGTTCCTACTCTCCAAGTGAGTCCATTTGATCTAACAGCTCCCAAAGAATCAAACCTTTTTCTGTTCCTACCACAGTGGCCCCTTGTACCAACCTAAGTGCTCCTTTGTGGATAATACTCAGCTTGCTTTATTTTCCCCAGCTTGTGAACACATCTTAAATACTGAGGGAGTACGTGTACACTTTTCTGTTCAAGGATAATTCAAGCTAAGAAGCACAGGGGTACATTCAGCTTTTTTTCAACTGCATCTTGAGATTTTCATAAATTTTCTGAATTAGTAATTTTTAATAGGGATAGTGACCTTTCATGCTCTTGTAATTTGAGTTATGGATTCACCACTTAAAATTGTGTAGCACAAATGGAAGTGAATCAAATAGTGGATTAAACCTAATAATTTCTCTGCCCTGTAATAGCTTACAGACCTTTAATTTATTTCAAAAGAGGTCTGTCACTCTTCAAAAACATTCTTGCTATGCTGTCGAGGATGAACAGTTCGACTACTTCTTTTGGGCCTTTTTCTTTGCCTTCTCTCACTGTTAGAGAACAGAGTAATAAAGATTTATTGTTGGTGATGTTTTTTGTGATTTCATTTTGGGGCAGAAGTGCACAGTTTGGCTTTTGGAGCTTTCCTTGCAGAAGATTTTGAATTTGGAATTAAATGTTAAACCAAACGACTAAAGTTCAGGAGTTACTCCAGGTACCTGATTAATATTCAAGTTGTTTTAGTAAATTGTATCCGAAGATAAAAGCTTATTTACAGCCCGTATTAAGCTAAAAATATTATAGTTAATCACAGCTACTGTCTGCTGCATTTCTTATAAAATTTCCATTAAGAGGATGCATTCTGTGCGTGAATGGTAGTCATTTACAAAATGTAACTCTAGAAACTCAATTAGTTTGTGTTCTTTAATTTTGATCTGAATAAAAAAGCAGTCCATCTGTTCTAAATTGCAATTATACATGATTAATCTCTTATTATAATAGGAATGTGTTGAATATTGAAAGACTGGAAAATAACGAATCATATTGTTTCTTTATTCTTAGTTATTAGTGAGCTGTTTTTCTCACCCAGTGATCATTTTTTGTCTCCTGGGATGTTTATTTTTTCCTCTGTCGGGGACATTGTCAAATGCTTTGTTGTGCTGTGGAAAAAAATATTCTGCTTTTAATATTTTATCAGTTACATTGGGCCGAAGGTGCTAGCAGTAACTGGTCACCAGTCCTCAGGGTCTTGTTTTCACCCCTGCCATGTGGGAACATTATAAATTATGTATAACAGTAGATGTTACTCAGTAAATATCTAATATGTGATAGGTATTTTTGTCTGAAATTACTTTTTCAATTTTACTTGAACAATTAATTAAGCTGTATTTTTTAGGTTTATGATGTGACTCTTTTATAATATGAACAAATATCTGGATGCATTGTGAATGTCTGAGCTGCACATGAATCACAGCTTATTTTTTTCTGTCTGTATGGTGAAGAACTTTTTAATTCATCTATGACCAGAGTAACATTTCCCAGTTTTGTTTTGCAGAGTCTTATATGTTGTGTCATCATCTCATCTTGCCCAGATGTATCCATACTTGAAATTTTCAGACAGCATCAATATTGACAACAGTTTTTTTTTTCTGCAGGGAAATGAGATTTTACATCTACTTTCTTCTTTAGACTTGCAAGTTGCTGTACTTGGGAAAATACATGTAGAAATCTCTGAGTTGTTTTTTTCTTACAAACAGTGTGGTGTCTTTTTGGCTCTGGGGAAGGCATTTGATGACTTGGAAAAGGAGTAGTCATGCAGCTGTCACAAAACTTATTTTCCATTTTTATTAGCACCAGGAGAAAAGTGTGCTCCTTGTAATACACAGGAATACTTGCTGACATTGCCTCTGCTTCATGGATTGTCAGGGCTTAGCCCTTTTACACAGAAAACATATTTGTCTTGAAAGATTGTGTGTGTGTGGAGACATTCACAATTTCTGTTGTTGTAATCTTCCAGGCCTAGAAGCCAATAGGATTCTGTTTCAACTTGAAAATTGTACTTTTTAAATACTAAAACTTATTTCAAAGCTATAATTATTTTTTTATTTATTGCATGGACTGTTGTGTACTACACAATACTTTACTTTATCCAAGGCTGAAATCTCCCACTTGAAGTCCTGCTGAATGATGCTTCAACATATGGATGGCTGTACAATGTGGCCCAAGAAATTTTGAAGTATTGAAATTATGTGCTGTGAATATTTCTTACATTTATTTACTACTGGCAATGCTTCTCTTCCATTGCATGATATTTCAACTGCTTAGGTTCACTGAATTGTCAGAGGTCTGGGGTTTTTATTGTGCAAGGCTCAGCTTATTGAAAGGACTGCTGAAAAGTTTTCAGTTTTCTGTTCTTTAGCTGTACTGAATGCTGAGGAGTTTGAAATTCTCCTTCCCATTGTGAAAGGTAGCACATAGCTTGCTTTTAGACAACATTGCTTTGTTACACTCTTGATTGATGCTCCTTCTCTGGTGTAGTTCAGCTATTTGTCTGGTTTCCTTCAAATAACACCTTCACAGATTTCCTCAACAGCAAGCTTGGAATGCTTAATAAAAGTAAAGAAGTCACATTTAAAATGTAAAATCATTTTTTTTTTAAATTGTGCTTTCTTTTTTGTTATATTACACAGGAGAAGTTACATTAAATGTGGTTTAGAGAGAGAAGGAAGAGGGGTATTTCTTGCACATCCTAATAAACAGACTTTTGTCTTTTATAGGAACAAACTTTGGCTCTGAGGAAAGAAGGGATAGGTGTTGTGTTAGATTCTGAACTGCCTCATCTCATTGGTATTGATGATGATCTTCTCAGTACTGGTATCATCTTGTACCATTTGAAGGTAAATACACATCTGTGTTTCTGTAGCCTTTATATGCCTTGTGATTCTTTTCAGTAGAAAAATTACAGCATTGATTTGTTATCTATATATAGTGCTCATTACATTACTATGGTAAGAAAAGCTCTTCATGCTTGTCTGCTCCGGTAAGAAAAGCTCTTAAGAGGTTGGAAATGATGAAATGAAAATATCTGTTTAGGTTTATCCTGGGAGTCAACTGGTTAGCCAGCTATAAATGTTTCATATTTTTATGTGTGTATTGGTTTGTAATTAATGTTATAAAGCTTGACCTTAAAATCTAAATCTCTATTGTCCCAAAACTATAAAGGTGGTTCTGCACTGGACAGTTGAAACTTGTATTTGCTTATAACATTGTAAAATAAAGACTGTGAAAGCATTTTGAAAATGCTACATGATTCCTTTTTTTCATGTATGTTTAAATATATATTTCATTCAGGTTACCCTGAGAAAGTGGAAGGATAAATTATATTCTTGTGGGGGAGATAAGGAGATTCCAACTGGAAATAATGTGTATTTCTCTCTTAATTAGGAGGGCCAAACATATGTTGGCCGAGAAGATGCTTTAACAGAACAGGACATTGGTATGGAATTTGGCATTGTTGTATTCTTTCTTCTTCCAGTATCCTAACATGTGAACTAAGCTTCATATGTTTTTTTTCTCTTTTTCAGTTAGTTGTTCTGTGGTTTGTGTATTTTAATTTTTAGAAAATCTGAACGCTGAATTGCATGGGATTTGCTTCAAACAGCATGACTTCTAGCATAGCTTGTGGGCTTTAAGTATGTTCATGTATTCGTTACTAATTGATTTCTTACTTCTCTTCTATAGCATTCTTTAAAAATACTGTCCTTTTTCATATAGCACCTAACACAATTACTGCAAAATCATGCTCTTAACCTTAGTATAATGACAGCATTGTTAGACTATTATATGTAAGATAGTCTTGGGACTTCAGATTTGAGTTTAAAAAAAATTCAGAAAATTGGTAAAAATCTGCTGCTTTTGTTATTGATTTCTTATCAATGCAACTAACTGCCAGATCTGGACTGTCCGATCACATAAGCTTTACATAAGTTCCTGGAAGGCAATTTCATTAAGTAAACTGCATCCTTTAATTCTTGGGTGAGAATCTGAGTCAAATAACTAAGTTTGGTAAATTTTCATGAGTCAAAAGTTGTTTGGATTTAAATTACTCTGATAAATTCCATGAAACTACCAAACTTGTGATGCCTTGTATTAAGCAATACACACAATCACACATTATTTGAAGGAAAAATGGAAAGTGGCATAACTGATTGATAAAACCACTGAATGTCATCGGATTTAAGAACTTCAGCCATCCTTTTGTCTGAATGGCATCTTATATCCTGTCTTTTCAGATTTAAGCATGGTTGCCCTAAGGTCTACAAGTTTTCATTATTTCCTTGTGAAACTGGTCAAAGAATCTCTTTCTACAAATATATGAATTGTACTTTTCTGGTTTTTATTGGAAAGAAAGGAGCATTTGCTAATGAGGCATCAAAGCACAGGAATAAAGACCATTACACCAAAAAAAAAAAAGCAAAACCAACCCAGCACACTTCTTTGCACTAGAATAAAACAAAAAATATTTAAGGTGTGCAGGATGTGATAAAGGAAGGAAGAAAACATTGTCCAGAATAAAGAGAAGATATACTCTCTGATATGTAGTGCAATGTGTTCTTAATAAATCATTATTACATGTTAATCTTACTAGTTGTAAGTAGTCTAATTATGTTATCTTATTTCTTTGTGTTTAGTTCTTCATGGCCTTGATCTGGAAAGTGAGCATTGCATCTTTGAAAATCTCAATGGTACTGTGAACCTCATCCCACTGAATGGAGCGCAGTGTTCTGTGAATGGTATTCAGATTACAGAACCCACACACCTCAACCAAGGTATTTCCTAGTGTAATATCATTTTTCAGGCAATCTCTTTCCTTCTTCCTGAAAAAAATCCATATGTATATAAATGGATTATTGTTTAATTAGTTTTAATTTAATGTCTTCTCAACTACAATCCTGTCCTAGGGTGACGTTATGATGCTTGTATCCCCAGCTGTCTGTTCTGTTTATGCTGGATATTATGTTCTGTGCCTTCAAGACTGGCTCTGAAGAGAATGTTTTGCTTTGGTTTTGTTATCAGCCTGCTCCCCACAGCTGGCGGGACACAGAGACGGGGCAGTACATAGTGTGGCTTTTGCTTTTTGCTCTTGCTTTTTGATTTGCTCTTGCTTTGGCTTTGCTTCTGCTTTGCTCTTGCTTTTTGCTTCTGCTCGTTAGTTAGTTTAGCTAAGCAGTCCAAATTTTTTCCCTGGAATGTTTTTCCTTTCCCTTTTTTGGAACCACTTGAACCTGCTCCAGACTGGGACCTGGGAAACACTGAGAGTTCACACCTTATGGCCTGCAGCAGCTATTCCCAGTGCTGGAGGGACCAATAACAGAGCGACCAGTCCACCAGGAAAACTCCACAGTGTTTTGTTGCCAAAGAATTGCCATGTGGTGAAAAGAGAATTCCTTTTTAATTTCAACCACTTTTGTCTTGGTTTGAAATATGTGTGTCTGCCAAGGAAGGCAGTAACCTCCCTTGGAATGGAGAATATGATTTCCTTTCCCTCTGAATCATTATAACTGAAATTACCTTATCATGAAAAGGTATGGGAAAAGGAACAGCAGTTCTGTACTAATGTATATGTATGTACAAACAAACAACACCAGTGGCAGCAGCAGCCCCAGGCAGCAGCACAAACGCAGCCCGGCCTCTCTCGGCCGCGGCGCTTTCCCCGTGGCTGCAGTTCCGCTCACGGCCAGCAGGGGCGCTGCTGGCTCCCAGCCGGGCAGGGCGGGTGCGCTGATTCCCCCGCGCCTGCAGGGGGCGCTGCGGCGCGAGCTCGGCCGCGTCCCCCTCACGCGGCAATGGCGGGCGGGCCGGGACAATAAAGGACAATAAAAAAGCAAAGACTTACGGAAGTCCGGATGCTTTCCTTAAAAAGGCATGTCCGCTAACAAAGATTAACCTTTAAAAGCACTAGCCTGTTACATGTTCATATATCTCATACATGATGCAAACATTCCTTTCAAACGAGGGATTTTTCTGTTTATTGTCAACTTCCTCCCCTTCATCTTGTAAATCATGGTTTGGTCCGTAGAGTCTGGAAGGAGGTTGAAGGAGCCTGGTTCTTCCCAATAAGGAGGCAATAATTCTTCTCTTTGGGATTTCAGTGTCTTGTTGCTGTTATCTCTGTGCGAAGAATTTCTTGATTATCTTATCCAGTTCTTGAGCTGGCTAGAAAAAGTATCTTACATTGCATAGTTTCTACTTTAATATTATGTTATAGCCTAAACTATATTTAACACACTACTTAAAAAAAGATTAATACAGTACTACAAAATTAATGCAAGATAACTTTCCAACATAACACATATAGTATTCCTTTTAATATTTGCAAAGAGCCAATAATATAATGTGCATTTTTCACACCAGTAAGGTCCTAGTTCAATGGCTGCTCTCAGGAGCAAAGGCTCACTCACCCACGGCAGGAGAAACAGGGCAGGGCTCAGGTCCAGCAGTGGCAACGAATTCTCCCCCACCCCATGCAGCAGCTCGACTTTTTCCTCTGAAGCTGAGAGAGGAAGAGAGCTAGGAGATGCACCCAGGCCCTCTTTTCCCCAGCCAAATTCTTTGCTGTCTCTGTCCCTCCAAGAGAAACCCTCAGATGGAAGAAGTGCCCTCTTCCCCTGAGCTTGGCAACACTGCTTTTGTCTCTCTTACGTACCAGTCATTAGTTCTTAGCAGCACAATAGGAGAAAATTCCTTAAGAGGAAGAAACAAAAGGAAAAATCCTAAACCCCAACAATTTAATAATCTTGGTTATGATTTGATAGTTACCATTTGATTCTGTTCGTCTTTACACAAAGTGAACTCTATACCAGATTGCTGTTACATTATGAAAAATAATATAGATATCTACAGGACTAAAACAATGTCAGAGACACCCCTGCCCCTCTCCCGAAGTTTCAGGTTGGTCCTACTTAGTACTACTGCCAAGTTCTCTTGTAGAGCAGGAGATTGAGCTTGAGTATCTGTTTGCTGCAGCTATAGGAAATGACAAAAAGGGGGAGCCTAACCCTTAGGAGGTCTAGAGAGCTACAATTTTAATGTAAAAGCTATAAAATCTGGAAATTAAAAGCAGCAGGACAGCTGGGAACAACGATACATTGTGTTGGCCTGGAAAGACTGAGTGACAAGTGAGCTGGTGAGTGCTGCAGGAGAGCTGCTCGATGTTTTATCTTCCAGGAGCACCCAGAATATCTTCCCATTTAGCAAGAAACTGAAAAAGACCTGTTTAGGAGTGAGGCTGTGACAGCTCAGCTGCTGAAAAACAATGTCACATTACTTCCCTGAAGAGAAGATTTCAGTGTAAGCTTAGGCTAATAAAAGTAGAATGCAGTGTTAAACAAGGGGAGTCTTGCATCCTTTCTGAACTCTGACAAATACTTCTCTAAAGGCTGCTTGCAGAAAGCAAGGTGTAGAGAGGTAACATTGACTCTTTTTTTTTTTAGAGTGCCTATTTCTTCATGCAAAATGAGAGGCATATGTGCTTGTTTCTATTACAGGGAAAAAAAAAAAAGCCCAACCCCCTTGGTCTTAGGTTTGAGTAAATCTAAGCATAAATTCCTAACAACAGAAACATTGACATTAATAGCAAATAACTCTGTAAACAGTAAAAACTGAGTTGTGATGAATCATCTTTATCCTGTAGCATTTTACAGGCAGAAAATGTTCAGTGTGCCTCAGAAAAAAGCAGGAGTTTGGATGCTATTTCCCTCTTTCAGATGCATATTACAACTTGATTTTTGTACTGCTAAAAGTGGAAACATGACTTTTTTCCCTCATAAATTTCTTTAGACAAAAATTTGCAACTCAAAGGGGAAAGGGTTGCTAGGGTCGGTAAGGTGTAAAAAACAGCTGCCTAAGCTGACCTTTTGTGCAAGGAGACTGAGTCTGAGAGGAAGATGACATTAGGTGTGCAAAACTGATGAAATCACTAGTTTAAGGACTCATGTGGAATCTATTTATCCCAGCATTTAGTCTCACAGCATGAATTGCCAGGGTCCTTAAATACCTGCTTTTAGGTAACTCTGATTAACTGCTGATATATTTAAATGTTTCCGTTCATCATTAATAGCTGTTCATTTGAAAATGTGTTAAATTTTTAGACTGTCATGGAGTTCAAAAATAATAAGAGGCATGGTAATTAATTGCCACTTCCTTCTATGGATTTCTTCTATCATTTTCAAATTCTGGCTGTGGTGTTTTTGTAAAGGTAACTGAGTTAACATTCACAAATACAGTTTGTCATTTACCTTAAATATATCCTCACCTCAGAATACATTTTCAGGGGTTTGGGCCAAACAGTCTCTTTCAGGGGTTTGGCCCTTCTGTACTTAAAAGAGAAACCTAGGAGTTATTCAAATGACCCATCATTTAGGACTGACTCTCGTGTGCTTCCTGTCTTCATTGAAATTTATGAAGTTAGGGAAACATGTCTGTAACTATTAATTCTGAAAATTTAATTAATTTATTTACGTTGCTTCCACCTAGTGAAGTGGTCACAAATGTTTGCAACTAATTGTTTTTATCTTCACTTGAAAGCAACTGAAGGAATTTCATACAGATTTATTAAAGGTAATTATTTTTGAGATTTGACTGAGGTAAACTGCAAATGTAATCCAAAATTGAGATGTTGTCTAGAAAGCAAGAAGTGATTGTAGTGCTTTTTACCATTTATCTGCTAAGACTGCATCACCTAATTTGAGTTGATATTCCTAATTAAGCTGATTTTAAGAGAAGCATTCCTTGCTGAGGACATCATGTCATTATCAAATGGTAAGAATTTGTAGTGATGAGTTTGAGAACAGTTTTTTCATACTGTGAGTGTAATGGAGTCCTTTTTAAAAATGCTTTGTACTGACTGACAGATAAGTGCTTGATTCTGAGGTGGTGAACTTGGAAGACTTCCATGTTATGACAGTAGTGAGACATCACTGACAATATACTTCTTAGTAGGGAAGTATTAATCTTGGTACCATTGTCTTTAAAATACAATAAGAATTGCTCAGAATCTCTTTATTTGTGACTGTACCTTAACTGATTAAATACAATAGTAGATGTGCATTGAATAATATGAATTATTCAAGGTTCTTCCATCAGGAAATAGCTGTTGGGTATTAAAGTCTAATAATCCTGTTTTGAATAACAGTAAACTTCAGTGTTCCACATGGAGAAGAAAAATGTGAAAGTGCAAATAATGGAAATCTGGAGCTTTTAGTGCAGCTGGATTTAAACCTGACCAGTGATCAGTAGCAGATGGACCAGTTTGTTCTTGGTCACATTTATGGATGTTCCTGTTAAATCTGCATCTGCTGATGGCTTCCAAAGTAGAACTGTTGAAGAGTATATAGATCAAATTGGGGCAGCTGCTTCCTCTCCCTGTGTTTATTCTTTCACTGAACTCCATGAACATGACTGACCTTGATTCAGTCATACTCATGCAGTGTGTGAGCATGTGTGGGTTTCATTTTTGTTTAAGTAGGAAGATGAAGGAATACACTGTATGCATCAGTTAAGGTAGCTGTGACTATGCATGGTTATACACTTACCAAAATGCATTTTCATTTAGTTCTTGCTTTAGTCTTTGCTTTGCATTGCATGTCTGAAAAATTACATGGTACTTTCAGCTGCAGAATGTTGTCAGTTAGTGGTGTGTGTTTTTTTCATCAGGTGCTGTTATATTACTTGGGAGAACTAACATGTTTCGCTTTAACCACCCTAAAGAAGCTGCTAAGCTAAGAGAGAAAAGAAAGGTGAGATTAAATCAGTGTTTGGTAAATTGAAATCTTTTCACAATTTTATTTCTCGTTTGGGAAATTTAAATCTTTTCACAATTTTATTTCTAGTATAGACATGTCTTGATTGTTATAGGATGCCTTTTTTCATTTGCTTCATGTACTTTAGTTAATATTTCATCAAAGTAAGAGTTTGTGAGCATGCCTAATACTTTTATTTTATGGTCTGTTGTTAGAGTGGACTGCTGTCTTCCTTCAGCTTGTCTATGACTGATCTTTCTAAATCTTGTGAGAATTTGTCAGCAGTTATGCTTTATAATCCAGGGTGAGTATATTCTAAAATACAGTTGTTATAACTCCAGTCATTCTTCATCTTAGCTGTTTGAAGTGTTCCAGAGGCATTATGACTAAAGCAGTTCAGCAAAATAATGACATGACAAATGTTATGTTTGTATTTTCTTCAGAATTACGTTAACTATTTTTCCTGAGAAAAACGCATTTTGAACTGAAAATTAAGATTTCCTTGAGTTCATATAATACCAATACAAGCATAAAAAGGCTGAGAAATGAATGTCTTGTGTTCTCTGCCAGTACCTCTGAGTAAGTGGCCAAATTAAAATATGGAAAAAAAGTTTTATTATGCAGTTATAATGACATAGAATGCTTATGGTAGAGAAGCTGTTTTTAGTGATTTTTCACTGTTTCTAAAGTGACTTAAATAGAGATGGTGGTGTTTTGTTCTAAATTTTTTTCCCATAGCTAGGGCCTGTGTTTTGAGTATGAGATGAGGCAATTTAACAACCTATGTGCTTTTGAAAAATTGACTGTAAATTGAATTATATCCTTGGATAGTGCAGCTTTATTCCCAGGTTTTACTTGGGAATCTCTCTTTATCCTTTAGGAAGATTGGACAGGTAATAATAACTTCTAGTTAAAGGATGTCTGAAATACAGGGAGTGTGTTTAATAACACCGCTTCAGATGTGACTGTTACTCTTTTGCTACTGAGCTAGTTACAGAGATCTCAAGATTGTGAACTGGTTGCTAATAAATGACATTCTATTTTCAGACAGGGATGATAAAGAAGATAAAAACCCCATAGTATAAGTATACTTTTCTATTTCTTCAGCTTTTCAAATAATTGCATCTGAAAACTTTCAGTGACAGTTGCTAGTATTATGTTTTTTGTGAGTTGGGGTCCTGGCTGTTGTTACCTCTGGTTACTGTTGAGCTATCCTGGGCTTTTCCCTGACTGATAATGTTATTCTGCTATAATATTGTTATGAATACTTGTATTATACTGGATAGTACTGACCTTAACTCTGCAGTCAGCATAGAGGATGGATTGTTTCACCATTGCTCCATTAGTCTCTCAGATTCACAGCAAAATATAATGGCATGGACAAGTCCCAGTTGAAGGTGTGTTTAAAAATTATTTCCCAACCAAAGCAGTCTTACTGTCTTTGGGTAATGCCAAATCCATGCCTTACAGAAAGGATTTTTCCTTTTATAAAAAAAGCCCCTCCAGAAACAGAGAGAGTCTGGAGAGTTACTTGATTGTCTAGTAGATGATGGAGTAGATTGCAAGTTCTTCTGTTTATTTTTTTTCCTTATCAGTTTGCATCTTGCCTTGCTTTTCTGGAATTCAAACAGTATGGATAACATTCTTAGATTGTCAACGTATGCAGCAGTTTTTCAAAACATTGCCATTTTTCCCATTTAACACATCTTGTGAATTTTCCTTTCTTGGCTGTGATTGAGAGAGTACTCTTGCTCTTGAAATTGTGAATAAGATTAGGTGAAATATTCATAATATTCCTGAACAAGTCATGCCTGTGTTTTATTAAACTAAAAACTGTAAGCAAAGTGTTAATTATTGATATTCTCCCACTAGTCTGCATTCAGTTAATATTTATGAACTGTCTTGCACGAATAGATATTTTTTCCTGCTTAATTTGTGAACACAAGAAAGGATTATGCTTAAGGTTCATAATGCATAAGGAATGCCAGGTCACTTGTTTGTGAGCAATAAAACCTATCTGAAGTTGTTCTGTACTCACTGTAATGTGCATTACTGTAATGTTTTTCTGAGTGAGGAAGCTTCTGAATCACACAATCATTTGTGTTGGAAGGTGTCACAGTAGAGACAGACAGAGACCCCCGTTTCCTTATGCACTGTGCCAGATCTTTGCTGCACATAGCTCAAATTTATATGGTTATGAGAAGGCACTGTGTTTAATTCCAGTTGGTCAGCAATTCATTGCAATGCAGTTCATTGCTTGGCAATAGCTAGTGTACATGTCCATCAAAAGTTTCTCCTCTAACCATGTTTACATACTTGTCTCCTGGGTAAAGAACAATTTCTCACTGGTACCTCACAGGTACAGTCTGTTCCCACAGGAATAGATTGATGTGCAAGCTGATTCTCACTGTTAGAATTCCTTTCTCACAGGAGCTTATCAGGCTAGCTGTTAGCTATACTTAGCCAAACCATGATTTTGTAAGGTATTTCTTTTGTAAGGTTTTACCTATATGTGACAGGAAGGGATCTTTAAAAGTCACCTAATTCCAACCTTCCCTGCCACGGGCAGGGATATCTTTAACTAGTTGCTCAGAGCCCCATCCAGCCTGACCTTGAATGTTTCCAGGCACAGGGCATCTACCACCTCTCTGGGTAATTTTAATTTGTGCCACCCTCATTGTAAAATACTTCTTCTTTAAATCTATTCTGAATCTACCTTCTTTCAGTGTAAAACCTTTACCCCTTGTCCTGTTGCAGCAACTCTGCTGCAAAATCCATTCAAGTGCTGAAAGGGTGAAGCGAGCGGCTCCTCCTCTGCAGACTTCAGCACCCAACAAAAAAAAAATCCCCAAAAAACAAACCCATCAAAAAAACCCCAACCCTGCAAAAAAGTCCAAACCTCAAATGTTACTGTTTTCTGTCTGGTTTTATATGCTGCAAAGGCAGCCTCTGAAGGTTGCACTGCTGTTTACCTGAGCCCTACAAATCAGTAGAAGAAAGCACCTTCTGTAATTGATACATCTTTATGGACAGCAGTTAGGCAACAGCAGCTTTTTAGGCTGGGGTACCCTGAAAATTTAAAATTTGTTTATGTTGATGCTAATGCTGTTTTTTCTTCAAACAGCACAGGAATTTTTCTGATTGTGTGGTGAGGTTGTCACAAAAAGATAATTGTTCAGAAGGCGTTATTTTAAGGGTAACAGGTCTGGGATAAATGCAAGTTAAATATGTTTTGAATAAAGCAGGCTCCAAACTCTCTATTTCCAGCTAAGAGTACTGCCAAGCAAGTGCTGTGCTATAGTGGTTATTCTTCTTAGTGGTGACTATGTTTAGCCTGGATGAAACATTCAATGAATCATATCTCTGATTATCAGAGGCAGAGCAATTGTACCCAAGAAGAGAGATAGAGCATCTTGCATTCTGGAGAAGAATATCCTACACTAAATCTAATTTGTTGGGGATTGTTTATTTGTTTGTTTTATCAGGAGCAATGCTATGACCTTTTCCTACAACAGATTGAAGTATCATTTTCTCTCAGCATGACGTTTTACTGCTGAGCACCACTGCGGGCCAGGATTCAGTAGCTGGCCCTTTGGGGTTTTTTCTGTGCAGTTTTTGTGGCTGACTAGCATTCTGTCTGTTGTTAATTTAGCCTTACCTTCCAGTTTCAGTATTAATAACCTAAAGAGGTACCTAAATTTGCAACTTTTGTAGGTTGCAATAAAGATTCTGGCAGAATGAATGGCAGAAGAGCCTGTGGGGTATTACCTTCAGTTGTGAGAGCAACGTGGTGGATCTTGCTTCCTGTGAAAACCAGCGTTGTCCTTAATAGTGTTTTCAGATGGATGGTCTTTTCTTGTGTATGCCTTTTTGTTTGGCTGTTGATTTCCCATATGTGGGAAACTATTTTGTTGCACAGAATTTTGGCTTAATGTGCAAAACTCTTTTTTCTACTTCTTTTCAGTCTATGTCTTTAATCTAGTGTCGTGGAACACTGCTTCAGATAATGAGCTTTGGATAAAATAGAATTTTGCATGTCGATTTATGTAGAAGATTTCATTTGTGGGCCTTTTCTTAGCTACATGATACTGTAACTGTAAAACTACTGATGAGAAACCTTGGTCTTGTCACGGGTCTGTGTCATGATCCAGTTACTAAAGTTCTTAGAAATGCCTCTGGCTGAATTAAGGTGCAAACGAGACCATATGCCAGTGACAATAGTATGGGTTTTATTTGATAGTAAATATGAGAGGGAGAGAAAGAGAAATAAAGAAATAAAAAATAGCAGGGGGGGGGGGAGGGGGACAGACAGGGCTCAACAGGGACAGAATAAGGAAAATATCACCACTCCATGGATCCCAGTGATGCTCTGTTGATCCTCTCCATCTGATCTTCTTGGTGGTGAAGGTCCCCCCAAAAAGCACAGAATCCAGTGGGTTAATACACACTCAGGCTAGGTAGGAAAGTCCAGGCACCTCCCTGTTGGAGGGGAGTTTGCCATTGTCTCTGTTGCATCATGTGCAGTCCCGTGGTGCAAAGCTTCAGGAATGACTCTTGGGGGGGCACTTTGGGGGGTTTTTGGTGGATTATGACACCCCCTCAGCTGCCTGCCATGTGAATGTGGCCTGTGGGGTTGGGGGTTCCACAGCTGGGCCAGTTTGTGTTGGGAAGGATGGGTGTTCCCTCTAACCAGGGGCCACATCCGAAACCTCCTCCACCCTCCCCGCATAATTTCAGGGGGGGCGTCTGTGTAACCCTGTCTTCTGTAGGCTGTGGTCTCTCCCACCCCAAACTCGGCCAGGGAAGAATATCTGCTGCATTTAGCTTGTGGATCCATTCCTGTCCTTCAGCTTTGTTTGTTTTTTTCTGGGTTTGAGATGATTCAAGAATGGGTTTTCCCTTTGTCTAATCTTACTGGTTTAATTTACAGCGCAAAGTCCCAGTCAGGTATCTTCAGGGAGTCTTCTTTGGTTGTAGCTTCTTTATGCAGTTTTTGTTATAACAAGCAAAACTTTTAATCAATGTTTGAGGCATGAACTACTGCAGCCTGACAGTTTAGTATGGGGTGTTTGGTTTGTTATTTTTTTTTTAACTAATCTCATTAATTGGCATACAGAACAGCATTGTAACTTCTCTGTAGTCCTGCCAGTACTCAGCCTTTCCAAACAGATGTAGTATCAGATTGCACTTTTGTGCTGTGCAAATGAAGCTGCTGTAGTACTGTGCTAGTAGAACTGACTTCATTTCTCTGCAGCTTATCTACACAGCTGTTATCACTAGATATGACACGCTTTCCAGGAAAATGGTGTCTATTTAATTCAACACTGATCAGATTAAGTTCCTTTGTGGTAGATCTACAAAAGAAGAAAGAGTAGATTCTAGTCTTTAATATCTGTGGTTTTTTTAATTTCAAGTTAATATGCTTTTTCTATTCACAGTAGCGCTCACATGAATAAAGGGAATAGAGGGTATGTGAAAAAAGATTTTTATTAGGATAGACTAAACACAAAAACATCAGTCTTGCATGTGTGCTTCGTAAAACTGACAATGATTTGTTATAGCCTCTGTGGTTTTAGTTTTTTTCTTTTGTGGTGCTTAGTTTTTTTTTGTAGTAGCTTTTTAGAGAAGCAAAGTTACTTCAGTCAGGCCTGTCCTGCCTCTCCAAATTCTCTTTTGTCCTGAAATAAATTTAGGCCCACAATGAGTTTGAAGCAAATATTCTAGAGGTCTCAAAAGTGGTGAGTCCTTAAATATATTAAGAAAATAGGTAGCCAGCTAAGGAAGACTAAGGAAACATTCTTAGCCCTGGAGAAGAAAGGCTGCACCTTAGAGAATGGAGACACTGTGAATAACCTCATTGTTGGAGAGCCTTCATTGGAGCTCTGACCACCTTTGGCATCTCCAGGTAGCCGACATTCTTGTCTTCACAGAAGTATTTAGTGGTGTACAGGGTGCTGAACATGCATTTTTAAAACACCTCGGCATTGTGTTTGGAGGCTGTTGACTGAAGTGGTAATGATCCATATTTTTCTTTGGGGAAGAACCATTTTCACTGAAGAAAGAACCAGATTTGCACAATTCACTCCTTTTTCCTGAACAACTTTTTGGGCACCTCCAGCTTCATTTCAGTCTAAGGTAAAACTGATTGTCATAACGCCACTGTTGAAGGTTTTAGGAACAATTCCTCAAAGAGAAGATCACAGAATTTGTAATCACTGATCTGTTTTTATACCAGACTGATTGCTGTGATGGTTCCTTTGTATTAGATCTCAGTCAAAGTTAGTTACCATTTTTATGCTTATAAAAATATATATCTGCCAAATTATATGTTTTATAGGACAGTCAAAACACTGAAAGGTTTTGCTCTGGGTTTTGCATGTTATGTTAGCTGATCTAACATTTTCCTTCACTGTGGCTTAACCAAGCATGGGAACACAGTCAAGTTGTTCTTTGCCAACCGTCTAAACAAAGATGGTCTACATCTAATAGTGTTCAAAGGAAACCTGAATTTCCACAAGCCAGAGCTATGTTCCCCAGGGTCATTATTATTTTGGACTGAAATAATTCATTATTATTTTGGACTGAAATAATTCATTATTATTTTGGACTGAAATAATTATGGCATTTTATCAGCCCTAGGTAAGAAGCGATAGCTAAAAGCTCTGAATTTCAGATAGCAGATCACAGCCAAAGGGAGAAATTTTGTGGTATAGCTTTCATAAAAAAAGGGGAGAAGGAAAACCCAAAGCACATGTTAACCACTAGATTAAGTTTTTGCTTCCTGAAAGCCCCCAAGATTGCTGCTTGTTCCCTTTCAGCACTCTGTGCATTTTGCATCCACGTTGTGGATTTCTGCAGCACTGCTGCTGCAGCAGTTGTGATCAAATTAAAAATATTAGGTTATCATCATCTATCCTTGTGCTGCAAAGTGCCCACCTTAGTTTAATGCAAATGTAATGGGACTCTTGGTGAGACAGTTACATGAAAGCTTGAATGCCTGTATCTGGGTATAAAAATCTACATTGGCTGATCACTTATGGATTGTAGAAGACATATTTTGAAATGAACTTGTGAGAAACAGGGGAAAATGAATTACAGGATTTGTAAAAGTAGTCATTCTCCCTTACTGCAGCCATTAGCTTCTTGAACATGCAGGAATCACGTTTTTTTACAATAGCTTTATAAATACTAGATTATTAGTGTACTATTTGCATATTTCCAAGAGCAATTTCTTTTTGTTGTATGCATTTCTATGACTTTAAAAAGAATCATTAAAAATTCCTTATTTTTAGAAACCTGTCTATGTAGTTGTGGTGACGATGTCTTAAACTGCAGTTTATCAAAAACTTGAAGTTAACTTGTGGTGCAGTCTTGCTTTTTTATCAGTATTTATGGACTGCTTCACTAACCTGCATATCCTTATGCTGTAACAAGCCTGAAGTAACTGAATGTGTGTATATTTGGTTGAGTAATTTAATCCATATATAGTTCTTTCTGTTTTTTTTTTTTTTTTAGTATTTGTTGTTAAAAATTTCCTTAAATAAAAGATAAATCTTTCAAATTAAATTAAGAAAAATACTACTTGTGTACAAGTGTAATAAAAAATAGTATTTTCAGCTCTCCCATGCTTATTCAGAACCTTGTCAAACTAAATGCATTAAAATCTCAGCGTGTTTTAAATGAATGGGTTTGAATTGTGTTCTGTGCTTGAATGTGCTGTTTGGGGTTTTTCAACCCCCACTGATTACATCCTAGGAATGTTTGGGATTTTTTTCTTTTTCTTGGAAGGAAATGGCAGAACTATTAGCACACACTGCTGTAGTTCTGCAGCCCTTTCCCTTCTCAGAAGTGGATAAGTTAATAAACCATAGGATGAAGAGAATTACTTAAGCTGTCATTGGCATTTGAAAAATGATTAGCAAGAATAATTATTTGAATTCTTCTTCTGAGATGTAATATGATGAATGTTCTATGAATCTAACCAATTTAACCTTCAATAAAACAAAGCACTGTTGATTTTAAAGTATTCTGTTCTGCTAATATGTTTTTTCTATCAATTCCTTTCTCAATTGATCGCTCTGTTTCCCCTGCCTCCCATGGCAGTCTTTTCCCTGTAAAAGGACCAATCTGTCTAAGGTAGAGAAATTACATTTCTGTGTATTGATTGCCATGTCTGCATGTAGTTAACTCACAGAGGCTATGCTAATCATCTATATGTCTTGCTTCACTTTACTTTTTGAATACTTTTTCCCCAGAAATTAATTTTTTTTCTATTTATACTCATGTCAGCATGATACCTAATTTGCAACCTTAATGAAGGAACTATTTTCTGTTCTTGTAAGAAGTAGTCTTACAAAACTTCATTTGTATCATTATCATCTAAACAGTCAGAAAATTGCATCATGTCTTCTTATTTTTGTGATATTCAGAAAACAACCTTTTTGCTGTATTCTTTATTTTTTTTTAAATCAGGCTAGAATTCGAGAGACAGCAACGAGAGGAACTTGAAAAATTAGAAAGTAAAAGGTAACATTGTTCTCTGTGGTATTTATGTGTGAATGTGTGTCTATATATACAAGTTACAAACTCTTTTGCATCATGAATTTGGAATCACAGTGTTATTCAGCAAGCAGACAGTCCTGAATAACTGAATTGGAGCTAACTGGTATTTAGCAAAGAAACACTGGATAGAGTGTACAGATACCATATATTGCCCTTGCTCTTTATTTTCATGGCTTTTCTTTAAAAGATGGCAAATTACCTTCTTAATTAATATCTCTTTTTTGTGGTTTATTTGTCTTTGGATTGAAGAGTGATAGGAGAAACTCACGTGTTACATTCTGCTTTTCTCATATCTAACTGTGGTGTGGAGTGGGCATACTAATCATGCTTTTCAGAACATTATGTGGAAGTTGGTTTGAAATTCAAAAGAAAGCATTGTTACTGGCTGGCAAACTGAGTTGATTGTTTTGGCTCATCATGCCTGCTAAGACTGTGGAAGTGAGAGCTGTGCCTTGTTACAGATCTCAGCACTGATTACATCCAAAAGCTGAAAACCTTCCTGCCTTCTCAGCTTTAGATGGTGGGCTCCATTTTGACAGAGCTCTTTATGCAGTTGGACTATGTGAAGTAAATTCAGAAAAATCCTGAAGCTCTGAAGCACTGAAAGATACTATTCAACAGATAGTGCAACACAGGATCACTGATACTTACTGGTTTTTATTATGTTGGTGGAATCTGAATTCAGATTGTGCAGAAATTGATTTGCTTGTACTTTAATTCTTCTGACTTCTGGCAAAATAACCAGTTGACTTGCAGGTTGTCTCTGCTTGTATTATGGAAATAACGGTAACCCTCAAGTAAGAGAGATTACACAGGACATAATAATTTGCCACATTTTATAATACTATTTATCAGTAATTCAGTTTGAGTTACTTAAAGTGAAAACATTGCTTTAATTCATCTGTTGGCTTAAATTTGGCAAATTGCTAATCAAGTCCTTCTATAAAGGTTTTTGTGCATGAGAATATATGTATGTAAAAAATACATATTTACTCTGCACTGTGTGCATGGATATGTTCTGTTAATGTTTTTATTTGATTTGACATAACTAATGCAGTCTGACTTTTTAATAAGTGCTATATAATGTCTTCATATAATTTTATATATCCACAGCTTTTTATACTGACACAGACTGTATGAATCTCTTTTTGATTTGTCTCATGCATTGAGTCATTTCCAAGCAATGTAGGATCTTAACCTGTAGCAAAACAAAGCTATTAAAAAAATAAGTGGTTATATATAGTCAAAAATCTTAGTCCAAACCTTTTTAACTTCATGTAAATGCTTTACTGTAGGAAACAAATAGAAGAGATGGAAGAAAAACAAAAATCTGACAAAGCAGAACTTGTAAGAATGCAGCAAGAAGTAGAGTCACAGCGCAAAGAGACAGAAATAGTTCAGCTGCAAATCCGAAAACAGGAGGAGAGTCTGAAACGAAGAAGTGTGCACATTGAAAGCAGGTTAAAGGATTTACTGGCTGAAAAAGAAAAATTTGAAGAGGAGAGATTGCGGGAACAACAGGAGATAGAACTTCAAAAGAAAAAGCAGCAGGAGGAAATTTTTGCCCGGGTCAAAGAGGAATTGCAGCGACTACAAGAACTTAATCATAATGAAAAAGTAGAAAAAATGCAGATTTTTCGTGAACTAGAAAAACTGAAAAAGGAAAAAGATGAGCAGTATCTTAAGCTGGAATCAGAAAAAAAGAGACTTGAAGAACAGGAAAGAGAGCAGGTGATGCTGGTGGCTCACCTAGAGGAACAGCTTCGAGAGAAGCAGGTCATGATAGAGCTCCTGAAGAGAGGGGATGTGCAAAGACTAGAAGAAGAGAGAAGAAATCTTGAAGAGATCAGAGAATCTCTTCTGAAAGTCAAGGAAGCTCGATCTGAAGGTGATGAAAACCATGAAGAATTAGAAAAAGCACAGCATGATTTCATAGAGTTTAAAAGGAAACAGCTGGAACAGCTGGCTATTTTGGAAAAAGATTTAATTCAACAAATGGATCACCTAGAAAAGGAAATAGCAGATGAAAAAAGCGCTCTGGAGCACTTAAAATTTGCACATGAAGAACATGTAAATCTCAAGAGAGATGATGAAAACTTTATGGATGCCATACTCAAGGCTGAAGAAGTTGACAAGATAAAGCCAGTGGAATACAGGCTCCAATCTAAAATACGCCAGCTTGAGTACCTGAAGAGTAATCATTTGCCAGCTCTGCTGGAGGAAAAACAAAGAGCTTCTGAAGTCCTTGACAGGGGCTTGTTAGGGTTAGATAATACTCTCTATCAAATAGAGAAAGAAATAGAAGAAAAAGAAGAGCAGCTTGCCCAGTACAGGGCTAGCACAAATCAGCTGCAGCAGCTACAAGAAACCTTTGAATTCGCAGCCAATGTAGCCCGGCAGGAAGGAAAGGTTCGGAAAAAGGAAAAAGAAATCCTTGAATCAAGGGAAAAGCAGCAGAGAGAGGCACTGGAGCAAGCTGTTGCTAAGTTAGAAAGGAGGCATTCTGCTTTGCAGCGTCGTTCCACCATAGACTTTGAAATTGAAGAGCAGAAACAGAAGCTGGCCACCCTGAACAACAGCTGTGGTGAACAGGCAGGGCTGCAGGCAAGTCTGGAAGCTGAACAGAAAGCTCTTGAGCAAGACCGAGAACGGTGAGTGCTGCAGTACCTTCCATTTATCAGGACCTGTCCACAAAAGGGGAGTAATCTCATACCTTGGATGTTGAGAGCACAGCTTGTTCAGTGTCCCAGTACTTGAGTTTCTTCATGAGTTTCAAGTAGTTTACCCAGAATTGAAACTCTACTGCTTTTTAAAGGATTGTTTCTCACTTATTAAGTTCTGGTATGTTTGGATACTTATCCCATCCTCAGCAGGATATTATTTGCATTAGCCATCACAGTACTTAAATTGTTTTACCTGTGTAGAAAGCTCAGACATCCTTGTCTTCTGCCCTTACAGCAAATGCACCATCTCACAACTTTTTTCTCTGAAATTATTTCTGTATAACATTTTATTTTCTGTATTTGTTTGATGTTTGTTCAAAATTTGGAGACTGTTACAGTAAACCTAACAACTGCCCCTCTCAGCTGGTGATATACTGAACCCTTCTGGTATTAAAAATAAATGGGGGTAAATGTTTAATTTTTAATAGCCCTGGTTTCAAGGCTAAATAAAAATAAGCTATATCCATGTAAAATTTGATGTTGCTTTTTAAGCTTACTGGAAAATATACAGAGGTTTTGATACTGCCCAGGGTGATGACAGTCCCTTTTAAGCACAGAAGCAATGTCATCAGTTATACTCAAGATATCTTGTAGTATAACATTTAGCCTAAGTATGGGAGGCTCAGAGAAAAGTCAGTCAGGTGGGGAAGGATCTTTCTCTCTGGAAGAAAAGGAAGAAATCTTTTTGGGTTTTTTTTGACCTGAGCAAATAATGTGTTCAATCCCTGCAGTATGGAAAACATGCAGAATTGCCATTTTTAAATGTGCTACCTGATTTGCTTATACTGGAGCTTTAAAACCTGAGACTGTCAGTGAAAAAATGAAGTGCTTTTTCCTGAGGTAGCATTTGTCATCTGTTTTTTAAATATTTCACTAATTTATCTGAATATTTTTTCATAAGCCCTTCAAACAGATGTGGAAAAACAACCTAAAAGAAGAAACTTGCCTGTAGCCAGATTGAAGAGCTCTTCTGTATTCCGTTCCTTTTAAACCATTATCAGAAGAGTTACTTTATATAGACTGTGTAAAGGTCACTTTTTCAACATTTATAGCTACATTGTTTGGCTTTTAGTTAAGCATTTTCAATACTGATTGATCATTTTGTGTAAATTGCCATTATTTTCCATAATTGTCGTGAACATAAAATCTCATTTTCTGCACTAAGCATCTCACTTGACTAAAATGAGCTGTAGACAACTGGAGGTTCCACAAAAATAGGGTTGTGTGATAAGTGAAAAAATATGTTGTCAGCCAGAAAACTGAGGTTTGGAGAAGATACCAAGGAAGTAAAAATAGCTATTTTTTTTTTCTCTTTTTTTTTTTCCTTGGTTTTTTTTCTTGTTTACTTCAAAATCCTCTTTCACAGGCTAAATAAAACTTTGAAGTCTTTCAGTGAATAGCCCATGCGCCTGAATAATTCAATTCAGTATGTTTTTGTGAATGTTGAGGCAAGAAAAAGATCTAAAGATACATGAGAGTATGTTAAACATTTCAGGCTACTTACTGCTCTTGTGTTTGAGTTTACATTTCACAGTATATGATGCCATAGTAAGCATAATAATTATATATATTTCTTATTGTTTATCTAGATCCCTTTATGCAATGTTGTGCTCTGGTTCAGATTGTTGTTAAGTATCTGAAAATGTTTACATGAAATAATCATTTTAAGTGCTATGTAAGTCCATCATAACTAGATACAATATTTTTATTTGCTTGAATCATATGAAAGCTCAAAATCCTTTAACCCACAGGTATCTTGGTTTGAGATAATTTAAAGGAGAATGCTCTGGAATGAGTTATCTCCTTTAAGAGTTCCAACAATCCCTTTCCACCAATACTAAATTAATACTGTCAGAAATAGCTATTCACTTTTCATAGTTTAGGAAGGTTTATTAAACCTTATCAAATATACAACAGAAGAATGAATAAAGAAACAAGGTTACAATGCTGGGAGCAAAAGATTTTCCCTGCCATGTGCTCAGTCCCCTCACAATGGAGGTTTTTCCCTTTTAACCCTTTAACCCCTCACAAAGTTCTGTCCATCAACCCGTTCTTCGCTGTCCAGTGGTGGGGATCTCTTCCTCAAATCCTGATTGGAAGTCAGATGTCGCCATAGTCACAGTTTCTCTGATCTGAGAAAAAAAACAAACCAAAAAGGAAAGAAAAGGCTTTGCCTAAGCAGAGACCAAGCAGTCAGCAATGCAAATACCATGTTGTGAAAAAACTTAGGTGGGGAACTTTTTAAAATGCCTGCAGCCCCCATTCCACCAGACACTCAAGGTCTGCAGCTTCAGGATCTTAAAAGACACAAGTAACAGTTTTTGGCCACAGATAATTATGGTATTTAATATCATTGTGAATCACCTCAAGACAACAGGGATTACTCCCAAAATGATAATTTGAGGTTAACTTTAACTGGGCTATATACACACATTTTAGCTTTACTGGCAGAGGTTTGGTGCACTAGAATAAACATGAAGCAGCTTCAGAGCCATCTTTGAAGCAAGTGGCAGGGCACAGTTCTGTGTACTCACTGGTGAATGCATCACAAGGCTGACTAAGTTTGTAGCTAAATAAGTAATACCTTCTCATAGTAGGATGTTTACAAACCAAGAGCTAAGCTTTGTTCCTTTAATGTAAATCTGATTTTTGTAGTTAAATTGATTTTCCATGGATGCAAACACTTTCCTATATGCATAAGCCATCTTTCATTCGCTTGCCCTTAGGACACAAGATTGTTTTGCTGCTAATCAGAAGAAATAGATGGCTTCTGGCAGTGCTGCAAAAAGCACTCTAAAACTGAACTAACAATTCAGCCTAAGCCTCAGCATTCATCATCTCTCTAATTTTCTCACTTAACCCCCAGGATGGAATATAGAACTGCAGTTCAGTTTAGATATATACAATTGCACCAGAAATGGTAGAATCCCAGGTTTGCATAGTTTCTCCAGTTTTAGCAAGAACTTATTTTCTTTTATTATTTGATTTCTAAGTAACCTCTAGAAAAACAATTACTTTTAGAGACAAAAATTGTAATGAAAATGGGGAAGATTATTACTGTGTTACTAATCTAATCTCAGCTACTTTACAAGTGAAAAGGATGTTCTAAAGATTGCTTTGTTGTAATATGATGAATATTGCAATAAGTGCTTCTTATTTCATACAAAATGCCATCAGGCATTTTTAGTCAGAAACACAGTACCCAATTTTACATATTGTGTTCTGTGCATAGATCTGGGTGGAACAGAATTTATTTGTTAAAGAAAGCAAGGAGGTTTCAAAAGATGATTTCTTAGCTGTATGTATACAATAAGTACTGTTATGTTTATTTTGTTAGCAAATTTTCAAAAACATAATATATACAGATGGAACAACTGGAAAATGTACATGTGTAGTACACAATTTAAAGATTTTCTTATAGAGAAGTTTTGCCACATGAATGTTTTGGGTTTTCTTTGGGTTTTTTTTTTTTTGTATTAATGCTGTACTTTGAGTTTTTCTTTTTTTCCCCTTTCGTTTCTTCATTTATTTTCATACTGGAAGATAATATCTGAGGTGATGGATAGAGTTATGTAAAAAAGAGAATTTATTAAAGTGATTTTAATAGATAGGTTAGGTCTTAGGAGTTAATATTTAATGTACAGATTTCGATACCTCTTGCAATTGAAGTTGTTTTATTTGACTTAATATTGCTCTTGGAATATGGTTTTGAGCTATTTCCTATCTAAATGTGCTTAAAGAACAATTACGATTTTTAAACCTTCATAAGTATTATGAATAAATATTAGTATCTACAATCTTATGTACATGTATACCAATGTAGGCTTCCCATCATCAGACCTATTCAAATCAACTCTAAACCAAAGCAAATTACATGTTATGATATCTTTATAGCCTGGACCAGGAAATTCAGCAGCTGAAGCAAAAAATATATGAGGGTGATGGAGCTCAGAAAGGAAACCATGGAATATTAGATGAGAGACTCTCCCATAGCACTTCCCCTGCCAGCCCAACAAAGGCACAGACACCTGCTGCCCCACTGGTTGATGATAGGTAGGTAACCTGCATTCCTGAAGTGGAATGCAAACAATAGCTTTACAAAATATTTTGAAAGACCATTCTGCCAGGGTTAAATTTGATTTAAATACTGTGATTGTACTGGGAGACTGGTCTGGAAATAAAATTGATGTTTGGCTGTAAGCAGCCAATAGCCTCAGCTGTTGCTCCTGTGCAGTTTGTTTTAGAATACAGGGTTGGGAAACTGTAGGCTGAAAGGTATTTAAATAGATTTTGAGTTTACATTTACTTGTCTATATGGTTTTCCTTCATATATGCTTAAGGCAACAAAGTAAATTTAATTGTCTTAAGCTTTTTTTAATAGGACAGCTGCCTGGCACCACTAAAATCTTTAATCTCCCTTGTTATACTTACACATGGCAGTTGTCAGTATCAGCTCTTGGAACATTGCCTCTGTTTGAAGACCAAACCTTTGCTAGTCCAAGCTGCTGATATCACAGCAGCAGCAAAGGCAAGCTGCTAAGTTACTAAAGATGCAACCCCAGCCTTATTTCTTCTTCATCACTTGTGCCCTCACTGCCTCTTGTGTGTAGAGCTGCACTCATGGCAGTGGCTGAACCTATGGTCTAGTAATTTGCTTAATTAATAACAATTTTTTAACCTTTACTGGTTAGATGAACACTTGTTCAAAAGTCAGTGTTCCCTCGTTAAGAAGGGGTAAAACAGGTCTAACATTAAGCCTGCCAATTAAGAGCTGTGCAGTACTTAGAGCGAAAAGCATTTCAAAGAGCCTTTTAGTCTGTCTTTATTTTTATGTAAAAATACACTATATTTCCATACACACACTTACTTTTCTGTATCTCAAAGGATAAATGCCTTTATTGAACAAGAAGTGCAGAGAAGGCTGCAGAATATTCATCACAAAGCTGAGGACAATCATGTTAGTGCATCCTGGTCTGCAGAAAGTTTCAAGGTGAGCAGAAATGGGTGTGAGATCCTGACCTTCAATGGAGCATGTCTAACCACTGATTTAGTTTTGTTATTCAGTAATTTCCATGTTCTCCTGTGTTTACTTACTCTTAATTTACCAAAAAAATTTAAAAATAAGTAACAGTAAATGAGGTATGATGTAAGTTTTACAATTTTAATCATATATTTACTTCCAGTGGCATTTTTATGTTGTATGCTGGGTTTTTTTTGACAGGAAAGCATGTATAAATGACAATAAGAAGTTTGCAAATAAAATCTTCATTTTATGTTAGAAAAGATATAACTGATGAAAATTAAGGTTCTTCTGGATGGAATTTCATACTTACAAACAAATGCCTATTCAAAAACTGGTGATCTAATTGATCCAGAGAGTGGGTTGATTGACTTCTAAGCCAGTTGTTTAATAAATATTGATTTTTTTTTTGGTCTATTATAATGTCTCTTCCTCTAATACTTTAGAATGAACTTATACAAGAAAGGCACTTTTTAATAACCTCCTGTACCTTTTTTTTGTGCTTAGGATAATGAGAGGCATAATAACAGCAGTATTCAACGCAAGTTGAAGTATGAGGTAGGTCATAATTTGTCAGAATGAAATGGTTGTCTTAAATTATGGCATGCCCTGTAATTAAATTTCATAATGTTTAGCTGCATAATTAGAATTTTGAATTCACAGCAAGATTAATGGCTAACAGAGATGCCGGTGCATCTTACCAGCTGGAATCAAAGTGATTTTCTTTCAGATTGTACCTAGCTTTTCCTTGTTTGAAAGGTGTGGTGTTAGGCTGGATCTTTCTTCATTGTTTTGCCATGATTCTGAATTTGGAATAGTATCCCTTTCATTATTTTTAGAGGAGAAGAGTGTTTAATGAGCATTGAATTAAATTTAATTTAAATTCAATTCATTTAATTCAATGATTGTCTGAATTCAGAATGGACGTAAAATTTTTGACTCACAGTGAACTGCTGTAAGGGTGTCTGTAAGGTAGCAAGAGGAACCAGGCAGGCTGTGTGTGTCCTGAAGGATTCATGTATTCATAAATACATGTATTTATGTATTTTTAAACTGAGGCTTAGACACCTCCCACCATATTTAGTTGTCTAAGTGCTGATTGTAACACAGTTATTGTCTTGGTGAGTAAATCCTAGGTGCCTTCATGGATTTAAATGATAACAACAGGAGGGCTTCAGCACCTCAAATTTGTACTTCTTTTGACTTTTACACTGGTGTTTTTCAGCTGTGTTGGACCTTTTGCACTCTGTTGGCTAGTATGGGTTTACTTTTTTGTGCATGTGTGGGGAAAAAAATTGAGGGCTTATGAGTTCCTGCATTGCCTGTTGACTTTCCTTGGGTTTTTGAGTAAAGCATGTATAAACCAAGTGAAATGGATGCTGTACAAAGAAAAAGCAGGGGTGGGTTGAAAAGATCAGCTGTTCCTTAATCAGATCTCAATCACTGCTGTTGGGTTTTTGAGAGAGAGAGAGATTGTACCAATTTTGAATGATTGTATAAATCTAATCAAAATCAATCCTCCGTTAAAGAAATGTTTTGGTCAAAAGATTTTACAAAGAGATTTTTATTTTCTTCTTTTGGAATTTTTAACAGAAAATTCAACATTGGCAGCCACACTGTGGCTTTCCATTTCTGTCTAAAGATGGCAATTGTGCTTCAGAGTTGTGTGGAGAAAATGCAGGAGTAAGAGACAGAAGGCATATACAGAGATGCTGGATTTATTTTCCAGTTCTGGAAGACATTCCTCCCCTTGTACATCAGAGAAGGCATTTCAGAATGAAGGCGTAACTCAGAGCAGGACAGCTTTGCATGTCATTGTGACACTAGAAGTAGTTTAATTCACTCTAAAGGTACTAATACTTTAAAGAGTAAGAATGTTCTGTATCAGAATGTTTTATTTACTTCTTTACATAGTTCTGACTTTAATAATGTGGCTTATTCACGCCACAAGGTTGAAAATTTCTATCATTTTGGTGATAAAATAATTACTTCTCCAGATTGTGACAGCTCAAGAACTGAATCTGATTGTTCCCACTTGAAACAGATGTCTTCTGTGGGATCCTTAATGGGTGCTAAATGAGCAAACTGGCTTCAGCATATTGTGCCTTCTCTTTTCTCAGTCTAATGTGCATTCTGAAACAAAAACTTACAAAGATAACAGCCCATTAAAGACAGTGCAACTGATAGTTGAAGACCAATCTAGTAATTCTCAGCTTCCAACACACAATGCCTCTGATTTGGTTTCTTTTAAGTCAATAGCTTCTTGTTTTGGTGCAAGGCCGGAACATGCTTCCAGTTTGGGATATTTTTTCAGTCAGCTTTCCTGCTTTTACAAAGATACCAGTAGTCAGCTGGTCAGCAGTGCAGTGGTTTCTAAACAAATTAAGGAGTTAGGAAGTTGGTGTGATGCAAGTGAGAGATGTGCCCAAGCAATATCATTAATAAAAAATCTGCCATTTATAAGAAACCTGCGAGTAAATGTGTTCCTCAAGTCAGGCATGAATCAAGACATATCCCACACTAGTGATGGTGCTAAAGCTCATACTGAAAATGTCATTCAGCCTGAATCCCCTGTGCAAGAGGCTGTCACAATGTGCAAAAGCATGGAGATCTCTGATGCCTTTGTGAGAAGATCCCTGAAGAATTCACATGCCATTGGAAAAAATAAGAACTAGGAAACAGTTTCAAACTGAGTTAGCTGACCTGGTTTACTTATTCTATGAAAATATGGGAAGTATTAAGCCTTCATTAGGTGACATTCACGTACTGCTGTCTACATCAGTGAATGTGGACTGTGCTGAGCAGACTGTATATAGGAGTCTTGTTCTTACAACTACTCATATAGGTCTCTTAAAGGAAAAGAATGTCTTTTTTTCTGCACCTAGCATTTTGGATGTTTCATGCCAGTGATCACAATTTGACAGCCTTTGGTTGTACAGTTTGAATGATATCCATTGTGCAGTTTTGCCAGACAAAGAGAAGTGCACAAAAATTGAGCTTGTGTTTTCTAAAAGGAACAAGGTTGGACCTGATTCAGGAATTGTTTTTTCTAAATACTGTGAAAAAGAAAGAAATACTCAGCTGACAGTCATCCCATCAATTCTTCAAAGCAGTTTGCATATCCCTTTGGAAATCTGAAAATTAACATTCAGTTCAAGTGAAGAAGCCATTTGGCTAATTATGCATTTGAGTAGATATTGAAATCCAAATAAGTTTAGATACATTCAAAATAAAAGGATAATAAATATTGATGAAATCTTTCCCCATCCCCTTTTTTTTTTAAGCAATAGAGAAAAGGGACCTTTGAGCTCTAAGGGAATACCACAGACTGTTTAAACACATCTAAGCAGTAATAGTTATTGAGTGCTTGCATTTTGTACATCTCTGATATGCTGTACATACAATTCCTTGGGAAAGTGAGGACACTAAATGCTTCTATGTTATTTGGTAGGATGAAAACTATAATTACAGCTCTGTCTTATGATTTTCATTTTGGCTGTGTTTTCTAGCTCCTTCCATATACTATCTTCATTAATGTCTTCTCTATTCCTCCTTGATTGTCTTTTCCTTAATCTTTTTGATAATCTTTGTTTTTCATGCTCCTCATTTACTTCATGCCCTTGATCTCAATATTTCAAAACATCTGCAGATTTTTTAAATCTTACTTTCACTTTATGCAATTTTGGGAATATTAGCATTGACAATTCTCTTCTTCTTCAGAGTTTTACATTTAATGTTTATTGTACTTTCATATCAAAATTTGTCACAAATGCAAAAGAGTTGTGCTTTAAATAGCATTTCAACCTTTGGTGATGCTGCTGTGGCAAGACAGATGTTTTGGGGTCTCCCATCTGTGTGCATGTTTCTCATGCTCCACCTAGGTAGCTGACAACTGGGGACACTGCCCGACAGATGGGGCGAGTTTAACTCTGGAGTTCTGTCCATGTAATGTTCTTGGCCTTACTTTCATCATTCTCTGCTTGCTTACTGATGGGGTTGTTGATGCTGTGAGATTGCCTCTTTTACAGTCTTTTTATTACTACATCCCAAGAAAAAATGGAGCTGTTGGACATTAATAGAATATTTCCATTAGTCGAGGCTTTCCTCTAGCTTAGGACGAGGGGTATTTTACCAGTTACCCCTGTCAGATTTTGAATAATAAATAAGCTGTTGTCTCCTATCTTTTGTTTCTTCCCTTGTAAGGGGAGCTGAATATCTTTTGAATCCTGTTGCTTGAATATGCCATCTGCCTTGTTTGAGGAAGATGGTTCTTGGCAGGAAAAACAGTGGTATCTAATCTGAAATTCTAAATTCTGTAAGCATATTGCTAAGCAGAGGTGAAATCTACTACGCAGAGTTAGACTTCAGTCTCTCTCCTAGCATAAGAACATTTCCCATTTGTTTTTACCATATGTTAGGACATGATAATGTAACTCACATGGGATTTAAAAAGAAATAGCTTGCATTGGGTAGGGAGATTATGTCTGGAAGGGTGAACACTTGTTTGGATAAAGAGTTATGGGGGGTTTTATTGTTATATTTCTACTTCCTTAAGGAAGTCCAAAAATGAGCAAAATGTGTCATGTTATTTTGAGGTATTGTGGGGTTTTTTTTAAACAAAGAATGTGTACACAAATGAGTAGGCAGTAATATCATCACATCAGTCCTGCTCAGGAGTGGCTCCCTCATTGACATCACTATGGCATTTCTTCTGGGCCTTGCCCAAAGTCAGCATTGAGTGGCACTGAGAGAACTGTTCTGACTGCTACAGAAATCAATCTCTGAAACCAATTTCTTTTCTGATTATACTCCAGAGTTAAATGTTTGTGCATTTTGTGTTTCCCAATAAGGTTTTTTCTCTTCTGTGCTTTTTAAAAAATCTAACTCAATGAATACTCTACACTTTCATGAAAAATAAACTCATAGCAGTATATTTTATTCTAATATTTCTACTATTTTTACTATGTGAAGTAAAAATAAAAATCATTGTTTATGAGTATCAAAGCATTATTTAATATATTAGGGGACATTTTCCTCAACACTTTGTGTTTGGGATTGCTTTCCTCTCTATTAGCTGTTTGTAATAGTTCTCTGAAAATGGCTGTCAATAAATTATATGTTGACAAAGGTGGCTTTAAGAGTGGCTTTATGGTTTTCTTGCTATTTTAAAACAGATGATGTTGTTTTCAGGGGAATGTACTTCTTTTCCCTCAAGGAAAGAGCAGCTTACATTTCAGTGCTCCAGAAATGAGTATTAGCTGAAAAGCTAATAATGTGGGCAGTAGTTACAGAAGAGCAAAATGGACAGGAGACAATATTTGTTGTGGAAACAAAGGTCGCTAAAAATATTTTTCCATTCAAACATAAACTTTTTTAATGGTTTCTTAAAAAAAATTGTGGTAAATATACTCTAGATTAACTCAGTGGAATAAAAATTCACTTTCTTTGTTTTACTCTTCTTAATGCTAATGTTAAGGGAAATTACATTGTCATTTATAATTGACTGGCAATGTAATAAGAGCCTCCTCTTCTTGAGAGCCATGATGATGTCAAAAGACTCTCTGTAACAGGGAGAGGTGTTTATGAATGAGTTTCAAATTCTTCTCCAGCTCCTACACAGTCTTATGTGTACGGGAAATCACCAGGAGTTGCTACAAAGAAGATGAATGTTGAGAATACAGTTACAGCTCAAGTGATGGATAGCAGTGCTAAATAGAAATATATAACATAGTCATAACTGTGAAGTGATAGTTTTTCAATCTTTTTGGTTGTTAACTTATATTTGTCATGTTGCTGTTATTTTTTTAAGTGCCAGTTCATTAAGGTTTTCAGACCAAATATGTTCAATGGAGCAAGTAGAGACTCCCTCAAAGGCAGTTTCTCTACTTTTTCACTCTGAATGCTTATGCTACTTTTGGGCATAGTGACTGCAAAGCATTAATCTTTTCAGTTGCAAAAATGTTTTCTTTTTGGCATAATTTCAGAGTTACATATTCCATCTGGCTGTCAGAGGAATGAGCTCTCATTGGAAATAAATTTTTAGATTGTTGTGTCCAGACTGTGCAAATTTATCATAGTTGAGTTTTCTGGGATTCCAATATGATTAAAAAATAGTAGGAAACTATTCTGACTGTGGATTGCTTATTTAATTACAAAATGGGTTTGAACTTTTAAAGTTTAAGAGCTTTCTGAATTGCCTAGACCCCTGCAGCTTTGCATGATACTGTAAACATTTGTTATAAAAGATAGAGATGTACAAAAATTAGAGCTAACTATGAAAGCTTGATTAATACACTGATTTTTTTGAAAGGGAGTTAATAAAAAGTCTTCTGTTTTCCCTTGTTTTTGATGTCTAAGCTGAAAATGCCTTTTCAAATAAAGGGATATTTTTAATACACTTCACCTAAATTTTTGTATACACAAAAATATGCTAGGGCTTGCTTATAAGACAAGATCCACTTTGTTTTCAAATAATTCCTTCATTTTAGAAGTAATTTCTGCCTCCTCTTTGCCTGCTCCTCTGACCAAGAACACTTTTTCATTTTCAGTGAAGGTCTTTTCTTTTTTTCCTTGTGTAGTGATTTTGGTTTTCCTTTCTTCTCCCTATTTGGTATGTGCATGAAAGCGGATGGTCTGTCGTTCACTGGGAGCAAATCCAGATGACCTAAAGGACCCAATTAAAATTAGTATTCCACGGTATGTCCTGTGTGGGCAGGGAAAGGATGAGCACTATGAGTTTGAAATAAAGGTAAGTTCTTATCATTTGCTTTTCTTTAATGCTTTTGTTCACTAAGTGCAATTTTTGGTTCTCTTTTTCTGAAGTGGCCTCAGTACTGTTAAATAGGAGAGATAAGAATGCACAGTATAGGACACCATAAAGACAAGTCTTTTCCAAGTGGGTTGGTTGTGCAGAGAAGGCTAGTGGCCAAACTCCTGGGGTGAGCATTTCCAGAGCCAATATCAGTTAAATTTGAAGAGTTCCAGAGATGAGGATGAAATGCATGTTGGTTATAGGAAAGCCCTTTATGGAGATGCACGTGTCAGTTATAGAAAAGGCTTAGACTTGAAATATTTACCTGAAATAATGAAAGCATGAAATCTTTATTTAAGTATTTTGCACATATGCAAGTCAAAGGCTTTATTCCTTTTCATGCTCTCTTTATTGTTCTGATTCTTCCCACTCTTCATTTCCAAGGTGTTGCTTCTGCAAACTCTCATTTGATTTTCTGTGTAGAAATGGTGGGGGGGAAAGCATATTAATTTTGTTTCCTCTGGTATGCAGCCAGTGTTTTTTCAAAGCAAGATCTAAAGTCTAATTGGAAATGTGTTCTCAATGTGTGTGGACATATGTGTAGCATAACTGATGTACATGGCATTGGAGACAGAACTGGCAGCCGCCTTTACTGAATGCGCTGCCAGATGCTTCATTAGCTGCTGTGAGGTGGAGGAGTGACCTTCCTCTCAGGGTAAAGGACCATTTTTGAACTGTGCTCTCTTTTGAGAAGGCTTTTATTAAGATGGGCAGCCTTAGCTTTGTTTGTGCTAATTAAATTTTCATTTTGAAATGTACCATGCTATTTGTGGGTGGAATACCTCCTTTTGCCTGTTGAACTTTGATTTTCTTGAGGCTAGTGAAAGCCTGGAGCCAGGGAGATGCTGAGGGATGAGTAAGTACGCATGAAACTTCCCCAAGGACTTTTCTACTCAATTTTCAGCACATGGCATTTACTAGACCAGGTAATGGTTAGTGAAGATGGCTAATGTAAAAAGGTAGCTTCTGTTCTGAATATGTTGGTGGATTTCTTCTCCAGGTATTCTCCTTTCATTGGTAAAACACATGTAAGCCTCTACAAGGTCTTAGCATGAAGGAGAAATTGAAAGACTATGTGCAGTTTGGCAGTTTTGGGGATGTTTCTTGTGGTCATTCCCTCACGTTAATCAATCTAATGAAAAAGCTAATGCTTTTTCCTTTCCCTCCAGGTCTCTGTGTCACAGTGGATTGCTTCTGCTGTAGTCAGGATTTAGCTCCATGCTACAATCCACAGACCTTCCACAAATGTTTCTGTTTTAAGTGTTTTACAGAGTTCCGAGCTCTACTTTGATCTGTATTAATCTCCAGAAGTTCCTACAGTTATTCTATAGAAAATCAGAACACCTAGAATAGTGGATTTGTGTATATTTTTTGCCTTAAAAATCAGGAAAATGTGTCAGAGGGGGGAGACTAAATGTACCTGTTCATTTAATCTCTTCCTCATAGGTCAGAATACCGTGTCAGCTGTCAAAATAATTCCTGATTTCAACCTTACTTCACTTAGTTCAAGTTTATTTTCAGGTCATCTGAAATATATGTCAGTTGTGGGAAAGGACTGAGGTGTTGCTAACCCCATCTCCTTTTCTAGGTCCTAAATAAACTTTCTTCAGCAAGGTTCCTCTTGCTTTTGGGAAAATGGGTAGCTGACCTACCTGTGTGTCATAGCACTTTGGAACCTGACAAATTGACTAGTGATGATTGAGTTGAATTTTAAGACAGTCCCCCAGACTGTGAATCCTAGGTATCTCAGAGGTATTTTCTTCAACAGATGTTTCTAGTCATTGTGTTTGTAGTTAAATCCTGTATATTGTTATATAGGGGAACAAATGTAGGAAATTTCTGTATATAACAAATATATAAATTTCTTCTTGTGACATGCAGTAGTAAAGATTATTTTGTTAAATGTCAGAAGAGAGAGAATGAGTTCCACTCTCCTTGATAGCTTCATGGTCAATTCATAGGTCTTTCAACCCTAACTTATTATCCAACAATGTTTTGTTTTAGTGCAGGTTCAGCATCTTCTTGGTATGGACATGTATAGGAATAGGCCAGCAGGATGTTCTATCCACTCAGGTTCTTTCACTGCATACAGATCCTAATTAAAGATGTTGAGTGAGTCCTACAAGAACTGACTGGAGAGAATTCAAAACAGGAAAAAACTGATAATTTATTAGAGCTAAGACAGCACCTTCTTTTGCAGCAGGAATATGTCATAGAGCTGTTTGTGCTAGTCTGCTATTAAGTATTCTGTAAGAATTGATTAATTTCCAAAAAAGCTTCCATTTGAGTGACAGTTTTATGTGTTGTCTTTAAAGACATGATGAAACAGTAGTACCTTAATCCGGTCTAAACATATTTATGTTAGAGCTGAATTAGTATGCCAGAGAACTATTCATGTATTCTTCCCCTTCCTTTCATGTTGTGTCAGGATGTTTAGACAAGGCTGTTCTAGAAACAGTGTGGGAAGAGCTTTTGCATCAGTAAAACCAGTGGCTTCTGTTATGGACAGTGCCCATGGTTGCAGACAGTAGCTATGGTTGGCAGAAGGAGCAGCAAGGCAGCAGGGAAGGTGGAACTCCAGCTCTCATAAAAACATACAGGGTTTCCTGAGAGCAGGTGATGGAAACAAAGTCTAGGATCAAGCACAGCCTGCAGGGATCCTCTGACAATACTGAAAGTTGTAGAGAAGCCTTCTTAGTCTCATTCATCTTTTTCTCATTGTTCTGAGTTCTCTCCTTTTATTTA
The DNA here is from genome assembly GCF_017590135.1 of Pyrgilauda ruficollis. Lineage (NCBI taxonomy): Eukaryota > Metazoa > Chordata > Aves > Passeriformes > Passeridae > Pyrgilauda > Pyrgilauda ruficollis. The sequence goes on along the minus strand of NW_024524489.1, from coordinate 7,212,243 downwards.
TCCTGTTTGATATTCTTTCAAAACTGGTTTTCTTGTGTTTCAAAGCCTTTGGTTGACTTGATGTCTGACAAGTACTCTGTAAGAAATGATCCAGGCAGATGCACCCCAAACCAATGCTTTCCTTCAGATCCAGTTGTTTTTTTGTTCAGCCAGATGTTGTGTTGAATCTGCTCAAAAAAGTCCACATTTCTAGTCCAAATTTATTTCTGAGTTTGTTGAACTCTTGCAGAGTGGGAGTAAAGCAGAGGTAGTTCTCATTGATACACAGTTCTTTAAGAAAATGATGCATGCCCCATAACTGCCTACATTAGTAAGAAGTCTAATATTCTGTCAACATTATCAGATTAATACCCTCAATAATAAAATAGAAAAAGGTTGTAAGAAATTTTTAGAAAACTTCTAGCTTTTCAGATGCTGTTTTCCTTGTGTGAGGAGCAGTTTCAACAAGGTTAATATGAAGCAATACGAGTTCTCATGATGACTGTAGACAGTTTAACCAGCCTAGATAAAGAAATGAGGCATTTCCTGTTTTTTTCTCATTATTTTCAGAATGAGGTGGAATATTGCTTTTTTCTCCCCCAGTCACCGTGTTACTTGTGTTGCTATGGAGCAGAAAGAGGACAAGTTCTGGTGATGTGCTTTACAGTGCAATGGATTGAAAATGTCTCCCTAAGTTATTTTCTCTCAGTCTTCATGAGAAGAAAAGATAAGGAGACAGGACTGTAATATCTCCTTTCAGATTTATAGGTTTTACACAGGAAGTGGTGCATTTGAATGAGAGAAACAAAACAACCCACAATTCTGAGGCAAATCTGGGATCACAGCAGTGCCTAGATAAGAATATTCCCAAATCTGTCTTGCAGATGTACTTAACCATATGGTTTTTGTTCTTAAGAAAATACTTTTAACTGTATTACCAAACTATGTAAAAAGCAAAGGGCTTTTCAGAATTGCTTTAATTGTTCAAAACACCTGCATATGTCCCTCTCCCATTCCTACAGAGCATATAGTCTGTCATACAGTATTTTTTAAATGGGGGAAAGTCATCCCAACCCAGACTTGTTAGATCAGTTGTAGGAGTAAAAGGCCATGTTCTAGAAATGCTACTGCTATGCCAGGTGCATTGTAATTCTCTTTATACAAGTGGAGTTTGATTCTGTCTGATCTACTAGCATTATTGCTGTGCTTTGGGGGCCAGTTAAGACTTTGTTTAGCATTGAAATTTGTTTTTCAATCGTGCCAGCTATAACAACAATAAAATTTTGCAATTTTGCAATGAGACCTGCAAGTCTCATTACAAGAACTTGGAAAGTAAACAAAGAAGATGACAAGGACCAAATCAGGTCAAACTAAGCCACGAAAAAACAGTTCTCAAGCAGCACAGATGCATGGCTTTTCTATTTTCCTTCCTGTCCATCTCTACCAAGTTATTAAACTTTGTAGAAGAAAGCTAATAAATAATGGGGTGCAGGCAATTTGATTTGGGAAAGTTTGGTGTCACCCTATCACCTAGACAGCTGTCTGATGCACAACCAACATAACATGCCTGCTCTTCCCCAGGCTGTGCATCTGGAGGAGTCCAGGATGCCTTGTGCTAGGTTGCTCCTCTTCTGTGAAAACCCCTGGAAAAAAAAGAGGTTCCTTTCAAATAAAGATCATATACAAATGAAATTATCACAGTAAATTTTCACAACTTTAAAATATTAAATGACAGAATTAAAGCAAAAAAGAACGCAGCGATGAGTAACATATTTGTTTTATGATTACCTATTACACTTGAACATTGTCTACTCAAACATTGAAATCACACAGTCCTCTGCCTTAATTATTCAGAACAGGATGGTTAATTGAGATCAGTATAACATTCATATTCCTGAAGAGTTATTAATTTTTTCTTTTAGTATAACCTTCCTATGAATGTTAAATCTGTTCACCCAAGTTGTAAAGTTTGAGACACTGTTAACAATATGTTGAGGGAATGTAGTCCATTGTCCTAAAATGACAGAATTGTGAAGGTTGGAAAAAAACATTTAAGATCAAGTCCAAATGTCAACCCAGCAGCACCAACATGTTCACCATTAAACCATGTCCTCAAGTGCCATATCCACCCCTTTTTGAGCACTTACAGGGATGGTGATTCATAGTTGCAGTGAAGCTTATTAGTGGTATGAAAGACAAATTGTTTAAGAAATAATGAGTTTTCATTGTGGTTACATGCTGGAAGAACCTATGTTGTAATGTTTGTGAAAAGATTTGAGAAGGCCAGTTCTGTTTGCTTTAATCTTAATTTAAAATTGAGGTAAAAATAGGAAAAGGCCTAGACCAAATCTCATTCCACTTGTCATAAAACACGCAATAATTTCTGGTTTTCAAAAAACTTCCCCTAATTTCCCTGTTCCATATACAGCAGCAAAGGCAGTAGGGATTGAAAAGAATGGACCAGAGATGAGTTTGTTGCAAGTGTGGGGTAGCAGCATTTGTGGTTGGTTTCTTATGGCTTTTTTGCTCTGATTTCTGTTTCTCTTACTCAGTTGTCCTACTCCATTGCAACTTTCTTTGCCTCCATAACTTTTTTTTTTACACTCAGTAGTAAGAGAGCTACTTGTTAATTTTAGGAGTCACTTTAAGATTAAAAAGCCTGTGTCTTTGTGAGACGTGTTTTGTGAAATTGCTTATTTTTTATCTTCCTGCATAAAATCATAGCTAGACAGGGGTAATGCCACATTTCAGGCCTACTTGTTTCAAAAAGCAGCAGTGTTCAGTTTTAAGCAATGCCACTTGGCTCTCTCCATCTCTGCTAGTCAGTGTAGAGTAATGTTCACTCACCCTGCAGCTAGGCTTCTTGCTAGCCTTGCAGTTCCTGCCTGACCAATTTAGTGACCTTCTATGATGGAGCGGCTGTATTGGTGCACATGGGAAGAGCTATGGTTGTCATCTCTTTTCATCTGTAAAACCTTTGACATGGTGTCTTGGTTTGAGACATTTTAAAGAGATGGGCACTTTGAAATGAGTAACTTTCCTCTTCATTCCAGCCAATCTCTTCCGACCATTAAGGAATGAAATAAGAGTAGATATAAGTGGAAAAATAACACATAACTAACAAACAGAATGCAGCAGAAAAATAGGACATTACTAACAGACAAGGAAAAAAAGGTGAATAATTTCTAGATACCAAACTCTGAAAAACTCACAACCCCACTGCAGCAAAGAGAGATCCACAATGCCAGAAATAGCCTTTCCTGAGATGGCATGAGGTAGGGACAGTTTCAGACTTGTAGGACAAAGGGACAAGATGCCATCACACCCCTCTTGGGAAGGCAGGAGCTTTACAGAGCAGTTCTAGCAGCAGATGAAGACTTGCTGGCTCCTGTGGGGTCTGCCTGCTGCTTCTTCCTGTTTGCAGGCTCTGCTGCTGTTGCTGTACCCTACACTTGTGGCTGTGGGATGAGGGGAAAAGGACCGGTCTGTGGGTGCCAGCATGGGGTGGCCTGGCTCTGGGAACTCTGGCTTTTTTTGCTGCCAGTGGAGTTTGCAAATTCACTTTGAAATGGTTTCTAGTTGCAAAATGCAGTCTTTGTGGATGGCTATGGTTGTGAAGCTGAAGCTGCCAGAAAGAGAGGGGTTCTGCTCCCGTAGTCTTCTCTCCTGGAGCAGGCAGCCGATCGATTCGGACTGGCTTTCTGGAGTCCATGGTGACTGGCGGCAGACACTCGCAGAACTGGCCTCAAGGCAGCTCAAACCTGCCAACTGCACTCTCTCAGATGGGGGAATAAACAAAAACAAAGAGAGATCCCAAAAAGGGAGGAAAAACCTTTGCCTGAGCAAAGACCAAACAGCCTGCAAAACAAATACCATGTGGCAAAGGACTGGGAGCTGCCTGGGAGGAGCAGTTTTGAAAACAGTCACAATAGCACCTCCTCTCACACACAAGATCTCTGCCTGCAAAGTCTTAAGGAGAATAATAATTCTGTAGGTGCAGAATACAGTAAAATTATGGATTATCCCAGGACACATGGTCCCCACAACATCCTTTTCTCTAAATTGGAAGGAGATGGATTTGATGGGTAAACTGTTTGAGTGGATGAGGAATTGCTTGGATGGTCACATCCAGCGGATGGTGGTCAATGGCTTTAGGTCCACATAGACATCAGTGAAAAGTGGTATCCCTCAGGATTCCATACTGGGACCACTGCTGTTAAATATCTCCATTAGCTGACACAGAAGGAACAAGCCCTCAGCAAGTTTGCAGAAGACACCAAGCTGAGTGTGGCTCACAAGCATGAAGGATGAGATGCCATCCAGAGGAACCTAGATGAATTCGAGGAATAGGCCCATGGGAATCTTATGAGGTTCAACAAGGCCAAGTGCACCTGCGTGTGGGCAGTTCCTGGTATGAGTACAGGATGTGGAATGAGGGGATTCAGAGCAGCCCTGCCAAGAAGGATTTGGGTGTACTGTGGATGAGAGGCTGGGTGTGACCCAGCAACGTGTACTCGCTGCCCTGAAAGCCAATCCTGTCCTGGGCTGCATCAAAAAAGTGGTCTGCAGGTCTGGGGGGTGGTTCTCCACCTCTGCTCTGACCCAGCCATCCAGCTCTGGAATCCTCAGCACAAGGAGGGATATGGACCTCTTGGAGTGGATGCAGAGGAGGGATACTAAGTTGGTCAGATGGCTGGAGCACCTCTCCTTTGGAAAGAGGCTGAGAGAGTTTGGGTTGTTGAGCCTGGAGAAGGTTCTGGGTAGACATTATAGCAGTTCGTGAAGGGGGATTATTAGAAGGATGGGGACAGGTTATTAGAAAGATGGGGACAGATTTTGCAGCAGGGCTATTTTAGTAGGACAAGGAGTAATGGTTTTAAACTGCAAAAGGCAGATTCAGAAAAAAACATAAGAAAGAAAATTTTTACAATGGCACAATTATTACAATGCCTAGAGAAGTAGTGGATGCTTCATCACCAGATATATTCAAGGACAGGTTAGTTGGAACTCTGAGCAGCCTGATCTAGTTGAAGATGTCCCTTGTACCCCAGACAATGGACTCAATGGCCTTTAAAGGTTTCTTCCAACTCAAATGAATTTATGATTCTTTGATTCCTCTCAGACATATGTGTCCCGTAAGACTGACAAGCCCTTCAGCACTTCAGAGATCCAAGGGTGCTCGATACAGGATGGAGGTTGCAATGAAACTGTGACTCTGTGTGTTGCTCCTGGCCATAAATTCCCTTTACTGCTGACTGGCGTAGTTCCCTGGAGGCTGTTGTTTTGTTCATTGCAAGATACTTGTAGTCAGATCCTGTTGTCCTGACAACTTCTCATTTGAAAGAAGAGCATTGCTTCACAGATACCCTTTTGTAATAGTGGCTTTCAAGTTTCTGCAAAATGAAAAATTGATCTGACTACTTCAGAGACTCTGGGCATTTAGGATGAGGAGCTGTGCCTGATGAAGCTTTAGTTCACTGGAGTGAGCATTTATGGAATTACAGTTTTTAGTTCTCACATCTAACTTTTAATTATTAACATTTTTCTTCCCTCCTACATGTTCCCTTGGATATTAGAAGAAATAAATCATTCAAGCAATGAAAGTGACCCTGATTTGAGAGTTAGCACAAGTAAAGAAGCTTGGGCAGTATATTAAAAAATAGGAATATGTTAAAGAAGGAGAGACATGCAATAGTGTGCATATGCTTTCTTGGTCTTTGATAACATATGCTTTAAGCTAAAAATAAAATGAGCATGGAACAGACCTTGAGTCTGGGGCTCAAGATTGTTCCCATTCCAAAACAGTATGGAAACCAGAAATGGAAACTACTGTGCACCAAACATCTAAGAAAAAGTTTAAAAAAGAAAAATGAGAGAGAGAAAAAAAAGTTAATTCATCTTTTTTAAACAGAATTTTTTTAAGGTAAAATTGAATTTTTAATAGGAAATTGAAATGTTCTCTGTACATAAATGCTTTTTAAAATATTGCTTGTGAACATCAGTACAATTTTTTTTATTTGAATAAATTGCCATTTCCTCTTGGATGTTAGAGTTATAGTCTGTCAACAGGAATATCACAATTGCATCTAACTCTAGAAAAAAAGAGCCAGGCAGTCATCCAATTGACATGATAAAGAGCCACCTGAATTCCTGTGCAGGCTGATTTTCTCCATTTAGGAAAATGTGCTGGAGTAGTCTTCTTCAGAGTTGGTTATTGGTCCTGACAGTACATTGAGGAACAACTGAATTCTTTAATGGCTGCATCAGAGGGAGATCAGTTCATTCTTGTAGGTAGGAATTGGATTCAGGAGGAATCTGATGTTCTTAAAACCACGATTAAGATGTCCCATGTGCAGCAGCATATGAATTTTACTTTTGAATCAAGCATTTGTGACTGACCATACAAATTCAGGCTTTTTTTGGTGTTTCAGGAGGGAGTAGTTTTTTTTTTTATTCTTACTTATTTGTTTGTTTTGAAGAACCATGACAGCATGAGTAGCATTATTAGGTCAAAATGAAGTCCAGCATCCAAGAGTGTATGCCAGGATAAGATCCCAGCCCAGAGTACAGGTATATACTTCTCTTCATCTTGGAGTCTTCCCAGCTGAAGTTGTTTTTGTTGTAATTAACAGTTCATAGTTAATATCTTTCGTGTGGATTTTATCTGTATTTTAAATTCTCTACACTGCACATTTTATAAGTATCTTATAGAGGCAATTTTCTTTTGCAACTTATTTTCTTTTATCATCTTCTCTGTTAGTGGTTTTGATTGCTAGGTCAATGCATTTGCTAGTTTAATGTGTCAGTTTGTTCCTTATTGACACTTCTGTGTTGCCATATGTTTGTGTCTTAGGTAAACTTACTGAGATTCACATCTAGTGCATTAACAGAATTTTTGGTTAAGTTATGCCAAAGCATAAGTGTCTAATTTCCATGTGGGAAACATATGATATTGGTATTAAGCTGTCTGCTCCTTTGTGAAGAAGCTTTGTAAGTCTCTAGAAGTACCAAGTCATACAAGGTTGCCAGTAGTATTTTTTTCCAGCCTTGACTGAACTTTCACTTCACAACTTTCACCAAATTATCTGAGAGGTTCACATACACTCATGGTTGCTAAATACCAAGCATGCTAAAGATTGGGAGAAGCAAGATAAGCATTTGATCATGTGAGCCAGTGCTTTTAGATAGGTACTGACACGTAAGTACCTGTTCAGGAAACCCATGTAGCACCGACGATGTTCTACACAGTACAGGCACACGTTGTGTCCACTCCTGCTTTGAGACTTGGAACATCAAAGGGAATGGCAGGTTTGTGGGCAGAAGAGACCTATATAATATGCAGTGGATTTCTTCTACTTGTCAGCATTTCTGCAAACTACTGTGTCCTTGTTTATCAGAGGGGAAGAGCATGTTATGATGGATGAAACACAAAATATTGTGTGCTGCAGTAAAGATTTGGCATTTGTTTTCTTTGAAGGAATTTCATTAACAGTGTTGCATATGTGAATGACTGATGATTTTCCATATTTTTACCTTTATTTAAAACAGCTGTAATTTATGGTAATTTTGGATTAGTTTTGCAATGTGAGTAGCAGTTCAGTTTGTTTGGTAAATTGAAACTCATCTGTCTGCTTCTGCTCATCTGTCATTGAGCTAATTTAGGATTCACTTAGGATGATACTAAAATGCATTTTAATACCAAACTTGTCAGAGTTGTGTCTTTAGTCACTATGTATTATTTCAAAGAAACTTGATCCTTAAAAGGATCTTATCAGAATCTATCAGAGTTGAGTTTTATTTTGCACAGTTCACCTTCCCACTCTAAATTAATATTTATAATGAACAGTGAAAATACTGTGGGCATGTTTAATATATGAGTGTCCTGCTTTTAGAAGTGAACTTTACAGCTCATTAGTTGCTCAGCTCTGAGTTACTATATCAGTATTTTAATAATTTGCTGATCTTGCATTTCATGTTTCTGCCACTGAATTCCCAAAGGGATGTCTTGGCAAACTGATGTATTAGGAAGGTTTTAAAAAAAAAGTATCTCTTTCAAAAGCAGAAACGTACCTAATATCTTCTGGTCTTACAAGATGTCATATATATGATATATCTGCACATTTCTTCTAATGTAATTAAGGGGCTGCTGACAACTGCTTATCTAACTAAAATGTGTCACATGCAAATTTTGAAAGACTGAAGAAGCTGCAGCAGAGTGATACTGAGCCAATGGCAGATAACTACCAAGCATTTTACAGTGTCTATTTTTTTGGGGGGGTCTACATGACTGTCATTTGTCCAGCTCCAGCTTTCTTGCACTGCTAGGTTGTTAATGACCATTTTATTACTTTTGGATTTTTAATTAAGACCATACTTAGCTTTCAGTTGCGGTAGTCTCTCTAATGAATGCACTTTTTGTTTGCTATTAGTCAGAGAAGAGAGCAAATGGACTCTTCATTCTCAATAGAGGAGTGAGAATTTCCATAGTTAGATTCTCCTGTTTTTCCCCTCTGTCTTCATCTTTTCTTACCAGTTACTGGTTTTGGAATAGTACCAGAATGTTGGTTTCTGCAGAAGACTTTCCTTCCTGATCCTCATCTTGCTGCAAGGGAAATCTCACTCTCCTACCACTTTCTCACTCTCCTAACACTTTTTTGTCTCTACTTTCTTTCAAATGAGAGCAGAGAAACAGTTCCTATTTGTCTTTCTCCTAACCAAATCCAGGGTTTATGAAGTCCCTCCTTCACATGAGAGTCCTTAAGTCCCACTTGCATCCAGGTTTTGTGGGGCTTTCACTGTAGGCTCTGCTTATTGAGTTCCCTGTCACTCATCTTGAAAACTGTTTCTGTGTGCATAAAAATCTCTGCATGTTGTTCAGGAAAGCATCTTGCATAGAGGCATTTTTATTGCTAAGAGTGCTTCTTGACTTAAAATATTAGAAAATCCCTGGAGAGCTGCCAAGGAGAAGCTACAAGGCATGCATGCATTTATAGATTTATTTATGGACATAAGGACATGCATGTGTCCTGTTCACTAGGAATGCCACAGCTATTGACTTCTAGCTTATTGAACAGAATGTAATAATTTCTGTAATATCTGTATTTAATTTATGGAGGTCTGTATATAAGTATATATTTGTGTCTTTAGAGGTCTAGGCACAAAGGGACCGTTTAGAGTTTAAAATTAATTATGGGCCATAATCCGTAAGAATTGCATGAAATTCAAAGACCAGAAAATAATTCCCAGATTTTTCAGAAGTACTAAGTGAATGTTTTCGAAAATATACTGAAATCAAAACATTTGTTGCAAGCTTATTTAAAAACATTTTAAATACTTTGTAATATTTCAGATTTTTCAAAACTCAAAAAGTCTGTTTTTCATCCAATATATTTTGCATCTCAGTGAAGACAGACAAATGTTTGCATCTCAGTGACAGCAATGTCTGTTTCATCGATCCATACTCACAATCAGCCAACATGTAATGTGAATATTTGCTATTAAAATAGAGCAGACACCAGTTTTTTAATTGTTTCTTAAGTTCATTTTAGACACTTTTCTACTACTGCTTATTATTCAGGTGTAGTTCAGCTGTGTAATGATTAATGAAGAGTCATGAACTGTTTATGGAGCCACCACTGACTGATCTCACTGTCCTTTCCTTTTGACTCTCTACTCCTCTTTTGGGTGACTGCCAGGGAAGGATCTCTGTTTCCTTTTTAAGAGGTCCATGCATCTGCTGCTCTTGATAAGTGGTAAGTGGAAGAAATCTTCAACATGAATGGCTGGCACAGATAATGGAGAGGGGATGAATTTGAGGTGAAGTCATTAATTTTAGGAGAACATCCTTGGATTCTGGAATTGATCACTGACAGAAAAATGCAGAATGTTACTAACTTTAAAAATGTAGTTGGTGTGAATTTGGGGATTTTTATTCTTACCCCCCTGCCAATAATCTTAAGGATAATTAGACAATTTCTATGTACTTATGTAATGATTAAATTATTTTTTAATGTCTTATCAGACATGCAGAATTCTCCCTTCCAATGAAGAATGCAAACAGAAATTAAATCAGGAGTGGAGCAGTAAGGCAGCAGACTTGTGCAGAGCACTTGAGGCAGTGTTTGGGCTGGGATCTTGGCTCTCTGACTGCTCCAGTTCTGGTTTTTAACTCTGCAGCTGTAGAGTTTTATTGAATGCAAAATTTATGTTCATATTCTGTGATGGAGGTACTTGGCTTGCAGGGCTGGCAAACCCGTTGCCATGTAACTAGTGAGCTCCTGGAGCTTAGGAGCTAATTTGGCAGCAGAAGTCAGAAGCTTATTGCATCAGAGCTGGTTGGCCTGAAACTGCTGATTTTACCATTGTATTTTCTAGTTTACTGGCATTAGTAACTATATATTTAGTATGTAAGCTGTAGGTAGTATGCTCACATTGATTGCAAAGTTCTGGATGTTTGGGTTCTTTAAGTGTTCAGTTTTAAATAGCTTAGAGTAGTGTAGTTGTAAATAACGGAACTTTCCTAAGACAATGTTGAAAATTGTTTCGTTCTGAAACCTGCTGAACTTATGCCAAAGTCTTGGTGCTGCAGTGACTGAAGTCCCAGTCTGTTCACAAATTCATTCATTGTTGGCATTGACGTTTAAAGACTCTGGAGAATAAGAAGGCAATTTAAAATCAGGGGTTATGTGCACTAGAGATAGCAGGGTGTAGCTTTTAATACTGAACATGATTGTGCATATCTTGCTGCAAATGCTATCTCATTATTTTAGAAAGTTCAGGTTTATTTGGATATGGATTCTCTGTTCAGGTTCTTTCATGGAGCCCTATGACGATTTGTAAGCATAGTCTCTAACAATATTTTAGGATTTGTCTATTTCTTTGAAAATTTGATCCAGTTAAGAAATAAGCTTGTTGATGAGTTTTGGCTGAACTGGAAGGATGTTTTTGCATGTCTGGATATGAAGTAGCAAATTTGGGTTGGGTTTTTTTCCAAATAGTCAAGACTGATATACTGTAGTTTTGGTTTTAAACAATGGTAAAATATAATAGGACTCAGAGATTTGATATGAGAACCATAGGACAAACACCAAGCACCAAGAATGTATAAACAGTCTAAAAGCTATTTTTTTAAAATGGAAATTGTGTATTAGGGCATAGGTGAAAATGAAAATTATTTGCAACATTGATATGCTTGGAAATAGTAAATGCCATGATGTGTATTCTGGCAGAATTATATGTAGAAAAGCGTTTAGAAAATAGTTTTTGAAATATGAATCTAAATTAAGGACAGACCTTAATTTTGGAATTTAGTAGGCCTGGTAATACATCTTTCCATAAATATTGACAGAAAAAAAAGTTAATAAGTTTTAGAACACGTATTTGTGTGTAAATCCTTTAATACTATTTTACAAGCATGTGATTATAGCCTTTGGCTTCTTTCAGTACAAATTATGGTAATTATGATGTAGTTAATTTTAACATTCATATTCTTGTCACCCAGAACAGTCAGGAAGTGCATGCACAGGAAGCATATTTTGTCACATATTTCCAGCTCCTGTTCCTAATTATATTATGTTCAGAGCAGTCTGCAAACCTGCTGGTTTATATATGTAATACTTCCATATCAACCCGAGTTTGCCACTACTTACAGATGGGATTTAAGTGGTAGATCCTTAGAAGTTTCACCTGGCCTTTCTTTCTGCAGCATGAGACTGCTGAAATTTTTAGAAGAAGATTTTAGCATATTTCTCAGTACATCTATCTAGAAATGAACAGGAGAATTCATTCCAATAAGTAAAGTGTGAAAAACATCGCTGCTAACCATATCATGTAGTTCAGTGAAAGCTTGATTACTGAGAAATGTATTTATTCCAAATGGTCCCTCTGAATTCATCGTTGCTAACCAGAACTGGAGCATCAGAGACAACAGCAAACCCTCCAGCATGTTTGCTTCCTGCATAATACACAATTCTCCATCTATTTCTAGTTGGAAAATGAAATCAGTGTGTGAATTTCAGTGTGTGAAATTGTTGTGACAATTTCTTGTCACGGCACTGAATCTGAATGTGTAAGAACCTTGTAAAAACCCAGTTTGGGGATTAATTTGTGTTTGTTGTTGCTTTGGGTGCTACATTCATGCAGCAAAATTTCCTTGGCTTGGTACATGTGATTCTGCAGAAATACAGCTTCTCTCTATCTCTTCTCCTTTCCTTTCTTTGCTTCTGGGGTTGTCAATGAGACCTGGCATTTTTTGGTCTTTCCCTAGCAGCAAGTGAAACTTGAGAGCTTCCAAAAAGTTCTCTGAGCTTTATCGGTCTTCTGATAGATTCAGAATGAAACAAGTTAAATCAAACACCAGGTTTCATTGGTTGTGCTATGCAAAAGTCTTCTACATGAGTAACGTAGAAACTGAAAAAAAAAGCATTTAGAGACATGTGATCCATCATCTCATAATTTTTGGACTATTTGACAGAATAATTCCTTTGATCATTTGATAATCTGATTTTCAAGGCACTACTCAATTACCTACTGAATTTGTGTAATATCAAAATATTCATGTTGTGTTATCAGTAAACAGTTTTGTATGGATAAAGCTATCTGTGAGAGGGGATTGCCTCTGAGAAGAATTCCTAGACAATATAGCTGGAGGTTTAGGTGCTCATTGAGACTGAGCCACTTCTTAGCTGTTTTTGACTATCAGTTGAGTTGGGGAATGAATGCCTTGGGCTGCAACCTTGTGTCTGTTTTTGTGCTGGTTGGTGAAAAGCAGAGGGGAGGATTGGAGGTTTTGCTGTTTCTTCTTTTTTTCTATTACTACCTTCTTTCAGGGGACTTTTGAATGTGTACTGCATTAATCATTAGCTGTTAGTGACAGTCTCACTGCCTTCCAAGGGTTTGTGAGAACAGCTTGATCTTGTTGGGTTTGTCAGGAATATGCTGCTAGATTAAGTAGGTCTTTCAAGTAGAATCCTTTCATATCAGTTGATACAGTGACCCAGCTCAAACTCTAGTTTTTGTGAAAATACCCTGGTTAATTTTGAACAAACAGCATAGAGAGTAACAAAAATTGTGAGGCTCCAACTGTACTGCAGGTTGTGGTTTTTTTCTTACATATTTAGGTGGTATTACTGACACAACTGCACATGTGAAACTGCTAAACTTTATTCACCCTAATCTGGAGAGTTATACCATGCCTCTCTTGTGCTTCAGGAAGCAGCATTTGTATAGGATATTTGAGGTTTTTCCTCTCTTTGGAACCACCAGGTAAATGAACAAGGAAATACAGATTGCAGATTTTGTAGCACAGTAAGAATATTAGCTGTTTATTTAGGCATTGTTGTATTCATCAAATGAGTGATTCATTATCTAAATGAGATTGAGATACAGGTTACTCTTATCAGTTGTCATCTGAAATAAAGAAAAGCTGAAAATTTTCTCCCTCTGTATCTAGTAACAATTTTTACACATTTTAGTATACATTTATGGCTTACAGTTTCTCTAGTTACACTAGAGGAGTAAAAGAGCAGAAGTGCTGTGCTGAGTCTTGTGCTCCCTAACACAAGGGAGCACAAGGAGAGACATGTTTGCCAGTGACACCAGTGTGACCCAGGAATGTGTGCTTGCAGCCTGGAAAGCCAGCTGCGTGCCAGGCTGCATCTAGAGCACTGTGGGCAGTAGGTGGGCATGTGGGAGATAGTCCAGGGGAGGGCTGGAAAGATGATGCTCAGAGTGATGGAGTGCCTCTCCCATGAAGACAGACTGAGGGAGCTGCCTAGGGGAGAGAAGACTCTGGGGAGACCTTGGGCACCTTCCAGTGCCTAAAGGGGCTCCAAGAGAGCTGGAGAGGGATTTTTTTTACAAAGGCAGGGAGTGACAGGACAAGGGGAATGGCTTTAAATTGACAGATGGTAGGTTTAGGTTAGATCCTAGGAAGAAATTAGTCTCTGTGAGGTTGGTGAGGCAGTGGCACAGGTTGCCTAGGGAAGCTGTGGCTGCATCATCCCCAGAAGTGTTCAAGGCCAGGTTGTACAGGACTTGGAGCAACCTGGTCTAACGGAAGGCATCCCTCCCATGGCAGGGAGGTTGGAATGAGAGGGGCTTTAGGGTTCTTCCCAACCCAAACCATTCTGTGATTCTCAAACTAACCTTCAGGTTAGCATTTTTACAATCTACAAGAGGCATTTTTTGTTTAAAGGTCTTTTTAAAGTATTACTTTATCATGTTCCTGCTAATGACCTTTCAGACTCAATATGGTGAAAATAATATTGTGTTTCTCAGTTAAAAATGACTTGACTTTAGAAGAAAGGAAGAAAAGAAATTTCTCTGGCCTGTGTACCTGATAGTACAGTTAATAAATATGTTTCTAAATGCCTTGTTTTGTATTCAAAGAGAGATCTTCCTGTACAGCTCTCTTCACTGCTGTAAATATATTAAAAAAAAAAGTGGAAGGGTCTTTTACTATATGTCTCTGCAACACAATGTACAGAAAGCTCCATCTTACAGAAGAGAATTGTCAATCCCTCTAGAGAGCCTAAAGCAAGACAGCCCAAAAAATGAAAATATATTAGACATGCCTGCATGACAAAAATCAATAAAATACAATCTCTTGTGGTTTAATATGAAAATAAACACAAAGAAGAAATGGCTTTCAGGAAGAATATTGAGCTGCAGGTATAGAATTGAAGATGTCAAGAGAAGACTGAAAGCAGAGGATGTTGTCCAGTTTACTGTAGGACATATTTCAGAACCAAAGCCAGGAATAATAGTGTTGGAGGGTAAGCTGTCTGGCCATGTCTGAAAACCAAAATTCAGTGTGAGAATGTTAGTGATGTGAGTGAGAGTGAGATGAAAAAGCACTCTTCTCATGGGTGCCAAACTTTGGGACATACTCTTAAAACATTTGATTAATTCATGGTTATCTATAATTTGTTAAAATGCTGCAAATAATAAAAGGAATTAAAGGTATGTTTTTGTTTGGCTAATTTCTTCTCTGTTGAATTTATTATTTTCTGTCATACTTAACTGTAGGTACTACTGGGTATTAATGATGCTTTGATATTTGTGTGTACACTGCTGTCAGCAGTGCAGGTACTCTGCTTTTGAGTGTATACTCTATATTTTCCAGGAAATGTTTTAAATTTTTTTTAAAACCGCTTCTGAACACTGCATGTCCTATGGAAAAAAATTGAAACAGCGCTTTAGCAGTATTTTAAATCCTTAAATTACTCATTTTACATTCAACTCTAACTCCAATTTTATTTTTAAATCAGATAATAAATAAGGAAACCTTTACTTTTAAGTTCAGTTTTTTGATAGTACCAGTAATGTAAAGTAATTGCAAATTAATGTATTGCAGGGTTTTATTTAAATAGGTAGAGTAGCATAATTTCCATTCTGATTGTACCTGAGGCTCATATGTGCTGTAACTCATTGTAAAGTTGCTGTAAAAAGCAATGAAAAAATAATGTGGTTTTTTAGCTTTCCACTGTCTTCCTGGGTTGCTAAAACTTGTGTAGATGGAGCAACATGGCTCTTACACAGACTCAGTGAAGCAGTGTTTGTTGGGAAAAAACATTGTTCTGGAAAGCATCTGATAGATGGGAATTATGGAATTACTGACATAATAATCTACACCCAAATTCTTGCAATTGTAAAACACATCCCTGTTTTCTGCCCTGCCCTAAGTAATAATGTTGGTTCAGTATCATGCTGGCTTTTTCATGAGTGTGTCTTTGAGATTTCTATGTCTATGTGGGTCTTGCTTATGAAGCCTTTAGCTTTAAGTGCTTGATCAAGAAATTTTATTATACTTGGAAACAAACATCTATTCTTACCCACCATCCTGACTCTCAAGAGCAGTACAAAATATGGTATTCTCATGAAACTGATAGTAACAGTGGGCCTTCGGTACCCAGAGCTGCTTTTCTGCCCTGCCCTTCAAAATCCTTTGCCAAGCAAGCTCGTGAAAATATATCTGTTAAGTTTATTACAATTATTTGGTTACCTGTCATCTTAAGCTTTACCTAGTGGCAACAGCAATAGTGGAAGGAAAATTTGTATGAGGCTTACAGCTAGTTTTTAAGTCTGTGATAAAGCAGCTAGTTCGAAAGTACCTGTATGACTAGACACAAGTGAAAATGAGTGTATACTGTGTGACTATCAGTCACTCTTACTGTTGGGGGGACTAAGTAATTCCATTTAAGCTTCCCATTTGCGTGCCTGCACTGCCTTTTCTCTGGTTTTATCACTTTAAATGATGCAGAAGGCTATCTAACTTCTCCTTGTAATCAGTCCAGTTTGTTGTGAGGGTTAGCACTTTATGTCTTCTAACAAATCACACTTGAAGGCATACTGCATGTTTGTTTGCAGGTGTATTTCTCTGTGACAGCTGTTCTTTAAGATCCTGAGATCTTGCCATTAATTTTGAGTAGTCAGAAAGGCATCCATCTAGTCAGCAGTACAAATCATTACTGCTTGTTGATGAGTTTTCATTATTAACATTTCTCAAAGGCAAGGGTGACTGAAATTTATGGCATCAGTCAGCCACACGAGATGGGGATGTGTCATAAATGCTGCCAGATGTCTCTGAGATGAGTTCATGTGCAACAAGCAAATCTTCTTAGGGAGAGCTGTGAAAACTGCTGTGGTGAATCCCTTTCTCTGATCCTGTTTCTGTTGCATAAATCTGATGGTGTTGTGACTTCTCAGTGTGGAGTCCAAGCGGCCCAGTAGGCACTGTAGCATCAGCAGAGTTGGGGCAATGTTGTATGCAGCCATGGTGAAGGTAGGGGTTGATGCATCGCCTACCTTGTGTTATTGCAGGTACAGCCTTGACCTTGCTGGAAATCCCAGCAGGCAGATAATGAATCAAATCCCAAATAGTTTTTGAAAGAAAAATAAACCCTACAGAGATCTACAGAAAATAACTTTATAGCCTTTTTGAGAAGTTGGGTTTGACCCACACCTTTATAAAGATTGATTAATGTGTTAAACTTTGAAGACACAACCTCGCAAAACCAGCCAATTTTACTATTTCTTTAAAGAACTATCCAAGACCTGAGACTACATGAAGAAAGATTAATGTTTAGTTGGCAAAATCATGACCTAAGAGCATAGAGAGCAGGTATTAACTTGTCCATTTAATCTCTAGGTTGGCACAAGCCTTTCTCTTAGCTGATGGTCTGCAATGCCATGCTGGTATTTTTTCCCCCAGACTTCTCTCTTGGGGCAAGGGATAGATGAACAAGGGAGCAAAATCAAGGTTGCAAAGACATAGTATGGTAGGAATTTTTCATATTTATTTTCCAAACACATCTACAACTCAAATTTAATTGTTTTTATTTGGTTTTGACTGGTTTACCTGTAAGGCAGTTCTGTCCTTTGGTTGATGTATTCTGCTTCTGTGCTATCTTATGCTGTCTTTTTACAGCTTGCATATGAAACTGAAAATATTTTCTTTGCCATTTGGGCCAATTTTTGTCTCTCCTTCATTGGTCATCCTAAGAGCTATACAGGTATTGGTTTCTATTTAGAAAGATGCCCTGGCTATATTAGCTTCTGATTTTTATAAAATATTAAAATCTCCAAACTGCATAATTTTATAGAAATATGCAAGGTTTGCATGAACTTTGTTACATCCTATTGCTTATTTTCATAGATATTCTGTATTTAAGTGTTACTGTACTGCTTATAAAGGGCCAAACAATAAAGTAATTTGTCAAATATTATATGGACTCTTGTTTATGGCTCTAATTTGGTATGCTGTTATTCAGAGTAGTCTAGAATTGCTTTAAGAAAAATACTCCTGTAGTGCAAGGTAATCTCTTTGGCTTCAGTTAATTTGATTTTTCTCAGTAGAAGGAGGCAAACTAAATGGAGTTAAAATTACACTGATAAACCAAAGCCTCCACATCTCACCATAGCTCCAAAACTGCAGATTAAGTCTAGGTCATCTTGCTGGTTTAAAGGAGGAACATGGATATGAGAGCTCTCAAACTGTTTTGATAATTGCAGATGATTGTTTGATGGACAGCTAGACATGATTCAAAGTGAGAAAGCTTTGGTGTCTAATCCTATTTGGTCATTTTTCATCATAGGGAGGTTTCAGGGTGGTTCAGAGGAGAATTTTTCTTTTTATGTTCTTGTCCCTCTTAAGTGGGACAGACGGAGTTGAAATGTTCTTTGGAGAAACAATTATGCCTGTCTGGGGGAGATAACTGGCAAAAGATCTTGAAAGTTCAAAGAGAATTTCCCAGAACTAAAGAGAGCAGAGCTGTGAGAGCTTGTGTGTCCTGAGAATATGCTCATTTATTGGTGAATACCAGTTTATTGGGGGTTCGTCACAGCATCCTGACTTGCAACAGAACTGCATGTATTTATGGGAGGAGATGTAAGTGCTTGTGCTTCTTGATACTAAGATATAGATAGATAGATAGATAGATAGATAGATAGGTAGATAGATAGATAGATAGATAGATAGCTGTAGATACAGATATAAATATGCATGGTGTTCCAGTGAGATAAGTAGGAAAAAACCAAGGAATTGTAACCAGTCTGAGTAAAGTGGAGAAGTTGTCAAATTGCCTGCTTGGTAGGTTAACCCTAGGAAGGTCTCCAGTGCACTCTGACCTCAGTGGGATGTGTGCTGGAGGGATAAAACAGACCTGGCTCATTGGGCTGCTGGCCAGGTCACAGTGGGGCCAAGCACAAAGCAACGTGCAAATCAGGAGTTGCCCCTGCCAGCCAGAAATGAGAAAGTTAAACCAGTTCTGTGGTTAGGTAGACCTTTGCCATGGAGCAAAAAGGATGGATAGCAGAAAGAAAAGAATGTTCTCATGTATGTGGGGCAAAGCAGCTTCTTTGAAGAGAAAAAGCTGTGCTGTGAAGGGACTAGAAACCAAATTGTGGCATAAATTGTGTAGAGAAAATACCAGGCTGCAAAAACCCCAAAAAAACCCCCAACCCCCCATACTCTAGTATGTTGGTGCAATCTCTTGCATTTGTCAGAAGGGAAGTATTTGCCAACCAATTTATTTAAGATTTTTCAGAGTAGACTTACCCAAGGAAGGAGGGAGATGCTTATTCCCTTGTGTGTGTTGGAGTGAGATCCAGGCCCTGGTGCCTGTAGCAGCAAGGAGAGAAAACAAGAGAGAGCTGTAAGCCTGGGAGCTGGGACACAGCAGGGATGGGCCTAAAGCAGCTCCTCAGCTTCAGAAACACTACAGATACCTCGGGAGCAGAGCTTGCTCCTCTCAAAGACAGTGAAGGATTGGGCTGGTACTGAGGACCCCTCTGCAGAGACCCTTTGTGTAGGAGGAAGGTTGCTTACATCCTTTTTCTTGTTCCTATTTCCTGGTCATTTGAGTTTTCCTCACTTTAGGAGGTTAATTACCCTTGTTTGTTATAATAAATGGTGACTTTGGTTGCTGCTGTTCAGCCTTCTCCAGGGAGTTCACTCCATTAGAAGAGTGATATGGGTACACTTCAGATCCTTGGATGCCTCTTGAGAATATCAAATCCCTCTCCCCTTCTGGCAGGTTGCAAATGTAAGGAAAGGGAGGATTGCAAATGTAAGGAAAAGGATTAGGTAGGTCATGCAGGAATGGAGGGAAGCATAATATTTGTGTGAAACAGAGACAAGCTGGGAAGTGGGGGAAGAACATATTGGGAGAGATGGAAAAAGTAAAGAGAAAAGTATTAGAAACTGAAGAGGAAAGATAGGTGTCAAGCTGCATATCCAGAAAATAATTCCCTGGATATTCCCTCTCCCTGATTAATTGATAATGGAAAATAATCTTTAATCTTTCTCTCCTCTGAGGGCATGACTTACCTGCAGCATATATGTTTGGAGAGCACTGAAGGGTTTACACAATTACACAATGTGTTTCTATTTTATTTAAAGGAGAATAAGTTTAGAGGTTTCTTCACTCAACTTTAAAGTTTGAGCTATATCAGCTGAAAATATGACTTAGGTGTTTTTATATGTTATTTTATTGTTTTCATTTTAGTGGATAGTATAGCAAATTATTTCAGTCTCCATTTGATTGTTTTCAGAATTTATAAAGCAGCCTTTAATCTGTCCAGTAAATGTTAACTTTTTACCTTTGCCTACTGCTTTCTTATGAAATTGTGTAGAAAAGGTAATTGATTTCAGACAAAATATAAATAAAAATATAGGAATTAGGCTTGTGGTAGTTTGTTTTTGGTTTTGTTTTTTTCACGTTGACAAATCCTTAAATACTTGGTGCAAGTTCCTAGTTAAAAATACAGCTTCTGTCTAGTTTCTTTAGACTCTGGAAGTCTTAGTACATATTGAGATACTGAGGCTTAAGTTACTTTGTTTAAACTTCAAAAGCTAAAAGTAGGAGTTTTTTCTCTCATTACTTCCTGCAGAATCAAGTCAGGTGCAGCCACAGTGGCTACAAAACCATGCCATGTTCTTCTCTTTGATTTTTCTCATCTGTGACAGAAATTTCTGGTGCAAAGGATCAAAAGTCAGACCTATTCTTTGAAAAATGAGAAAATTCAGAATTGTAAAAGTAACATGAGAACGAAAGATAACTGAGTTTTTAAATAGTTAGCATTTCCTTAATTTTCTTTTTTCCCCCTTTCCCCCCCATTTAAATGTATCAAAACATTGAAGTAAAAAGAGAATTTGAGATGAAAGGTTAAAGATGACTCAGACTCTATCAATGTCTGCCCTGTTTTTCTTCTTTAAAAAGTCTTTTACCTTATTGTAGGCACTAAAACATAGACTGTACCAGCCAAAAATAATGAGATGTTTCAATCCTGTAGATTTTTGCTTGATGTGAGAAAATGGAATTTTTTTAATGTTTAGGGAGCATAACACTTGGAAGAATTTCATGTTTCAGAAGTGACAAGCCTACATGGCTGTATTATGTGGTATTTTGCTTTGGTCCACTATGTGTTGAAATATCATCTGCAAAGTATTGTACAAGAGTTTTCATTAACATGTTCTGTTCTGCTGTACCATAAAACTCCTGAAATGAATGAAATCCAGCAGGTCCCCAAGCAGACATACTGTCAGTGAAAAGTCTCCAACAGATTATAATAGAAATTAAAGGACACCCTTCAAATGCTCATGACTATTTTTCATAAAGGTTCTGAAATGAGAGTACACCCCATCCCAGGCAGAGCATTTCATGATATTGGAACCTTCATTTTCACTATCTTGGTTTCCAAAATGCCAGTCTCCAAATTCACATCTCTCCCTGGGGCTCAGTAGTTGAACACTATGATGTCTGGTTTCACTTTAAAAGGATTTGCTTCCAAATAGGTGTTGTTAGGTATGTGCTGTTCCCAGAAACTTAAGGTCAGAGTTGAATGTAAGATAGAATAGGTGACAGAATAAAGGGTCACTTGCTGTTCTGCCATCTGCTCTTACCAGCATTAAATACCTGCCAAAAACCAGTCTCCTGACTGGAATGTGGGAGAAGAGGAATCCATTCTAGCTTTTTAAAGTTTACCAGAATAACATGTACTGGGTACGAAGCACTCTCTGCTTGAGGACTGAACCTAATACTGTCTAAATTTGATTGTACTAACTCAGATACTCCATTGTGGCAGGTAAGTATTGTTTCTTACAGATAATATTGCTGAGACAGACAAATAACATGCCTCTAAGTAATGCTAGACCTAGAAATAAAACATGGCCTTTATTTATTGTAAAGAAATTAGGGAGTAAATTGCAAATTACTGTTTGCCTCTCTCTACAACTGCTACTGCCTAGCAACAGTTGCCAGGTAGGATAAACATCATTAACTGTAAAAAGTTTAATGTCTGAAAGACATTAGGAGTGCTGATATGCAGTCTTGAGGTCTCTGTGTACTATTATAAAATATATGATCTGCCTTTGCCTTTTGAGTCTAAGCACAGTCCCAGCCTTGCCCATGGTACAAGTATGCATGTGTGTGCACTCCTATGGATATAATGAAATTTGGATTGCAGGGATGCAGTGATTAATTTTAGTAGGGACATGCTTCTGCTGTCAGAATAAAAATTAGAAATCTTGCACGCTATATACAGAAGCTTCTCAGGAAATCATTCAAGCCCTCTCTTCCTATCAGGCTGGGGAATATGCCTCTTAATTTCCCCTGACAGAAAATACATCACCTCATCAGCAGCCCTAGAAAACGACAAAACATCTCTGCCAAAAAAGACTGTCTGCCAAGCGCTTCCATTGCCACTGCAGGAAGTGGGAGAGGGAGGGAGAAATGTGCTTCAGAAATTCCATGGAAGGAGAATAATTTCCCTTACTGCCTGTCCAGTTCCACGGTTACGCCTTGCATTGTCGCAAAACATTCATCTCGTTGTCAAGGTGAGACCCTTGAAGAATTAATTTGGGCCAGAGGGTATACAAACATTTAATTCTGAAAGAATAATTTATACTCCTGAATCTGGATAGTGTGAAATTCCCTTTGAGTGTTTGAGCCAAGGCAAGCATCTTGATGCAAAATCCATACCTGCAAGATCTCTTACATATTTCAGTTCCAGGACAAATGCTGCTCAGTCACATACTGTACTGTGTGCATTAACCTGTAACAGTGATTATTTCCACTGAAGTTACTGTACAGTTTCATAAAGGTGCTGTAGCACCACTAGTGGCAAAATTTGCAATATTTATTGAAGTATTTGCTACTGCACTTTGGCTTAAATGAATAAAGTATAAATAAACCTCAAAATTCTACTGAACCTTGCTTTCCTGAATCTCACACAATTATGTTCAGAGCCTGTATATCAAATAGTACATTAGGACAGAGGATTTTTATAGAGAGTTATTTTAACATTTATCATTACTTTGGTGTATTTATGTTGCTGAGCTTCTTTTAATTCATTTTTTTAGGAACCAAAATTATGATGAGATAAGAATGTTTTATAGTCACTCTGTATATTTTTGGGGCTCTTGCACCAATGTATTTTTCCCTGCATTAAATAAAGGCAGAATATCAAAGATCCATGGGGGGGTGGTGTGTGTGTATGTGTGTTTATGTGTATATGTATGTATAATAAGCATATTATCTCTGGTAAATATACTAATAGTGTGTTTTTATATAAATATAGTACAATGGACTCCTTCCTATTACACTGAAATTTCAGTCATATAGAGAACTGCACAATTCACCTCACTGCATGGATACGTCCATTTCTTATGTTGCAAAGATAATTTTCAAGCTGAAAAGTAGGTGGGAACTAGTGCTGTTGTGTTTGCATGAAGTGTTTGGATAGCCTGAAACTCAAGCCTGCAGAGTTTTGAATGTCTCTTTCTCATTTTGGTGGGCATTAGACTGTGGGCATGTAGTGGAATAGAACCCATTGAAATGACTGAGTTGCTGAAGTGATGATGAAAAATTTGTGGCTGGAGCATTTTCTGTCACGTAGATGGGTGGACATTTGTTGTGTGATGGAAATGGTCTTTGTACTTTATTTGTGAGATAGCCATCTGCTAATAATTTGGTTAAAAGAGGAGCCAGGAAACACTGGGAAAGTGTGGGACACAGAAATGTTCTAGCAGGCCTGAGGTTTGTGTAACTTATGCATCTGGCCCAGTAGAGATGCCATCTGCAGTAATTGATTAGTCCTTTATAACATACCTCTGCAGGATAAAAAATCCTTCCAAGTGACATAAATGTATAAATAGGTATATTCTATACATACACTGGCAACACTGGCATATTACAAACATATTAACTTTATATATCTATGTCAAGAATAATTTGGCACATTGACATTCTGGTGGCTTTTAAACGTACAAAGTATGCAGATCCCTAATTCTTGACCAGCAATAAGCTCATGATTTTCATATGGGTACGTGTTATGACTTTGAACATTGCAGAGCAAAGTTTACTGGCAGAGACTTTTGTCTTGCATATTAAATTCATGACATAGTAATGGACTTTAATTGGTTTAGTTTCAGAGATATATGCATGGTAGTGACTTGGGAGTTAAGAAATGTTAAAGCAATGTGAGTAGCTATTTCTGTTTGAAATTGTTCAACAAAACAGAACAAAACACATTGGTTTTATAAAATACAACTGGTTTTCTCCTAAGATACACCCAGAGACCTTAGGAAAACAGCTTGCTCATCCCAAAGTTATGTAGGATTGTCCCCAAAGTCCTGTTCAGATGGAACTTAATTTAGATAAGGAAATTTTTCCTGATTTAAGACCATGCTTTGACTCCACAGAGTAGGTCTGAGGAAGCTGTAGTGATAGGTTCATTGTGCAAATTGGTTTTTAATAGACACTATTTTAAAATTCTATAATGAAAGCATTTATTAGCAAATAAATATAAAAAACAATCTCCTACGGCCAGGAGGGGATGGTGGTGGTAGTTGTTCCTGGTAGTGTCATGATGCAGTACTATTTAGTAAAATGCAATTTCTGCAGATGTGGGATTTTGAAGTCCTTGAAAATATTAGCACTTAGAATCATTTATAGGTGAAGAAGAGAGTAATACAGTGAAAATAAGTCCCCAGGACATTATAATGTGATACTGTTTGGTTGTGTACTGTTTGTCCTGCCAACGTGAAGAAGCAGGCACACTGAGAAGAATATGGTTGGAGAAAATTGAGGAATATAGTTGGGACATACTGGCAAGATTGATGGAGAGCAGACATCTCTTCCATGTTCTCTGGTGCTCCACATCACTATTATCATTTTAAGATGTCTAGACATTTCTTTAACATTATCAAAGTTGGAGCTGAACCAGAGAGTGGGAATAAATCATTTGTATTGCAGAATTCCTCTGTATTTTAAAGACGCTTACATTCGATGTTAATAATGGAGCTCCTCAATTTAAATCAGTGTATGTCTGCTCCCTGTAACCAGCTGTAAATTCTCTGCAGTCCTGTATGTGCTGATAGACTAGAAAATGATGCATCTTTTTTACTGGTTCAATATCATCAAACAACCTGGGGAATTAATGCAGGAGGCAATTTTACAAAGGGATTTCACCTGCAAAACAACTCCAGCAGTTCCAGTGGGAGATTGCATTATTCTATCTCATGATGTGAGTGCTGGGAAAAAAATGGGTTTGATTTACCTTCAAGTGCAAGCACAATTTATGGGGAGAGGACCTGCTTTCTCCTGCATTGTTCCCAGCCGTGGCTTAGCAGACCAAGTTCAGTGGTACTTGTTACCAACTCTTGAGTCTTTAGTGTGTTTTCCAGACATAGCTGGCTTTAATTAGTTCAAGTATTTTATTTATTGGTATACAAAAGGGGAGGCACTTTCCTCCCTCCTTCTCTCTCTCTCCCTCTCTTTCTCTCTCCCTGGCCCCCTTCCCCCTTAGGATGCAAAAAGAAATAAGGAGATAGTTTTGAACGCCTCTCTGGAAGAACTAAAAGTAGAGATCTGAATAGTTGTTTTTAGCTGTTGTGCCATTGCCTTTTTCTCTTTTCAGTGTGATAAAGCAGGATTTTGCCTGCATGTGTGAATTCTCTTCAGAAGTTGAAGCTGTCAGCTCCCAGCAGGACACACGTTTGAATGGCATTGAGCTGCAGCTGAGTTACAAGAAGTGGTAGTTCAGGGCACAACAAAAGCTTCGAGTCAGGTGTTGGCTGTAGTCCAGCAATGCATCTCCCAGAGCATGACTTCAGTGGTAGTTCTTAGATCCAATGATCTTACATTCATGATAGAATATAAGTGAAACCAGACAAATTACACTACCATACGGTTGGAGACCACAGATTTTCAGAGACTAAATGCAGTCTTTTAAGATACATTTTCCTGCAGAAATTGTTTACTTCCTATATGATACAGCACATTTGGATTGCAAATTTTTAATATTTCTTTGGGCAAACAGTGGTGGTCCAATTCCTAAATTTTCTTTCAGTCACTCTCTGATGACAAAATGCATCTTTATCTTAGCAATACTACAGAGCAGATTGCAATAACCTCATAGAAATGTAGAATGTGATATTTACTAATAGCGTATAGTCGGTCATGAATATTTGGCAGTTTCTTCTTCCTAGTTGCTTTTTAATTTAAACAGAATTTTCTCATTTGAGCTTGTCACTTCTGATGCTGATTCATCCTTTAATGTCTTCCAGGTTGCCACTTTAGAATTCCCTCCAAAGAAGCTCTTTGGAAACAAGGATGAGCGAGTGATTGCAGAACGGCGGTGTCACTTAGAGGTAATACCAATTTTTTACAGGCTTCTGCTGTGTGTTTAGGAGGAGTACTCCCTGCTGGAGCAACAGAAGCCATTCCCATATGATCAACATTAAATAGCCTGTTAGTAAGTATCAAGTTACTTGCTGCCTCGTTTAACACAGGAGATGGCAGCAGTACATTGCAAAGTAAGGAAACATCTCTTAAAAAATAAATTACTCCTAATCTAGGAAAAAAAAAAAGGAACTCTTAGAGATGTTCATAGGAGATGGATTTATTTAAGGGGGAAAGGTGGTGGGTGAGGTAAGTGTTCACGGTAGACAGCTGGTCTCTGTGCAAGACAAGATTAAAAAAAATACTGCTATTTTAAATGCAATCTGTTAGTTGGAGATGTACCATTTTATCATAGTATATCCAAATATCTCATGACAGAACTAAAGCGATATTTAGGCATCTTTGAGTTTTATTTTGTAACCCAGCTTTGTGAACATATTCTTTTTCTTTCAGTTAATTTTAAAAATTAATTTTATTGTGGACAAGCTATCGAGTTTGAGGGTTTGAGTTATTTTGGGAGTCCTACAGTGCTGTGTGGATAGCATGATTTTGAACTCCTGTCACACGTTAGGTTTTATATTTCTATGTTAATGCATGTTTTACTGCAGCCCAGGGCCAGGAGGTGGGGTTTTGGGGAAGAAGAAGAGGCATGATCAAAGACTAAGCTATACACCCTGCAACTATATTGCAGAAACATGGGGATTACTTGATCATGCAAGTCATTAAGAATTATATTCTTTGTAGAGCTAAAATAGCATTAGGTAGAGCTTTAGAGAAATTAATATAAAAGTAGATTGCTTACAACTGGAATATTTTCTTAGGTGGTTTGAATTTTCTACGTACTTCACCTTTTCTTTGATCTACCAACAAAACATCCTCCCACTGACTTCTGATGTCAGGCTGTCTTACATGAAGTACAAAATGAATTATTTTTTTCTTTCACATCCTTGACAGACACCATAAAGGCATGCCCATATTCCAGTCTAGTACTCAATTTGCATATTTTTACCAGTAAAAAATTAATCTCTTAATCTTTCTGACATTTCATTGGTTTAGTAACAGATTTTATTGTAATGATTTTAATGTTAAAACTGCTGTGTATAGCAGTGCTTTGATCATGGCCATGTAGTACAGCTCTACAGCCAGGTGTTAATTTAAAATTATATTGTATCTATTTTAACTAAGGTTGTTAAAACTTTATTACCTATATATTTTGCAAGCAGAAGAATATATGGCAACTGTTCACATGAATATGTTTTGCTGTATGCCCCTTGGCCATTCCACTAAGTTGTCCTGACAACTCACAGTGTTGAAGAGCTGAAGATCCCCTGTGGCTAAGGGCAAGTTAGATAAAGAGGATGAGGAGCCAAGCAAATGTTGCCATCCTTGCCATGAGGAATTCAATGCAACAGGCTGATCAAAACCTCCTGATGTCTAGATCTCTAACCACAGTGTTTCTTTTCACTGCATATTTTGCAGTGGTTTGCTCTGGCTTTGCCCATAGGCAGAGAGCTCCCACAGCTGCAGCCTCCTTGGTGAAGAGTGAGAGAAACCACCTAAGCAGGGATGGTTTCCAAAGTCGTGTAATGCTTTGAAGGCTCAAGGAATGTCTTGGGTTGTGCTGTGAAAGTGGCAGTCATGCCACAATAGTGGCAGATGGCCCAGGCACCAGTTCTGTTTCAAATACTGCCTGTTCATGCCTTGTGGCCCTCAGTCCAGTGTGAGCCCTGATCGTGCATCAGTGGTGTAACTGGAGAGTGGTAAATGGAGGGATTGTCTCTGTGAGGGACTTGGATCCTTGGCTTTTGGACTGTAGTGTGCTTATCACATGGGAATTTGGTCAGGTGGAAGGTGAGAGTGTTTGACCTTGGTATCAAATAGAATTATGGCTTGTTGACTTTCACACCTGATCCTGTTCCTTGATTTGCTGAAAACCCTTTGCAATCTCTTTCCAGCTTCATAGTTTATGCGTTGGTATAGCTGTAGTAGGGTATAAAAGCTTGTCTGGCTGTTCCACTTGCTTAGTCAAGAGCTAATGGCTAATTCAGCATTTTTAGGAAAAGCAAAGTACAGCTAGCAGACCAATTTTATTGAGCTAATTTTATTGACTGAAAATAAATGACAGCCTGAATATTAGTCCAGTAAGTGTTCTGAACAAATATTCTGTGATGTAAGATTATTAGTGGAGCGGTTGTCCTAGTGGTGGTGATAAAGAAATTGCTCTGCTCTTCTTTACACATTGTTTACATTAGGTATTCATGCATCTTAAATTGGCTGGAACTCCATATCATTTTTTCTGAACTTCTTGCACTGAAATAGCTTTGGGTAGTTCAGTGCTTCCCACAGGTCATCTCTTAGGAACTGCAGTTCCTTGTGCCTAATTAGATTTGTCCCTTTGCAAGACAGTTTAGGAAGAATTTCATTTTTCCTAGATATCATCTCTAGGATTCTTGCCACAATAGAAGTACTGAGAAGAACAGTGGGGGTTTTGGTACCTTTCCAGGCAACTGGAATCAGGGGGACTGGCTGTTGTGGAGTTTGTTTTGTTTGAAGATTGAGATGTAGCATTACCTTATTTCAGCCTGGGTTTAGAAGTGGGCCTATTTAATCATAATGGAGGTGAAGTTACTTGGAGTAAAAGAATCCAGAGAGCCCCAAATTATAAGGATTGTGATTTTTAAATCACAATAAGTTCAAGGTTTTTGTATAACATTAAGTTATTTTATTTATGTTAGCTGGTACAAATGCTAACTAACTGAAAGCTTCACATTGCCTTGTTTGTAGGAAAGCACATTACATGAAGTATTTTTGTGTGAGATGAACCTGAGAATTCAACTTTGATCTCCAGCATGATATGTAGTTGCACTGTAAATGCTTTTGCTTTGGTGTTTGTTGGTATAGTATCAAATCTTTTGAACTGTATTTGACATTACCATAGAGCTTTGGAAAATAATGTGCAAATTTTTACCTATACATCTTAAGAGAAAGCATCTAAATTGCATTTAAAATTATCTACCCAAAATACCCTATTGCAATCTATTAATTTAGCTTTTCATCAGAAACATGTTGCAGGGCAAAACTGTAAAATTATTGTTTTGCAGTTTAAAGACTGCAATTTCACTTCAGAGCCAACCTTGCTTGTTTAAATCTGCCTTAAGTGACACAGCCAACAAATCTTCTGAGTAAAGTTAATGAACAGAAGTTATTGTGTATCTATCCTTTCTTGCAAATAGAAATCAGTAGGTAAGCGTATAGGATCCTTTTTTAAAATGAATCCAGATGATGTATATTCACTTTTTCGTATTTTTTTAAGGAAAAGCTTTGTAAAGGAAGAAATACTTGAGTCAGTGAATGTATCTGCAATTTAACTGCAAAGTATCTTTATTTCCTTGGTGAGTTGCTAGGTCTGTGAATGACACTAAAAGGAAATTTTCCTGAAATCCCAGCTTCTATGAATACTGTGTTTCTGTATCATACCATTCCCCTGACTATTCTTTTTTCTTCTTCTCTTAGACTCATGCTTTGCTGTAGTAATTAAGATTTATTTTTAGCCCTGTTTTCCCATTGTGCAGCCAGAGAAACTGGGCAGGAGTCTAAGCTGACATAGCAGATTGAGCTGTGTTTCTTGACTCTTTGGTCAGAACCCTTGCATTCATGACTTTCTCTCTTGCCCTTGCTGTCACCAGTGTGTTTAGGAAAAAACAACTTTCATGCCAACAAAATCTGAACAGGTTGTTGCTTAAAGGAAAACACAAACTCTCCCAAGCCTCAGACTGTCTCCTTGTCTCTGTTCCCTGTTTCCTCGTCCCTGTTCTCAGGGCTGCATTTCCCCAGGTTGGTTTGCAGACAGCAAAGGGAGAAACAAGCAAAATCTCTGGTGGAGTTTTTAGGGATCCACAGTTGGTTGGAGTGTGGTGCTGGTAACACCAAGGTTGTGGGTTTCATCCCCAAGCTGGCCATTCCATTAAGAGATGGACTTGATCCTTGTGGATCACTTCCAATTCAGAATAGCCTGTGATCTAGAAATAAAGCTCAGCAGTCAGTAGGAGTCATGTGTTGTCTTTTGCTGCCACTTAGAGAGCTCAGGGAATAAAAGTCAGTCTTTTAACAGTATGGTAATGTGAGCCTGTGTCAAGTTCTCTAGAAGCATATACATCTTCCTGGCATCGCCTCTGCTCTTCTTTTTTCTTGGCACTTTGAACCTCTTTAAAAGATAGACATGCTCAATTTATTTAAAATTAATAATATAATTGTCCTTCTCACTTCCTGATGTCTGCTGGTGAGGATTTCAATGATAGGTGTTAATGCAGGAGGCAGAAATAAATCTTGAATGAGCTGCATAATTCAATTTTGCTGTCCAATCCTTAAAACTGTCTGGGGAAAGTATTGTAGACACTGAACTGGCTGAAATATTGCTGTTACCTTCAGCCAAAATTAACCTTCCAAAATTAGATTAGCTTAGAAGTCAAATCCTTTGTTTAGTTTTTAGCTCATATTTTCACTTGAGTTCCTTTGGAGGTGATGATTTTTAGTTTTTTTTTTTTTTTTTTTTTTTTACTAAGGCTGTAAATTTAGCTGTGTCATGTTTCCCCTTTAGAAGCAACATTATGCTGAGATGGCTTCAGGGATCTGGTTCTTAAGGAAAAGGTGAAATAATGGAAATAGCACCTTTTTCTTTAACTTGGATTGATTCTTGTTATTTAGGTGTCTTATTAGTTTTTTAATTAATAGTGGAAGCCAGCAATAAAAACGTCTGAGAAGGAAAAAACCCTCAAAATATTTGTCAACAAATTTGAGCAAACAGAATGTTGCAGCAGTTCTCAGCAGCAAAGTGTTTAATCTTATTTTTGAGTGGCTCTGCTTCTTGTGTGAGACCCTGTTGAGTTTAAAAAATTAATAAATAAAATTAAATTTACATATTGGTTACAGTCATGAGATACAAAGAAGCAGTTGCAGCAGTTCTCAGCAGCAAAGTGTTTAATCTTATTTTTTAGTGGTTCTGCTTCTTGTGTGAGACCCTGTTGGGCTCAAAAATGCATAAATAAAATTAATTTTACTTATCGGTTACAGTCACTAGGTACAAAGAAGAAGAACTTTGCATCGGTCAGCCGTTGATCCCACACCAATAAAATGTTACTTTGATTAAATACTGTAGACCTTCAGCTAGCCCACAACAATGCAAGACATTATTCTTGTAATCAAAACACCTGATAAAGATGGTCATTTAGAAGGAACAATAGCCTGAGGTTATTTTATGGATGAGTTAATTTTAAGCTCTGGTTCGACAGGCTGCTGAATGCAAAAGGAATGGAAAGTGTGGTCTCATTTGCTCAAACTCTGGGCCTAATTCAAAATCAGGTGTGAAGCCTTGCTCTGCAGAGTTTACTAGAGGTAACTTGGCATAATATACATATCTCTAGAAGAATTTTGGTGTTTCTTTCTTTAGGTGTATAGCTTCAGGTCCCTACCTCAAAAATTATCTTTTGTGACCAAATATTTATCTCCATTACAACAAAATAATTAAATAGGATTTGCAATTTGAAGGCCTTTTTATCTTTCCCTTTCCTTTTTAGATATTTCAGAGTATCAGAAAATAAGGAGGTGTGTTTATCATGATTTAGTAAGTTTAGAAAATGGTGCAGCATATAGTTTGAGCTCCAGTTTAGCTCCACATCATTTTGCTGTTTGCTTTCAGGATGGACTAAATTTCCCAATATACTCCTACAAACTAAGTTTTGAAGTTGTGTACCTCCATCACAATCTCCATTAATGGCTTTGCACATACAGCTGTGGGCAGATGAATAAAAGGAGTGGTCAGCCAAGGACACTAGGTTGATTCTGGTACTACCCCTTTCCAAAGCAAGAGTGTCAGTCATCCTCCAGCATGGGATTTCACCACAGGAAGCAGAGGGTGATGCATGTCAGGTTGTTTGGTGGCGTTTGCCAAGCCCACTCCAGCAGGTGACACACTGTCACACGCTACTGGCCCAGGGTGCATGCTAAATTCAGTCCTGTTGTTCCTTCTAAATAAATTTTGACAGGACTTGTTCTGACTTGTGCTCTGGAGAAGAGATTGGTTTCCTTCACTAGTCAGGTCTGTTTTGATCCTTTTCAGAATGGTCATTCACTTTCCAAAGAAGACTCACACTGATAGACCACCTGTAAATTATGGCCCTTGCTGCCTTTTTATTGCTTCCCTGCCAGCCTGCAATTCAGTTTTCATTAGAGCTGCCTAAAGCAAATAAATGTAAGCTTTTACCATGCAGACATTGTAAGAAATAAGAAGTCCTGTGGATTTTAAACAAATTATAGGCAGAATAAGATTGTAATTTGGGATGTAGACTGATTTAAGAAGTTGATTCAATTGATGTGGCATAATAGTAATTCAGCATAATGTGCTCATGCCATTAGACTTGCACAGAAAAGTGCTCCAAACAGCTATAATGAATAGTGTGGGTTTTGAAAACCTGAGAGAGCATTTTCACCTGGAATCATAACTGGCATGTCTCAGAATGCTTGCTTTGAATTTAAGAAAATTCAAAAAGGTATATGAATTTGAGTAAATTTCAGTACCACCTTGGGTAAAATTAAATTTTAGTGTCACTCAAGCACTTCTGGAGATGTAGAGATAAAATCTGCTTCACCTGTACAACAACTCTGGAGGAAACTAACTCTGATTCAAGGAATCTGCATTATGCTGTGCATGGAAAACATAGAGAGACTTTCCCAAGAGGCTAAAAATCTTAGTCCTGGTAGTTTTTAGTGCAATTTAGCTGCTTAAAGAAGCTTGATTCTTGCCTGCTTAGTTCCAGAGTCATTTAGGTACCTCTAAACATGGCCAAAGGAGTGTTATATGGAGGGTGCCTGTGGAATTCACCCCAAGGCAGCTCAAAACTCCTAACTTT
This sequence comes from Pyrgilauda ruficollis, assembly GCF_017590135.1. Lineage (NCBI taxonomy): Eukaryota > Metazoa > Chordata > Aves > Passeriformes > Passeridae > Pyrgilauda > Pyrgilauda ruficollis. The sequence goes on along the minus strand of NW_024524489.1, from coordinate 7,179,176 downwards.
CTGAGCTGAGGAAAAAAAATGAAAAGAGAACCCAAAAAGGGAAGGAAAGCCATTGCCTAAACAAAGACCAGATAACCCATAAAGCAAATACCCCATGGCAAAAAAAGCTGGAAGCTTTCTGAGAGTGGCAGTTTTAAAAGCACCCATGATAATGGCCCCTCCACACACAAGGTTCTCATTTTCTGTAGTCTTATGATACAGTAACAATATTGGGGGGCACAGATAGATATGGAATACAATAACATTATGGATTACCCCAGGACATTCCACCCCTTATCCCTTATTGTCTGATTAATGCCCAAATGAATATATTTCATCTGTAAACACATGTATACATATCTACATATAATTATATATAAATAAAATTTCAGTGGTCACTGACCATCCCCCAGATATGGACAGAGTTAATTTGGTCCATGACTGATGTGACTGGGCAATTGTCCCTGGTAATCAAAATATGCAGTGGCAGTGACACTCAGCAACCAGTGGTACATTCCAACCTTACAGGCTGTTCTCACCCCTAGTCAAATCCCCCTGAGGTGCACAACGTGTTTCCCCATCCCTCTGCTTAACCCACCAAGTGTAACCAAGTCCTTGAGCAAAAACAATCCCATGGACAGGCTTGCCTTTGCTCAAGGCAGAATGAATCCAAATATTCTTTCCTAACTTACCTCTCATATGCATGGCAGGGACTTTATCTCTGCCTGCTGTACCCAGGGGTTACTGGAATCTCTGGTGTTAACTAACCATGTAGCCTTTTGCTAGTGGTGATGCAATTCCCCCCAGTTAAAGCCCCTTCTGAATCCTCTCCCCTTAGATGTAAACTGAACTAGTTTATGAAAAATATGTCCCAAAGAGTTGTTTCTTGGCCTTGTTTCCTAAGAAGAACCAAGACAGGATAGAGGTTTTGCAATGTGTTTTGTCTTTCTGCCTGTTAGGGCAGGAAAGAGTACTGGGAAAATTAGCTGTGAACGCAGTAATAGGCTACAAAGCTAAAAATAAATGTGTAAAAGTACAGAGAATATATAAAAGAAAAAAGGCAAAAATTGGCCAGCATCAATGTGACTGTTGCAGTCGTGATTTGCCATTTTCAGACATGTTCTGTCTTTATTCTCCTAAAAAGTGCATACACAAATTGTCTGCAACTTGAGCAAGATCTCTGGTACCAGGGACAGTCACATTCTGGAGGCAGTTTTCAAATTTGGCTCCTCAAGGAACCTTTGCAGAGCTTTGACAGTGTCTAATTTTGCAGGGTTTTTTGTAAGGAGAGCCCAGCCATCTGGGTCTTTCAGCAGAAGATAATGGGCCAGGTGATCCCGTCATAATTACTGACATTTCCTCTCCAAGTTTTTCCACAGAAATAAGATCCTTCAGGCAACAGGTAGTCTCCCAGGCAGTAAGTCTTTTCCCATTGCTCTGAAATCACAACCACACAGAATGACCTGAGGATATGTGCAGGAGATAAATGTGTTCAGATCCACAGGTGACATTAGATACTTCCTGAGGGGCCTGAAATATCACTTGTGATATTGAATATCACATGCTGTTCTGCTCACCTACTTTACTCAAATCTGCTTTATAATATCTTGCAATATATGTCAAGGTGTTGGGGAAAAGAACTGAAGCTTCATGTTTTCTTTATTAGAAAAAGAAAAAGCCCACAAAAGACCAAAATGTTTCTGAGCAAGTTATATCTGGTGAGTGGAGAATTGATCTGAATCTGGAATTGGTGGAGGTGAAGGTAGTAGTTGTTATCTGGTACGGTCCCCCATAATTATGGATTTCTGTCCTCCAAAGCAATGGTACCTCATACTCTATATGAGCCTGAATATGCCTAGGCAGGTAACATCGGGAGATGTCACATAAAAAAACCTGCTCCCTTGGAGCTCAGTTTGTAAATTAATTTTCTGTGTTGTGGCTAATGGCTGTCCTTGTATCTGACCCAGATAATCCAGTCCTGGTTGGTGATTGAGATGTAGTGCATGTACTGGATGAAGCAGAGCTGCCTTAGCTTGCAGCCCTTTTCCTATGAGTTCCCATCTTCTACATTCCAATCCTAACTTACCTCCCTATAAAGTGTCATAATTCTTCTTTTCCAGTAAAAAAAAACACCCAAAAAAGGAAAAAAAAAAACAAAACAAAAAAAAACCACAAGGAAGAAGCAGATCCAAAGAAAAGTTTGAGTCTGATTTTTCTTGGAAACTTGTATATTTTCTTACCACTTTCTATATAAAACATATCCCTAGAAAGGACCTTTCTCTGTGGGACACCACCACTTGTCAGTGCCATTTCAGCCCAGCTTTATTTTTGGCAGTAGGATGTAGTTAGACACAACAGCTGGCATTTCTGCAGTATTTGGTATTTTGAAAAACCACCTTGGAAGTAATTTTTTTTCTTTTCCACACATCAATAAAAATGTCCAAAATAGAGAAAATGGGTTAATTTGGAGAAGGATCTCCAAATGTTGATTTTCCTTCGCATATGCCCAACAATTTCTTTTTAGGAGACAAATGCAGGAGGACATGCCCTCTCTTTTCTGCATTCCAGCAGGCTCCCTTTGCCTTGTCTTTTAAACAGATCCTTGTTTTTGTGATCACAGATTGGAAGCAAATCATGTGCCTGTCTGCTTGCTTTGGGGTAGAGTCTTTCCTGGGAAGAGCTGACTGTGCAAATACCTAATTACAACATAATGTGTTTTTTTAGGCTGAGGGAATGTGCTTCAGTCTGTCTGGCTTTGGGGGTTTTTTGGTAATCAGATTTGTATCCTATGGAAAGAGCTGTGATACCTGTGTATGCTTTGCTCTGTGGATAATTCAAATCAAGATCTGATTTGAAGACTGCAGCACTTAACACTAGCCAACAGAATAATTATGTGATTGGTGCAGGGAGGAACTGGCATCTATATTAAAGGAGAGAGGAGCCTGTGTTAGAAATAAGATGAGCAAGTCCTGCCTCTGTCACCAGTGATCTTCTTTGACCTTGTGGTAAAGCTTTTACTGCCTGATTGACACGTAGGTCTTGAAAGGGTGATACTGTTTCACAGAAAAGGAGCTGTTGTCTAAAAAGATCCCCAAAGCCTTGTAAGATTTATCTTATTAAACTTTCTGGTGCTTTCAGCTCTGGCATATTGTATGGCAGGTAGTATTTCTAATGCAAATTTTAAAATGTATCTCCTAAAGTATTTTAAGCACTGACTTTTTTTTTAGGAAATTTCTAGAAATAGCAGTATGAAAGCAAAAGCTTGAATGCTTTTACTTTCTTAAAGTACCAGAGTTGATGAGTTTTTAAACACACCAAATTTTAATGAAAAAATCCAATTCTTGCTAAGCTCTGCTATTGGTCTCTGAGGCTATCACTGTTAGTAATGGATTAGGAGAACAATGTCACTGAACTGAATTCCTCTTTAATGTGCCACAATTGAAAGGATGATAAGAGGGCTTTCACATTTCAGAAAGCTTTTTGATTGTAGTAACTTTAATAACTTTAAATTAAGTTATGGCTTTACATTAAAATGTATAAAATTATGAAGTCCCCACATCACAAAGTAGTGCCAAAATGATTAGAATGACTTTGTTGTGCTGATGAATTGAGCACAAGATGAGCACTGGCCTATTGCTAAAAAGGTGAACCCTATTAAAATGATTTTTAATAAGCTTTTTAAATGCTTTCCATTTTGCTATTCACATAATTAAAAGGGAGGGAAAACTGCTCAGACTGGGTAAAGAAAGAAAAGCCTTTGGGCTTCATACCATTTTCTCCATTTTAGTTTTATTTGCAGAGTTAAAACTTGCAGGTACAGCTGTCATAAATTTGAAGTTAGAGGGCTTGAAGGTTGTATTGCCTTCAGAGAGGGCAAACACCACTTCTTTTCCTATTTTTGATGAGTTTTTTACCTGGCTTTCTATCCTTGTTTTGTACATGCAGAGTATTTCTGTTCTCTAAGCTGGTGTTCCTGAGAGTGTGTGTTTAGCCAGAACAACCAACATGATCAATGTATGAGTTGCCCATTTTTACATCTCTGTTACAGTGCCAGGGTCTTGTGCCCTCACACCAAGCTGTTTACAAATGTATCATTAGGATATTTTCCAGCAAACCAGCAGCATAGCAGGTTAAATGCCATTAGTGAAATGAAAACTCCAAAGTGCATTTAGAAGAACACTGATTACCAGACTAAATAATCCAGAACAAATGGCCAGAGTCTAACAAACAAAAATGAGTAATAAAACCAAGCTTGTTGGAATATTTTGGCAGTTAACTAGTTTTTTCTTTCCTAGATAATCATACAAACCTAGTAGCTATTACACAGTGATTTGCATGCCAGGGACAATGTTGCTATCAGTAGGAAATCACGTCATTAATATGTATAAAATTTGGACCTGTGAAGCTATCCTGAGCTTGCCAGTCTCTGCTAAGACATTTTTTTCAAGGACACAACAAAAGAGTTCTGTAAATAGACAAAAATTGTATCTGCTGCTGGAAATGGATTTTAATACAAAAGATATGGAAGCAGCTCTCTTCCTGTCCACTGAGTGCTGGCAGAGGAGATCCTTTCACCCAGCCTTGCTCCTACTCCAGCTGCTTGCAGTGGCCTCCTGGGCTGCAGCAGAATCCATGCTGAATCTCTTCTGGATCTCTAAGGAACTTTTCATCATTTCTGGCACTTGGTGTTGATGTGCTCCTGCCCCTCTTGCAGGACTTGCTGTGACTCTCATCCTTTCCCTGTCACAGCTGAGTTTGGGAAGCATCTTTCCATACATGGCAAGGATCACTCTTTTTTCTCCTGTCACTTTGTTCCACTTTGCTGTCCATTGCAGCTGACAGGACAGAACAGCTTTCCCCTGCAGTGCCCTGCCACAACTCTTTGATCACTGCTTGTGATTTGAGCACTTGTGCCATCAGTCACTGTTTCCTCACTACAGGGGAACACTCCCAGCCAGCATCTTTGGGCAGAGCAGCCTGTATTTCAATGAAGCAACAGCTTCTATGTGTCAAGGGCACAGCAGCTCTGGGCTGTATTAACATACCAGCATTGCAAACAGGGTAAATGCAGATCTGGGTTTTATAATATGGCTAATTTGTTCAGAGGTGGTTGTTGAAGAGCACATAATGTCAAGCCATATGGCAGGAAACCTTCATACAAAATTAATTCCATCATTATCTGTTAGTATCTGCATGTTGCCTTTTTCCCAAGGATCTTTTTTGTGTTCAGAGAATCTGTGATATTCACTCAACTCTGGAGCACAGATGTGGAAAAGAAGTGTACCTGCTGTTCCTTGTGTGTCACATAAGTATGCTTAGAGCAGAGGGATTTTTTACTTTGCCATTAGAACTATCATGCCAAAACAATGAGTAATGGCTTTAAAGAAAAGGCATGACAGTCAATTATCTGGCCATACATACCAAGGTGAATGCAGTAGGTCTTTTGATGTGTCCAGTGAGATATTTTGGTACCTTTGAGCCTTTGGTAGTCATAAACTAGAATTATTGCAGTAACTTTTCAGCACAGTGCTAAAATGCTAACAGAATGCTATGTTTTACATGTAATTTTCTACCATATTCATCCTTCAGGAATTACTGTTTTGGGACTTTTTGTAAAGAGCCTTCCTTTGAGAACTAATTATGAAAAATGTTTCTCTGTTTCTCACTTCAAATTACCTCTTAGTCTATTGCAGTTCATCTTGAAGGCATTTTTGTAATGATTTTTTTTTTCATGAACATTAATGCAACCTGTGGCAGATCTGAATGAAATAGAAAGTTTCATCATTTCTGCCAAGAGAATAGTTTTTGTTTCAGCTGCTTTTTTTGTTTGCTTTTTGTTGTTTGCTTTTTTTTTTTGTTTGTTCTTCTTCTTTCTGTAATAATATTCTTTCTGTAATATTGAAGCAGCTGGTTTCTTAAAAAGATAGCAGATTGTTATAGTTTGGAGGAATTATTCTTGAGAAATGAGTGAATAATTAGGACAGTTTCCTGAACAAACCACTTCCATGACCCCAGAGCTGCTACATTCAAATAACTAAATGTTGTGTTCTTCAGAGGAGAATGTGCTTCTCTGGCTTGCAAATATATTTCCCATGGAATCCAAGACCAGGGAATGATGTTTGCTTTATCTCTGTGGTCAGTGTGGTCAGTGTGTAGTACAGAAAAGGAGTTTATCCCTGTGCTCCAGATGAGATTTCCCTTGCAGGTGTTTGGGTGACACTGGATGCATTTGTAGTATCTCTCTGATCAAACCTTTTGCCTAGTGTTTTGTTCAAAAGTTCAAAGGTTATATTTATAAGTTATTAAGTCACACATACCTGGAAAGTTGCATCCAAATGAGCCCACATATAATGGAAGCTTTTTCAGGTTTGTGAAAACCAGCTGTTAATGTACATCCCCCAATTTCTCTAGGTACAAGTGTGACTGCAATTTACAAGTGGTTGGTGAATATTAACTTATGGGAAGAAAAGGAAGTGTCTCCCATGTGCTTCTCATTAGTAAGACCTTAAAAAAAAAAAAAAACAAACAGGAAATTTTGAGGGCAACTCAATGAAAAGATACTGGTGCTGACATAATATGGAATTCATGCAAATCTTTCTGCAGATAGCCATCATCAAAACAAACCCCAATCAATGCAAGGATTGTGGAAGCTTTATGAGGGAAAGATTTTTAAAGTCCTTTTGTGTCCATATGTGGTGAATATCCTGCAGCGTGGATCTGAGGTTTGCACCTGCTGTGTTTGCTAATGCTAGACAATAGTATTAGCATGTCATGATTCCATGACTGCAGAGTAAACTAGGAGGCATCATGAAACCACAGAATAAAAGAGTTGCTAAGCTGAGCATAAGAACGAACTGGAAAACACTTATTTTCTGCTTTTCCTGAGCTTAATACAGACATTTCAGTAGACTTTTTTATAAATGCTGATGGTTACTGAAAGGACTGTTCACATCCCATGGAAATATTTTTGGGGTTTTTGCTGTTCATTTAATTTTTCAAAGTGGTTGTAATAAATTTGATCAAGTAAACTTATGACGTTTTATATTTCATTCCACAGAAATACCTCAGGAGCTTTTTCTCTGCAATGCTGAAATCTCCATCATCTCCACTGAACATTGATAAAGTGGGGCTAACATTGTCAAAATACACCATCTGTGAATTCTCACCCTTCTTCAGGAAAGGCGTTTTTGACTACAGCAGCCATGGGACCAGCTGAGTTTTGGGCCAGGATCCTTATGCTGGAGGAGTAAAGTTGGAGTGCTGCCTTCACTTTAGTGCAAGAGGAATGAGGGAAAGAAAAAACACATGTCTCCTCCATACCTGGAAAGGTGCATCCAAACAGCGCCAATTTGGGACAGCCACGCCCCCACTCTAACCTGTGTCCTTTACCAGCTCCCAAGTCAGTGCCTGCATTCTCCTGGCATGGGGCATACAGACATTTCTGTGTAAGTTGCTCTGTTAATACTGTACAAAGATTCTGACTCTTGTAATGAGTTTGGATCCCCTTCTTGGCAGCAGTGCTTCCTTCCCATTTGCTCAGATAATTTGTTCTGGCCGTTTGAGAGCATCTCATGTTTACCATGGCAGTGTGTTGTGCTGACAGAGGGTTTCCAAGTGGCCTTTTGGTTTCTGTCCAAGCTGTTCCTTAAAGAACAGTTGCTCTTTTGTTTCTTTATAGCACAGTGTCATGTTTAAGGTAATGATCATACTCCACTGTTGTTTCATTTTCTTTCCCTTCTAGATACACTGAGTATTGACTGTATAATTGTATAGTTTTTCTCAGAAGAATTAAAGGGCCTGGGTAACTTGAATGCTTACAAAAATATATGCACCAGGAAGAATATAATTTGAACCCTGTCAGAGTCCTCCATACTTAGTTGTTTGGAGGCTGAACAAATAATTCACCGTTATTAAAAAAGCAAAGGAAGCAATAGTTACCAAATAACATGGTCAGCATCTTTTCAGATTTCGTAATCATTCAGACTGGAAACGGAACTCTGCACTGTACAGAGCTCATAGCTATGCATAAAGCTGATGCAAAGTGCTATATATTGTTTTTTAAATAGCTTCTTCACAATAGTTATAAAACCTGAGGTTTATTTGCATCAGTTAAAATTTACAGGATTTAAATAATAGTACTTTAAAATGACTCAGGATTTATTCAGACTTGCACATATATATACAGGTAGAACTAATTTTATATTGCTGCAGATTCAAAACTATGTATACACTGTGACTGGAATTGAGTATGTGTACATGTTAATGTATAATTGGTTGTATAAAAATCAGAATTGAATTACTTCCAGTTATTAAAATGCATAATGAAAGGTTTGTTTTGTGTGCCATGTGTTCAGAGTATGAAGCATTTTTTCTGAGTTGACATCACTGACCACTGGTAGGTTGTGATAATCAAACTATTTCATGTCATTGAAAATTATTATTAAAACCTAAAGTAACAACAGTGGCATTTTTATTTCATGACCTAAATTATAGGAACAGCAGTGTTTTACATTTAATATGGTACATCAGTGGTCCTGAGGGAGCTGGCCAAGGAAGTGTCTAAGGCACTATTCATCCTATTCAAGAAGTGATGGCACTCTGGGGAGGCTCCCCCTGACTGGAGAAGGGGCAACATAACCTTCATTTTTAAAAAGGGAAAAGAGGAGGACCCAAGGAACCACAGGCCAGTCAATCTTACCTCAGTGCCTGGCAAGATTATGGAGCAGATCCTTTTGGAAACTGCTAAGGCTCATGATAAATAATGTGGTAATTGGTGACTGCCAATATGCCTTCACTAAAGACAAATCATGCCTGACAAATTTGGTGGCCTGGGAAGACCTTCTAGAACCCCTTGCCATACCTACAGGGAGCCTCCAGGAAGGCTGCAGAGAGACAAGGGCATGCAGGAATAGTGGGAGTGGCCTTAAGCTGGTTTTATTAGATATTGGGAAGAAATTCTTATCTATAAGGGTGATGAGGCACAGGCAGATGTTGCACAGAGAGGCTGTGGGCAGCCCCTTCACTGGAGGTGTTCAAGGCCAGGCTGGATGGGTCTGTGAGAAACCTGATGAGAAACACCAGGAAGGTGTTGCTGCCTGTGGCAGGAGCTTTGGAACTAGAGGACTTTTAAGGTCCTTTCCAAACCAGGCCCTTCTGTGATTCTATGTTGATGTATAAAGATAACTGGGTTCCGTTACTAAGCATAGCCTGCCACAATGAGCATCTTTAATTAAAATTTTAAAATAGAAAAAAATTAGAATGGATGATTTAAGTTTTGAGAGTATTTTTATAATTTTAATTCATTTCAGAGAAAACAAAAGTTAGAGTAAAATTTCTAGGCCCTATTATTAGCAGGGTAGGATTTATTGCCTTTGAGTATGTATGACTTTTATCTGACTCTAACTGACTTAGGTATCTTAATATCTTTAGGAAGCTAAGCATTCCAATCAAACCTGTTGATTCCCAAACTTTTTTTTTTTCACTGGGTCCTGGACATTCCTGGACTCCTTCATGCACTGGAGCATTAACTGCCTGTGCTAGATCACCGACAGGGACCCGATCTCGTGATCCCTGCTCTGCCCAGTGCCTTTATTACCCCTCTCCAGGCTCTCCCAGGGCCCTCTGTGCACGTTTCATCCTCCTGACCACAAGGCTGTGTCTTCCCTTCCTTCTTCACTCTGCCATTTGGCTTTGCTTGTGCTTCCCAGATCAGAAGCTGGAGGTTGGGTGCTTGCTGGGTCCCTGTGGTGAGCTGAGTAACTGGAGTTTGGTGTTGCAGCAGGTTAATGGAAGACTGGTAAGTGCATGTGGTTGTCTTGCTCTGATGAATGCTTCAGAGGCAGAAATTAGGGATGATAAATAAATGACTATGAATCTCACTCAAAGCCAGTGACTGTTTTTGCTTCTCCTTCTCCCTTGGCTTGTTCCCCTTCCTACCTCATTGCAATGAGGTATGGTAAAGAATTAATGCCTCAGATCTTCAGAAAAATGATTTTGTGTAACTGTAGAGCATTATTTCCTGTGTGCCACTTCTATGAAAGGACCTAGCAGGCCAGAAAACAGTAAACTGCTTTATCTGCTGCACTGATAAACCCATTTCCTGCAGTTGTCTTTCCTGAAAAACTACCAGTGTGCCAAGCATTGCACCACATGGTGAATGCTGGTTATGAAAAGGCAAAAGCAAACAGGACTCCTAGAGGTATTTTGTGTCACTTCGGATTTGGAGAACCTGTTTAAGAAAAACTCAACGTGATAAAGAGTTAAGTCAAGTGAAAAATTTGAATATTAATTTTTTTTCACTTGAATTTAAAAGAAGACTTGTACTGGATTCCTGCCAACAGTACAAATTGATTCAGGACCAGGTGCTCCAATGGTGTAAACTTGCCTATAAGATGGTTAATTTATGTTGTCTGACCTGCAGTGTTAAATGTGTACATTGCAAATAACAAAGGTCTATTAATCACTCTGTTTACAATGTCATCAAGTTAAAAGCTACAGAGTTGTGAATGTAAGCATGAGATTAGGACCACAACCCCCAGCTACCAGTTTTTCCCACCTTCCTAGCTATCTTTCAGTGGTGTCCAGAGTTTAATCAATGATGGCAAGCTCAGGCTAAGCTAGGAGGCATCTTTGAATAATTACATCAGTTAAAAATATGATGGCTGTTTATAACCTACAGTCTTTAAACTCAGACTTCATGAGAAGTTGTCAATAGAAGCTGAAATGCATATAGCTAGCCATTCTAAAGATGTTCCAATTGCATTTCTCTGAAGATATCCTCAAGCTCTAAAATTGTCCATTAATTTTATTTTCAACATACTGACGCTTTCAACAACACTGTGAAAGTTATTTTCAGGCCTGGTATGGGTGGTGGTTTTTTTCCAAGTGCCTAAGTAATTGAGAAATGTCCTTAAGTAAAACCTAACTTATGTATCAGTCCTGTATATATTTCAGGCAAAGTGTGTGTTTAAGTACTTTACTGTAATGGGGCTATCACACTTACCCATGCAACTGAAATCATGCCTCCATTAAAGTCACCAAACCACTTGGCTCATATCCTTGCTGAGCCTACAGCAGCTTTTCATCAATAGGATTGCACCAAAAAAGGCTAAAAAGCACACTGGAGATGGTGCTTGGCTTTTTTTTTTTCCTTTTCCCTTCTGCATAACATGATTAAGTGCAAAAAAACTTTGAGGAAAGCCTTGTTGCTGGTCTTGACCCTGCTCTCCTATAACTGGAAGTGCTTTTCCCCCGAATGTGCTGCTGCTCACAGGAAAGAGGTAGAGCAGCCCTCAAAGCCCTGCTGATAAATGACTCCTGGCAATCTCCTTGCTCCTGTAGGTGGGAATAAGAAATAGGTTTGTATTAGACTGTGATAAAGCTTGAAATTTTATATGTTCCCAGCTCACCAAAGCCCCAAAATTGGAAAAAAAATATTATTTTTCACTTACAAGTTTCTTATGTTCATCCTTGGGTTTATTTTCTCTGTGTTTCATTAGATTCTGGAAAAAAATACGTTTGATAAGATAAAGAGCAAAAATTTTATGGCTCTCACCCTCATAATGGGAAATAGAAGATATTCCTTTGCAGGACAGATTTCATGAGCAATTAATATGTCTATGCATTGTACAGGCCCTGAACCAGTTAAAAGCTTAAAGTCTGATAAAGATATATTTTCTTGGCAAAGATGTAAAGTGAATTTTTTTCATATACTGGGTCCTGCCACTTTTTAAAATAGTTTTATTATTTTAAGAGAATGCTTTGTTATTATTGGTGGCAGACCAGAATGCTGCTGTAGATATACCTTTTTATTCCTAATACAATGAAAACAAAGTTGATTAGGAACAAAAATATGATAAAATATAATTAAGGTTGGAAAAGGCCTCTAGGATCATCAAGTCTAACCATTACCCCAACGCTGCTGTGTCACCAATAAACCATGTTCCCAGGTGCCACATCCACACATTATTTGAACATTTCAAAGGCTGGTTATTCCACCATTTCCCTGGGCATCCTGTCCCAATGCCAACTACCCTTTCACCAAAGAAATATTTTCTAATATCTAATCTAGACCTCCCCTGTAGCAACTTGAGAAAGAAGGAGGTTGGGAAAGTGAACGGTGACCTGAAAATGAATTTTGTGGGAAGGAGGTAGACTTCCTTATGCCACTTGTGCAGTGCAATTAAATCCATCAAAGACCTCATCCAACTGGCTGAAAATACCTGATCACAAACAATACTGTTCTTTTGTCTTTTTGAGATTGAGTTTTAGAAGGAATGTGTTGGGAAGCCATACTAAGGGTGAACATGAATGTTTGACAAAACGGAGGCAAAATTTTGGACCAGAAGCTTTAGTCTCATGTTTGCAGTGTGTAACAAGTCTTAGAAGCAAACATGCAAGTGGCAGCATGGGAAACCCTGTGTCTTTTTTCTTCTTTACAGCTTTGTTTTGTTTATAAATACTGACAATTTTCTCTGAAGTTGTGCTGACATTGGAGCATGGCAGTACTTTGGTGGTTGTTTTTGAAACTGGTCTCAGAAAAAGAAATAGGTCTAAGGAAAAAGTTTACAGACTCTTTCAAAGTCCTTCTTTTGCTAGCTTCTTCTATCTTCTCATGGCAGTTTTGTCTGGGTGGCTTGTTCTCATTCTTTGTAAGTTTTCAATTATTTCCTGTCTGTAGTCTTATTTTACAGATGGTTTATAAGAATGTGCTGGGAAGAGCTGAAGAGAAAGCAAATCCTTTATTACATGACAAATGGTAGTTATCATCTTCTGATAACTTGTTCTGCTCTCCTGTTTTTCTGTTTCCTTAAAGGCATGGATCAGACATCATCAACTGAAACCACATTTTAGTTGTGTTCTGCAAAAATTGGTGTCCTTGATTTTTGATATTGGGATTTACAACAGAAATCAGAATCTCAAAAATGAGCAGGTGAAAATAGTTACCGGTGTTGTCATTGTTCTCCCTGGGAAATCAGTGTGTTTTCACGACTTCTGCATCATGGTTTGTTTTCTTCCCAAATGTGAATACCTTGGAGATGTATGAGTTGCAAATTACTCCTTTCCCTGGTGCAGAGTAGCATGCTGATAATAGGTGCAAAATGAATCTACTGATAATGAGAGCTTCAAGAATTGTTCTATGGAAACTAATGATGTGTGTATCAAATCACCTGTTTTTCTCACTGAGTTCAACAAGAGAGAAGGCAATGCTCCACTGCTGAAAAAACAAGCCATGGCACATTTTCATCCATAACCACCTCCAATTCTCATTATTTTAGTAGCTGAGCAACAGGAGAAGAGTGCTGGACAATGCAGAGGCAGCAGAGACCTCTGAAAGATTAGCATAAGAGAATGTGAACAATTCAATGCATATCTCAGTCTGTCCTGTGTTCAGATCTGTCCTCTGCTGAGCTTGGGGGTGTTCATTAATGCAGTGTGGATGAAAGAACGTGCCAGTTCTGGGAAGCAAGTGCTTCCAGGAGGTACAGCAGGCACCCTCTGGGCTCCAGCACAGAAAGGTTGCTGAGCAATGTGTAAATTCAGAACCTTGGACGAGCTTCCAAGCTGCCTGAGCCTATTGATTCTGGCACCTGCCTGCATAAACAGGTGCTCAGGTTTATGTGCTCAGATGAAGTTACCTCTTAACATCTTAATTATATGCCAGAATCTGGCTGTATCTATTGTGTGAGTAGTTGTTGGTGTTGGTAGGAAAGGCAATGGAGAATGGAAGTACACAAAAAAAGTTGCAAGAAAATAAAACCAACCCCAGACCAAACAAACAAAACCAAGTGATTCTTCGAAAAACAAAGGTATCACAACTTCTTAATCTGTAGTAACTGAATGTTTGCATAACATTATTTATGGAATGGGCACAGAATTGCCCAAATTTGTCAAGTCTATCAGCAAATTGAGAGCATCTCTCAGCACAGCTCATTTCATATGCAAGGGGATTTCACTACCCCTGTTCTTTTGTAGTGGTGGAATGGGGTTTTAGGGGACTGGGACTCTGCTGGGTGTATTGGCAACATGTATTTCATTCTGTGTGAATCAAATCAAGGGTGGAATTTAAAAGCCATACTGAGTAATCTGGCCTTTAAAAAGCATGGTGAGATTTTACAAGGCAAATTTTGGCCTGTTCATTAACGCTCATCTGGGATCCTGCACACTGCAGGACAAAAGCCACATCATAATTTTCGCTATACCATTTTGAAGACTGTTGAATTACCTTTGACAAGGCTGCTAAATGAGATTGCCTTGATGATACTCTGGAAAATCAGTGACAACAGGACTTTCTTGGGTTAAGTGATTTATTATCCAGTCATGAAGGCTTGGACTGTGGTTATTAAGGCTGTGCAGAGCTCTCTGCTATGGAAAATCAGTGACAACAGGACTTTCTTGGGTTAAGTGACTTATTATCCAGTCATAAAGGCTTGGACTGTTATTAAGGCTGTGCAGAGCTCTGCTGAAAGTTTCTTGGTAAATATTTGTCCTGGTTTAAAGGACCAGGTGTCCACCAGGGAAGGTGGGAAGCTCCCTTGGAATGGAAATTATGATCCCCTTCCCTCCGAGTTATTTTAACTTTGAAATTATGGGGCTTTCAGGCAAAGATATGTGAAAAGGAGTAAGAAGCAGCAGCAGAAAAAAGCCAGTGGGATTGGGCAGCGACAGCCAGGCTCTTGCAAGCCAGGAGATGCTCCCTCTGGAGGGGGGAAGGGGTTGGGATGCAGGGTTCTCCCCCGAGGCACTCAAATAGATGGTGAGGGTCCTTCCCAGTGAGGTCCTGTGCTGAGAAGGTCCCGGTTCAGTTGCCACTCTGAGGAGCAAAGCCTCATTCACGGTAGGAGAAGCAGTGAAGGACTGAACTGTGCAGTGGCAGGGAATTGTCCCCACATCGACAGCAGCACTGTCTCCCCTCCAGTCCCAAGAGTGAGAGCTGAGCCCAACCCCTCACCTCCCTGCAAAAATCTCAGGTATCCCTGCCCTTCCCAAGAGAAAACCCCCAGCTAAGAGAGTGCAGCCAGCTGCACCCCTTACCCCCATCTTGGCCACATCTTTTGTCTCTCTCAATTATCGTTCCCATCTCTTAGGCAACAAATGGGAGAAAACTCTCTGAGATAAAGACAAAAAAAAAAAAAAAAGGAAAAATCCTAACCTCCAATAGTATCTCTCTCTGGGAAGGTACTGTTGTGGTTTAACTGGAGAGATAAGTAAATAGGAGCAAAGTAAGTAAAGAAGAAAGAAAAAAAAAAGAAGATGAAAGAAAAAAGAAGTAAAGAAAGTAAGTAAACAGGAGCTCCCTCACTTCCCACCCTTTGTGTGATGGTGGAGAGAATTGAGGAAAAAAAAAAGCAAAAATTGTGGATTGAAATAGGACAGAAATGGAAGAGATAGCAGTAATGAAAAAGTAATTTGAATACACAAGTCAAGTTATGTACAGTGGAGTTGCTCACTGCTTGCTGAGTGCTGCTCAGTGAATTCCCAAGCAGTGGCTCCTGAGCAGCTTTCCCCCAGTTTTATGCTGGACAATGTGATCTAGAATATCCTTTTGACCAACGGGACTCAGCTGTCCCAGCACTTGTGTCTCTCCCAGCCTCTTCCATGGTGGTGTGGTTTGAGAAGCAGAAAAGTCCTTGCCTTAGTGTAAGCACTGCCTAGCATCAGCTAATCAGTGTGTTATCAACATTTTCTCGTCCTAAATCTAAAGCACAGCACTGTACCAGCCTGTAGGAAGAAAAGTAGGTCTACCCCAGCCAAAACCAGGACAAGATACATTGAATTAAAGTAACTGATTTGTTTTATGAGCCTTTGATTTGTCTGTACTTTGGCCAATATTCACCATTCAGGTAGACACTTTTCTTTGCTTGGCAGATACCCATTCAAAATGTAAGAAATTAGTGGTGGCAGGATGGTAGAGGCAAAAGGGGACTAAGAAAGGTGATGGTGCCATTTGGGCAGCCCAACAGCCAAGTCTTAACACCCCTTCCCCAAGTTATCCTGCTTGATGGAACTCAGGACTCACTGCTAACTTCCTACACTTCCCACAAGTCACGGTGCAGGAGCTGCTCAGTGGTTTCTCTGCAGGTTACAAGGATGTTCTATTCCTCTGGTTCCTCTGTCAAGCCCTTATTAAAGTAATTCACTTTCCAGTTGCATTTGTTTTGTTTATTAAATGCATGTGCAATTTTGATCCCTTTTCACTGCCTTGTGCAATTTTACTGTTCCCTTATATATTGCAGAGATGTGCAATGCGGGGAAAAAAAAAAAAGGAAGCTGAAGTACCTTTTTTTTTGGCATTTCCTCTCTCTTTCTCCAGCTTTATGATGTGAACCCCCCTGTTTGCACCTTCACACAGAAATACACCTTCAAGGACAACTTTATACTGGTTGGTCTCCAGGTAACCTAAAGTTGTGATTCCCTTATTATTAAACTGAAGCTTGCAGCTGAAACTAAACTTTCATCCCTTTTCAAATTAACCCCTTGGTGCAAAACATCAAGGGTTTTCCAACTCCATCAAATGGAAGTCACTGAAGCTGGGAACTTATTGACACACCAAGGGGTTGAATCTGCAGCGAATGCTGTAGATTTTGTTGATTTACTAACCCCATTACAAAAATGTCCAAGAAATTATGTTGTTGGGTCTCTTAGTCAGGGACAGACTTGAGTGAAAACCAAACAAATTCACAGCTCTCAAAAGGAAAAAGAATAAAGGGCCTGTGAGTGGAAACCAGCAGAACTGTATGCTATGTTAACAGGCCATAGGCCAAATCCAGCTGCTAATTATCAAAAACTCCTCCAGTTCTCCAACCTCAGTGCTGCTGCAGGGCGATGCTGCTAGTGGCACCAGAGGGGCCTGGAGTGGGCTGGGCAGGATGGAGAGGGCTGGGCAGGATGGAGAGGGTTGGGCAGGCTGGAGAGGGCTGGGCAGGATGGAGACATGATCGAGAGGGCTGGGCAGGCTGGTCTGGAGTGGACTGGGCAGGATGGAGAGGGCTGGGCAGGATGAAGAGGGCTGGGCAGGTTGGAGAGGGCTGGGCAGGCTGGAATGGACTGGGCAGGATGGAGAGGGCTGGACAGGATGGAGACATGATGGAGAGGGCTGGGCAGGCTGGAGAAGGCTGGGCAGGATGGAGAGGGTTGGGCAGGCTGGAGAGGGCTGGGCAGGATGGAGACATGATCGAGAGGGCTGGGCAGGCTGGTCTGGAGTGGCTGGCTGGGGCTCTTGGGTTTAGCCAGGCCCCCCTGCACGCCCCCCAGCTCTGGACACGTCCCCTGGCAGCCGGCCTGGCCCTGTGACTGTGCCTTTGTGGGACAGCTGAGGGGCAGGGCTGGCTAAGGGCACCTCTCTGTTGCAGAGGGCCATGCCAGGACACAAGAGCAGGGAAGGGCTCCAAGGCATCCCCCTGCCCATGCTCCCAGCACGGGAGCTGTTGACAGATGGTTTGCATGTTTGAGAAATCAAAGCCAGGATTTCTGCAGCCATGTGGGGAACCCCAGAGAGCCCCTGCCTGCCAGCCATTAGCTCAGGCAACACGAACGAGGCCAGGAAAAGCGGGAAAACAAACTTCCCTTCTGACTCTGTTGCCAAATGCTCCTTCACTGTGCGGCCTGGAAAGAAGAGTCCTGGTCAGATGGTGAGGAGGACCCCAAGGGTGCAGGCAGCCCTGGGACAAGTGCTGCCCACCTCTTCTCCCAGCTCTGCACTGGCATTTCCGTCTTTTCCTGCTCTGCTCCAATATGGACTGGGAACACAGCATCATTTTCTGCCTACACAGATCACACGTTAATTTGAAAAGCAAACTCTGGGTGTGATTTAGCACAAGGAGATGGAAAGTGGAAAGAATGTGGCAGTGAGTTTGGATTTGCAGAGGATGGTAAA
Organism: Pyrgilauda ruficollis; assembly: GCF_017590135.1. Classification (NCBI taxonomy): domain Eukaryota; kingdom Metazoa; phylum Chordata; class Aves; order Passeriformes; family Passeridae; genus Pyrgilauda; species Pyrgilauda ruficollis. Next base: position 7,161,322 of record NW_024524489.1, on the reverse strand, counting down.
TCTTTGGGCACCCAGGTTTTTGGAGGAGTGGACTCAAAAAAGATTTATGTGTTTTGTCTCTTGCTCAGTAAAACAGATTACAAGTAATGCCAGGGTCTGTAAGGCTGGTGACTGGCTGTCTTACTTTATGTTATTTTCCTCTTACTCTTGCCTGGTTTTGCTTCTGCAGAAAGGCCTTGACAAGACATTGCAACAGTTTTCCCAACAGATATGATAGTCCATCTCTGGAGGCTTGAGAAGATATTTGCTCAAAGAGGGAGTATTCACTGTGCCACCCATTCTGTTAAAGTACAAAATTAGGATATCAGTTATTGCATCTTACTACACAAATTACCATTTATATAATTGCAAGTCTGTCTCTACTGAGCAACCATTTTTATGGTGATGATCTTAGTATTTACACAAAGATTGCAGTACACAAGGTAAATTGTGTATTCTAACCTACAATTTTTGACAAGAATTTACACATGCACAATAACTTATTTTTTCTTCTTAAGCAACAGTAATCATAAGTAATGTGCAGAAACATTCATAACCACAGTCTTGCATGAAAGCTCCATTTTTCCTTCAGTAACCTGCTGTAATTACAGTGTACATCAATTCTGCCATAGGTAGGTACACCAGATTTTGTTTTCCCTTTATCCTCATACAATTTTAATGACTATCCCTGCTTGGAATACAGCATTTTAAATTAAAAAATTAAAAATTTAGAAGAAGTTTGTTTCCCTGACAACAGTGACAGCAACATTTAATACCCCTCTGTGTGATTTGTAGATAAATATATACAGTTGCTGATACCAGTGAGATAACGTGCCTGGGGCTAATTGTGCCATTACAAATATTTGAAGCCCGAGCTTGATAATGTAGGTCGTGCTACTTAAATATGTATGAACTGAACTAATCTGACTTTCTTGCTGCTTGCCAGCATATTGACAGAACCTTTGGTAGTGGAGCTATGTGATTTTCACAGAGCAGCTGAACTGTGCTGGGCACAGCTGATCTCATATTGATCAGGCATTGTGGGGTGTTCATGTGTTCTTGGGTCCCAGGATGAGGGAAGACATGAATCTGACTCCATATTTCTTAGAAGGCTGATATATTAATTATATTATACATACTAAAGCTTTGCTAAACTATAGAGAGAAAAGACACATCAGAAGGCTAGGAAAAGAATGAACAATAAAAACTCGTGACGGACAGAGTCTGACCCAGCTGGCTGTGATTGGTCATTAAGTAAAGACAACTCACATGAGCCCAATCAAAGATGCAGCTGTTGGTAAACCATCTCCAGACCACATTCCAAAGCAATCAGATAGGTGATTGTTTACATTTATTTTCTGAGGCTTCTCAGGAGAAAATCCCGGTGAAAGGGTTTTCCCAGACTATCACAGTGGCAGTGGGGCTTTGTGTTTATCTGGATTTGTGGTGGCAGCTCAAAGGAAGAGGCTCACGTGGGATCGTGAAGCAGATCCTGCTGTCTTCCTTCAGCCTGTGGCTGTCTTCTCCCGGGTTCTAGCTGTGGGATACCCCAGTTCAGCACACGAGGTCTGTAACAGCAGAGCTTTGCCTAAGTAAGCCCTGCATAAAGGTGGCAGCCTCGATTCTGAGTGACAGTCTCCAGGACTGGTCCTGGGGGAACCACATGTGTCTGGCTTTTGCTCAGAGCCACGGGCAGGAGAGCCCGTGGTTGTGTCTGTAGTCTGAGGCTCTGCAGAGCAGCCACAAAGTCGTGTTGTGGTCACCCCATGATGGTCAGGCTGGTCTGGATGTAGCCAGAGACAGGGTCCCCTCAGAGCAGCTGACAAGGGCCTTCTGGACTTTTTGCATTCCACATTATTGATTTATTAAGACAGAAGAGATGAGGGAAAAAGCCAAGCTGTTTGGTGTAATCATTGTGTCTTGCCCTGTGGCTGTATGAGAAATCATTTAAGCTCCCTGTATGCAAAGCTGTTCTGCTTACAGTGATCCCAAACTCTCGGTTTTGTCCTATCAAGCATCAAGCTCAGTTCTGGTGAAAGAAAACCCATTATATACCCATCAATGAGCATTATTTTAAGCTCAGGACTCCTGGTTTAGTCTGTAAAGAGCTTTGGCCAGGCTCAGAGGTGCTTTGCCTCTCAAAGAAGATTGTAGTTAGAGGTGAGGAAACCTGATTCCTTGGCTCTGCTCCTCTGATCTCCAGGTAGAGCCTTGCTGGGCAGGAATTCCTCCAGCACTTTGGCTCGGGGGGGTCCCTGGGGCTGGTGGCAGATGAACACTTGCAACGTTGCTGAGTGCCGAGGTTGGATATGGACAGAGTGAAATGTTTAAGGTTCTCTTAGTTCCTCATCTCCACTTCTCATATTCTTTCATAGCTAATGAGGCAGGTGCTGAACCCAGTGAAAATTTGCAGGTGGTGGAGCTAACACTAATCCCAGGGTCACAAAACCTCGGAGGCAGGGCTGTGGTCCTCTCCCTTCTGGAGTGGCACCAGTGCATCGTCCCTAAGGCTGTGTCACCTGGTGGCTGCACCAGCATAGCATACATGAACTTTCTTGGAGGCTTTGGCAGATGGAGAGGTTTGTTGTCCTCATTGCACCGGCAAAATCTTAAAGAGGATTGTTGAAGCTGGCTTCGATCCTCAGCACGTGCCTGCTGCTGGGCTTGGGTGAAGTCAGCGGTGCTACAGGGTTTTATAGAGTGTGAGGCACTCAGCACAAGCTGTGGGGAAATATAATCATGAAAGCAGCGTATTTTAGGGGGATGGAATTTCAGCAGCACAGAACACTGCTCCTGCAGGGCTCTGTGCTGGGAATGGGCTGCCACAAGTCACCTAATAAAGCTCGGGGCAACGTGCTGTGATGAATCATGTTGGAAAGTAGGAAAAGCAGACATAAAGGGAGAAGATGTAATGAGAAAGAAAAGGCTTGAACAGCCAAGCATCATGGTTCAGATCACATTAAAAAGATTATTTAGATGTGAGTAACGGGGTCAGAAATTCTATGTCTAACTGGACGAACCGTGTGCTGTCCTATTACAGCAAGTTCTGCTTAAAACCTTTCAGGTTTAACATGCTGAAATAATGTTACACGTAGCCAGCCTTGGTCCATGCCAGTAATTAATTTGAGTGCAATTAATCTGAGTGAAGATGACATCTTTTGTCAGCAACAGGTAATCCTTCCTAGCAAAGGTAAAGCTGAGCAAGCAGTTGAAAGGGAAATAATTAACAACATTCTCCTTCTCCTGCAATTTGTCTTCACATCCTGTTACTTCCCTGGATGGATGAGCTAAACACAGAGAATAACAAAACAAAACAAAAAAAAAGCCCTTTTGAGCTTCTACAGCTGGTCTTTCTGGTTGAAAGGAAGGCTTTCCTTTGTATATATTGATATTTCTTAAATGAGATGCTGTGATGGTCCCTTAGGGATTTAGCTTGTCTCAAAATGAGTGTGGAAATTAAAGGAAATATGCAACATGTAAGGCAATTATATTGGTTGAAGAAAGATTCCTTACAAGTGTCTTTGCTCAGATTTAACAGGTTTAGATGTATTTATTTCTGTGACTTCTTTGCTGGAATCTGTCAGAGATATGGCCCCCTTTTGGGTACCACACAGGAGGCAGCATTAGACAGTTTTCCATGGCTCAGCCATCCAGTGCTACCAGAGACTGTCTGGGGAGCTCTGCAGTAATGTCAATTAGCCATAAAAGTTCTGCAAACAAGCATTATGCCACCTCCTTATGCATCCCCTGCTGCTCTCAGTGACACAGTAATGTCCAGAGCTGAAAAATGATGCTGGGCTTGCAGCTCCTCCAGTGATCCAAGCGGTGTTTTACTGGACATAGTCTCACATGGAAGTCGAGTTGTCAAATTGAAAAAAGAGGATTTAGCCTTTGGTATCCTTTCACGGGATATGATTTTCAAATTGGAATGCTGTTAGTTTGCATCTAATTCCTCTTGAGCTAAATATATTTGCTTTCATTTCTTGTCTGTGCTTTTCTCTCAGATGGTATTTCTGCAGGTGATTGGGGAATCCCTTAGCTCCAGGGGACCAGCAGGCATTATTTGCCTTTTCTGTCCTCAATTCCTCCATATGTTTATTTATTTACTGCCATTCCCTTGATTTTAAAAAGGAAAAGCACAGATGCCTGAGGAGTGTCTGCCTTTTCTATGCTGTAATTAATTATCTATTATCTATTCAGGGCGCTGCATTGATTGCTCCATCAAGGGCTGTGTAACTCAGGGAGGGGTTTCCCAAATGGAAATCCCTTCCCCGACCTTCCCAAGGGGCATGAAGTATGGATCTGTCCTACCTGTGTGAGATGGAAGGAGTTCAAAAGCTCTCAGTGCTCCCCTCAGGCAAGCACAGAGCTGGGTGCAGGAAAAAGATGCAACAACAATTACCACGTCGGTGACAGCCTTGAAAGGAATATAAGAATTAACACAGCACTTAAATTTAGGGACAAGGGAATGTACCTGATCCCTTCTCTGCAGCACCACCTGGAAAATAAGTCCTGGTGTTGGAGGATAAGACCACAGCTTTCTTTCTCTGGGCTTTTGTACCAGATCTTGTGTTATTTCCCCTATAGCATCCACCAGTCCAAGATGAGTCTTCAGGTGCCTTTTCCTAACTGCAGACGACGCATCTGTTAACCCAGGGCTGCAAATCTGATGCATGCCATCCATGTGGGTGAGTTTCTTGGATCACACACTCAGTTTTGTGCTCACGTGGGCTCTTCTGAGCACTGTCAGCGGCTGGGGGCATGCAGATCTATATCTGTACCTTTGCACAGAAGTACTTCCTCCCTTTTGAAATGCTCTGGGTGCTGCACGGATGAAGGGTGCTGGGGGCACATCTATACGTTTAACCTGGCTTAAGTCATTTGTTCTTTAATCGTTCATTATCCACATGGGGGCAACTTCAAAGTGCTGTTCTCAGCAAGACACATTCCTCCCTATCACTTCAATATGCCCAAATCCTGTTTCATGAAAAACTTTGACTTTCTTTTTTCCCAATGTATGGTATTTCAAAGTCACTTTATGATTAGACCAGGATCACTAGCAGTTAAATCCATCATGATCCAAAAGTGTTTGAGGGTATATTTTACCTAAGTCATATTGTAGGCATAAAGGGCTCAGCTCTAGAAGGCCTCCTAGTGTGCCCTGGCTTCACATAAAAGAAAAATAATGGATATTTTCATAAACAAAAGTGCAGACCATCATATACACTCGTAATCTCAGAGTAATTAAGCAGCTGGAGAGAATGATGCTTCATACTGAGACTCGCTGTGCTCAAAGAGTCCCTTTTCTGTATGTTTGAACATGTTGCTAAGAAATCTTGTAAATAATGTATTATTCTCGGGTTAAAAAGCTGCCTTCTGGGGATAAGGCAAATAGCATTCCATTTGTTATTGTGTATCATGATGTACAACACAATCTGATGAACTTTCAAAGGGAGCAGTGTGAGACCTTGCTGAGGAGCTTTTCTGGGAGAAGTAACCCAATGATGAGGGCTGGGACTGTGATGGAGGCACTGCCCTGCAGAGGTTTGGCTGTTGGGAACTCCTATCGTGTGTCTAGTGGTGCTGGGGGTTGCAAAGCACCACAGGCACTGGGAATTTTTTGGTTCTCTCTGAGTATCAGCTTTCATCAAAAAAGTGTTTGTTTGGTTTTTTTTATTTCACTCCTCGTGGTGTAAGAAAAATGGTCACAAATGTGGCAGTGCAGGCTGAAAAATCCAGCAAAAAGAACTCAGGTTGACTTAACATCTATCTTGTGATTAATATTGGGGCTGACTTGCCAACTTATACTATTTGAAAGGCCAAATTAAATAACCTGTAACATTTTTATACTACCCTTCAGATGTGGATTGAAAAGCCCTTTCAGATGTGTGAAACTGTCTTTTGTGATATACTTGTGATGGAGTGTTTCTGTGAATTTGGGCACATTTGGTCTTATTTTCCTATAGTGATTTTTCTTAATTCTGCCTCACTTTTCCATGAGTGATGGTCTGTACACATGCACTGCTCTCAGTGGGACCTATAGAACCCTGTACTACCAAGTTATTTCACCACAAAATTATCTGTCTGGGGATTCCACCTGCCTGAAGGTTAATCTGGAGAAGGGCACGTGTACAGAAAAGGACTGAAAACTGAGAAGTGATATCAAGAAAATTGAGCCAGGAAATCCCCCAGGAAGAAGAGCAGCTCCATGTATTCCCCAGCTGACTTGGCTCACAGGTCTTCAAGAAAATATCCAGGTTAGAGCAAAACAGAGTGCCTTCCTCCTGCTAGCTTCTAAAAATGATTTTTGCTTGAGTAATGCCAAGCTTCTTTGAGGTAAATGTGTACAGGAATAAAAGTATTAAATGAACATAAAACCCTAGAACTGATTGGGTTCATTTATTTCCAGCCCCTTCACCATGGGCAAGGATGTCCCCCTCTAGATCAGTTTGCTCATGGCCCTTGGCCCTGACCACTTCCAAGGGTTTCTTTGATCATTCTATTATTTCTGTGTATAAATAGGCACCTATTGGGAGAGGTTGTGGTGGTCACTGTGAATCACTCTGCCTAGAAAGGCTTGGAAGTGATCAAACACAATCTCTAAGCAAATCCTGTGGCCAGATTCACTCAGCATCTCATCCCATGGTGCTCCCTCCCCTTCTTGCCTAGAAATAACAGGCATAATTTTTCACCAAGATGCAATTGATGTGGCAGACAAAACCACAGCAGCAGTAAGAGTTAAGCAGTACACTCCAGGAATCTCACTGCTTTTTAAAAGTAGATGTAGCAACGATGGCTGTGCACTGACATTGGCATCTCTGGCTCCACTGTAAATATTTCTTTACACCACCATTTAAGAGGAAATTTTCTGTGAGCTGATGGAGGTTCAGCCCAGTTCCCTTGCCAAAATCTTGCCATTTTTTGCTTTACATCACCTCCCTTCAATACCTACTCATCTTTTGCACCCCATAACAAATCAAATGTTTTGTTAAACCTCAAATGCCTGTCTCCTTGCAATATGGAGCTTCTTGCTGCTTCAACTTTTCCCAGTTCCTCAAGGCTTTCTAGTTCTTCCTATTTAATGCTATGATCCACACCTGTGCTGATAAATCCTTTGATTTGCAGTTGATGCCCTACTCTCCTATAGATACTCTATGTCTGTTTGAGCAAACTCTGCTGCCTCCACCTGTCCTTCAAATGTCCCAGACAGAGGCGCTGTGGAAGGGTTAAGGGGAATATGCTCTGGAAAGGTGCCAGAGGATTTAGGTGGTGATGCTCTGAGGATGTGCTTGAGAAGTATAAAATGTGCCTGTTTCATGGCTATGCTTAAAGTCAACTCATCTCAGAATTTGTGAAAAATAAAAAAGGCTTTGGAGGAGCACGGGATGTTTCCCTTGGCAGCCCAACATAAATCATAGTGCAATGGGCTCTGCTTGCTCCCGGCACCCACCTGGGGAAAAGTGTGCTTGGGGAAGGGCTGATATTTACTTCATGAACAAGCATAATTAAAGCAGGTTCAATCTGCAAAATCAGCTCAGTAAAATGCTCCAAGAAACCCCTCTCTGCTTGTTCCTGAACCTCCTCCTGGATAAAGGCACAAGGCAGAGACTGACAGCAATTCCGTCATCTGCTGAGATCCAGGCACGATTTGCCCCTGCGTGAGGTGAGCAGCATCCCTAACCAGACAAGACTAAACTGAGTGGCAGAGCTGAGGGAAAGGTGGGACCAGGGGACTTTTGAAAGCTGAATTTCTCTCAGGGAGTGAATGGGACAAGATAAAAGGATGAGATCACTGACAAGATGAAGCGCAGAAGTTGATAAAATCCTCAGACTTTGGAAGATTTAAGAGAGCCTAATGAAATGCAGAATGTTTCCCTCACCAGGACCACAAGAATGAAGGAGTGATTGACAGCACAGGCAAGCCTTTCACCTGAAAGCAAAATTAGGAAGACATGGAAAATAAGCAATCCTAGGGCTTGGAATGCCTGTGCAAATGATGCTGAGGCAAGAACAGGAGGAGGGTTATTTCCATGCTGGTCAAATCAGCTGAATTGATTATTCACTGTGTGGGTGGTAAAAGACCTTGCTGACCTGATCAAAGGCAAATGCTGTAGTTGGTGTTCTTATCACACAACCCTTAGATCTGGGAGATGTTTGGAGAGCCTTCTGAGAACATGGAGTCAGATGCATCATTCCTCCCTGCCATGAGGTTCCCTGCAAATACAATAGAACAGCGGATGTTTAGCGCTTAACAGTTCATCACCATGGAGTCAGATGCATCATTCCTCCCTGCCACGAGGGTCCCTGCAAATACCATAGAAGGGCGGATGTTTAGCGCTTAATAGTTCATCATGACTTTGTCAGAAACCTGATTCAGGCTTACAGAGGCTCTCTGGGTCCCTTCCTCCACCTGCAAACAGGAGCCAAGTCTTGGCAGCTGTGATATCCCTGTTTCTCACCTCTGGGTATGTAACCACGTTTTTGCTCCGTATGGCAGGTCTGTAAATCACTACAGCGCATGCACACTGACAGAACTGGAAAACATCACAGCCCCTCGTGTTGTCTTCAGCCCTGCTGTACCTAGGACTAGATAGCTAGGCTTTCTTTATGCTGTTTAAGAAAAAATAAAAAAATCTTTAGGTGATTTCATTATTGCAGTGTCCCAGGCAGAAAAGACTCAAGCACCTTCCCTGTGTCACCAGCCAGTCCTGTCACCTTCCAACCCACAGGCAAGAGCCTGTCCTCTGGCCCAGCAATGGCAGAGTGTGCAGCGGCCTCTCTCCTGCAGGAAGATGCTGTGTCAGCCCCCACGTGTAGGTGTGGGCTCTTCTCCCATCTTTTGCACCCTGGGTTGTTTCTTCAGAGTTTGCTTTTTTGTTTGTTGAGCACGGTGGGCTCCTCAGTTTATTTGCTGCATGCAGAAGGATATTTAACACTGGGCAGCATAAGCTTTTCTTTTGCAGCAAAGGCTTTACATGACCTCCTTGGTTTTCTGATTCTTCAAGCATCTTTCTCAAAACAGTGAAGGGAGGCTGCTTTCCTGACCAATCATAAAAACTTTGCCATGTTCCCAAATTGCCTCCACTTCTACAAATGCTTTTTCATTTCTGTCTATTCTTACCCTTACTCCCCTCTTACCTGATTTTATTTGAATTATATTCATTTTTTTTTTCCCAGAACCTTTCTGTTTTGTTTTCTTCACACTTAAAGTAGCAAACCTAGTCTCTTCTCAAGTTCATGTGCACTAAGCATGTTGGGTTCCTTTTGATTCCAGATCCAAATACTCAACCTTTCCTTTATAGAAAGAGATGAAACCCAAGCCAATGTGGAAATTAGAGATCAGGAAGCTGATTGATTAATGCAAGTGGCTCACAAAAGTGCTTGCATTAAGAACTTACCACTACTTACCAATCCTGCCCAGGCAGACCTTACTTTTAGCTCTGCATCCCGTGACAGAGGGAAGACGGACAAAGTTGTGGAGAGATGGAAAATGAGGTAGTGTCACCTGTTTTCCTATACTCTGCTGCCACGGAGGACCTCAAAAAAGTCAAATTGCTGGTTTGCTTCTGCACTCTTAAGGCATTCTTTGCAAGGTAAGTTTTATTATCTGAGCAAATATTTCACATCAGCCCCTTCCAGCAGCTGTAGTCGCCGGTGGGCTGTGCTGGGATGCTGCTTTTCTCCCCTCTGGCTCCTGTAAGGATACATGTAAATACTGAAACTCACACTGAGGAAAGGCAGCACTCATATCATCACAGAATGGTTTGGGTTGGAAGGAATCTTAAAACTCATCTACTTCCAACTTCCCTACCCTGATGAGGCCCATGTTTCACCAGATCAGGTTGCCCATTTTTGTTAGAAGGGCCAGCAGAAGGAAGCAATAATTGTGGATGGTGACATAAATAAAAAACAAAATATATTTTATTTTTACTCTAGTTCTTTAAAACGGAGGAAGGAGATAATAATTGTGTCTGCTGTTGGTTTGCCCTGTGTATTTTGTGTCCTTTCTCCTGTTCACTGTGTTGGTCGCTGTCCATGGGAGAGCCAGAAGTGTTTTAGTGCATGAAAGCCTGCAGCTGACAGCAATATGTCATGTATGAGATGTAGAGCCACAGCTTCTCCTGGCCTTCAGGTACTTTCTTATCCAGCTCTGACCTCATGCCAGCTGTGCACATCTGCTCCCAGATCCACGAGACAGGGCTGATGAGAGCTATGGAAGGATGAAGTGGTGTCAAGTGGAGCCAGCAAACAGAGAGCTGATTTGATTTGGGAATGGTGAAGGAGCCCACATCCAGCTACCTTCCATCAAAAGCACCTCTCAGCTCTTCAGAAATCTTGGTTATTCTCTGGTACAGATTCCTTCTGTTTGTGCTAGTAGTACCTCATGGGTTTTTTAGGTATTACATTGTTTTAAGCATTTTTAAATATCTTTGACAATCTCTTAATTGGCTCCATAAGAGTTTAAAAAAAATCTTAATCTAACGCATCTAATGGATGAGATAGAAAGTTCATTGACTGATGACTGAGAGATGTGTGAAGCTTATCACACTTAAATTAAATTATATCTTGACCACATTTCCTTTGAGCACTGTCATTTTCCTACAAGAGGTTGTATAAACTGCTTCTTCATTTTATTTTATGTGGCAAAAAGTCAGGACTAGGATCTACCATGCTGCAAATCCCGAGCAACGGTGATGGGTCAAAGCAGTATAACATGAAGGTTATCATTACCAAGTGTGTGGATTAACATGAGTGAAGAAAAGAATGTAATTGCATAAGTGCATCCTGACACAGAGAGTCTGTTCTCTTAAGACTTTTTTTTCGTCTAGGAACTCCTTCTTCCTTGATTATTTCAGTCCTTGATTTCCCATGAGTGACACAGAAGGCAAATTAGGTTCATGGCAGAAAGTCTTCTAAAGATTTCCTAAATCTTTATACTAATTCTTTTAATGAAATAGATGAGATAAGCTGAACCTGTAGATACTGGTGAAAGTAAGCCAAACAATAAAAGGTAAGGAATGAATTTTGACTCACTTATAAAAACATGAACGCTATTATCAGAATTTCTTTTGTTCCTCGCCCAAGTATGTGGAAGAAAAATGCTCCATTGGAAACAACAGTCCATTACTTCCATGGTGACCAAAGCTCTTGCGTTGCAGGCATCATGCCAAGTGACTCAGTAGTCCATGCTCCAGACCTGCCCCAGCAGCCCTGTGCTCTCCCAGTGCCACAGGTTTGCAGGGCACCTTACTAGAGGCAATGGGTTAGTGTATCACAGTGACCCTTAGTTTTACCTCTGAGGGTAGCCATCAGCCAGGGCAGTGGCAAAGATCCCCTCTGCAGAGCCTCTTTGTTCCTGGCAGCAGCAACATGCACTGGAGTAACTCAGCAAGGAGCTGTTGCCCTGTTTGTGCTCACATTGCACCCCAAACTGCTCGGCTGCATCTTCCCAAGCCAGCAGGGCACAGGGCTGTGGGGCTGCGTGGCAGTGCCAGCGTTGAGAGACAGAGCAAAAAGAGGCAGGAGGTTGCTTGGTGTTACTCCCATCTGGACGCCTTCCTGCTCCCAGGATGGACACACCTAAATTTGTGAGCCATGGGCATCCCAGGGAAGGCAACAAGATAAACCCAGATAAGATAAAATTCACTCAATGAATGGGTGATTAGTAATTGTATTTCCCTCAGGGTGAAATGAGAAGAAAATCAAGCCATAGACTTTTAATAAAATAGAGCTTTGAGTAGTTAGTCAGGATTTTATTTTCTTTGGTTCTTTTATACATATATATCCATATATATGACTCCCACAGGAATCTGACATGCTAAGAAGATGGGACCTTATCTTTTGAGTTGAAAGAGGTGAAAGTTACACAAATGCAAACTATTTCTGAGAGCCAGGCATTTTTCCTGATACTACTTGGTGGTTAACACAGGGCTTACATCTTTTAAAGCACTGAAATTACTACTAGTCCCTACAACAGCTGTGAAGAGAGTGAGCATTATTGCCCTACTGCTGTTTAAAATTAATGAATTTCTCTTGGCTTTTTTAGAGCTTTTTATGTGGACAAAAAATGGACAAGATATGTTATACATGTCTGAACTGGTCTTTAGGAACAGTGAGAAGATGACAACTGACCCCAGAGCCTTGGATCAGATATTACCATTTTCCTGGAAACAGTTTGTGTGGCAGTTCAATCCCATTTGTTACGTTGCTCCCTGGTTTGTGGAGTTTTTTGAGTTTGACTGAGTGAAGAAACATGACAAGAGCTGGATTAATGCTTCTCATTCAAATCTGAATCCCCACTCCTGGCCAAGTGTTTGCTTCTTGCAGGACAAGTATTTGCTGCAGTTGGAAAGCTGTGCTGACTGTGTGAACCTTCTCCCACAAGGATTCTTCTTGACCTCAGTGTAGGCTCCGTGTGACTCCAGCCCTTCAAAGGTGTTGGCTTATCCTCTCTCTCTGCATCACCTCACAGACACTAAATAAATCCATATGAATTGTCCCTTACAACATTAACAGCCTGAATGTACTATTCATTTTCAGACCTGTGCTTGCCACCTGCCACAGGGTTTTTATGGTGTACATGGAATTGGTGGACAATCTATGACTTTTCTGATCAGTTTGAAGCACTGTGAATTTTGGCATTTCTCTTTCACATTTTCCTGCCCCTCTTCTGGCAAGCTTTTCCAAGGCTGGCTGCAGAGTGTAGGTAGCATGGGGAGATCTTCTTGGTTTACCTTAATTTTTAGCTAATCAGTGACATTCCCTTCTGGCCTGAGCTCTTCCTAGCATCAGTCCTGCCATCTTATTAATTGCAGCCAATTAGCACCATGGCAATGCAGCCAAATGTCAGCTGGTGTTGACTTTTCACCTCTTTTTTCAGCATAATTAGAGAATATTCACTGAGTGTCACGTTCCTTATGTGCCTTTGTGGTGTTTCCTCTGTTGTGCAGCTGTGTTGTGTGGCTGAACTTGGGCTTCTGCATGGGGAAAGGTAGCAGAGAGACGAGTTTGTTCTTGGTGCTAAATAATAATACATCTTGAGATGCAAAAGGGAAGGATTACATGCTGGAGATTGTTGCTGGGAGGATTTTCAGGCAGATGCCAGGTGTCCAGGATGTGTCCAGCACCCAGTTTCACGATCAGAGCAAACACATTGTACTGATGCAGCATGTGGGGCTGGGGCTCTTGGGGATGTTGTCAGTGTCCAGAGCTGGTTTCTCTGTGCACTGTGAGGGGTGTTAGAGACCAGCTGAGCATTGGGAGGTACAGAAAGAGCTTCCATGAGGCTGAGCATCACAGGAGGAACCCAAATCCTGGTTGTGACTCGGCAGCAGCTTCCCCCTGCCTTTGTTGAGAAATGACCTGGGAATGGCTGGCCAGGAGGGATTGGAGCCTTTTCACAGGAGAATCATGCTCCCAGAGATAATAAATAATTTTCATGATATTTCCCAAAGTCTCAAAGGCAAATGACTTATTTATCATTGCATGAAGCATCTCATTCAATTTATTTACGCAGCTGAATTAAACAAAAGAGAGCTTTCTTAGGTAGCCTGTGGTTTACCAAAATCTGGTATCTTAAACACAGATTCAGTCCCGTTGCTTCTCCCAGTCTGCTTCACAAGGCAAGAGCAACTGCTACCTGCTATAAACCAAAAGTGAGACACGGGAAAATGCAAACCAGCAAAGCTCTTCCCTCTTCCAGCACCAAATCATCAAGCTCACAGGCTGCCCATGTCCATCTGCCTTGCCAGGCATCTGCTTGCCGCTGCAATAAGCACTCCTATTTTCCCCCTTGTTTTTCTCTTAATTTGGAAGTGCAGTCTCATGCAGGGTATAAGTTATGGTTCACTTCCACTGTGTGCTTCCCTCTATTCTCTCTGTGATCAGAGGGAGCAGATGGAAAACTCTGCAATAAGCACTCCTATTTTCCCCCTTGTTTTTCTCTTAATTTGGAAGTGCAGTCTCATGCAGGGTATAAGTTATGGTTCACTTCCACTATGTGCTTCCCTCTATTCTCTCTGAGAGGGAGCAGATGGAAAACTTTACAAAGAGAACAGAGATCTCTGGTCCCTGGCTGCAGGGCCAGAGGGGCCTCAGATGTTATCACTGACATTCTTACTGCAGTTAACTGAATTTGTCCAGAAGATTTAGGAAGAAAAGCTGCCATTGCCAGGCATCTTGTATGGGGAATATATATTGATATGTTTTGACTGTTACTGATGAGAGAGGGAGAAAATGCTTAATTAGGGAATTAACTGTCTTTTAGAAGGTTAAGTTTCCTGTGGACATATTTACCAAAAGGAGAAAAAAGTGTTGCGAAGTCTGACAAAAATCTCTTTTCTCAGTGTGCATGAAAAGATGAACAGTTAGACTAAAAGATGAGTGTAATTGCTTGATAGACCTAGAATTAGTTTTGCTCTAGGGAAATTCTGCTTTCCCTCCTCTGCTGATCCTCTTTGTTTTCTTCTCAGGTAGCCTGGGAAAGGGAGACCCATGCAGGTAATGCTGATTTTGCCCCGTAAGGTCCTGCAGTGTTTGGCTTTGCTCCAAAAGTCCTCTCTTATCCAATATCTGTTCACTGCAGTAACACAGATTATAAAACTGGGAAATCCAAGGACTTTGGGGGGAAAATGGGAGTTTGAGCATGTGCAGCTATGAGATACATTGCAGGTGTCTCAGGGTGGCATGGAAAACATTTGTCTGATGCAGTGCTACTTCTCACATAGAGTAATTTACATCTCAAATCCTGAGGTCAATGACAAGCTAATTCATAATGCTGGTATTGAAGATGATTAATCCAGTTTGGTATATGAGTGTGGAATCACCATTTCTGGTGAGATGAGCACCAGGACCTGAAACTCCTCTGTGCATTCCTCTGCTTGAGATTTTGTTTTGAAGGTGGTTAGGAACGTTTACCTTTTATGATTGGAAAATAGCACTGTGTTAAAAGGAAAATAAACTGTGGAAAATAAAGTGTGGCAATTTTTTCCCATTTATTAGCTAAATTGCTAAATTCCTGCCTAGCCCTTTGTGGAGAGTCTCTAATTCAAATTGACGGCCGTCTGCAATGCAAAGTAATAAGGTACATTTTACATATTTATGCATGTATGAGGAATTATTTCACATTAATTGAGAGAATTGCAGGGAGTTATACAATGTGGATTACTATTTTTTTTTTTTAATATACTTCGTCTACCCTTCCTGAACTCAAAGGTGCAGATATGAGTGGTTTCCCTTTGCAGAGAAGCAGCAGCTCTGATGTGTCTCTGATATCTGCCAGCATTTGGCTGGAATGAGGGAATGATTTTTGACTCTGAAATGCTGCACTCAAAGTCTGCTCCAGGCCTTGTTTCAAGTTTACATGTGAGAGAGCACTGGCACACGGCTGCCTGCCTGCAGAGGCTCACTGGCTCTGGGGTAAAAGCACCGAAAATCTTTTACCCCAGAGCCAGCAGTCTCATCTCCCATGTGTCTCAAGCAATGGTTTCATCCTGCTCTTGGCAGTGAGGACTCTGGTTGGTCTCTTGCAGGAGCAGCAGCTTCTGCAGTCCCAGCCCATGAGGGTGCTCTCCCCGTGGGTCCATCGAGGTGGCTCGTGGCCAGCTCAGCGTGGCACGGGGCCACTCTGAGGTTGTGCATCTTCTGGGTGCACAGGCAGGACAGGAAAAACCCTGGGCGTGGGGCTTCCAAAGCAATCATGTTTGGAGGGGTGGGAGTATCAGCAGATGCTCATCAGAAAAGGAGCAATCTCACCATTGGGATTTCCTTGGTGAAAGCCCCATTCAAGCCTTTCAATCCCTGTGTCCCCATCATGCAACATCCCAGTGGAGGCCAGCAAAGAAGATTCACAAGCGCATCTGTGCCTGAGATCCTTTTTCTTGTGTAAGCCTTTTTTCAGGCAAAAAGCCCTTCCTTGCACCAGAATGACAACCAGCAGGTATTTGCAGGACAAAACCCAGATATCTGCGAGGGTGCTGACAGATGTCTTTGGAGCCTTTGTCACTTCTCTGGTGAGAAAAGAAACCAAACCAAACCCAACAAATATGCTGTTTTTGTCTGAAAATTTGCAGCACCTCCTTTGCTGTGTAAAGATACAAGAATAGCTTCTTAACCTGATTTAGTGTTCATGAACACCTTTTAAAATGATGGTTATAGCCAAGAATTTACTTATATGTGGCACTGCATCCACTTCTTAAGCTAATAGATCATCTTCTGTAATCTTTGATGTTGCTAAGTGCCCCAAAATGGGGTGATACTCATTTACATAGCTGGGCCTCACCTCTCTGAAAGAATTTCTGAAGGCTGTACGCTTTTACATGATTATTTAGGATCGTTGCAGTCATGGGTTTTATTTACCATTAATATATCAGAGTGTTTTCAGTCCATATCCATCACCACAGGGTCACTGAAGAGAGCCACAGCTAGGATTTCCCTTTAGTGAAAGCCATTAACAAGGTGTACCTGTTGAGTGAGGGTTGCTTTGCCATTGGAAATCCTTCACTTTTGTGGGAATGAAACGTGTATCCTTTCTTCCCCTCAAGGTTACAGCCACAAATCTGTTTTGCATGCCAGAGTGGTGTGAAATCTCTTAAATGAGCCATGGAAGGGCCGAGTGGGAGTTGCAATGAGCAGGTTATTGTTGGCAGTGTTGCTGATGCACTCATGGAAAATGGCTGGTTCTGCTGGTAGGGTGGGCTCAGAAAAGCCAGACCCCACGCACAGACCAGAGCAGGCTGAAACTCAAGGTTGTGAGTGACAGCTGGTCTGTCCTTTTGGGTGAGCCCTCCACACTGGCTGCTAGCTCATTCTCACTCCAGCCCCTGCAGAAGGATACTCCCAGACTTTTCTCCCATAAATGAAAACAAAAATCCACACTGGCTGCTAGCTCATTCTCACTCCAGCCCCTGCAGAAAGATACTCCCAGTTTTTTGTCCCATAAACAAAAACAAAAACCAGTGAGACAGATTTATCAGACTGATATTCTGTACTGGTGATCAATGCTCCAAGCTTGATGCTCTCTCTGGGCAATATAATAATGAGTAATTAAACACCCCTACCCTTTCAATTAAGGTTCCCAAAGTGCTTGCTAAGCATGAATTACAGTAAGGCTATGAGAGACAGGCAGCAAACTATAAGCCTCAATTTGCAGGGAAGAAAGACTCCGTTTGTCAAAGGAGTTTGATTTAAAAACCACCGTGAAAACTGACACCCCTGCAAATCAATATTCAAAACACTTGAAGTTCAGTGGGACCAAGTTTGCACTTTAGGGATCCTCTGTGCCCTGTAACTATCACAAACAAAAGTCTAGTCCCAAAGGTGAAGCAAAAGTAATTTTATTACTTGCTTAGCCATTTTGAGTAATTTTCAAATGAATTGTGAGGATGCACTGTAATTACTGTGTGAATTTAATTTAGAGAAGGTATTTACCAATCAAATTATATCTGACAGAGGTTGTGAAGGGATGGAAGTTCTCTTACAAAAACCCTCAGTATGTGTATCAGTAATATTCCAAAAATCAATGTTGTCATCAAGCCATATTGACCTTCTTAGAAGCTGTGATTTTTTAAATTACATCTCTGAAATAAGATTAAAACTTTTCATTATGCCTGTAGAGTTTCCTTAAAATAAATAAAAACCACCAAAGCATTTCTTATTGATCTTGAGTCTCATAATAACAGTCTTTAAATCCGAATAAATCCAAATGAAAAAACACAAACCTGACCATCCCAACAATCCTCCATTATCTTGTGCCTCAAGGGAAGTTAAAATTTAATATATATTTTGTAAAGGTTTAATTATTGGTGGGATTTTTCTTGTTGCCACTTTTGGTGTGCCAGCAGTAGAATCCATCTTTGAACTCTTGAGGCCTCCCTCAGCAGAGATGGTTAATAAATGCTGTTTTGGCACCCGATACAGCAAGTAATGCCACTCCATTAGCTCAGTCCCAGCCACCTCTTGCTCACAAATTGTTGTTCTTCATTAGAATGCATAGCTAAGAATTTGTTTAAAGAAAAGAAAAAACTATTGGCAGTGGGAGAAGGATATAGAAGGAAGGTTTCAGATCTACCAGGAAGGAGGAGCATGGCTTTGCAGACAGATTATGTAAAGTTTCACAGGAGTCATTCTGACCCCTTCTCTCTGCAAAGGCTGCTTTTCTCCTTAGACATTCCAGCAGTGCTCCCAGCAGTCATCTCCATGTTTTCATTCTTGCAAATATATATCCTCTCATCATTTCTCTCCTTTGCCCAATTTTTCACAAATACCTCTGCCCTCAGAGGCATACCTGGACACCCATCTGCTTTAGCAATTTCTTTTCTTCCTCCTTTCGCTCACATGAATGTAATTCCATGAATTGCTGGAAGATACCATTAGTGTCCTGTGCTTTACAACTAAATTGGACAAGAACATGAATTGTGCTGAACACAGCTTAAAAGCCTATACATTGTCTGTGTTCTTTTCTTGCCTCTGCCCCTCATGTCTACTTTGGTGTTTGATGTTTTCAAATGGGTCAGATTTGCACCAGAAAAAGTTTTGTTTTCCTGGAGAAGGCAAATGGTTCAGAAAAGTCAACATTTTTCTGAGATGACATTCTGCATCTTAAAGATATTGCATAATCAATGGATACATTAAAAAGCATGCAAAATTTACAAGGAGCCATAGCAATTTTAAGAACATCAAAATATGTTGGGTATGATTCCCAAGAGGAGCCCTTATTTGTGTGAACAGGGATCCTGTAATTTTATGATCTCCTAGTAATTTTCCTGTCTTCCATTTCATACCTCTAAAAAGGTAGGAGGACATGAGCAAATCTGTTCATGTGCAGTTAAGTTTTGTTTTGGTGGTTTAATTTCATGACACTGAAACGCCAACTGAAATTAGTGTGAAAATGCTGTAGGATTGTAGAGAGAGTTTTGAAGAGGAAAAACTCCTTTCCACATTGCCAACTTTAGTAGAGGAGTTCCTTTGTTGTTCTGAGATAATCTTTACATTATGCCCCCATTGTTAAATATTTAAGGACCTAGGCTGCAAAGAATTGATTTAAAAATTCGGCAATTTATGTGTGCCATTAAACTTCATTTTTGCTGTAACATAGCTTGCTAATTTGTTATGGTGCCTTTGATTTAGTAGCCACTGCCAGAAGCGTTAGAGGAAAAGGTAAACTTTAAGCTTGTTGACTTGATTACTACTTTGATTTATTCCTTCTTTTCACCAGTTTACACGAATAGCTACTGCAAGAGCTAAAACTGCTACACAGTCAATACTTCAGTTTCCCCTGTACTAGGAAATACTTTAGGCCAGGCATTTTTGTGACCAAAGCTTTCTGAACAAATGCTGCAGCACTCTAACAATTCCCTCAATTTTATTTTTTAAAATTAATTCAGTACTTGTGAACTACTTTTCACAAACAAACGCACACATTAGGTCCATATCAATAATTTATTCTCCTTTTTAGAAACTATCAGGGCCTTGGAGAGAATTGTAGATGTCAGGGTTTAAAATCTACCATTCCCTCAGAGAGGCTGTGGGGAGGGCACACATACTGTGAACAAGGCTTGGGGGAAAAGGACCTATTTTTATAAAAATAGAGTTAGGTGTATACAGTTGGAAATTGCCTCTTTGACTAAATTAAAAATAGATTTGTTTCCAGTTTTTTGGAGTTCACATATGTAAGAGTAATTGAATCTGGAAGAGAGAATTTCAAAACTCAATATTTATGAATTTTAAATATGCATCTAGAAGTGCTCCCAATAGATGTGGCGGGTTTTTCCTCCAGCAAAAAAATGCTACAAATTAGTGTAAAACACTTATAAATGCATGATTGCATTTGTAAGTGTTTTACAGAATGCTAATTGTTCATAGGTGTTTTTATGCCACAAGTGCTACAAGCATAAATGAGAACCCAGTGAGGGGCAAAAAGAACCAAACCCCTCTGGATTTAAGGACAGGTCAGTGAGTGACTGTGGATTCACTGTGTCTTGCAGAAACATTAAGGAAAAGCTGCATTATTTTGGGTTTTGCCCAGGATGTTTTTAGTGCCTATATAGGACTGTAATTCTGTAATATAATACCTGGTTTTTTTGCTATGCTTTATATGTATGTTTAGCCTATCATGTATCTATTTGTTTTGTTATTTAATAGTAATAACTACATGAACACTAGAAAAGTGGAGATGATTGATAAATGTGCTGGGTTGGTGAGTGGGGAAAACTGTGAGTTGGGTCTAATGCAGGCATCCAACTTGCAGTTTGAAGCACCTGTGAGAGACACTACCAGATGTTCCCACACAAAAAGATATGTGCAAATCACTCTGACTTGCTGATCTGGGTCTGTAAAAGCTGGACCCTCTTGGAGCAGCTTTGGAGATCTCACTTAGGAGTGGACACACTGCTAGGATCTCACAATTCCTGGGGAAGTTCTCCAAACAGCCACTGCAACAGGGGCTGCCCAGCAGCTGTGGATCTGGATGATGGCAACATTCAGAGCAATTGGTGATGTATCCTTCTCAACCACTGCTCTCTTTCTCGTATAGCAATGACTGGGTATCTTACTCATTTTGTTTGTTGCTGAAAGCATGGTGTTTGGAAGGTGTGGAGATTGAGAGCCTAATTTAGGCATTTAACATGTAGATGACAGGCTGGCTCTTTGATGTACACACTTCTCTCTGTGGACTAGCTAAGCACCTGCTTCTCTACATCAAAGGAGATTTTTCTCCCCTGACATGGTGTTTCTCACCTCTGGCCCTTTCACTTGTTGCTATAGCTGAGTGGGAGGTTTATAATTCATCTCAAAAAATGAAGAAAACAGGCTCTGCTGCAAATCTGCTTTGGTGACTTGATCTAGGGTTGTCCCAGTCTTGGTTGAGGGAGAGGCTTTCAGAGATGCCACAGTATATCATATCCCTCTGCAAGCAGCCCTTTTAATTATAGAAGATTCATTAATTGAATTTCTTTAAGAAAAGTTTTGGGCAAATTATTACAGAATCAGAATACCTGTACTGAAGAGAATCAGAAAAATTACCCAAGCTTGCACAGATGCTTGAAACTTCCCCTGTGGCCCTCAGGTCCTGAAACACCAATTTCACTTCATGACCCCAAGTGTGTTGCAGAGAGTAACTCTGTGGGCTCCTCACTTCCATTTATATTGTGGAATTCCATTGCATTTTCAGGGCTGCCATGTTTCAAATGCACCTGATTCGATGTTCTTGTCCTGGTGAATCTTTTATTTTCCCTGTGTTAGCATCCAGAAGATGCTGAAGATATTTCTGGCCATATGTATATACTCCTTGAATTGATGGGGATCCCAAGGGCCACAGGACCAGCGGCATAAATGGGCGAGTTTTAGACTGGATTTTAGGGAGCTGAGAAGGAAGAAACACTGGAAAAGGTCTCCTAGAGAGGAAATCTATGCCTCAAGCCTGTCATTTAAGGAAGCATTTAAATAATGACATTAATAACATGCTTGAACTTGTAATCAGACCTGAAGTGGTCACTTGGACTAGATGATCATTGTAGGTCACTTCCAACTGAAAACACTCAGTTCCATTCCATTCCATTCCATTCCATTCCATTCCATTCCATTCCATGCATGGCCTGCCATGGATGATGTTAGGAAAAGCATTATTTGCACCTTCTCTTTCTCTTAATTCTGAAGTGGTGTTTCCAAAGAGCAGGCATATTATATTCCTATCAGTTACTGACCAGGGCCTCAGGTTTCCCATTGGTAGGATTTAGGGTGTTGTGCCAAGAACCTGCTGAAAAGCTCTGGGATGCAGAGTCCTTTCCAGAGCCATTGTCTCAGCAGAGAGAATTACAAAATTATTACTGCATTGATGACTCCTTGGCCATGTTTTCAAAAAATTTTTTTTTGCTTAACTCAGTAAAGCCTGAAAAACCATTCTGTTAACACTTTGTTGAGTCTCCTTGACATTTTCTTTAGTGCACTGTTGTTTCTACAGATGCATACATTTAACTGATATTCATCTTTTCTTATTCTTATGCCTTGAAGTTCTGCTCACCATCACTGTTGTCTGGTGATGACCGAGGATGTTCACTGGCACCCAGAGCTTAATGCATTCAGTGGCTGACAGAAGGCAAAGCTTGAAAGCATTTCAGACACACCTTAAAAGCTGAACATGTTCCTCTATTTCCAGCCCCAGAAGGGAGGCAGGGGAGTCTTTAAATCTTGGTGAATAAGATGGAAGCAAAGAAGCAACTAACAAAACCACAGAGTGTGAGAGCACGGTGCTGAGCAGGCTGTGCTGGTGGCAAGGGAGGCTTTGCGGGAATCACCCTGCTCCCGTGGAAGTGCAGGCTCCTGCCAGCAGTCTTAGCTAGGGCTAAGTCTGAGAGAAACCAGTCAGAACAGTCATCACAAAAGAGCAGAAGGACTTGGTGTTGCCATCCTTACTAATTTGAAAAAGCAGTCTGGAAAAGAACCCAGATTTTTGACCACCAGAAGTGAGAGAGGAGTAAAGATGGCTGAGAAATATCATAAAAGCCCTAGAAAACAGTGGCTGGGTCACCCCTCAGAATCCTGACTATCATTATCTTCCAGATGCCAAAAAATAAGTGTCCCTCTGTCCTGCTCCTGCCAGGTTTATACCCTCATGTTTACAGAAAAAGGCTGGGAAACAACACTAAAATAAATCCTAGAAATCAGAAACTATACGGCAGATATAATCACTAGTGTATTTCTTTAGATGGTCTTTTGCTGGTTTGGATGTCTAGCTCATAGGTTTTTATGTGTGCTTGGAATTAGCAATATGCCATTAGACACAGTATAAAAGCAACCCACAGAGAGCTACTCAGAGTTTTCTTGTGCACAACATGTTTGTGAGAAAACACACTGTAAAAACACAATTTGTTTTCAAAAAGAATTTTTGTGGAGGATGCTGGTTTTTTAATCCGAAGTCAAGGTACAGTTTTCCCTCACAAAGATTTTTTAAAAGCTGAAAACATCCTTCATAAAACTAGATAAACCCATACTGTGTTCTGGCATATTTGTGTTTAAAAGAAAAATCCCAGGTCTTCTCATGCTGACCCTGGGGACATATGCCAAGTTCTCTAGGGAATCTGGAAACTTCTGCTCTGATTAGTTTTTAAAATGGGGTTTTGTAGTGCTAGAGTCTGGACAACAGGTGCAAGCCAGAGCTGACTTACAGATAAATCCTGAGCATTATATAACCAATACCACCTATGCCAGTTAAAATGGATAAACCTTGTTTACAGGCTCACCAAACCACTTATGCTAGCTGTTTTAATGCCAAACCAGATGCTTTAGGGATTTTTGCATGATCTTGTGTAATTGTCTGCATGATATGCTCAGAGACCCTCCCAGCCAGTATCACCAAATGTCTGTCCATGAGATGTTTCAAGAAACCCTCCCAGCCTTGGTGTGGGCTCTGGCCAAGCCCTGGGCCAGAGCTTTTGGGAAATGTACCACCAGATGTTTCTGCACAGCAAGATATGCAACTCCTTCTGCCTTGCTGATCTGGGTCTGTAAAAGCTGGACCCTTTTGCAGCAGTTTAGGAGTGGATACATTGATAGGATCTCCCAATTCCTGGGAAAATTCTCCATATTCATCACTGCAGCAGGGGCTCCCCAGCAACTTGCAGATCTGGATGATGGTAATGTATCAGAGCAATTGGTGATGTATCTTTCTGAATCACTGTTCTCTTTCTCATATGGTAATGATTTTTGGTATCTTGCTTATTTTGTATGTTGCAGGAACTGAGTGCATGGTAAGCCTATTGTTTTATTAAATGTGTAATTTTATTTTGGTGTTGCCTTGATATTAATAGTAAAAAAACCCACATTCTTTCCACTGGTGTCTGTGTTCTTCCTGTCGCACCCATCAAATGGCAAAACAGGTACGTGTTATGGAAGGTTTTCACTAAAATTCACTGTCTAATTCACCTCTTTTTGGCAGACCAGTGTTGAAGAAGCTATGCAGGGACATGTAATAACATGCAGAGAGAGTGATAAATCTCTCTGAGGAAAAAGGAGATCAAGTTAAGAAAACCTGGGAGGACAAGGAGCAGCATCCACTCCCCCAAACACTGCTGTAAAATCTTACTGATACCTTTTTTTGTGGAGACAGCCTGTGTTCACAGCCTGCTGGACCATGACTCCAATCACACTAACCTATGACACTGCTGTAGCCCCCCCTGCACAGCTAGGACTGTGTTTCAATTCTAGTTCCCTCAATGAGCTGCCCATGTTGCTGTGACAATTATTCTGTAGCTTATTGAAAAGGAAAGAGTCACAGTTAATTCAAGGAAAATGAATATATGAAATATTTACATCTGACTTTTCTTTTGTTATTGCTAATCTTCCTTTTTTAAAATTTTTTATTTTTTGTTTTTTATTTGTTTTGCCTTATAAGCAGCAAACAAAATGCTCTGTTTGTGCTCTGACCGGATTTCTATGTCAGGGTTGCTTTATATAATTAGTTCATAGTCACAGGGAAAAAATATTTATAAATCCAACCTTTACAAAAGAACAACACAGAGGATCAGCTGAAGCCAAACATATATGAGGTTTTGCATTATGTAATCATAAAATGCTCCTACTGAAATGTTTTATTGATTGCTCAGTAATGAAGGAACAAGATTAAGCTTCCAAAAACGCAGCACCAAATCTATATGGACAGGTAGATATAATTGATTCCTTTCATTGTGGAGTGTTAACATAGAAAAATATTAGGTTATCTACGAGGAGCAGTCTGAATGTTCAGATTGGTATTCAGCAAAAGCTTTGTATGGTACCAGCACTTCAAGGTGGCTGTTTCATGTTTTCAGTCTTATCTGTCAACAGCTCTGCATAATCCTCAAGGGGAGGATCAATAAGAGCCAGAGGTATTGTATTACAGTGTGATAATTCCTCAGAAAAGGTAGTGATAGCATTGATGTCAGTGGGCAAACTAAGAGGTGGTAATTATCCCTCCCTCAAACAATGATCATTTGAAAGTTCTCATGGATTGGCAATACGCAGAGCACAGAACTGGTGGAGGTGAGTGGCTGAGGAGCAGCTACCTGGCACAGTCCCTTTGGCTCCAACATGCCCCATCACGGCCAGGGAGACTTCTGGCATGCATTGTCACAATTCCCCGTGGTGGGGGAAGAAACCTCTCTCCACAGTGGCTTCTGATGTGCAGCACATCACAGGTTCACGTGCTGCTCCAAGGACTGTCACCAAGCAGGTTGTAATGCCCAGCACCAAGGGCTGTGACCTGCATCCTCTGGGCTCCTGGTCCTCAGAGCTGGCATGGCACTGCATAGCAGGGGAAGTGACTTCATGCTTGGCCTCCCTTGCATGAGTGCTCTTGTGGGCCAGCAAACACTACTGCCAGTCATTTGTCATCTGCTTATAGGTTTTCAACCCCAGAAAGGGTTCCTCTGAACCATCTGTGTCTGAACTCATGCCCCTGTAACCATGAAGATCAGCAAACCAACTCTGAAATTAATCTTGAACCTTCTCCTCTGAAAATCCATATTCCATACACTTCTGCTAGTATCCTAGATAACCTTGCCCAGCAGTCAGGCACCATGAGATGGGGTGGATGATGCTTTGTGCCTTTTGCACAGGTAAAATATTCACTTGCATTGATCCACCCATTGATTTTTTAGGCTTGTCTCAGTCATGTGACAAATCCCTCTATGAGGAATCATGAAATCCTCAGGTTCACTTAGGAGCTGCAGTGTGTTGTAGTGTAAAGCACAGTTTGCTGCAATGATAGATATTGTGAAATAAAGAGTACTCAGATTTGAATGTGTCTGCTTATTTTATGATACGAGACTTTATTTTTAAGAACTTTCAGGTTTCCCCATGCTTACTTAAGCAAAGGAGGCAGCTTTACAGATAAAAATTAATTTATTCAGTGTCGACCATAAAAAAATCATGAAATTAACAGCAAATCCAGTGCCAACTGCCAATTTTTCAGACTGTAGCTCCAAACAAGAGCAGAGTAAGAGGGTCCAACTTCAGACAGTCAGCAGGGAAAGGGCAGCAAAATCCTTGTGCCAAGCAAAATATCACAACACTGTCCAGAGAAGCCTGGGGGAAAATTATACAATCTGGACAGAGTCGAGCTGTGCTGTCTGAAAGGAGACAGTTTAAGGAAAAATCCATTCCTGTACTCTCCAAAACACAGGCTGGAGTGATTCTGGCACCTTGCTCCCAGCCAAGACGAGGCAGCACCAGAAGACCTGGCCACCAGCCAGCACTGGCAGTGAGAGGAAAGCCAGCTTCCTAGCTGTGAAATTTCTCCCTCTTCCAACAAGAGCATGAATCCCTTCTGGCACGCTGCTTCCCCATCCTTCAGGGTGAGATCTTTTAATCCTAAATCAGCTGATAGGGAGGCTGAGGAGCTGGGCATTCTGCAACAGCTGGGAAGGATTTCATCCCTGATGAGATTTCAGGTTTATATTAATTATGAATATTTACATTAATATCTTGTTGACACTGCAGATTTTTTATCCATTTTTTTGCTACCATTTTTTTGCCAGCTGTTTAGTTTAATTAAAGCTCCCCAGCATGGGTTTCTCCCTGAAAGTATTCAGTGATGCCTTGAGGTCTTTTGGCGAGCCAAGTATTAATTTCTCTAAATTAAGCTGGGTGCCTGCCTGCTTTTTTGCCTTAGGGAATGTGGCGTTTCTGTGCTCCCCCTGTCCCATCATTCACTCTCTATCCCACCGTGGACAGACATGGCAACATCAAACCTTCATCTGTTCCTTGGTGCCCACCCAGAGGTGCCGAGGGAGAAGCTACAAGTTTTCCAGCAGAGAGAAGACATTTTAATAGGCAGATCTCTTCCTAAGAAGCTGTGATGTGGCCAGACACCCATGGGATAATCTGGCTTGTCTACCAATGTTTTTAGACAGCAAACACACAAAGGAAAAGCCTTGCTCTGGATATATATATCTATTTACAGATTTGATGCCAGCAAAGCTAGTGAGCAAGCGAGCGCCCATCCCAAAGGTCAGAGCCAGCCTGTTCACTCCTCCCTGCCTTTTGTTTCTGAAGTTTTCCTTATTTCCATATGTATAAGTTCCACTGAAAAAGAACTGTCTTCCTCTGTGATTAAAATGCCAGAAAAAGCATTTGGTTCCTCAAAATCTAATAACCAATATGCTGGGATTGATTCCCTCCTGGACAGTACGTTAAAGAGAAGTCACTGTGCACCAGCAGGACACACAAGGATAAGAGGTGACTGTTTGGAGATTAGCAAAATTGAGGGAGAAGGAAAAAGAATTGAATGAAGGAGCCAGTCAAGAGCTGATACGAGGATCTGTTGGGGACACCTGACCTCTCAACAGCAAAGTGAACCAGAGCCTCAGAGGCACTTGAGTTAAGGGTCTTGAATTTAATCTTTGATGAAGGCTGGACCTGGTATGCCAGAGGAACCTACCCTCTCTAGGCCCAAATCACAGATGGGAGGGTGTCTTGGTTTAAAAGACAAATGTCTCCTAAGGAAGGAGGGAACCTTCCTGGAGTGGAAATTCCCCTTCCTCCAAATCGCTATAACTTTGAAAAGTACGTGGCTTCCAAGCAATCATGTGGGAAAAAGGAATAACAGTTCTTTACCATAAAATATATATATATATATATATAACAGAACAGAACAAACAGCACCACAATAAGAGATGCTTCTTGTGAAAAATGCCAATCACTTGTTTTTAAAATTTTAAAAGTTTAATAATAATAAAATGGTTATAAAAATAGTAATATAATTAGAGTAATAAAAATTTGAACAATTAGGATTTAGGAGATTACGAGACAATAAAAACAAAGAGTTATGGACAGTCTGGGTACCTCTTTCTGGGCAAAATAAGCCCAAAAAAGGACACTGTTAACGGAGGATTAACCCTTAAAAGCAATAGCCTGTTGCTTATTCATACAATTCATACATGATGCATAAATTCCATTCAAACACAGGATTCTGTCTGGTCAGTGTCAGCTTCTTCCTCTTAATCCTGACAGTGTCTTCAGCTGAGCAAGGGTGGAAGAAGTTTCTTCTGATAAGGGAGCAAAAAATTCTTTTTCTCTGAAAGATTTAGGTGTCCTGCGTCTGCTATCTTGGTGCGAGAACCTTATTCCTCTCTTTAAAAAAAGCATAGTTTCTATTTTAACATGATGTTATAACCTAAAACTATATTTAACACACTACTCAAGAAAATTAACACAGCACAACTTTCTAACATAACACATATAATATTCATTTTAATATTTGCGAAAAGCCAATCATAAAATTTCATTTTTCACACTTCTTGAACACTGAGCACTGTTTCCCCCTGGGTGCAGCCGTGACCACACGAAGCAGGGAGCGCCGGCAGCTCCCGTGAGCCAAGGGCTACAGCGGCACACTCACGGCCAGCAGCAGGAAATCATGAGGGACATTGGTGGCCTTGGACCAGATGAAGGGGGGAAATTGCCCTGAAACTCGGGCAGGAGGCCTTGGTCTCTTGGTCCTGCCCGTGGCCAAAGTCTCAGTCAACAGGGGGTGGTTGGGACTTCTCTCTGTCTTGTAAGAGGTGGTCACTGGCAAGAAAGTCCAGGACAAAACTGCAAGACAACTGTCCCCGCTCCCAGCATGGACAGACTGCATGCCCACAGCTGGAAACTGCCACTCACTTCCCCTCCCCTCCTACAAACCATTCTGGTGGCATGCCAGAGCCATCAGCTACTCTTTTGTTAACTCAATTACCTTGGATGCATCCCTGAGGCATCATCTCCTCCTCCCAGTGTCTTTAGAGGTGACAAATGGAAAAAAAATCACTGAGAAACCTAACCCACAACAGGGGGACCAGCTGTTGAACTGCAGAAAGGAAACTGAGAGCAGTATTGCTGGGTCACAAGCAGTGCCACTTCTGGGAAATAGTCAGTAGGGCTCATCTTCAAAATTCCACCCAGGCCTCTGCTCCTGCCCCAAGGATTTAAAGCAACAGGTCTAAAAAAAGGAGATGATTAAGGAATGAATGAATGAATGAATGAATGAATGAAATGAAAGAAACTCAGGTTCCATCCCTGGCTAGAAAGTACATAGAGGTGTTGATTAGCTGTTGATTTGAAATGCGGTGATTGTGATCTAATTGAGAGTTGGGGGGAAGACGTATTTTTGGCCACAAGAAGAAGTCTGATTCTTAAATGGCAATCACTCTGCTTGTGTCCATGAAAGGCTATGGATTTGCTGTAATGGAACTGTAATATGGAAGGTCTAATCTACTCTGCATGTGCATTTAGGGCTTCTCATTTCTGAGGCTTTTCTTTGTGAACTCTAGCTCATCTCCAGAAAACCAGAGATGGGAGCAGCTTCATCACAAATAGTGGAATGGGGATTGTCCAAATGAGATATTGGGCCAAAATCTTCTGAGATGCTTCAGATGACCAGGCCATGGCACTGTCCCAGGGGCAAAACCAATTTATTGCTTTGTTTGCATACGTGCAAGGGAAGGCTGTTCTGGCAGTGGTGAACTCCTGCTGCCTCACTCGACTGCTTGGACTCTTGTGTTTAAGGACCTTGGCATCCACATAGGGTTACACCAAAATGTTCTGTGGCAGCAGCTCTCTGGCCACAGAGAGAAACAGCTGTCCCAGGCATTGTCCTGGGGAAAAGGCTGTGAGAAGATCAGAGAAAACAATGAGAAACAACTCTTAGCTTGCTGCACCTGTTACTGTGAACATGTGGAATGTGTTAAGGAGATTGGTTTACCAAAGGGTGGTTTCTTAATTAGCCAGTGATGATGGTGTTTGGATTGGTGGACCAATTAGGTCCAGATGTATTGTAACTGTCTATAAAAGTAACTGGTTTATTAATAATGATATATAGAATAATATAATGAAGAGATTGATCAGCCTTCTGTGAATCATGGAGTCAATGCTAATTATTACCCAGCTGGGAGCCCAACATTGTGGCAACAGGCTCCACCGTGAAAGCAAGGGTTTGCTGAAAACTGTCTCTACTGCCAGCTGTAGCATTTTATTCTTCTGTCCACACAGTGCAAATTCATTAACAGTCCCATGTGTGCCTTTTCCCAAAGCCGTGATGTCATTGTCACCAAGCCATTAGCATTCTGTAGGACTCTGTTGGGCTACTGACGTTCAAAGTAAGCCTTTTGGTTATGCCTATGAAACTCAAGGGTGTTTTACCCACAGGCACCTGCTGGCTGGAGCAATCTGTGTACAAGCTTTGCTCACTCTTAAATTTCTTTTTTGCCTTAATTTACACTGATGGCTCAAGTAATGGCTGTTTTCAGGAAGCCTTGAAAAGCTCTGTGAGCAACGACAGCACAAGGGGGAGAGAGCCCAAAAGAAAGGTATGTAGTACAGAAAACCTAAGAGCAAAAAGTGACACAGCTCTACCTCTTTATAATGAAGAAAAAGTTAATTAAAATACTTGTAAGCCTAGAAAGAGCAGTTTCAAAATTAATGACCTATTTTGCCATAAAATGAGGAACGAGAAGTCATATTTTTCAAAGGCTGAAGAGCTGTGTAGGCATTTGCTTACTGGGTATGTGGCAGTCTTTTTTGAAAATAAAAGGTAGATTCCTCTAATACCTTCTTAGGTGAGAGAGCTTTCAGCCTGTTTTTATTTGTTGCTGCTGTTGGACTGCCATTATTTTAAGGCATCCTGCAGTGCAGGAGAAAAAATCTGAGATTTGTCAAGGTGGTGATGGCAAAGCCTAACGTGGCCAGGCTGCAGCCTATTTACGCTCCTTAATGCTTCAGAGGTTTCCACATGAAGTGAATGATTCCAGAATAATAATGCCACATCTTGCAATTCATTCTCATCAGTTTTAATGAAGATAAAGAGGCTCACTTTTTGAATCCATTTGTGCTTAACAAATTAAACATGCTGCTGAATGGTGCATGTGTACAGAATATTTGTCCATATAATGTTCATTTAGGCAGCAAAGTTAACTAAGCTTGTTCCCTATATTTTTATTTTTGACATTCACGCTGTGAATTTTCTGCCTTAAGAAGCCCTCACAGCTATACAGTTGGTTTGATCTTGTTCTCTGCTTATCTGAAGTTATTGTTAATAATTTTACTCCTGTTTTTGATGTTGCATCATCATTTTGCTTTGAGAAAGTGTTTTTGGAGTCCAGCAGCCAGGAGAAGTGAGTGAGAGGGAGCAGAGGATAGGTGAAAGCCTCATAGGAAAATCTCCCTTATTTGCCACAGCAGCAAAATCCACCACCAGTTGTATCATCATCAGTCTGCTCAAAATATTTCAAGGTTTGTTTTGGTTACAGATTCACAGCTGTTGATAAAAAAAAGCCCTGATTGGGATGCCAGAGATAAGATGCTACCAACAGGAGTCAGAAGAGGAGGTACAAGAGGAGAAAGGACAGGCAGGTGAGGAACAGGACCACAAGTGTCTCACAAATTTACTTCAAATATTGAAATGTGTTCAAGGGTGCTGACTTACAGCAATTTATATATGTATATAAATTAATTATTAATTATATATTAATTATGGATGTATATAAATTAAATATGTAGGGGATACCTTGAAACACCATCCATTAGCAGCACAGACAACATTTGCAATTAGGATACAGAGGTGGGCTCTCTGGCACCACAGGGTGAATTTCAAAAATAAAATCAACACCCTATGGAATAAGGACGGATTTTTGTGGCCACAAGGAACATTTAGCCTGCTCTTTTTTTTTCTTAATTACTCCATAAAATTAGTGAATATCTTATTTAATTCACAGATATATTTTCATTCTCACTGTGAGGGCCCAAATTCATGAATCCCAGCAGCCTTTTCTGTCCTTGTGCTGCTTTGTGGTGTCATGACATTACCACTGCCAATTTACTCTTTTAAATCCCAAAGCTGTATATCTTGGGAAAAAAGTCATAACTTTGTCTGGGAGGAGACACAAGTCAGAGTCATCTAAGAAAATTATGTTAATCCCTTCTTTCTCCAGAGATAAATCCACAGCAATTGAACTGCATTGCCACCTGCACTTCTCCCTCTGTTTTGATGCAGACTTTACAGAAATACTGTCAAAAATAACACAATTGAATAGTTATTTGCTGCCAGATCCTTGGCTCTCCTGACAACAATTTGCCACTGTGGGCACTGAAGGGCATCTCTACGATCAGCTTTAACACATTCATTAGTGGCATCTCCTGGAAGCTCTGGGACAGCTCAGGACAACTTTTCTAGGATGGGCTACAGACACTATCAACTCAGTAGAGATGTCTCTATGAAGAGGAGCCATGGAAGAGGAGTATTTGATGAGAATTTTGGAGTGAAAATGCTCTCCCATATCTTCACTTAAAAAAAAACCCCAACTTAAACCAGTATCAAATGTAGTTGTTGTAAATGTTAGAGAGGGAAGTTAGGAAAAACAGAGCGTCACAAAGACATTCCCTACAGGTAGCCAAACACTGTATCTTGTGAAGGCTGTATCTTGTGAAGGAGTGTTTAAAATAAAAAACATTTCTGTATTTTGTGTGATACAGAGCAGGTGTTTGCATTGTGATTGAAAAAAAGGGAAATTAAAGTAAATTTGCAGGTGGGTGCAGCAGAATTTTTGGGGGCAAGAGCTGCTGTTCAAGGTCAGTGGTAAATAACTCCTGTTTGGAAGATTACAGAAAACATACAGGACATAAAATTCAATTTTGAACAGAGGGTGACACATCAATCCCATATGGGTATTATGAAATAATGGTAAGAATGAGGGCTATGTTCATTCATCATCCCTGGGGAGAAAAAGATTGGAGAAAAAAGATCAAAGCCAAGATGTCTCTTTGTACTCTAAGAGCCTCCATTTTAGAAGCTCTTAGAGCCTCTGCCATCCACGGGATATTCTTTGTTTTGGCAGAAGAGGACCAGGACTCATCATGGAAAAAAAGCCTTCTACTTGATTAATCTACCCAGAGAGTCAGTTGTTCATGTACTGAATATGTGAGAGCTTGAAGGGGCAGGGAGATCTTCAGGATGAGAGGAAGATTTATCACTTAAAGGTGAGCATTGCCCTGAAGATGGTGTAAGGACAGGAGACATTAGCCCAATAAAATAAAAGGAGAAAGTTGAAATACATGTGAAAACATGTTTTAGAATGATTGGGAAGATCAAGAAAAGAGAACAAAGTGAAAAATGCAGTTGTGGAGGAGATGATGAGGCATAAATGGCTGTCAGAGAATAGGAAACTCCAGTGGGTGGATCAGGTGCTCATGACAGAAAAAGTAAAAACAGCCAAAACAAGTGATGAGGGGGAGCTTAGATCTTCCAAGAGCACCAGGCTATTCACTGGAGGATTGAGATGCTCTGAACAAAGGATACAGTCAGAAAGGTGTTGAAAAGAGCCAGAAAGGAGGTAGAGATGAAGTCAAAGGCCAAAGAAAAATGACACACAGTATGGTGCTGGTGGAGACCAAAGAGGGATGTGTTTCACGTGGAGGGAATTGCCAGCAAACCAAGGAGTGGCAAATTTCAACATGTCAATGTACAGCTTAGATGGGGGAAAGGGCAACTTCACAAGCCTTGGATTTACTCTCTTCTGGTCCTCTGTTTTCCCAAGCAGCCATGACAGGTTATCCAGGAGACTTGATGTTACTGCATTCTTTATGGCCATTGCAATGAAAAACTGCTGGAGTTTTCAAGAAGCTGTCCTGTCATCATCCTGCAATGAGACATTTTTAAAAGTGTTGATTTTTCTGTCTGATAATTTTATCTAGGCTTAATTAAAAGCAACCTCAGAGAGCAAGAGACTCAGAGAGAAGACGAGAGGGAGGAAAAATAAAATTATTTGGCTTCACATTCCAGGGACCCAAGCATAATTTGGCAACTGACTGAAGCTCATGAGAGATTTTTAAATTTTTTTTCTTTCTAAATTATATGTACTGAGTTTATAATTATAGAGATCCAGATCCTTGGCATTGTCATTTCCAGCAAGTCTCATTACTTATCTTGCAGTAAGTACATGGCTGTTAATACTAATTCCATAATGACAGTGGAGCAGTGAAGTAAAATTTAGTAGTTCCTCAGTTAATCATTAAAATTAGCCTATCTCTGTGGATACTGGATCTTCTAATATTTCCATGCAATGCCATTGTGGGTAATAAATGAGACAGCAAAAGGGGCTTTTTAATGTGTTATCACCCCATGGAGGCCAATAAGGCTACCTCAGTCCTGGCTCAGAAATGCTGGAGTGGGCTGTGCAAGCCAATTCCTTTCTCAATAGTTCTCTGGGAAAAATCTATTTTGACATATCCACGAGGTATTGAAAGGTCAAAGAGGGAGAAGCAAATACAAGATAGCCAGAGAACATAGCATGTGTCTCAGTTTAGAGACAAAAACTTTTAGGAGAAAAATGCTCTGGAATGAGTGTTTTTTCCAAAGAGAAGGGGTTCAGTAATCTCCCTTTTCTGCCAATGAGAGAAATGAATACCAGTGGGTGGAAGTGAAAAAACCCCAACTGTTTATTAACAAACAAGATGCCTGCACAGCACAGGAAAAAGATTGAATAAATGCTAGATATTGAACTTTCAGAACCTTACCCCCTGCTGCCCCCACCCACAGCACAACAAAAAACTAAAAATGCCCAGGGAAGAAAAACACACTGGCTGCTGCGTGGTGGGGAAGGCCGAACGGCGGCCTTCCCTTTGTCTCAGGGAAGGGAAAAAGGAGTTCATGCAGCAGCTCAGGCAAAACAGATGGGAACCTGTTGGATTTCTGACGTTGGTCTCCTCCTCACCAGTTGAAGCTGGTGGATTTTGGTGTCCTTTCTCTTGTTGGCTCAGCTTTTCCCAAGGTCTCGGCTGGCACGGGCCATTCCCCCTGCACGTCCCACCTCAGCGACCGCCCGACTTCGGACCAAAACCAAGCCAAACAGTTGAAAAGAAAACAAAACAGGAGCCACCGAAAGGATTGCCAGAAGCTTCCAAGCCAGGGGAAGGAAAAAGGGAAACTTCTTGGTTAAGTTAGGAAGAAACAAATCTAGCAAAGCAACAATCTGTCGTCCGGTCAGCGCTGCACCCAGCGCGCTCCGCAGAGTCTTTGAACAAAGCCCACACCAGGTAAAGCTACAGCAGCCATAACGCAGATGATACTCTATAATACTCCATAATACTCTATAATACTCTATAATAATCTATAATACTCTATTAGGGAATAGAGTATTGCAGAGGAATATTGTGATGGCTGAACAGAGGCCTGTAGGGCCTCACAGACTGGACTGGGACTTGATCAGCCATGCCCGCGAGAAAACGTGCCGGTTCTTCCTGAGAATGGAATCCTGTAATGGTGGAAAACAGCTTGTTCCCATGGGAAAAAATCCTAAGACTGTTCTATCTCTAGGTCATAGTGACAGAATATCATCATAAAATCACCCCAAGACCCCAAGACACCCCAATCCCAAGTGTGGAAGGGAGCAGGAAAAGAAAGGCCTCACAATGGTGAGGTTGAGCTGCTCTGTGGTGAGCTCCACCAGGCATAGATTCTTGCAAATTCTTTCTGGCTTCAGTCAGATTTTTTTTTTTTTTTTAGTATTATTATTCAATATTTTTTATTTTCTTATTCATGAATTGGGTGGTTTTACCTACAAGATTAAATGCTTTGGCATGACCTAGTGATAAAAGCTACCTCAGAAACAGGGCAGGGACATTTGGAATGGTTCAGTAAAGTGAAATGGTTTTATCAGCTTAATGAGGGAATTCTTGCTCATGAAGGCTTTCACCAGAAAAAAACCTGAAAAGAAGTATTTTATCATTGAAGGAACTGGATGGGCAACAATAAAAATGAAAATTTTGTTCTTTTTTACGAGTAGATGACTGGTGGGGGATTACAGATTAAAAAAAATAATCACCATCATCTCTTCTCAAATGTTGATTCTTAAAAGCTGCAGACAGATTTTCTTAAATAATGGGCTCAAAAATCTTTGCTGCTTTCTAGAAGAAAGCTACTGTGCTAAAAGGCTGCTCATTTAATAAGTACTCTGCCTTTTAGTTTGGTTGCTTCTTCATGAGCTCCTGACTTTAATACCATTGCTTTGATAAGGAATACTGAATTAAGGGACAGAGAAAAGACTGAGGGATCTTAATGTGGGAAGAGATGGGATGGAGTTGAGCTTAAATCATACAATAAACTGGAACCCAGGTAATGTGTTACCTGTAGAGTTACCTGTAGGGCTGTAGAGCTGAGCAGAGGAAGGCAGTGTCAAGAAAGACCCAGGCAAATTGGCAGCTGTCAAATACAAGAGGATGCTGAGAAATGAAGAATAGAGTGGTTGCATATCCCGCGACTCCAAAAATCCAGGGATCTCCTACAGCATGTCCCCGGACATCTGATATTGGGATTGCTCTGCCTTCAGTGTCAACAGTGCCAAGATTTCTCATCTGGACTTTGGGTGCCTGAAGCTGGTCATCTCTTGGCTAAATTGCAAATCCTCAGACACCTTGACTCCATAACAAAATCTGGAAGAAAACGCCTGTCATTTTGCAAATGCTACATTTCTGGTAGTGTTGACTGGAGGGAGCTTTAGCATGTTGACTCAGGGAGTTTCCACCTCTAGTGGAAGGTGTGGCAGGGGGCTTGGAAAAGGACAATCTTTAAGATTCCTTCCAACCCAAACCATTCTATGACTCTCTGGATGGTTTCAAATGGTAGATTATTTCTTGCTGGGGTTTTCTTTGCTATTACCTACCCACATATTCAGAGCGAGGAGTTAATACCTTCCCCACCAAATGAGGGCAGCTGGCCTAAAAAGGGTAAACACAGAGAGTGTTTCACTTGTTTTCTTTCCTGTCTGATGATTGCTGTGCTGGGACAGCTTGAAAGGAAGCACTTTTTCTCCAGCAGCATGGGTACCAAATGTCTCCTGAGAGGTGATAGCTGCTGTTTCTGTCTTTCAGAGCACAGACTCAGATGTTATGAGGACTGTGACCTCTTTGACCCCCATGCTGGGTAAAAGGTGTTTTCTCATCACATGCAGTGTGACCTCCCCTAGCCTATGCCCAAGGCACGCTGTGACCTACCTTCCCATTTAAACTTAAGCTAGAAGGAAAGGCACATGAGTGCCAGTGCTTAATGCCCAGTAGATACATTTTAAACAATGGAGCATTGGGGAGGAAGGGGAAAATCAGCTAGATGGGAAGCCCTGGGCTTATTTACCCTGCTTTTTATAAGTGTGTGTTTTAAGCTGTCCAGGAAATAAGGCCCAATTGATTGAAATATAAATTCACTTGATTAAGGGCTGATTTAAAAAATTTTTAAAAAGCAGATTAAAAATTAAGCAAATTCCTTTTTGAGAGCTGATCCACTGCTTACAGATCCCCTTCCAGTATTTAAAAATGCATTTAAGTACCAGTCAAGCATCCACAGAGACCAGCAGTCCTACTTTTTGGTTTTGTCACCCCATTTCTGGCTGATACAGAATAGAATAGAATGCATTGCACATTCCCCAAAATAACAATAGACTGAACATCTCCCAAAATAAGGAGAGTGAGAAGGATGGGAAGAAAGATGTGGTGTTAAAGGACTAGGATGATGGGTTTGAAATAGTTTCGGTCTCTGGGTGTTTGAACAGGGTGTGAAATTATTGATAGCAATCAGGAAACATTGGCTATGTTTGATGCTTCACTTATGGTTCAACATCTAAAATGGAAAGACTGGTTTCACAGCACGTTGTAATCAATATGGCATATTTGATGAATATTGTAGCTAATTAGCCGTGACTTGGTTGTTTAGTGTTTCAAATGAGGAAAATGATCATGTCAATGTTCTAATTTCATAAGAAGAGAATTATTGCCTTATTTTCTGGTATTTGTTTTGGTTTATGCATATGCATCTTTATTTCTGCATTTGTGTATGCTCTTTGCTTTAGTGAATATGTGTTTTTGAAAGCTCATGAGGCATAATTTAAAAAATTTTATTGTGTAAATTAATTTCACACATAAACACTGGCACAGTACACTGGAGTGCAGGCCTTGTAAGCTCAGTAAATGCCTGCACATTCTCCGGCTTTCTCCAGGTTTAAAATGTTTCCTTTCCCTTCCAGAAACACCAAAGCACACAAATGTGTTTTATTACCCTGAGGCAAGGAGATAAATCATGCAGCAGAGTAAAAGCACTTCCAGCACAGGGCAGGAAGGATGCAGCATGGGAGTCTGTGGAGCACACAGCTCCTGGCTGCAGCGCTGTGAAGTGCTGGCACACCCATGGCGTTGCTGCTGTACTCTCTGAGGTGTGTTTCCAGTTTTCATTGCAAACAGCTCAAGGTCTCCCTAGATCCCCATTAAATACACACAAATGAGTGTTCTCTGCAGCATGGCCATATTTATTGCTAAAATTTGTTTGTGCCACTAGCCTTCCCTTATTTTCTTCCTCATGGCATGTTTCTCTGCTGGTGTTGTGCGGCCAGTTTTTCTTCTTCCTGGACCACATGCCTCAGGAAAAGGTCCAATCTTGATAGATATTGGACTAAAAACTTCTTAGAAATCAGCTGCAGAACATATTTTTTCTCTCTGCAGATCTAATGTCATTCCAAGGGAAGAAGCAGACTCCAAATGCACCATGGTTTCTCCTGTATAATGTCAATTTAATATTGATGTGACTCCCTGGGGGCTGTTTCCTGAATGCAGGGACATGTGATGATACAGACCCTCCAGCAGAGCTGCTCTGACCCCTCTACATCTTTCTCATGCTCTGTGCCAAAAAAGTGTATTGTGGTAGGAGGATTCCTCATCACTTCATGGAGCTAGAGAATTGGCTAAGGCGATCTATGCAAATAAAAGAAAATAGAACAGAGCAAAATAAAATAAAATAAATAAAATAGTGGATGCAGAGGGTGAGCCTGGGTAAGGGGTGAGTGTTGAACTGAAGACAAGCAGGTTCACAGGTCAGGAATGAGCATGACTACCACTTTTTTTTTTTTTTTTTTTCTTTACATGGCTACAACTGCAAAGAGAGGTAGGAAGTGAGGGACCGATGCATGTTGAGGAGCAAATTGTTTGATAAATTACTAGGCAAATTAAAATAATTATTCTACCCTTCCTATCTCTTGCTTTTCAGTAATGAAGTTTGATGCTAATGAAATCAGCCATCCAATTTTTCCCCAACCTGTCCTGGAGGAGAAGAAGTGGCAAGGCACAATGAAGGGACCAGGGTAAAAGCTAACTCCATGCATGGCTTCATCATGTGATGCCAAATTCTCCTCTTCATGGGTGGAGTGGGATTTTTTTCACTTCTTTTTCAAATAAACATATTTTTCATGTGCCACTCATCTCACCTTTGTGCAACTCAGACAAAGAACAAAAGGAGCTCTCTGTATGTTGATAATTTTGGTTAAATAAATTTAGGCTTTGGGAAAACTGGATAAAATGCAGTCATGTGTCCAGCGTAATGAGGTTGAGGGATGTCTTGCAAAGTCATGTAGTTCTTGCTGATGATTCTGTGGTGCCATAGAGGATTGCAGGGAGAGAACTAGCCCAAGACATATTTGCTGTGTGACACATCCCTTCTTAATCCCTTTCAGGTCCCTCTGTGTTCCTGGAAAAAATGAAAAGCTTAACTGAAAATCATGAGATTAAATAAATAAATTAAAAAGGTGTAAAAAGCCAGGTAATAAATAAATCACTAATTCTTGCCTTTCTCCCAAGTGTTAGCATGAGTATGCAGGGACATGAAACTTGCTTGTACCATTCCTTGCACAGCCTTATCCTTCAAGGTCAAGTATTCTCTCTAGAATATATGAAATACTCAGACACACAAACAAACCAGGAGTGTACTGGAGAGGCTGTGAGCTTTCCTGAGTGATACAAACTTTGCTCTAATAGCAGCAGTAAGAGGGACTCCACTATTTTGATTCCCAGGTATAAGGAGTTTCTTGCTGATCTGGGGCAGTTACTTCAGGTTCACTTCCTAAAGGATCAAAGTTCTCCATGTGTTTTTCTGTCCTCTGAATTGAAGCCCTCCCCCCTTGGTAGCAATTCAAAGGATGATTTTTATGGATGCCTGTCTTGGCTGCTGCAGCCCCAGTCCTGGAGGGGAAGCTGAGGATGTTTAACTGCAGGTGGAAGCTGGTGTTAATCGAGGGGATGCTTCTGGGCTGGAGGCAATGTGTTTATTGTGAGACTAGGAAACGGTGTAGGAGAAGGAGGCAGGAGCAGGAGGGACAGTCAGGAATGCTGTGAGAATGATTCCTGTCCCTGGGAGGAAAATGCCTTCCTGTCACCCTGCCAGCCGTGGTTCCCCTGCTCATTACAGGGTGGGTTAAGTAAGCAGCAGATGGACTCTCAGAGATCAGATTGCAGAGAGCTTTTTTCAACATGCCTTTCTTTTAAAATGTCCCTTTATGCTCAGCCACTCAAAGAAAGCCATAATTATTTTAGTATCTCTTTTCCCTCTCCTACTCAGGAAATGCACTTGGCTTTGCAAGTCTCAGGAGCTGAGAGGAGACAGAGATGGGAGAGCTGACCACAACAGACCCAGGACATATTCTGTATGTCATCATGCTCAACATATAAAATGGGCTGAAAAAGGGGAGAGTTTGGAGTTATATTGGTCTTCTTAAGTATTATTACATGTAATGAATCCTTTCTTTCTGGCGATTGCTGACCACCTGCCTGCTCATGGGAAGTGGTGAATGAGTTCCTTATTTTCCTTTGCTTATGTGCATGATTTTTGCTTCCCTTATTACAGTGTTCTTATCTCAATCCACAATTTTCTGACTTTTACCCTTCCTATTTTCTCCCCATCCTGCTGGTAGGGGAGTGAGCGATTGACTGCAGTGGCCTGGTGACTGGCATTAAACATCTTGCAGAAGTGCCTGCCCACTGCCTAGGGCTGTTTACCCAAGAGACCTGCAGGGTGTGACCTTCACCTGTAGGGAATGCATTAAAGCCAGGACCTGAGTGCTTCCTCCTGGTGTGTGCTCTGCTGCTTGTCTCGATTGTAGGCAGCAGCAGTGACCAGAAGAGAATGCATGGCACCCTAGGGAAAAAGGAGACTAAGTACCAATTTCACTTTTCTTTTTAACTATTTATATATTTTTTTTCATTTATTCTGGCCTTTTTTTTTTTTTTTTTTTTTTTTTTTTTTTTTTTTTTTTTTTTTATTTTTTTTTTTTTTTTTTTTTTTTTTTTTGGCCTTTTTTTTTTTTTTTTTTTTTGAGCCAAGGACATTTGGTAGATCTCCTTGATAGACAACAACTCTATTTTGTACCCAGCACAATCTGTGCTAAATCCAAAGGTTTACTGTAATATCCAGCCACTCTCTTTGTTTCTATCATTTGTATTTGTTTGTCCTTCTTTTCTCATGCTTGCAGCCCATAAGATGCCTTACCCAAAGGAGAAACAAGATATCTTTAAGTCATGCTGCCTTACCAACAATGATGAATGTGGCCCAAAGTGCAGATGTCCAACAAATGGGAAGGTGCTAAATGCAACAACAACCAAAAAATGCATCCTCTGGACAGGCAGCTGGCCTGTGGCACTGACTGGTCTGCAGAGGCAGTGAAGAAAATTATTTAACAAGATTCAGGATAAATGCCTTCAAATTTTGGTTATTTATGTGGAGGTAAGGTGTATAACAGGATACAGTCATAACTACAGGCTTGTTTGGCTTCTTCTCTGTAAGAAGTGTGGGAGAGAAGAAACATCTCCTGGCTTTCTGAGAT
This sequence comes from Pyrgilauda ruficollis, assembly GCF_017590135.1. NCBI lineage: Eukaryota > Metazoa > Chordata > Aves > Passeriformes > Passeridae > Pyrgilauda > Pyrgilauda ruficollis. The sequence goes on along the minus strand of NW_024524489.1, from coordinate 7,119,713 downwards.
CCTGCCTTTATCTCCACAGCTGGATCAAAGTCTTTGTCTGCCACTGTCTACCATTGCCTCCCATTCCCAAGCACGTGGGTGCTTGGGATTTGGCAGTATATCCACAAATATCCCCATCTCCCTCCCCCTCCAATTCTCCAGCATCCTGCTGGAATGTTGGCCTGAACTTTGGACAATGGCTGTTCTTTCAGAGCCCTCAGCTGTGAGATAGGATTAGTGGCTGGCTAGCTCAAGCTCCAGTGAGCTGCTGTGGTGCTCACTGGGCTAAAGAATTTTAGTTTGCCCCACATCCAACGGCATGTTAATATAGTCAAGCAGAAAAAAACAAACTAAAACATGATCCAGGGCCCCCTTTGTGTCAGGGAAAGAAACAAGTGTGAAGGTCTGTCAGAATGTTTTCTCTGTGTCACAAGTTTTGTCAGCCTTCCACTGAAGGCTACAGGGGACTACAGCCTTTATTTTTTTTCTGAAATTAAATTCTACTTTTTTCTCTTTTACAGTTTGTGCTAGGCTTGACTGGAAACAGCAACAAAATAACACTTAGAAGTGCTTTCTGTTAACATGGTTTTTAAAACTTCTGTTTCTGTTTTTAGCTCCTGATAGAAATCAACTTCACCACAGAGTCCTCTTCTCTGACTCCTGCTCTCATGTCATAATATTGTTCTGATATAATGTTTCTCAATAAAATCAAGTGTACATTATTACATATTCTGTGTCATACATGGGGATTGCATATATAGCTATCCTGGGAGTTGTCTTTGGGAAGTGATAGATCCTACATAAGACATTTTATATAGAATTTTGTTCAATTTTATTAAGCGGATATACTGCCAAAAAAAATTTACAATGACATATGTGCAATAGATGCATACAAAATATAAAATGCAGTCTATAGTAAAATTATGTAAATACTGTATCACATATAATATAATATAAACATATGTGTTGTATTTACAGTAAATACTATGTGTAGTGTAAGATTCATTATAGCTCATTATGATAAGAAGATAAGATTTATTATTTTTCATTATGTAATGTACCTTGCTAATGGCATTTACTACACAAACAACATAGTATGATATAATTCCTATATGGTATGACACAAATATAACATATTTGGATTACTACACATATAGTATAGATTACTATATGTACATATAGTAATCTATACATACATATAGATTACTATAACATAAAGGATTACTATACAATGGAATAGCATAGGGATTATAAACTACATAATGTAGAGTGTTCTGTTGTGTGCAGTTTTATCTCAAGTTAAAACTTATTTATCTTATATAAAATACCACTGTTGTGCTAGTGTATATGTTGCTACATATACATTGAATATTAAATATTATATTGCTTATATGTTATCTATTATATGTGGTCTAAACCACAGTATTTGTAGTAGGCTGCTGGTAGATATTGTCTTCATGTTAGATGATATCTGGATGGTTTAGTTTATGTAATGCAAAATACTTTGTATGCAAATATTGACATTATGTTACAGCTTTTACCTGTGTTTAGGGATTATATAAATCCAAGTTTGATCTAATGAATGTTCTATAGAACACACATTTTATCTAACTGAATTAGGTGTAGTACACATACAGTATATAATAACATACACTCTATGGTCCGAAATACATTAACTACCCATCATTTGCTATATATAGTTTACAGTAAATACAGAATATATACTGCATAATATTTGCTTTGACTGGGGGAAAGAGGTAATCAATCAACCTGGCCTCTCATTTCCTTTCTGCAGAAAAAAATAAACACACCCTGCTCTGGTGTGGGGGTGCTGTGAAGGGCACATCAGGCAGAGAAGGGATTTCTAATTTCATCATGCCCATTTGTGTACTTCTGGATTTGTGGGTCTCTGCTGCTTGTTTCAACTGTCTTGTGATTTGATCTCTCCTCTGTTTCTGCTTTTATTTCAAAACAATATCCTGACTTGCTGTTGCGATATAGTTAAAAAATATATTAAAAAGTCTTATAATTTAGGCTTAAATTTTCCATCCAGAAGGACACTTCTACCAAGCAGATACTTGGAAACTGTTGTGAAATAAGTAGGACTTGCACAAACAGTGCAAAGGCCAAGGAGGCTCCCTGGCCTGTGCAACAGCTGGTGTCAGCACTGCCAGCCACACTTGCACTGAAAATTATTTATAAAAGCTCGTTCCGTTTTTTCCTGGGGAAAACCAGGAAGATCTTGGTGACTGTTTTTAATAGGTGAGGTGTGTCTAGTTGCAAATGACAACCACGTTTTCCAACATCAACCAAGTGCATGGACTTGCTCTTCTACCAAGGAGTGGAGGATGCTCAACAGGGTTAAACCGGAGGGAAATTTCGCCTGTGCAATGCAAAGCCCCCCAAACCATCAGCTCTGAGCTGCCACCAGATGGAGCAACCTCCCCAAGTACCTCCTCCATCGTCTGTATTTTCATCAGCAATCTTTTTGGTTGTCTTTTTTTTCTTTCTTTCTTTTTTTTTTTTTTTTCCTGAAGGAATTCATTACGATAAATATTTTATCAGTGAATTCTGAAACAATTAATAGTGATTTGACATTTACTTTAAGGAGTTCCTAATAATTTTAGTGGAGTGAGAAATTAGGGTATTTAAATGTCTCTGGACACTTTTACTTCAGTTAAAAAAAAAAAAAAGGCCAACCCCAAGACTAATTAAAATCCTAAAGCACAGTTTTTACATTACAAATAAACCAAGGTCATAATGGCCCCTTCGGAAGCTGCTGTGTGAGGGGGCTAGGGAGAGGAATCAGAGCCAATTTAAAGCATGCACACAACCCTCTGAGGAGATTCACATGGAAATCCTAAAAGGTAACCCAATTTCTCTTGGAGACTCTCTCTGAGAAGCTGATTAGGGAAATTGGTAATAGAGCCTCTGTTTCTCACACAGATTGACATCCAATGTAATCAGCTCCACAGAAGACTTTCCCAGGCCCAAATCCACCCTTCAACACCTTCCCTTTCAGACCTTGTTTAGAAATCTGTCAAGAAGACTCTCCTAATCCACATCATTTGGGAAAACATCCATCTCTGTGAGGATCTGTGCCACTTAAAACACGTGCCCTTCTTCATACTCCAATGGCATGGACTTTTTCCACTTGGGGTTGTGCTAGTCAAGAAGGGTGGGGTGGACAGCACTTTCTCCTAGCTAAGAAGGCAATTTATTTGCTCTCTCTTAAAACATTCACACTGTTGCAGTGGAAATAGGCTGCAGTGTGGGTAAAGTAGGTGCTTCCACTGCTGTACAGTTCTGGACATAAAGTGGAAGCAGCTGAAGCCAGTGAGAAGCACAGCTACTTCTGGTATTTCTCTCTCTCAGGTTAGCTCAGACCATGCATGCATTTGGGGCCTGCACACAGCAAAAAGGCAGACATTCCCCATGGACATGCACCTCCTGTACCTTGTCCTCTTCCATTTGGCAGTCCAAGGGTTGCACACAAGGGAAGGCGAAACTTCAGAGAAGGAAGCCATTTGTTGGAGAGTGTTGAACCCACACAGCCCAGCCCCCACACTTCAGTTATTGATGTTTAAAACCTTGGCTGAGAGGAATAAGGCCAGGTTGGTACACACAGTTTCACCTATGTAGGTGTCATGAAAGAAAAAAACCCCACTTTTGCAATCTCTGAAATATCCTCTACCTATCAGTTTTTTAAATAAGTGATGGTAGAAAGGACAGTTAATATCTAGCATACATAATTCTCTATTACACCAGTGGATTTCATATATATATATGGAGTATTCTTTGACAGAAAACACATGCTGGGATTTAGTGCAACGGGACAGGTTTTGTAACATCTCTTGTGCAGCACTGGGACCAGTCAAGATGCCTTTTCCCCTCTGATCTGTAAGATCCTCTAAAAATCCCCCCTGCCAGGAGATATCTGGTTGTTACAAGAATCTGCCAAACGACAAATTTTAATGAGGATCCAGCTGCATGCGTTGCTGACGGCACATCCAAACCAAAACGTCCTTTGTTGACAACCAAAATTACCTCTGCACAACTGGCATGGTGAGGAGGGCATAAACACACGAGTGGCATTGCCTTGTCTTCAGGACAAGCTTTATTAACTATTTGCTTTAACAAGGTAGTTATGAAGGCATTGGTTCTTTAGGTTACAAGGAAAGTAACGAGACTCAGGTTCAGCATGTAAATGACAAAGTAACAAGAAAGGCAAATGTTAACCCATATAACTATTAGACCATCTATTAGAGGACATTTTGCAAGCAACATTCTACATTTCTTTGCATTGAAGTAAAAACATATTTTTTGGTCAAGAAAATTACCTTTTTCAGTTTTTACATTTTTTAAAACTTATATCACAAATGTCAGGGTAAGGCAAATCCCGGATGAACAATATGATAAAAATCCCTATTCCCCAAGAAAATAGATCCACATACTCTGTTAGATTTCGTCATTTTAAAAGCAAAGCTGGCATGCACTGCATATAAACTCTTTTTTTTTTAATATAATTTAATTCAAGTCCTAAAGCAGAACAGTGTTAATTCAAAGAGAGGCTTTCTCAGTGCTTTATAGAAAGAGTGACAATTAGCTGCAGTGACCCATTATTACAGACTATGTCTCAGTATCACCTTTGGATGTCATCATGGGAGCAGTCACCAGCCTGAGGAATATTGTGCCTAATGGCAGGGATGAGCACTTTCAGACACAGGAGGAACAACAATCAAGCACAGCCTCTTATGTTGAATGCAAACATCAGCACCCAAAGGCTTCACACCACCTGCTGTAAATACGTTTTGAGTTTAAATCAAAATCCTTGACATAAATAGCAGCGTGGTGATTCTTTATCTAACATTAGTTCTTCTACAAAACCAGCTCTTTACCTTTCTGCATCTCCAGACAAACATCAGAGACTGACTGCATTGACTATTATTAACACAGCTGAGAACTCATGCTGCCAAAGTATATTCACTTTATGAGTAGTGAAAAATGCCAACAATTCAAATCAAAACCTACCCAAAGGAGGACAGATATAAACAAGGCTGCAAATAGTACAGCAAGGACTTAATCTACTCATAGGGTTCCTTGCTTTACACTTTCTGGACTTCATGCTTTGCTGACACATCATTAGGAAAATGGTTGTTTCGGACTCACTATTGTCTACCAAGGTTAAATAAAAAGCAAAATGAAATTACTGTCAGGGGCTAGAGAGCATCTAATATGATGCATCTTTGCAGCTAATTTTTTTTTCTTTAACTGCCAGTCAGTCTTCACAAGACATTTAAGGAATCTTTATCTCCTTCTGAATGACCACACTTCAGCATCCAGCCTCCTCTGGAGCTGTCCCTTTGGCTCCCTTGCTAAAGCCAAAGTTGGTGAGAAAAGATTTTGACATCTGATTCATGGCTGATGTTAATGTTGGCCATGGGGAAGCACAATCAGAAGAGGTACAGAACTACATTCAGGGGACTGGATAGTCTGTTGAAGTTATCACAGTTGTATAAATCACCTCCTGATGTATTCATCCACTCCTGACCTACCTATTATGGCAGCCTGTTTCAATCATAATAACACAGTGTGAGAGATACACAGAAACGTAAGGGACCATGCAGAAGAGTCCACATCCCAAAAACATGTTCTGTCAAGCATGACCCCAAGGTTGGGAAAGGAGAGCATCAGAGGCACCTCAAAGGGAACAAGGAGTCCCTTCAAGAGTATTTGGAGAGTGCAAGAGCCAGAGGAATGGTAGTTACCAAATACAGGTAATCTTAGCAAAATTCTCAAACCAATTAATAGACTAACATTAGCTCATTTACTCCTACAATTGATCCAATTTGGAATTGTCTAGGTGATGAAGAAGCTCCTTGAGAGCCCCTCTGGCACTAGTCACAGCTGGGTGAATATACCACTGGAGGCAGCACACAGAAATACCCTTCTGATCCCACCTCAACAAACATGCTGGAGTCCCACAGAGAAGGGGAGGAGGGGAGGTGGGGGGAGCTGTACTTTCTAGGAGCTGTACTCTCTGTGTGTAATCTGATGCTTTTCCTGTTTTCCTTTCTAATCCTTGTTTTTCCTTGACACCCTTTTGAATTAACAACAACCATTGACTGTCATAGCCCATGTTAGGTGTGCTCAGGTCACCCTTGACTTGCTGCTACTCCAGCACAGGATTTATCATTGAAACTGCTCTAGCTGGGATGAACCCAGATCACAGGAGGATAGAGATATGTCTTACCTTTTTTTTCCACTTTTTTTCTTGGCCAGATATTAAATACCTATCTGTGATTCAGGAATATTTTGGGTGAAAAAAAAGAGCACAGAACCAATTATTTTTCTTAGAATTATCAAATTAGATTCAATTACTTTCTAAAATGACCAAATTATTCTTAGCAGCACTTTAAAATACAGTTTGTAGCACATCCCTGTAGGGACAAAGGTTGCATGCTCTTCCAATCCAGTGTATTTTCCATCAGTTACAGTACAGTTGGGAAATGTACATGAAAACCTTTTGTTCCTTTTCTACAAATTTCAGTGCAGCATTTACTAGCAGAACAATTGACATATGGAGAGACATTCTTATCCAAATGACTGTTAATTGCTTTAAAAAAAAAATCCATGCATATGCAGTGGAAAATGTAATGAGGGTTCACAAAAGCTACTGTGTGAAGCCATTAAAGTTGGGAGCTGTATTTAAAGATGCCTCTAATGCAGAGTCTTTCCAGCATCAAGGAAATGTCTGTTGCCTACCTGTACCCAAAGGTCATACTTACAGCACTGGTTTTGAGATGTGCAGAACTAACTGGAAAAAGCAGGATTTAGGGTGCTGGCTGTTTGAGGCCACATGTGTTATTCACATGTAAGGACATGGCACAGCATAAGCTGATCATGGGAAAGAAGATAAAGATGCTAGAAGAGGGGTGGGCCTGGAAACAGGCTACTGATGGTATGATGCAGGAGGAAAAAAGACCCAATATAAGAGATGGACTCACATTTCAGAAGAAACTGTTGTAAATGCAGGGTTAATTGCAAAACATTTTTAGACCTGGGAAGTTACGATCCTTTGCAACAGACTTACAGAATGAAATGCAATGAAGAACAAAGAGAAATTAAAAGCAAAGACTCATTCCCCCAAAAGCTCCCCCCCTCCCAACCCGCTGATCATCTCTGTGTGCTCTTTTCGGCCAAGAATGATGCTGGAGGATGTCAGCGCTGCCCGTAGGGTTTCCTTGGGTCTCTCCTCTCCTGCATCCTTCCTTCGCCACAGCAGTAGAGAGAAAAGTGGAAAGAAAAACAGGAAAATTTTCAAATGTCTGCACAGAACCCATGTCTCTTGTTTCCCCCAAGTCTCATGTTTCCAGCAACAGATGCCTACGGTTTCATTTTTTGTCCAATGTGTGTGTGTGACACAGCTTATGTACAACAGCTACTATTGGGCGAGCAAATTACCTGTGCTTATCAGGGTGTCTTGGTTTTCCAGAGAACCACCAAGCAACAGCTTGATACCAGAGACCGCCAGCTCTGGTACGTGCTTTGGTGACAAACAACACATTAAAGTACTAAAAATAGGAAGCAGATGGACCTCCTTCGCTCCAGAATGACCCTTGTGAGATTCTCTGAGGTTTAACAGGCTGATCAATCCTCCCTGGGGATTGCTCCTAGTAATTAAAACAGCAGCCACACAGTTTGGATGATTTTGACAGCAAGTTGCAATGAATTCAATGCCTGCTTCTAATCCTGTGCATGCCATTGAACTGCTGAGCAAGACACGGTGTGCCCGGAATCTGGCCCCGCAGTGGAACTGAAGAGATTTATTAATTAATTGCTAATTCATGAACAAAAGTTACTCCAACCCTAAACATTCACAGATAATAATTTCTATGGTAAAATGCAGCATGAGAAACAGACTTCTTAAGGGCCACAAGAAAACTGTAATATTCAAATACCTTTTTTTAAACAGAGGAAAGGTATTAACATATTGATGTATTTTTAAGTTAAGGATTTCATTATTTCCTCTTTTTTGTTTGAGCAAGAAGCTAAGGGAGGGGGAGGAAGAGTTATGGATGCTGTAATTTAATTAATATTTTGAGGGTACATCCTTTTTTTACTTCAGTACTTTTTTAAATGGGACACCATCAGGGCTACTTCTCACTCCAGCAGTATGGTAGCACATCACCTGTATGCTGATAAGGACCAAGAGTCACGTTCCATAATAAGACTTTGTGTTTTAAATCTCTGTGTTACAGCTGCTGCCATTGAACACCTTGCTCTTGTGCTACATGAAACCCCATGACAAGGGTAAATACAGCATGTTGCTGTTGATGATTTTGGTACTTCTCAAAAACCCTACACCAAAGGAAGCAGTGTGAACTGAAAATCACTTCTGAGGGAGAAAGGGCTCCTGCTTCTTTTTGTTAGGGATGAGTCTTGGACTTCTGTCTTCCCACTACATTATTCATTTTAGTCTAGAAGAAATGCTATTTATGCCAATGAAAAACACTTCCTCAGCAGCCACCACTGCTCCAGCCACAGCACTATCATTTAGTGTGGGAAGCCAAAAAAAGCTCCAAAAGGCAGCAGAGATCCAGAAGGCAGCTCTCTGACTTTACCTTGTTTTTCAGTGGTATTGCTGAAGAGACATTAGGTACTGGAGAGCCAAGGGCAACAAACCCCTTAAAATGTGAACTTTTTGTTCCCAGAACACAGCTCATACAGAACTGAGCTTTGTTCCAACCAGTATAAATTGCCTGTCATTTTTCCAAAGCAATGCCAAAAATTGTTTGCTCACTTATTCTTCTGTTCCTTATCTCAGTGCTGCTTTGCCTTCGGATGATCTAAGACCATGCACTACCTACACCCATTACAGCTGCACACTGCTGCTATAATATTTGCTTGACAAATAAAGTTTTTCCTTTTTATTATGCAATACAGGCCATATTAGCAATTACTTCTCCCTTGTATTCTGTCTTCCTATATTTTTTTTATGTTTGGTAAATTTTAACTTTAATTCAGGTGGTTTCAAAGCAAGTTTTCATACAGAAACTGTATGGAAAATAGGGGAGAAAAAATAGTTGCGAAGGTCTTACCTGTTACTTAAGCTTTCTGCTCTGTTTCCATTGGATCATTTATACTTTCAACTTGACTATTCATTTCAGCTGAAAAAAGAAATGAGATGGTCATTAAACTCTATTAATGATACTCGTTAAGTTTATCATGTGGAGTAATAACTGCTTTTAAACCAAAAGGGACATTTATTGCATTAAGAAATCTCTTAAGTCGTCAAATAGGCCTCTTAGGGGACCCATCCTAACCTGGAGTTCCCTGGACACTATGACAAACAGTCCTGCAAGGAGGAAGGCTTTAGCATCATTTAGAAAGGCAAGCCTCTGGCTTTAGATTTGCTCTTTGGTCCACATCCATCCAGTCTGACTTTGGAGTCCAGCTCAAGGTCGAAAGGACCTTCATGTCTGTCTGTAGGCCACAGAGATACAGGTATTGCCAAAGAGTGATCTGGAGTTTTGCTGGACTAAGTGGCCTTGACCCTCTGATTCAAACCTTTACCCTCTGATTCAAACACTGGCTTCTGACAAAGTCCCTGGTAGGACTCAGGTTGAGCCACAGGATGAACACAGATCCATTTCTGCAGAAAAACAGAATCATTTAGGTTGGAAAAGATCCTTAAGATCACTGAGTCCAACCAAAAACCTAACACTACCAAGTCCCACTAAACCATGTCCCTAAATCACAGGAGTCAAAAATGTGACACTTTTGATGCCTTCTCAGTTACAGAGATGCTGCTTCCAGAAGTTCTTGAACTGCAAATTGCTGGAACCTAGGGGAGGATTCAGAGGCCATGTCACTATATTCCTACAATAATAGTTTGTTAGTGTAAGATCCATTTAAAAGCCAACCTTATTTTCATTTAAAATGACATTAAAAAAAAAAAACTAAAAAAAGATTAAAAGAAATTAAATAGAAGGCTGAAACTAATTTCACTGTGACATTTGTCAAAACTATTATTTAAACTATGGCAGGTGTGAATGGTCATAGTTAAGCTAAACATAAATACCTGCAGTTTTGACTAATATCTAGTATTTGTTCTGCACTGAATTTTAAGCCATTTATAGTAAAACTGTTTTTTGTTTCTTTACTCTGGCTTTGTGTTGTGTTATCACCTGTAGATTATGAGGCATTTGACACGGGTGACAGGGAAAAACCTCAAACATGAGTAGAAGATTTGGAAATTAAGATGGGAGAGAGGAAGGAAAAAAACCCAAAATCAATAATACTGCTACTTCCAGCCAGGCAGTATGATGTCTTTTCTGAATCAATATCATGTCAATGTACCTGTTACAGTTTTGATGAATTATTTGTAAATTATTAATAACCCATATGCAGAGAAGATATTGTAATGGCTTCCTGGATGTATGTGATGAATAATATGAAAAGTATCCTCTCCTGATTACAGAGCTCTGATGCACATCACATTTAGCAAGCTTGTGTTCTTTAACAATATTTGCATAGAAAAGACAGGATGCTTAATAAAAAAATCACAGGAGGAGGGTTGCTGCACATTGACAACAGCATCCTCTCCCAGCCTCATCATGCTGGACAGCTTCACTGGCAGTATTTGTTGAAAATACTGTCAGCCTTCACTCACATTCTACAGAAACCTCCTGCAAATTAAATCTGGACTTGAAACCTGTGGTGAGGCTCTGTCAGCATCCCAGATGAACCTTTTCCTCTGTATTTGTGACGGAGCTCAGCTCTTTGCATGAGCTCTGCTAGGGACAGGGAGGTCTGACTGAAGGATGGGCTTCTGCAGACCACTGAGTGAACCCCAACATATGCCACTATGAGGACAGCCACACAGTTCTCTCTGTTTAGCTGGAAAACCGCACAGCAGTGAAGCACATAGCACAAGAACACACGGAAGAACTGCCACCAGGTATGGTGGAGGATGTGACTCACAGTCCTCGGTTCCTCCCAGCACGAGGGGGTGTCAGAAAGGCATCATTAGCCCTGAGTGTTCTACATCCAATCACATCACAAGCCAAAACAGAGGTTCTCTCTGATAAGCAAGGTTTTTAGAGGGTTTAAACTGCTAACTCACTTTAGCAGTCTGGTTGCACCTCCCCATAATATGCTACATCAGCCAACAACTCCGAGAAGCAACTGCAGTGCAAAGAGATGCACATCTCCTAAATTCGGTTTTACCTGCACCTCCTTCTGCACCTTCACAGATGGTTTTATTGCCAGAAATGGACATCTCTGTGCAATGGATGTGAACATTCTCTGTCTGATTTCTCTTAAATTTTTACCCGTTGGGGGCCAAAATTATCAACTCTCAAATGATGACCAGGCAGGGATTTGTCCCCCAAAAGCAAGAAAGTTCCTTGCAAGAGGAGAAGAAATAACCCAGCAAATAATTCCCATCCATAACAGGATGAAGGAGAAGACAGGCAAATGGGAGATTGGAGAGCCAAGTTAAAGTCATCTAAGAGAGACTTAGTGCATTTCTTTAGCCTAGGATATTATGCCATAGACCTGGACAGCAGATGACACCAAAATATTAGAGTTTTGGTTTAAATCAGGATGCAGCTTTCCACAGGTTTGAAACAAAAAAAGATGATGGAGCAACCCCATCGTGAAAAGTTTGATCTGACTAATATAAGCTGGAAACTAAAAATTCCCTTAATAATCTCTAGAGCTTTGGTGGAAGAAGAAAGAAGGGAGAGAAGGGAGGGAGGGAGGGAGGGAGGGAGGGAGCTGCTGTCATAAAAAAAACTAATCAGCAAATCTGTCCTGGGTACAAAAAATTTAATATACAAGGGTCTTTGCTCTGATGGCTGAAGGAAATGGGCAGGACAAATATGTGTCTGTATACGCAGCCCTAATCCAGGTACAGATGCACCTTCTGACAGTTTTCCTGATGAAGAATCAATCCCAGGTCTCAAATAGTAATTTTTCAAATATATCACTCTCATGGACCTGCCCACTGGATGAACCAATATTGAGATCCACCCAAGCTGTCTAAACTCTCTGCATCTCTAATGCACTTTCCACTGTGCCGTTGAACATGAAATTAAACCACAAGAACTGGGCTGCCAAGGGGGTGCAGTGATACATGCTTGTGCTTTCAGCTGTGAAGCAATGAGATCTCCTGGGGCGGAAAGAAGGGGACCAGAGAAAAAAATAGGCAATTTACATAAAAATTACTGTTAAAGGGAATGAGTTTGATCCTTCCTCTCTCTTTTTTTTATTTTTTAAACATGCAGTATATGTCCACAAGGAAAACCACCCTGTAATATAATCCTAATAGCAATTTAAGCTGTCTAGAAACAAAAACTTCCCTGACAAGTGAAGTACTTTTTGGCAGCCTATGCAAACACCCTTTTCCTGTTCTTTCATATAACTTAGAAAGTTCAAAGAAAAGAAAGGTATAAGATGAGTCATATGTAGAAGATGTTACAAGATAAGCAAGATTTGAAACAGAGAAACCTATCAAGATTCTCATTTCAGAGACTGCTAGCTGGTCCTGCTGTCCTGTCCTATGCGCACATACTGAACCAGTTATGCAATCACTTTCCTTTCCAGCCAGAAATCCCTTAACATATTCCTTCAGTAAATTTGGATTTGTTTTCACTAAGTAGTCCAAAGTATCCCATGGATTCACAATTCAAATGTTTTAATGTGCTATGACTTTTGGGTTTGTTCAAAGAATGAGTCAAGAAGGCTGCTTTGGCTTTGTTCTGCACTTCTACTTGTAATAGTATAAACTCTAGCATTTTTTAATAAAGAAAAGTTCATTATGCACACTTGCTTTTCCTGTGCTTGCAAACTTCTTTACAGGCCAGTATCTAATCAGTCACCCATTCAAATGCTGCAGCACAATCTGACATCAGAGAAAGGAAATCAGCATCAGATTCTTTGTGTAACTAATAGCAAGAACAATAAAATTGGTTTGTCTTTGAGATGTATAAAAGTGTCCCTTCAATTTATATTCTGCCAGTGTTGAGGAGGTTAAAGAAAGAGTTAAAAAACAACCTTTCAGTACAGAGAGGAGTCTATGCGTATAAAAGGAGGATTGTACACCCAATCCCAAACCCACTGCTGTCTGGGGCAGTAAAAAAGCCCCTCTGTGTAAAACCCAACAAAACCCTCTATGTAGCTCCGTTATGCTACAAGAGCTGAGCAAGATGGGTGAAAAAGGCTTCACCAAAGCCTAAGCACCAATATGCTGATTCCCACCATAATTTCTTTACACACAGGATGAGTCAAGGTCAATTATTTTTTGTTTACAAGGATGTTACACACTGCAGATTTGAGTAGCATCCTAGTACTCAGCCCTTGCTGGAATTTGCCACACAGATGGGTCATTGGCTCACCAAGATCAATGTTGGAGGAATATAATTTCCAAGTCAGGAATTGTGGGTTGATTACGTCCACAAACCTGACTGGGACTGCTGTTGGGTCAACTAAATTGTGGTTATTTTATTAACAGTAAAAGTCCTAGTGAGAGAACTGTGTGCATACTGAAGGAGGAGGAAAGGGAATCACAGCTGACTGAGAATGAGACTAACATACAAGTTCAGAGTGATTATACTGCCAAACACTTCCCCCTGCAGTTAGACCTCCAACCTCTTGGCCAATTCTGTATCAAGGTCAACATTACAGTGGGTCTAAAATATTACTTAGTTAAAAGACAGGCAGTGTAGAACGTACCAGCTGAACACATTAACCCAGTCAAATTAAAAAGCAGGGCTACAGTGCTGAAAGTTACTTGCACCAGACTCACAAGACAGTAGAGATGGTGTAAACTCCCAAAAAGACTCAGTTGAAGAGACTGTAAATATAACTAATTTTTTTTTAGGAGGAAGCATATTTACAAACTCCAGAAAGGCAATGCTAGGTATCAACTTCAGGATAATATACAGAGTAATAGAATGGTTCTGCTTGGAAAAGACTTTAAAGACCATGAAGTTGTACTCTCCTGCCTTGGGCAAGGACACCTTCCACCAGACCAGGTTCTTCCACACCCCCATGAGCCTGGCCTTGAACACTTCCAGGAATGGGGCATCCACAGCTCTCTGAACAACCTGTTTCACTGCCTCCCTACCCTCATAGTGAACAATTCCTTACTAATATCCAATCTAAACACTCTCTTTGTCAGATTACAGCCATTACCCTAAAAAATTAATTGAAAATAATAGAACAACATACCATCCTTATTTGAAACATCTGCTGCTTGACTTGCAAGGTCAATTTTCACAGGCTCCATGGAAGTTTCCTCTTGCTCTTGTATCCCTATAATATAAGCCAAAGAACGAGAAAAATCAATACTCACAGTACCAAATTAATATCTAATTCTCAGATTCTTCATGCCTGGCTCTTTTTTTTTCCTTCTGGCAAGCTCTTACCTTTGTAGACTCCACTGTTGTACAGTGGCACCCACTAGAGAAGAGGACAGAGGCTATAGGGAGAACATGGTTTGAAAATAATTGCCTGAATATTTTAGCAATTCAAACTCTTTTTAAACTGAGATTGTTAAAATCACATTGTGGTGTGTGTTTCTGCCTCCCCCCCGCCATTCTTTTCTCATCACTTTTAAAGAATCCCCTCTGCTCATAAAATGAAGTATATGATGGGGACTTAATCACAGTTATAAAGTTTCTATGGCCAGCAGAAAGAAAATAAATACAGTGAAGTGTTCAAATACACTGGGTAGCCAGACACAAACTAGAATATGAATGTGGGAAAATGCATTTTATCATTTTAACTCAATGTTTTTATCTCTTCTGCCTCAGGCTTGTCTGGACGCTTAGATTCAAATTCCTAACAATATTTGAAAAGGAAAAAAAAAGAATTTGCTGTTTTAGACAGAGTTCTACTATTCTGCCATTGGCTAAGAAGCCGATTTTTATTTACATTCCATCATGCTACTTCTCTGCTTCTGTGGCTGCTGTAAAACCTGTTGCACTCATGTGACTGAACTGTAGGATATCAGGGGATTGGTCACTAAGGGATCCAGGCATTTGGGTGGTATAATGAGACAGCAGAGTGTAGTAAGAACTCAGATATTTCAGAAACATTTCATTCATAAACTGAAATAATTTACCCTTTCAACAACACAGATAAAACCTTCACTGTCTCTCAAAAACCTTCTTCTTTCTCCTGTGGAATTCTAAAGCGGGGTTTTTAAGGCCACCAGAGTATACTACATTTATTTTGTCCATAAAAATGTATCTACTACGGAAAATTTCAGCCACATTTCCTTCTAATTTTATCTGCAAACCAATGGTATAATGGGGAATTTAATTTCCTCTCTGCTTGCTGTGATGGCCAATGTTATTTTCACTGGGAACTTCTGGCACACAACCTATAGAATCACAGAATCATAGAATCATCAAGGTAGGAAAAGACCTCTAAGACAGAGTCCCACTGTTAACCCAAGACTGCTAAGTACACCACAAAATCATGTCCTCAAGTACCACATCCACTCACCTTCTGAACATTTCCAGGGCTGGGGATTCCACTTCTTCCCTGGGCAGCCTATTCCAATGCCTGACCTACAGTCCTACCAAGCTTGGGGGGTGGATGAATTTACAGTGATAGAAATGTTACTTATCATTTTAACAGACCTTACTTCTCATGCAGAAACTTTTCAGTGGATCATCATATCAGCAGCTTCACCTCTCCCTCACTGGTTTAAAATCATCTCCCCAGACAAAATGCCTGTAAACATCTGTGACTAAGAATGGTGCACATCTGCCTGAAATGGCCCCTTTGTGGGTGCATCAAGCTCCAGATGCTTCTCCAGGGAATTCATGAGAGTGAATGAGGTTGTCTCCTGTGGTTTTTTATGTACCAGCATCCCCAAAATTTCCCAGTGTTACCCACCTGTCTTTTTGTCTCATACAAAAGATAAACCCAGGTGACCCTACACGAATAATATGTATATGTCAGGAATTTGTCAAGTACAAGACTGAACAGATGTTTCAAAATCCCTGCCTGACTTCTCCTGGCAAAATCAATGTCAAATTTGAGGGACCATGAAAACACTGATTAATGAAGGAAGATATACAGACATTCTGATTGTGATACATTTTGATTATCTGAGGGAAGCAGCTCTATGAAGAATAAATTTTTGAAAAATCTCAGAATAATCAGGTGGGCTGGGAGGAAGCTGAAGAACCATTTAGTTCCAATCCCGCTTCCATGGGCAGGGACACCTTCCACTGGACCAGGTTGCTCCAAGCCACATCCAACCCAGACTTGAACACTTCAAGGGATGGGGCAATGACAGCTTCACAAGGCAATATGTGCCAGGGCCTCATCACCCTCTGAGTAAAGAATTTCCTCCTAATATCCAATCTTAAATGTACTCTTTCACGTTAAAAACATTCCCCTTTGTCCTGTTGACTGTCTCTACATGAGCGCAGCCTGCAGTGGATGCAGCTCTACCCACCAAGACACCCTGCTGTCTGATGTAGGTATTTGGGATATCTGCTAAACACCATCATGCTCTGACTGGCGGCTGCTGCCTCTGAATCTGACTTTACCCTGCTGTCTGATGTAGGTATTTGGGATATCTGCTAAACACCAGCATGCTCTGACTGGCTGCTGCCTCTGAATCTGACTTTGACTCCTCTAAACCACCATGTATTAACCAAATAAAGGAGATATGATACGACAGGTCATGACTGGCCTCCCAGTTTCTCCTCTTGTCACTGCCTGAAGATGAGCACATAAAGTTCCCAGGCCTTATCACAAGAACTTTAACTAGCCAGCATGCCTGGCTTTACCACACTGCTGAAAGGTTTTTCGCTTTCCATTTCAGAAATCTCTCATGCAGCTGACAGGTGCAAAGGTTTATTAGCACAGTGCTAAGTGATGATAGAGGCTAATGAAAGACACATGTGCATGTGTAAATTTATGCACGTTTGCTTAGTTCCAGTTGTCTTCCATTTGCAGTGATAACATCAGACATGGGATGGGGGGTGGTAAGCCTAGAAAGAGGCTAGGAAGAGTAACAACAGCATCAACAGATCTGCAAAATTTTTTGCAGAGGTTCAGAATCATAAATACTGTCAGAAGAGTTGCTTTTGTTCCACTTTTTTACCTTCTTTCCATGTCTGAAACTCTGATTCCCCATCATTTCTAGGAGGGGATTGTTGCAGTATCAGTGTTTTTTACACTGGGAGTTTATTGTTGGATATTGTCAGCAAGAAAATTATAGTGGGAAACAGTGTTCAGGGGCAAACTAGGCAGAAGATATTCTAAACTTTTACTAAGTTGAGCACCACCGCAAATCTTGGGAGGAGGTTTTCACCATTTACCATCTCATTTTTTTGGGAAGATTTACAAATTCAGTTAATATAAATTTAATTTCTTCCTTCATTATTACTATGGGATGGACACAGGAACCTTCACTATACTGCCATGCATGTGGAAAGGGTATTATCCAAAATAGCTCCCCTGCTGTGCAGTCAATTCAAGTTCACTCTGAGATCAGCCCAATTCACATAAACAGCAGAATTTGATCAATACCAGAAACTGCCTTGACAAGCAATTTATTCATGAGGCCTTTCCCTCGATTTAATTCTTTCAGGTTAAAGCACAAACAAGCAAAGGGTTTCAGGTCTCCATGCAGGAGCTGAGGGCTCCTGAAGGGGAGTGAGCCCGGGAGATACTGCTTTCAATATCAATTCCCATTTCCAATTGTGCTCCTGCCAGAGTTCATTACCTGAACCCTTTGCCAACTGGTTACACAACCAGCCCAGCACTAAGAAACAATGGGCTGCTGGCACGGGCAAGCAGGGCTCCCAGCCTTTTCCAATGCATAAGACAAGTATATACCAGGAAGACAGAAATCTCTGTACACTTATTTAAACTCTTCTTTTTTTACCTTAATAGTCACTTGCTCTGTGTGCTTACAGTTAATACGCCATTTTCTCTAGAGATTATTTTTCTCCCCTCTAAAATCATGTACTGTTTACAAGACTAACATGAAGCTGTTGTGGTAGCTCTTGGTACCTTAGCATTGCTTTTAAAATTGTTCAAATTTAGATGTTAGGCATCTGTTTTACAAATCCCCAATAAATTCTAACAAGTAAAAAGCGTAACCCGTATCTTCCTCATCATCCTTTACTTCTCCTTTTGTACCAGGTTTGCATCTATTTCAAGCAACAAAAACCTGCAGCAGTGCAGGATCAGAAGCTGTAGCAACGCAAGAACTCAGTTTCTGCTCTGAGCTGCCTACTTTAAGGACACTTATTTCTCTTTGACGAGTCTCAAAGGGGGTTCTCCTGGCAGAGCCTTCGAGACCAGCCTTGGCATTGGGTGGGTCAGGGATGTCAAGTGGGCTGTGAACCAGGAACCTGGGTTCCTGCTATTAGTTTCTAGCTTGTTAATAATGCCAGAGACCCCCCTTTAAGACAAACAGAAGAACCAGTTTCATGTGTAAATTAGTTCTGTCAGTGCAATCACATACTCCATGGTAACTTAAATCTTTTAAAAGTCCCCAATTATAGAAGTCTTGTAATAAGCAGGAAGTCCTAAGATCATTCTGAATATTTGAGGGAGAAAAGAGTTGTCAATACTACAACAATCCTGAAAACGACTATTTTTACAGGCAAAATGGCAATGCCATTATTCCCACAGCTAACCTGCTCCAGAATTCTGGGTGTTGCTGCAGGAATTCAAATAAAATACTATCCTGCCCACAGACAATGTGAAACCTGCAGAAATTCATTAGCTGTAAATTATTCATAAAGGAGTTGCTTCTACATGTGCTATATACTTTGAAAAAATCACCTCTGTCATTATGCAAGAGGAAAACCATGTTAGAGCTATAGTGAACAATCCAGATTTCTCCAATTCATACCCACTGTTGTTTTGAGTTTAGCTGTAAATATGCTTCCCCTAATCATGAGACTCTGAGAGAGTCAGGCATGTTAAAAAAGAATAAATCCAAATTTCTCTGTTTAAAATTGGAACACACCATTTTTCGTCTGCAGTAACAAAAACAAACCAAACCAAAAAAAAACCCCAAAAACAGACAAAGCTCTTCTGACCAACAGTTGCATTATCTTATCTGTCAAAACCACTTCCCATTTCTTTGCTCTGTGAATAGCCAGAGTTATTTTTTTCCTTCTTTCCAGTCATTTCATTGTAGCACTTTGCTAATGTGACTGTCAAGCCTTCACATACTTTGTTTACTGCTGTATTTTAGTAACATTACAAATGCTGCCTCATTTAGAAACAGAAGCTGTCTGTGATACAAGGATTCTGTTTGACTCCTGTTTGATATCCACCTGGGGTGACTGACCCTTTTAATCAGACTGGATTCTACCACATCAAATATTTGTGCTGTCTTCTTGTACGGCTTTACAGGTATAAGCACCCAACCTGCTGCTCTTGGGACACTAAGAGAAAAACCAGCAATCCTTTTCCATCTGTACTTCATTACGTTTGAGCTGGAGGGCAGCTTTCTCCCTTGTTGCCCTTCTGCAATGTGCAGGTCAGGACTGACAGCTCTGAATCTGCAGGAATGGCACTGTCACCACCGTGCCTCTTGCTATTCAGCCTAGCTCAGTAAATAACAAACAACTCTATCTGTTATATCAGGAATATTACACCTTGAACAACCACCACCCTCTCCCCAGCAATTATGCTCCAGAGAGATGAAAGAAAACTCCAGGATGCAGATTTCAAAGGAGAGTGTGCTGGTTAAGGTACCAGCTTTGCTGGGCTTTTCAAAGCAGTGAGTGAGCATCATTCTGGATTTGTGCTGCAGCCCCTTCATTGTCAATTGGAGTGTTTACCCTCCTTTTTGGCATTTTGGCTTTGTGAGTAACAAAGAGCGATGAATCTCCCTTTCCCTCCAGTGCAGCGTGTGTCAGCTCAGCTCTCTGTGTTTGTGCACACAACTGTACCTAAAGGCATCATGCTGCTCCCAGCCACTGTTATTCCCAGCTCAAGCTGAACGGCAATTTTTAAAAAATGCAATGTAGAAGTGTCTAAGATCTGTTTATCCCTATCCCCTTCCAGCCTTTTACTAAACATACTCTTAGTAAAATCCCTTTGTGCCCACCATGCTCCAAAGGTGGGAATGGGAGGCTAGTGAGGATTGTCGCTCAGCAATACCATCCATAAGAGCCATAAAAATTTGGCACATCTAGAATCACTCATGTCACAGAATCACGTTGTGTATTTTGTCTCTCTCTAAAACCAGGATAAACCTGCACACAGCAGGCTCTTGATGAATGCAAGGTACGTTGTTTTAAGAAAAGTCTTTTTGATAGTTTTTTTCCTTCTTCTGGAAAATGTGTAAAAGGCCATGTCATTGTTTTCCAGATGCTCTTTTTGTGAAACCTCTCACCAGAGAAGAAGCCTGCAGCATAGAATGTTTGAAATGGAGCACCCAGAAAATTTAATCTCATCCCTCAATTGCTGGCTGTTAACACAACTAAAATGTTGCCTGGTTGTGATCAAGCTAGTAGATCGCATGTCCTGAATGGCTTCCAAAGCACTTATGCTCCATCCGTGCCTACAAATAAGGCAGATAGCATGCTCAGTAGCATTATGACAAGTGAAGGGAACAGAAATGGTATGACTATTCACCTCTCTTTCCCATTGTGTCTTTTTTTTCCCTGCTGTTTCTGAAACTCATGAGTGATTTGGTTCAGTTCCTGATCACTACCTGCCTCATCCTAAAAACTGTGTAGATATGAGGAATTAGAGCCCTAGGGGACCCTTTCATGTAATGCTCAGAACATCTACATATTTCCTAGGGCACACCTTTTACCAGAGGGAATGGTGGTGGGCATTCAGAAATATCTTCTGAATTCCACGGCCATATGAGCCCGTTGAAAGACAGCTGCCTGCCAGAATGATATCTGCACCTCTACTCCCATCACAGTATCACCGTTCTCCACACACTCACAAGGCTCATCACCACACACCTGGCAGCACAACAGTTCTCTCCAGCACTTTTAGTTCCTCTCTGCACCATTAATCTGTGGTGAGGACTCCTGGCCTAATTTTGATGAACCAGTGTGGGAGCCCAAATGCTTTACTAGGACTTTCTTTCACTTCGGTCCACCCACTAAAAACCAGAACAACTTAATAGCCTGTGCTGCCATCAGAATCACATACTCTGCCTCTATTCCTTTTCAATCTTGTATTCCCTGTATTTTCTGAGCACTTCAAATGATCTTGAGAAAACTGCAGAAAAGCAGACTCTGATAGCAAAGAGATCCTGGATCTCCTAAGCAGGAGAGATTTGTCAGGATGTGACACTGTTTCAAAAAAAAGGGAAAGAAACTTTCAATTTTGTTCCAAAGTAATAACTCCAAACATAAAGGAGACTGATCCAGTCCTCAGCTTTGAGCAGCAGGGCAAGAACCAGATGGGTACCTGTAGTGAACAGAAACAATATTTATAACAGAAATTATAAGGAAAAGATGGGGAAGAAGAGGGGGAGAACCTCAGAGAACCTCAAAGCACTCAAGAGCTGAAAGTTATAAGAGTTCCTCTCAGAGAAGCACCCTCACCTTTCATGGAGAACCCACTCCATCCACACAGGGGAAAAGGAGGCTTTGCCCAAGCTTATGATAATGTACCTTTGGGGCTTCTCATCCTTCTGGCTTGCAACCACTTATTTCTGAGGCCACTGCTTCTGAAAGAGGTTACTGCTGAGCAAAACAGTAACCTTAGAAAATATTCTATTCAATTCCTTTTCAAGGAGACTATTTCCAAAATTATGAAGAATGAGCTTCAAAGTAACAGCAGACAGCACCTGAGGGTGTATGGATCTAATTGAAACAGAGTAACAATATACAATGTGGGAGAAAGATTCTTCCCTGATATTTATCCAGAGACTCCAACCTAAATTTTGCAGCTTAAAATAGAACACAATATTTACAACAAGGAGAGGCACATGAAGTTGAACAAAGTTCTGCTAATAGATGGAACAGGAAGAAAGAGGTACACTGTAATTCTCAAATCTTTTGTGATGTAAGGATACCACAGCCAGCATGCAAAGTAAAAATTAATTATAAAATCCCAAAACAAATAAAACCCACCACAATCCTCAATGAAATTTGGATAACCATACTTGACTGAAACATCGTGCTATTTGGAAAGAGCACTTCCCTTTCTGAAGGCTCATCAGCTCCTGCCCAAGTACGCTGTTTTAATTTTAGAAAACTTTTTGCTTCCTGAAACCAAGGTGATGATCATATCATAGAATCACAGAATCACAAAATTGGAGGAAACATTCAAGATTATCTAGCCAAACCCTCAACCCAGCACCACAATAAGCATCCCTAAACTGTATCCCTAAGTGCCACATCCAGATGTCTCTTGAGTGCTTCCAGAGGCGGTGATTCCATCACATTGGGCAACTTACTCCAATGCCAAAGCATTCTTCCAGTGTTTATTTTTTTTTTTTCCCCTAGTATCTAATCTTCTCCTCCCCTGGCACAGCCCTAGGCCATTTCCTCTCACCCTTTCACTTGAGACATGGCAGAAGAGACCAAGACCTACCCCACTACATCCTTGTTATCCACATATACACTAGTAAAGACCTATTACTCCTTTTCCCATATCTGTGCATGAAAGCCCCGTAATTTCAAAGTTATAATAATTTGGAGGGAAGGAGACCATATTCTCCATTCCCAGGGAGGTTCCCACTTTCCTTGGCAAACACCTGTCTTTCAAACTGAGACAGAAAGGTACTATTGTTTGGTTGTTTTTTTTTTTTTTTTTTTTTTTTTTTTTTTAAGCAGAACCCTGTTCCAGTTCCTTCAGAGCCAAAATTTTACAATCAGCTTTAACTATATGGTGATAAACACAAATTTGCTCTAAAGGACTCATGTTGCTACTGAGTTCCTTACCAGTTCAAGTTCTCAGGACTGTTTTTTTTCAGATCTTGATGGTGACTCTTCAAAACAGAACAGGTGTTTAAATAAAAGACACACATGGGCACACTATTGTGTACATATCTGTGTTCAAGGGCAGTAAACTATTTTTCATAAATAAATGGCTGGGAGTTGTTTTCCCTCTGTAAAGAAAGGAATAGCAAAGAGATGGATATGTTACCCAAGGTGGTATTTCCCACCCTGCTCTGAAAATGCCTGTGGAGAGAAGCCAAGGCTGAAACCTGGCTTTTGGAGATCTGTGTAGCTTTCACTGTCAGAGAATATCATAAATGCTGATGGCTGCCCTGCTTTCTCCTCTGAAAGCATGGCATCCTTCTTCACAGCAGTGAGCTACCCTCAGAGGAATGGGAGGGAAACCAAACATACTGAGAATGTGTATTACCTCCTAAGCATGGATGCCATTTTTAATTTCTTCTGATAACTGGATGAATATAAGAACAAAAATTTTATAGCAGTGACATGGAGTAAGATATTTCCCCAGCAAATAACAGGAGTAAATGAGAGGAAAGGTTGCTCTAACCCTCAGGTGCTCTATGCCAGCAGGGAATAATCACACCCTCTTCTGAATAGAGACTGTATATAAGTAAGGCATGTGAAGACCTAAATCATGAGTAGTGATTTGAACCCCAAATCAAGTGTGGTGAGGCACTGGCACAAGCTGCCCAGAGAAGCTGTGGATGACCTGGAAGTGTTCAGCGTCAGGTTGGATGGAGCTCTTAGCAACCCGGTCATCTGGAAGGTGTCCCTGCCCATGACAGGGGGATGGAAACGAAAGAGTTCTTCAAGTCCCTTCCAACCCAAAATACTGTATGATAACAGCAGTGCCAGATGTAATCCCATGCCAATATTCCCAAACTGAGACAAGCCTAAAAGAATAACCTCCACACTATGTCAAGCAACTCAGCTGCATGGTGGCAATCATGCTCTTCCACCCATTTCAGTGGCAGCTCTTAAGAATCAGATTTCTTGGGGACCAAGGAAGGTGCATAGCCAGGCAGTGACAGCATAACTGGTGTTTAACACCTGAAAAATCTACCTGCCCTCCTGACACTCATCTCCTAGCATAAAGCCAAGAGTATTTCCAAAAGCACAATGGAGAAGATAACTCCTGTAGTTTGCTTTAGAATAAAGAAATCCATCAGCTTGGGTGTTAACATTTGTACCACAGGAGAGTGGTTGATAGACTTAGCCAGTATTTCCTGGCAAGGCTAGAGACTGGATTTAGATTGTCACATTCGTGACAATCTATTTTGCTATTTGCTTATTTGCTCTGTTTCTTGAAGAAAACTTTAGGACCAAATTCAAAATTACCACCGTGGAACAGAAACATTTTGCCCACAACAGTGCTTCCAGAACACCAATTTAGTAGGTAAGGAAAGGTGTCAGTGCTGCCAGCTGCATGCTTGCTTCTTTTTCTTGCCATGTTTTCTAATATTGTAAATGCTCTTTCTGGCTCACTGTGGGAAACAACACTAATATGCATCACAGGCTGTGAGATAAAACATGCAGTGCTATTGCTGCGTTTGATTTATCTATCATTTATATCAGCTCTCAGTAAAAAATACATAAAGCTGCAGATTTTTTCCTCTAAACTTTCTCACCTTTCATTCTTTGTTTGGTTCATAAATTCTAGGGTCTAACAAAGACCTTATATCAGAGACAGGAATTTACATTTAGATAACATAATGCAAAGAATACTAACAACCATCATCCTCCCTCTCTAGTGACAGTTCCAGAGCACTGCCCAACTGACCTCAGATTTGTAAAACAGGAATCTGACCTATTTGCTTGAAACTGAATATTTCTTTCTCCTTCTCCAGTTAAGAGAAACATAACATAGTTAGGATTTTTTTTTTAAATGAGTATTTGTTTGTGTCCTGTCCCTCCCCACTTTTTCTTGATTTTATAGAGTCTCACTCACTGTGCTTGTGCTGAATTAGTCTCTAGTCATGGAGATTGCTCCAGTTTGTTGTCTGAAAAAACAACCTAAGCACAGCAGTAACTGCAAGAGAAAGGCCACTGTGTTTTTCACTGTCACCTAAAAAAGCAATTAGCAGACACCACCAAGAACAGCTTTCTGATTGCAGGACACTTAAGAGAGGCAGCTTTTCTTCTTCTCCAACCCTATGCAAGGACTCAGTAGTAGTAGGTAGGCAAAAAGCTAGTAATGTGCATCAGAACTACAATAAATTGCTATGGAGAAGTCTTCAGTCAGGTTCATCAGCTCTGACATCTATCATTGCTCTCACCCAGGTCCAGTGATTTATGAGATTTTCTGCTCAGTTTAGGTGCAGGAGGCATGTACAGTGGGTTTCTTCATCTCCCAAAGCACTTCATTCCAAACAACACTTGCCCTTACACAGCCTCATTCCCACTGTTTGAAGAAGTCCACCCTGCTGTTACTGGTCACTCTGGAAACTTTACAAGCAGGAGAACAAGGGATCAGAAATTTACACAAGGTTTCACATACCTCAGACACTTATTTGTTTCAAAAGACAGTAAATTCAAACAGCAAGTTAGACCAAGGCTGGCTTCTGTCTAAATCATTACTGTGACATTAGGTAAAAACTGGAGCAACTTTTTTTTGAAAGCTGAGGTATGTTTTTCCTCAACCATCCTGCCTTCACTCCATATTATTGAAAATTTCTCAAAGTTCTGTTATACCTCAAGGTACCAAATAGAAACTGGAGGCCAAAACCATATAACACAGAGTCTGAACAAAAGTCTTTAAGAAAAAAAAGAGGGGGGAAAAGAGGAGGACAAATGTCTCCGTGTGTTTCTTATCAGAGAATACACTTTCAAAAAAATGCAGTATTTTTCCCTTTAGCACTGGAAATCATATCCCCTCTATCCATCAAACTATCTTTTAACATAGAGGTTGTTCCAGATGCCAGCACACTCAGGTCAGCATCTTCAACAATAGCTGACTAACATTAGGAGCACTTTATAAGGAGTTCAGATCCCTTTTTTCAAAAGCTTCAGCAGCTTCCAGCAGCTCCATCTGGCTTCAAAGGGGGCTCACTTCATAAAGTGTTTTGGATGTGCTCAGCATTTTTGAAATTCAGGGCACCTATTTTGAATCCTAAACATGGACTTCAAAAATCCATGCCAATTCTCACTGCACTAAGGATAACAGCACCTCTTTAATCTGTGCTTAGAAAGCTAAGTCACATTATAACCAACAACCTGGCTTTTCCATTCTTTTTCCCCCAACAGAATTTGTAGAACTCCTAATAAAACAGGTGTCTATCATGAAATCCAGCAGACTTGAGCCAAAAAAGATAACTATAATTTTCCTTGAAACTAGTCAGTAACTAGTCAGTAACCTCCTCAAATCCTCTTCGGAACTGATGAGCTCTTTCCTTACAAAGAGCTGTCCTGAAGGCCAGCCAGAAAATAGCAGCTAGGGCTGTGGGATACTCAGAAATACCACAGGACATAGAAAAGTACTGAATTCCAGGCTGGCATGTTGGAGTACTCAGCCCTTCCTGGAATGCCAGCTCCCTCCTGTGGGGTGCCAGAAAACATAAGGGCTTGTATTTGCAATCTTAGCACCAAAATCAAGACCTCTACCAATTAAACCAGAAGAGAATAATTGTACTAGCAGCTGAGAGTGGCAAACTTCTGTCCTGCTAAAGCAGGATGACACACACACACTAAAAACACTTCCTCAAGCTAAATTCTTCAGATTGCTGGATTTGGACTCTGCTTTACAATTTATTCATAATAAGACCTTCTTAGCTTAAGAACTTGCAGATGCCTAGAGCCTTTCCATTATATGTCTTTCAAGTATTTTGAGCTTAGGAATAAAAACCAAAAACCTTGGTGGTTCCAGCCTTGTGTCAAAAAGCAGCAATATTTCTCCTCTTCTTCTTGAATACCCACAGCTGGAGGGTAATAGAGAGCTTTTGCCAGCACACAGCACAAGGGTAAGAATCAGAGGTAGCAGGGGTAGCTCTCTACAAATGTGCACATGGCCCAGGTCTGCAAGAATTTGCACTGGTGTAAGGATTGTCACTGCCCACAGTCTCCACAAACACCTTGGCAACTCTTACTTTCATGGGAACTACTGAAGCTTTCAAAAGAATGCAGAAGTGCTAATCTCCTGAATGCAAGTGACTTCAGCCCTGACAGACATTTCCTCAGAGTCACAGATAAAACTGAAGGATTAAGCCATAAAGGATTAGGAGAGGTGTCACCCAGAATTAAGTCACTGGCCTTGAATCTTGGTTTTGTTGGGCACTGAAAATAGCAAATTTCACCATCTTAAAAACAAGCTTTATTGTATTTCTTTAAATATATATAAATATATTTCAGATATATATCTTGATTTCCTGAGTAGGCTTAAAAATCTAGATGGCTCATAGTTGTACAGTTTCCATTTTTTACTACACTTCAGTTCACTAAAATACATCAATCTGACAATCTGAAGAGGCCAAACAAATTTCTTTCACAACTGCACTGGATGCTTATATATCTAAGAAAATACAGGAAATAAACACCTTGCATGGCTCTCTTCACATAGAACCTATTTTAAACGATACAGACCCTAAAGGGGAAGGGTCTGTTAGACAGAAAACTGGTCTTTGCCTAGAAAGTTTATAGATCATAGCAAAATCTAGGTCTTCCCAACTTAGCTGCCCAGTTATTTTGATGTAAGCACCAAAAAGAGGGCCATACATGAGATGTGCTTTAAGTCCAAAAAGTCTGTGGCATTTCACTTAACAGGTGTAGAGATTATTTGGGGTGGTAGGGAAGAAATAAGCCTTGTACCTTAAAGGAGTGTTTCAAGTCACCCTGGATATCTGTGACAATGTTGAGAACTGATTGAAAATCTTATGAGGGACCCAAGCACTGATCCTCAGGCTGATAAAACCTGCCATAATTCGGAAGTATTGTGCCTAGCTCAGGCTGGAAACTGGCACAAGCCCTGCCACTGTGGCATTCTGCAGGCAGGGGGTGGTCCTGCTGTACAGGGAACCCACTGCAAAGGTACATGTGTAGTCCATGAAAATATTTCTAATAAAACCTTCTCCTGATTCAAATTATGCTTTGTTTTTCCTGGTTTAAAAGAACAGTATAATGGAAACGTCATGTTTTCAGAGAGTCATACAAATGTACAAATGTATCCTGTGAAGCCCAATGTTTCCAGAGAAATGTTGCTGGCTCTTGCCAAAACTATAAACTAAAGCTACCAGATTGCTGTTCAAAAATTAAAAGTGAACCCCCCCTCAATTTAGAAGAACGTGGGTATTTTTCAATTTTGTCAGACATTTTCACTGTTTCTGATTACCCAGCAGGAAGCATTTAAGAATGTGTTTACTGGTCATTCATGACACAAGTACTTCTGGTAGAGGCAAGCAAGCTATTTTTTAAGCAGCAGAGCTGGAGGAAGCCAGTTGGTCACAGAGAAGCCATGTGAAAGACAGTGGTGCCACTGTGTTGGCAGTCCATGAAAGGGATGCCTCATTTAGGCTGATGAGCATGCAAAATCATGGAATTTAGGCTGTGCATTCCTTGGATAAAGAAAACTGTGAAGGGCACTTTGCATGGTATTTCCAGTTTAAGTTTAGAGACTGGACTATGCAGCAGTAATCATTAATGATAGTAAAAGTCTTAATTAATATTAATAGTACTAACAGGTAAAAAGATCCTGCTTATCCTTCTGTATATTTCCTATCAGAAAAATTCTTCACTTAAGTCTCATTTCCTTAACAGAGAGCAATTCATACTCTAAGAGAAAACTTAACAGTGTAACCATTAATGTACAATAGAAAGTATAATGAAAATGAACCCAAATTTAAGTTCTCTAAATTCAGTTTATCTACTCTTCATCTCATGGCATATTTACTATAGCAAGCCTAAAAGTTTAGATCCATTTTATTTCTGCCTGTCCTCCGATTTACAAACCCTGAATTAATGCAGCTCTTTTCACAGCCCACATGTGGAAGAACTGTCCAAATAGCTGAAGGAAAGGATAAGAACTGGATCACATGCCATGGATCACATTCTGTGCACAGAATGGCTTCCCCAGAGTAAGCCTATGTAGCAATGCTTTTTGACATTCATCATCACAGTCCAGTCCTTGGATCACTGGTGTTGTGGCCATGTGAAAACAGGTTTCCACTGACAGAGCAATGGTTATAACAAAAGGCCATCCCTCCCAAGGGGAGCACAGCAGTGATTTGAATATCAGGCCTCAAAAA
Source organism: Pyrgilauda ruficollis (assembly GCF_017590135.1). Lineage (NCBI taxonomy): Eukaryota > Metazoa > Chordata > Aves > Passeriformes > Passeridae > Pyrgilauda > Pyrgilauda ruficollis. The sequence goes on along the minus strand of NW_024524489.1, from coordinate 7,090,567 downwards.
GGTAGCTTTATTTCAAAAATTTTGTCAAGGGCTGCTAGTGGGCCAATCAGTTTCAGTGTGTGATGGTTTACAGCAACAAAACTGTGAAGTCTCCAGAAACTAGAAATCTGTGAAATGTGGGGAAAAGAGCTGCCTTCTTGCCAAAACAAAATTCCTGGTTATATAGAGTATTGGATCAAAGGCAAAGTATTTTGCAGAAACACAGCATTATCACAAACCTCATCACCAAGGCTTTGGGGATGCTGGGTGACAGTCCCTCTTGTGTCCTCAGCCACACTGGTTGAGCACAGCCAAGGCTGGACCAGCCCCCTTGCCCCTTCATCCAGCTTTCCTCTGGACATACCCTCCAAATTCTGATTTATTCCATGTTACCAGCAGCAGGGGTGTTCAGTGAACAACTGGGGAGCCCCTGCTGCTCTGGGCAATGCCTCCTCAGCAGCTCCCAGCAGCAGGGCAGGAAGAGGAAAATCGAGATGTCAATTCCAAAGCGTGCCCAGAAATTTGTACCTGCAGTAGCTGCTCTCAAAGGTTTAGAGCTCACCTCTTCTTTCCAAAAGCCTGCAGAAGACCCAGTTACCTGAAGCTCTTGGACAGCACAGGGATACAGACAGCATGAAGCAGCTTCAAGCTTTCTGCCTATGTGTCCTTTGGGTCCTGGGCTCATAGAATCATAGAATAGTTTGGGAAGGGATCTTAAAGATCATCTAGTTCTGCCGTAAGTTTTTGCCCAAAGATTTTTTCACCTCCCAGGCAATTAAGAGAAGGTGCAAAATACCAGAGAAATGGCATTTCCTAGTGATTCTGATAAACAAAGTATATAACCAGCTACTTTAAAAGCAGGCTTTGAAATGCCACGGGCTTGCTTTGTTCTAAGCACAGTCCCAGGGAGAATGTCAGGTCGCATAACTCATTTGTTATCTTTATACAGAGGGGCTCCACTAAGCGCCAGCCATCATAAAAATACTAACATTCCTTTTAGTGAAAAACAAATAAAAAAGAAAAATGCAACAACTCGCTTAAAAGGAAGCCAATTAGCACTTCAAAGATTGCCACATGATCTGTAAACAGGGATCTTAATACACCGGGGAGCTGTGCTCCTCTTCAGCCACAGCCTGAGTTATGAAAATGGAGGGAGCACCATTACAGAGATAACACTCCCCCATGACACAAACCCACACTGTGCATTCATTTAGACACATCTTTGCATTTTATTTCCCTCAGTGGCTTAAAAATCAGAATAGCATGTGAAGAGCATTTTAATCTAGCCTTAGATAAGGAACTTTCCTCCTCTGGGCAGTGAGCACACAGCAGCAACAACTTTATGTACAACATGAAGGAATGTGTCAGGGAGAAAACTGCAGTAATTGAGGTCACATCCTCTGTGACTGCAAGGAAGCCCCCTCCCACATTTTCCCACATCATCCATGGACATTTCCATGTATACACAGCTAAGCATTTTAATGATATACAAATATTTATCTCCTGAGCAGATAAACTAGTAGGCATTTAATTCTACTGATGCAAACACCTGATGGCTGGATGCTCTCATCTACCTGTAAATGCAAGACACCAGCCACTGAATTAAATTATGTGGTAAAAGTATGTGACAGTTATCTCTGAGATATTTGGAATCCCACACAAAATCTGTGCTTCACATGATTAAGCAGCTAGCTCTCATGTTTTATAGGGAGGAAGGGAGGGAAGAAGGGAAAAAAGTTGTGCTTTAGTGTTTTTATTTTAAATCTCATTTGCAGCTGTACAGTTACAGCTTACAGATTAATAATAAAAGAGTATATGTGACAATGCAGAAACAAATGATGTTCAATGTCAAACAGAAAGCAAGATGTAAATATATTTTTCTGTTCATTAACCAGGCTTTCATTTCAACTGCTCAGATCTTGTAAATAAAGCTTACAAGCTAGTTCCAAGCAAGTGTGGGAATGGTAAATTTAGAGACCACGAGAAAAACAACCAAACCAAAACAAAACAAAAAAAATCCCAAATCCTAAATAAAACACCTTAACGGTTTCCTAGTACTGGTTAGCGAATTATATTTGCCATTTTTTATTCAGGGATCTAAACAGATTAAAACAGGTTAAAGGAACTGGCCCAAGGGTAAGAGCTCTCTGGATAGTATTCAGGAACTGGCCCAAGGGTAAGAGCTCTCTGGATAGTACCAGACATCAGCTGGTGTCAACCACTGCCAAAAAACAAAGAGCATCCCTGAATGTTCTGAAAGACAAGAAGAGGTTGGGCAGAAGGATGTATGGATAAGAGGAAAGAGGGGGGGAAATAAAAAAAAAAAAAAAAAAAAAAAAAAAAAAAAAAGAAAAAAAGAATCCCAAACCCTAAATAAAACACCTTAACAGTTTCCTAGTACTGGTTAGCTAATTATATTTGCCATTTTTTATTCAGGGGATCTAAACAGATTAAAACAGGTTAAAAACAACTGTATTCAGGAACTGGCCCAAGGGTAAGAGCTCTCTGGATAGTACCAGACATCAGCTGGTGTCAACCACTGCCAAAAAACAAAGAGCATCCCTGAATGTTCTGAAAGACAAGAAGAGGTTGGGCAGAAGGATGTATGGATAAGAGGACAGACAGACAGAAGGAAGAGAAAGAAAAAAAACCAAACAACTAGATAACACTAAATAACATTCTCCTGCACCTATGATTTGCCTCTAAGGATTTGCTTTCCAAGCACTTTATTGGAAAACTTATCTTCTGGGGGGCAAATAAGGGGGCCTGAAAAGCCTTAGGTTAATTAAGCATTGTTGAGACGTGCTTGATGAGATAGGGAAATACAAAGCTTTTGAAAGTGAAAAATCTCCAACCATCTGGTAGTAGCATTGAGAAAAAAGGGGAAATACAAGGGCAGTCTGCAGTAGGGAGGTGCAGGACTCCTTAATTACTGGGCTACCAAGACCATTACCACCCTAAGTGACTGTGAAAGCTCACAAGGCTCAGAAAAAACAACATCTCTTAGCAAGAATAGCACCTTCAGGAAAGCAAACAGGAGTAGCTTTCCCCAAGATACATCTGCTAATTAGAAATGATGGGTAATAGAGGCAGGTGGCAAGGCCCCCAGATGAGAGCAAGACTATTCCTGGTGACCTCTCTGTCTGTTTCTTCTGACTGCTGCTCTCCAAGGCTTCACAGATGGTGTTCTCTTTAAATTAATACCACCCTGCCAGCCAGAAGGAAGCTTCTGTTGTACTTGGCAATACAGGTGAACAGCCTGCATTTAGATTTCAAAGCAAATGCCACAGGTGTTCCAGCAATATGGCAAGCAGCTGATGTGCTCCAGCCTCTTCAGGCCTGGATAAGATTCAGCTGTGTTTTCTTATCTCTAAGACTAGCTAGAGAAAAAGCACAACATTCAAAGGGCAAACTTCACACAATGGAACAAAATCTGAACTATCTTTGCTCTAAATGACTTTGTCAGTTGTGAGGTGTGAAAGTGCCGATGCCATCCTGCCTTCTCCTCTTGGAGGAGACGGATATGTATCCAGCTGATTACAGGTGCAGGTTAGCAAGGAGCAAACTGGCTTCAACACCCCAAGCTGTGACCAAAGCTTCGCCAAAAAGCATTGCTGTGCTCATTCTCACTTTTGGAATGTGAATATGTGTAGCTGGTTTCCTTCCCTCCTACGTGCAAGATCCACAGTTTTTTCAGCTGTGCGCTGCAGATCTAGTTGGATTCACAAGCTGGGCAAGAGCAAGCTATATCTATCCTTGAATGGCAGACCTCATTACAAAAAGGAAATGGTTCTGGCAATCTAATACATTGCATGGCACTGCTGCTTCCAGGATCACATATATGCCTCAGGTCATGGCTACCTCTGGTGGTTAAATATTCCACAGCAGCTGTGATAAGAACAAATGGCATTAACCATATTTTACAGTCAAATCTTGACATGAATATCTCTCCCCCAGGCTCCCCTTAAAAATTCTTTTAACTTTGGAAAGATTTCCTGTGTCTTAAACATCGCACCTTTAACTTAGTACTGTTAAACATTGGCTGTGTTTAATGCCAGAGGGAACAGTTTCATGAGCAGATTCTGTGATCTCTGTATGCATCAATTTCTAAGATAACCTGGGTTTCTTTAGATAGGTACAAGATCTATTTCTTATCATCTGCTTTTCATACTCACACACTTCAAGAGCCAGCTGGATCTGCAAGCAGAACTGCATCCAGGAAATCTATTTTATGCCATGCTGGAAGCAGGCATTACTAGGAATATTGTTTAAAGACTTTCCCCTTTAACTTTCTTTTGTTTTTAAAGCAAACTTGCTCATATTGCATTGCCAGAAGATTCAAAACCAAGCCACAAGAGCATCCAAATGTTTGGACATTTACCTGAAAAACAGCTGTGTTCCAGCTGCAGGAGCCTGCAGTATCTATAACTCAGTAACTGTGTGGTTTCTGAGACATGTCAGTAACCTCCCAGTAACCTCAGTCATCTGCAATTCAGGACTCAGGTTTCTATGTGCAAGCAGATTTATGATGATACAGGCATTAAAAACATTGACAACTGTTTAAAAAGACCACAATAGCTGTACCTACCGCACACTGGACAGTTACTGCCTTGGAAGTAACTGAGGTAAACAAGACAGAGAGGTAAACAAGAACCACAGAGGATGCCACTTTTACCAGACCAAGATGAGTGTGGAAGCTGTTGGCTATACTCATGTGAGGGTAATTGTAAAATATCTGCTGTCCCAAGAAGGAAGTCCCAAAAAATGAGAGCACAGCTCTGGTCTCTTTGTGATCTAGCTGTTTAGATCAATGTGACCACCAGACAGGAGCTCCTGATATCTAAAGGAAGAATTGGGTGTGTGGGTAAGGACCACAGCAAAACATCATGGATCTGTGAGGTGAGATCACAAGAAGAAGGGCCAAGGGCTTAACTGAGGTGTGATGGCAGCAGCCATACAAAACTTGGAGCAGTGAGGACCTAAACCCAAGTGAGGGAGAGGGAGCATGCCAGTGCTTACTCTGGCTTCATACCCTCTTCATCAGAGCATGCTGGAAATAAATCTGAATTAATGCTGGAAGGGTTCCACCTCTGATCCTTGCGTCTTAGAGATTCCTGCAAGACAACCATGCAGGAAGCTCCTCTCATTACTGAGCGAGAAGGTCAATGAGAAGATCACCTGTAGAGACCTTTCAATGCTCAGAAAAGAGCAAAACAAAAAGCAGTGAAGCTGCTGTACACTCATAACAGCAAGTCCTCCTCAGTTTTCTGATCTCTCCAGACCAGCTGGGTTGAGGGAGGCACCATACTAAGGTAACAGCACCCCAGAAAGGGGGTGATGCTCAGACCCAGCTGTGCTGACTACCTCCCTGCTCAGTCTGTCAGCTTCCTACTAATCTTCCTTCTAGCTAGGATAGCTGGAGGAATCAGGCAGGCTAATTTCCTTGACTTGACTTGCTGGAGGTTAGGCATTGATTTTTCAGCATATTGACATCTTATTTTGAAGCACCTGAGGTATCTCCATTTGTTCTCATTTGACACCTTTGTGCTACATTTCAGGCTGTCAGACTGTGAAGACATGTCCAGCAGTTGTGCTTTACCTGATGAAACACTGTGTAGTTGTAACTGTGTAATTGTGATAGCATTTGGCCACAAATTGGGAATGTCAATGTTTTCTAGGCCCTGATACAGTGAATTTACCATCCTGACCCCCTGACTATACACCATTGTTAGCTGTAACCAGGGGGCAATGGAGAAGAGACTGATTTTTCTGCTCAAAATCCAGAACAGAGTTTAACCAATTTTTCTGTCCAGGTAAGAATGGTATAGCCTGTAAGTGACTGCATATTTCCTCCATAGAGAAAATGCTGAACGTGTAGACATGCTGTCTTTCAAGGGCTGTAAAGTAATGTAAGTATTGAGAGGTTTTAGTATGATGTAAATAGAATAAAGGAGGTTTTGGCCTCTGGTAGATATGATTACTGGCATAGTGACTGCAGAACAAACAAACAGTAAAGGCACATCCACATCCAAAAAGGGGAATAATGAGTCAAAGGGCTTATGTACCCCAAAATTTCAGTGTAAAGACCCTGCAACAGTGAAACAGTAATGAAGGTAATCTTTTGGTTGAAATTTGCTGGCTGTAGAAAGCAATAGATTTTAGAACTCAGGATAGAAATCACAAGCCTGAACATGGGAGAAAAATCACTGGCAACTGTTTCAGCAAAGTACAGTGTTAATCAAGTAAGTACATTATAAGCATTGAACCATGTGCACAGGTAAGTAAAAAAAAAACAAAAAACACACACACAAAAAAACAAAACAAAAAACATCCCCATTCCAATAGTCTTCATGTTTCTCTTGGACTTCTAAAACAAAACTAAGTGTTTTTGCAGTTGCCCATAGACTGTCTGCAGCTGAAACTCACAGTTCATAATTCAGAGCACTGGTTTAATTGCAGCTATGAGCACATGCACAGCACACAGGAGTGCTCCAGGAAAGGCTCCTCAGAGATCATGCAAGACCCCAAAAAGGAGATGCCAAGCTTTTTGTGAAATAACAGAAAGTCCCAGACCCCAAAAAGGAGATGCCAAGCTTTTTGTGAAACAACAGAAAGTCCCAAAGAGCTGCACTTCTGCACCAGTGTGTTGAGATGACCCTATTGCCTGATTCAGATGCAGCCCCAGAGATGTAGGAGGGAAGAGCCTTCTCCCTGGTAGATCTTTCAGAGTGGCTAGAGACAAGGTCAGTTTGGGCTGTTGGGGTGATACTATGGGCCAGGTATGCTGGTGATAACCTTGCATGCTCATCTGGAGGCAACATGTGCTAAAAGCCAATCAAGCAGAGGAAAACTCTTCCAGATGGCAAGACCTCAAAAGAGCACTCACCTGTCAACTACATTAGGAAAAGGTGAGGGGACAGAAAACCAAAAAGTTATGAGTAAAGTGCAGAAAAAAGGAAGAGAAAATCCAGAGGAAAGCATTATGCTTCAAAGATCTGAGTGAGACTGAGTGGGACTTTTCCTGGTCTGGGTCAGCTGCAATGAGAAAGGTTAAATCTCAGTTGAGGTCATGCCCTAGCAAAGCAACCTCTACTTTACAAGGCTGTACACACATTTCCCCTCACTATGTAGCAGTTCCTTCTTGTACAGCTCTGGCCTCCCTCTCCAAGCACAAGAAGCAAGGACACCTATGAAGCCATGGTGTACCTCACTAGCAGAGCCAGAAGTGGGAATACACAGAAGAGAGAACAGAACAGAGCTGAATCAAAGTGTGTCTTTTGATCCATGTGACAGTATGGAGTGAGTAAACACTACCCTTCTCATATGAGAACAAGATTTATTCCTCACCACAGCACTAGGCAAAACTACAGAAATAAACAGTGAAGTGAAAATGTTCTTCCACTCCTCAAAGAACAAGCCACAGAATCTTTCAATCCTAGGGCATATGGTGTCTTCTTTTAATTCCTTCCTGTTCTATACTTGAAAAAAAAAAAAAAGAAGACAGTTCCCCAAATCATACCTTCTCCACTCCCACTGGTTATGATCTCCACACAGTTAAGACTGGACTCCACTCTATTTTATGAAAATCCGTGGTGAAATGCAGTTTGTCTTCCTGCTGCCCTAACAGCTACAACATAGTGCCATAACCTGGGCAAGGCAGTACATTCATCCAAAACCTAAGCAAGTGGGAGCACAGAATTTCCAGTTTCAGAGCCAGCTCAGTTGGATGAGTGCATTCCATCATAAAAAAACTTTATTAAAAGAGGTAAGAATCTAAAATTTATCAGTGCTTAACAAAATGAAGACTCCTTTTGTAGAAGGTGGCACAAAGACATAACATTTGTATTTGAGGGATCAAATTGTTTCCTGGTGAAACTGCCTGCATTCCTTCGGTCTGCTGGACTTTTTCTAATTTAAGACTGAATTTCTTACTGTGGCACACAGGAGCTAAGCTCACTGTTCAAGCAGATACCTCTGTAGCTGTACATATATGTTGAAGTGGTGCCTTATCTCTGGAGGTGCTAAAGCTTATTTCCAGAAATACTGATGGCTATGATGCCATCTGTAACAGGGCAGTCCTTGGCCAGTGAGTCCTACTTTTTAAATATATTACAGGATGTCCTACTTTTTAAATATGTTTCTCAGATGTCAGACACTCTCCCATATTCCTTTCCCTCACTCCTTGGGTGCTATTTGAGGTAGTTTGAAAGAGACACATGTTTTGTTTCCATAAAGCACTGCTGTCTCTCTGGAGACGTGAGCTAAAACCAAAGCCTGGTAGACTTGGACCCCACCATTTGGAATATGGATTTTATTATCTCCCCAGTTTTCATATGTGAAAAGGGCATTATCAGTATCTTAAAGCTCTTCAAGACTTGTAGCTCACAAGTAAAAAACATGCAATATCATGTAATACTATTATAAACATATGAGGACTCAGAATGACATCATAGCATCTGCTTTTCACTGGGGTTTAATGATTTCATATTTTTTGGCATTCCCAACACGGAAAATCAAAATGAAAATGGCACTTCAATATATTTCATTAAAAATATCCACTTTCTCCTCCAGCATCTTCAAGGATTTAATTTCTTCTCTTTCTTTTTATTTTCTGTCTATGGAAAAGCACTCTAAAGCTTCTTTTACTTGATTTAATGCTGAGTGTGATTCAATTCAGTGCTGTAACATAAGTTAATTAAACTAAACAAAGGCTGCATTGTCAACACTTTCAGCAGGAACAAAGAGATTATAATTTTAAATGCAATAAAAATTGCTAATTCATAATACTATTTCTATTATGATTACTGTAAATGAAATGAAGAAAACAATCAAATAGAGATAATAAACCTTAAACACTATCATTGTTATAGTATTTCCTATTGTTATTTTCCTGTTTTCTTTCCTTTTGGCTTTTTTGTTTTACCCTTACCATCATGTCCTGTTAACACAAAGTGACTGTGACAGCAAGCAAAACGTTTAAGCTGAAAAATTCCTTATGTTTTCTACTTTCTTATTAGAAAATCACACAGAAAAAAAAATAAATTTTTCCTTGCAAGGGATGAAAAATAATTAAAGCTTCAAATTAATCCTGCACCACCTATTTTTTATCTACATTCAGGTTAGAACATGGAATATGGAGAGTAATGAAAAGAAACAGATTCCTTCAGTGGCAGGAAAATAAATACAACATTTTTTCCCTCAAGAGACTGAAATCAATATCTAGAGCAGACTACTGACAGCGTAATAACCACCCTGACTGCCAATGCACAGTGCTGCACAGCATCCTCAGGGAAGCACCCTCAGGAAAGCCCTGCAGGAGGTCTGCACCCCATTTGCTGCCCCATCCTGCACCAGCAGTGAAGCCTCTTTGTTGATGTAAGAGCCTGGGCACCTCCACCTTCAAATCTGCCAAAGCCCCCACACAAACAGCGGGGCCAAACCCCCCTCCTCTTCTGCAGTCTGCAATGTGTAAGTAGAGCAAAGAGGATGCAGGTGAGCCTCACCTGGCAGCTTCCACAAGGCACAGAAATGACTTGGATATCCTTTTCTGCCACAGCTGCAATGCCTTCAGCAGGGCAGAGTGCTTGACACAGCCCTTGGACCACCACAAACTCAGCGCAGTGGGCTGGCAAACTTAATCTCGTCACAAAATGTCCTCAACTGGCTGATACTGCAGCTGAAAAGTTCACCGGGAAGTGAACTTTCTTGAAGTTCTCTTCCTCGAGAAAAGTCCTGTTTCTTGAGAACTTCACAAAGTTCACACTGAATTTTGTCAAGTTCTCAAGAAAATAAAGGTATGTAAAGCAAAGCTTCACAGGTGAGGTACCTTTTAGGATTTCTTTTCCTAATCTCTCTGCACACCTCCCACTAGTCCCATCTACAGCCCATATCTCTGCATAGCCTAGAGCTTTAAATACCCATTTGCAACTTTCTGGTTCCACAGCCTTTCCAACACTTCTGAAAAAAAGTCCAATGGTGCACTTTTCTTTTGCTTTGCCAAGCATCAGTATCTTTTAGAATAGGATTTTAAAGATATAGTTCATATTTAGCATCTGAATATGCTGTAACAGCCCAAAAAATGGCTCTGATCTATTCAGTATGGGTTCTTATCAAACACCAAATGCACTATATTTGGTTCAGGATATTTTTTCCTCTCCTTTTTGAGCAACTAAATAAAAGAAGTAGGAGCCTTTATACTAGAAGTAGTCTAGAAGCCACAGCAAACCAAAGTATTATTTTCTTTCCAAACAAAGTGAAATTACCTATTTAAAGATTCTAGTGAAGGATTTTTTTTTCCCAAAAATGTCTCATCTTTCCCACTTGAAGAATTAAAGGAGTTTGGTTAAGCAATAAAATTGCCATGAATCAGTAATAAAAATGTCAGATTTGTCCAAAAAGATCTTTCTCAAGAATTCTTTCATTTCTCTATATCCACAATGTCATTTTGAAATTTTTGACTGCTTGATAACAAAGTCATTATTCTGACATTATTTACGACTGTACCAATGCATATAAAATCCTATAAATGCCTGAGACTGTAGCTGTAAAACATGAGAGCTCTTTTCCCCAGGTTTTGGAATATTTAGTTCTCTCCAAGATTACACCATAAAATTATCACTCCTGCTAAAGCAAAATGGACAAGAGAAGAATGGACAAGGTGTTGCCTACAGAGTTACAGGTTACAGCTATTCATGTTACAAGGACTGTTGAGCAAAACTGGGCTTAGCTAGGACAGAACTTGGCAGACTTCAAATCTGAAATTAGGCAGACTTCAAATTCAGAGTAAACAAGCACTGATCAGAAGACTGACAAAGGAAATCACATGTACTGCAAATGATGGAAACCTCCCCCAGCCTGCCCCTGAGCCAGCCCTAACCTCATGGTTAAGGTGGGGGTTCTACACAGCCACTCTAATATGTTTCTCATGCGGAGAAACATCACACATCAAGCTCAAACAATATTCCAAATTGGTACAAGATGACAAAATAATTCAGCCCAAATAGAGAGGAGAGAAAACAGAGAAATAACAGCAGTAACTGTTCATTTTCTAGTGCTCTGACAGAAATCCTACCCCTTCAAAGAGTTAAAGGTATTCTAAGGGTGATTAGTGAGGAAAATCATCATATTGAATGTCTCAATGAAGGGAGATACAAAAGAGAGGGGAAATAAGATGGCAGAGGTGAGAGTGGGCTCAGAAGAGAAACTGGCTGCATATTCACACAAATATGGGATTTATTTCCATGTGCTGCAAATTGTGTTGTGGAATAAATATGCTGATTAAACCTACAAATAAGTGCTGAGTGCATGGTCATTACAACACAACAGGACTACTTCCAAGTGTACATATAAAGGGACTGCCAAAAGGTCTGTTAAAATTGTGTACACTTACCTAGTCAGCAAATAGGTCAGTGATCACCACTTGCTCTGGTTTTTAATAAAGGGATTTGAGAATATTCCCCAATCTTATAAGAAACATAGATTTTCATTATTTTTTTGTGAACCAGAATGAGTGCACAATAGTGGCTGGAAAAAAATGAAAAAGGCATCTTAGCTTGCCTTTTTTCTTCAGCTGCTCACTCATAATATATAACTTCAAGTTGCAGTAGGAAAAAAGGGAATAAATTGGCACATGTGATATTTTATTACTGATTTTGAAAAAGCAACAGCAGGTTTTTATGAAACACACCATGCCTCACATTGTTATATTCTTCAGGGTAATCTGGCTTGGTTGTTACTGCTGGCAATGGGAGTTAGGAGCGTGACTGCCAAGATTTTGATTCTTCATTCCTCTGGGCTCCCAGCATCCCAGAACCTTGAAAGCACCAGGATCTGGGACTTCTTGGGAATTCACACTACAGCATGACCCTGGAGCTGTGAAGTGAAATGAGCTACACAGAAAGGCCCCACAAGCTTTAAAAAACCCCAAAACACAGAGATGAGCTGGCAGTAAAATTTGCACAATTAAATCAGAAGATAACCTGTGGTTTGTCAGAAGTTCATGTAAACTGAGACATCTCTAAAACATCAAGAAACAGACATTTTTTCCACGGAAAACCACATCATTGAAAAACTTCCCAGCATGCTTCAAAGCCGCAATCAGTAACTGAGCAGAAATCTAGCTTTAGGTTGGAAAAAGGACTTTGTTCTTGGTCCTTTAGTGACTTACACAGCTCCAGTTCTGAGGACTGAAGGGATTGCAGATAACTCCCAAGAATCTAACACTCCCAGTGAGACAGAGAGAAGAGAGAGGCAGCTACCTCCTACCCTTTGCTCAGGGATGAGTTTGAAAACAAGCACAAGAAAATCTCATGTAGAAGAGCAAGACCAGGTAGTTTGGAATGTAGTAGTTGCTGCATTTGGCTACGCATATAGATCCAGAATAGGTCAAACCAACTAAAGATCCATTAATTTCTGTTTCACAGGACTAGCAGTCCCACATTAGCCTTTTCCCCACGTTCTTACACAAAAATACAGTATTTCATCCTATATCAAATGTACTGTGTGTGCTGCTGGAAAACTTTCAGCTGAATTACTTTAGGAGGTAGCACTCAGGTTACATAAAATAAAGTCACATATTAAATCTCTTTTTAATGCCAGGTAATCTCTTTCCATTAAGCGAAATCTCTTATTGGGAAATATACCTTATTTTATCAGTCTGAACTTCAGCTGATTTTATTTTTCTTACCTCTTTTTGTCCAGACCCACTTCACTTTGTGGCAAACTTTCAAAACCCATGTGGTAAAATTTGTGCCCACCAGAACAAGAAGCAACTAGCAAGATGAGCTATGAGGGTGCTTAGACCCACAAGAATGAAAACAAGACAAAGGAAAGGCTTTATTTCCTTCTCTGCTCCTGCTCTGCAGGAGCACCCATTTATTTTTCCTGCACCAAAGACAGTATCTTTGGAAGAAGCTGAACAGAATATTTATGCCGTTATCCTGCACACAGACTCAGCACATCTCCTCTTATCATGGAACTTACCAAAAGATCACTTAAATTGATGACACTACTTCTATGGACTTCAACAAGCTTTGGATCAGATGAACCCTGCACAGTATCAACACCTGAGACCCCAGGTAGGAACAAGTTCCAAAATAGTTAGCAAGAACTTTTTTACTTACTTAGTATTTGAAACTTTTAAGTCAAGGGCTGGAAAAGGAAAGGTGCCAAGAACAACTCTTTTCTGACATTACCTGCTTTTCCTTAACATTGCATATTTTAATAGTAAGTAGCACAGATGTTGAAATATAATCTCTCTTCTGAGAACTAAAAGACAATCCCTAGCTGTTGGGGACGCTAAAGTAGTAAAGAGGGGAAAATGTGCAAATAATGAAGGTACATTTTTTCCAATTTAGTTGTGAAGATGCATAAAATATGTAAATAATTTCTATTTGGAGGAGATTAACATAACAGCATTGGTATTTGCAATCATAGTGAGCCTGTACTGTATGACCTGGGTTTGCAACTGAGGTAGTGTGGTACCATTTACCTGAATTTGAACATAAGAATTATATAAATTCTACCTTCACCATCATTAACACAGCACAAAACCAATACCATTAACACAAATGGTAACAAGGAGATGTGATAAGTCTCAACTTGGATAGGCAATTAAAATTTAAAAAAAAAGAAAGAGAAATATTGTTTAGCTGTATATGAACAAAGAGGTTCTATTAACCTGGCTTTGCAGCGAATAAAATTGTCAATATTGCTAACGCAGGTTTGCAATTAAGTTGGTGTTAATGTGGCTGAGAAAAGGACTTCATAATTAGGACAACACAGTTAGTATTGACCTGAATTTTCAATAAAAATCATGTCTGCATTTTAATTTGGAACTGTAAAATTCATCCTTGGGCTCTACAAATGACCATACAATTAACTTGGAGTTACTTTAAAATGAGAGAATTATTTACACAATACATTATTTTTTACATAACCATGTGCCTCTACAAATGGTGAGATGACTGCAGGGCTCCCAGGAGCATCCAACACTTAAACTTCTACATTTCCTTGCAAAAGCACTCCCAAGGTTTTAAATACTTTACTCCCATTAAAAAATTACTGCTTCAGAGGACTCTGCATTCTCACTCCAAATACTGGTTTCTTCATTAGAATACTAGTTTTACTTACTCTTTAGTTAAATCTCTACTAATGATCTCACAAATAATTGTCATACCCATTTATTTAAATAGCCTGAATGCTTCTAGCAAATGTGATCAAAAGGATACTTGCATGGGGATAAATTGGTTGTTTAATCAGCATTATGGGCTTAAATGCAAAAAAACCTAAAGTGAGGAGAGTATTTAAATGCCACTTTTGAACCTGAGTGTGCACTTTTTTGCACTTAGCTTCCTATTGAAATTCAAGTCCAATATATCAAAACTACACTTAAGATAAAAAAAGATTTTTCCTTAGGGGGAAAAAGAGCATTTTCTGTGCCCTTTCCATGTTTCTTCACAATAGAAAAGGATAACATGAGGCCTGCAGCATTCTCTGTCTCCATCTGCTTTATAATAGGCTCACCTCCTTCTTCTTTTCCTTCTTTCTTTTCCTCTGCACCAAGTATCAAAGGAGCCTCAACTTCTGTTGTGTCTTCTTGGTTCAACAGTGGATCTGAATAAATTTGACAAGAAGATGAAGAATAAGGCTTTTCAGAATGGACATGAAAGGATTAACACCCACTAGAGACCTTGCCATTAAAAACACCGGCAGAGGAAAAGGATCTTTTCCTCCATGAGTACAAATAAAAAAGCTGTCCAAGGAAATTCAAGGGGCTCTAGTTTAGAGCCAAGCCTTGAAGGTACTGAACTTTCTGGGATTTAGCACAAAATCCCATGTGCCTACTCCAAACATGGAATCTTCACTGGGACTCATCTCAATCCCAGAGTCACACACAGTCCATGCCCCACCCCTTGACATGTTGAAGGGCAGGTTGGATACAGCTTTGAGCAACCTGGCTGAATAGAAGGTGTACCTGCCCACGGCAGGGGGGTTGATCTTTAAGGTCCCTTCAATCCCAGACATTCTATGTTTCCATGATTCTGTGTTAGTGTTTTTGCTTGTTAATCTTGCTTTTTGATTTCAAAACACAAGCAGTACCTTCTATTTCCATGCAGGAGCCTTGGGAATCTGCCCCAGTTTTTATGTCCTCATTTGCAGAAACATCCTGTTGTCCTGTTAATACAACAAACAGAAAATGGTACCAGAATGATGCTGCATGCAGGCAATGCTAAATTCATTAAAACAGAACATGAACCTTAGAACCGTAGAACTACAGCATGGTAGTTCTAAGCCAAGCACTGCTGTTTTTTCTAGTAAGTGAACCATGCTGGACACATTTTATATATGAAAATATCACTTAACAGTACTAAGCATTAAGTTAGTTAGATAGCTGGTCAAAACTCATCCTGCAGCACTTACAGTTTTTTTTCTTTTGTAGCTCAGCCTTGACACTGTTTCTCATAGGAGCTGTTGTAAAGTGCTTGCACTTGACGGTCAGCAGAAGGAACAGAAACACCCCACAGGCTTTCAGAACCACAATAACAACACAGGAGGACACAATAACAGTGCTATGCACCTAGGATCAGCATGGCTAGACCTATTTAGAGACGTGGCTTTCCCAGTAGCATCAGGTGTTACTGCCCCACAACTGGCTGACACGTAACCTCTACTAGCCAACAGCATTTCTTTAAGGTGGCAGAAGTCAGGCTGAAGCCCACTGGGTGCTGACAGTGGAAGAACTAAAGTTTCACACTGGTTCACCATGTCTGTCTTAAAAAACTTTGATACAAAACTTGACCTTTGGCTTGATCTTGTTCACACACCACAGGATGCACTGAATCACCCTTCTGCGTGCCTTTGGAGTCTTTCAGGGAATCTGAGGAAAAAAAAAGCAAACAAACAAATAAATCCTGAAGCAGTTTTCATGCTGGAAAAGTAGAATTGCGTTAGAGGAGCTCTTAGGTGCCAGCTTCATATTTGGCATTTTGATACACTGACCAATTTTCTATCTGTTTAACTACAGTCTTATAAACTACAGAAGTATATTTGTGGGTTCCAATTATTCAAATTGATTTCAGAATCCCTACTCTTATTGAGCAGTTTTTTGCTGGCAATATAAACCTTAAACCAGGAGCTGGCAAAGAAGGCTGCATAAAAATAATCAGCAGCACTACCAAGAATTTTATTCCTAATGAATGGAGCAGCACAAATCTATGAGAAATAGCATGAACCACCTACTTGATAAATAAAGTGATTTATTATTTCTTTAGAATAACAGTTTTTCATGGTTGAATTTACAGAAACTTTAAATCTTTCCAGAAACATTAAATCCCATAAATCCCCATGGAAATCCTAGCCTCATGTCACTTGATGACAAAGCTCCCAAGGTCATTATGGCCAAGAGTGCTTTTCTTTTTTGGGGCAGACTACCAAAATGAACTGCCCAAAACAATGTCTGGAACCAGTGCCACAGTGAGGCTTAAATTACATTTTGGCAGAAAGTCCAACTGCTGTGCTATCTGGGGTCTTCATAAATACAGGGCATTATTTTGTTGCATCAAACAGCATTTTCTGACAACAGCCAGTTTTTGCATGGGGATGGAGAAGTACATAATGCATAATTCCACTGCATTCAGGTAATACAGCAACACAGACACTCAATTTAGTGTGATTTAGTGATTTTGCTCATCCTCTTCAGACACAGATTTCACTGGATAAAGAGCTCTCTTTGAACCTCGTTAAAAACCAGTGCTGATCTAACTGGACATTGTGCAAACCACAAGGATAAGTCCACTCCAGGTCATAACAGCAGCAGCAGACAATCAGTGTTCGTGTTCCCATGTGAGATGCTTTGTAAAATCCTGCTCAATGGAAAAAGTAGGTGAAGGTGCCAAAAGATCTACAGCACGTGATAATAAATTATGTCCTGACAGTGCTTTTACAGCTTAAATTCTGGAAGGCCCCTCTCAACAACATTGCTGAGCAAATCTTACAATATACCCAAGGATGCCCCTGTAAAACTCTGTTCCTGAAAGTGTCCAAAAGTAATCTCTGATGGATAAGTAGAAAGCTAGGTTGTTAATATCTGATCCAAATTTAATAATCTGTAGGAAAGGTATGTGCTGAAATTTTGTGGCTTTAATTAACTGCAAATAATCTCCCAAGGCAAATATTTAATTACCCACACAGTTTCTTACTTCTTTCATGGCATGACAATAAGTTTAAAAAACCCAAGTTTGAAAGTAGAATAACTCACTGATGTACAATTTGCTAAACTTTATACTTGCTGCACTTTTATTTGCCCTACTGCACCAGTCTTCCATACCATATTGTACAATGAGGTTCAAAGGATTATCCTTATCCGCCTGAACTGGAGCAAAACTAAATTAGAATTTTATCAAATTCCAAGTTTAATCAAAAATCCAGCTGAACGATCTCCTGGTACCAAAAATTCTTGGTAGCAAAGAATTCTATAGGGAATTTTTCAAGCAAACTTGAAACACATTGAGGGAAATTCTGGCTTTGCTGAAGTTTTTGACAAAGCTCTCAGGATTTCAGACAAGCCAAGATCTGTACTACCTGTAACTCCATACCCTAAATTAATATAATATATTTTTCTGTATGATACAGCTGCATGCTTGTAAATGGAATTGTATTGGTAAAGCTGGAATCAGAAGTCCTCTGCCTTGAGTACCATGATGCCAGGGCCCAAACACAGCCCTTCAAGCAGTCAAGAGTGATGGCAAGTGCCACGGTGGACAGAGTGGTGGCAAGGGTGCCGTGACTTTCCTGAAGAAGTATCCTGAGAAGGATGGCTCAGGGGCACAGGCACATCTTTAGTTCACACTGGCTAGCTGTTCAATTCTTCCAATTCTTCCTTGTATGATATTCCACAGAGAATAAACCTTTATTGTGAGCAGCGCACTCTGTGAAAGACGCCAAGAACAAGAGCTCCAAGGAGCAGGGAAAACGGGAAAGGCAGGGGGTGGGATAAAACACTGGGATCAATGGGATGAGGGTGCAGGGGCAGAGCAAAGGGGAAGAACCAGTGGGGTAGAAGAAATCAACATAGGGTCACAAAGGTCTCTGGGGGCTCACCCTAACCACAGGGCAGCAGGTTTTCCCTTTGCTGGTTCTCCAGTTCTGACAGTAACTATAGTATCACCTGCGTTGGGAGGGGGAGAAGCAAGCTGCTCTGCCCCATCACTCCCTTAGAGCTCTCTTATCCCACATCTATTGCACCTTCATACTCCCAGACTGGTGGCCTTAGGGTTCACTGGTGCCACCTTTTTTCCCAGGATGAGGAATGACTGCAACTTAATGCAAAAACCACTTCTCAGCATCACTGGCACAATTATGTGCAGTGGTCAATGACAACTATTGGATTTTAAGAAGCCTCATGCTTGGCTGCTGTATGTGCCCTATCATGCTGCCATTTCTCATGCAGCATCACAGAGGGAGGGGTGCCATCACTATTCCCACCTATTGGCACAGCTGGCAGTCTGTCCCATGGCTTCATTTTCAAGGAATTGTAATTTTGTGTTAAACTTTCATTTTTATCATAAACAGTTGTCCAATTGCTCCAGTGTTTGAGAAAGCAATGTAACTGCACTGAATTCCAAATTATCCCAGGCAATCTACAATGATAATTTTTTGCAGGTTCTTTTTGCAAAGCATGTCTCTGAAAATAACAGACAATGGACAGAAGTTACTGCCTAGCTGTAAATGTCTCCCAGTTTTATGTCAGAAGCAGAAACCTGTCTTGATTGGTTTTAACATGCAGATTCTGAGCTCCAAAATCCTTAATGTCAAGATCATATCAAAGGTTCCTTCTTTTCAAATCCAAATATTGCACTAAATATTCAAGCCAAAATGGCCAAAGACAGATTTACTTTTAGGATTAACAAGAGTAAAATAAAGCAAAGTAATAAATCCAGATTTATGAAGTAAATCTGTGCCAAGCAAAAGCGAAAGTGTAAAACCAAAGGCAGTTATCAATAAAAATGCTGATGATACACTACATTCTGTGCACAAGTTTTCAGTAGGATAGGGGTATTCCTCAGGCTCAGCTGCTCCTCTGTGCCCACTGAGCCCTTTGGAGCCTTGTGCAACTGTGTGTAAGGCCAGTATTATAGTCCTATATGATTCCAGGGTCTACAAGAGCTCTGGCTGTCCCTAAGACCTTTGTTCACCTCTTACTCACCCGATTTTGTAAAATGGCATAAAGCAATCTTAGTTTTCTCCTAACATAGTTAATTATCTGTTAAGCCCTACCAGAGAATCCAAGCCAGGATATTCTTTCACAGCACAGTATTGCTTAACTTTTTAATAATGCACACACTGGGCACTATTTACTTCGGGTAAGTACAAATTGGGACTGTAAAAGTTAACACTCCTCCAGTCAGGACTGAAAAAACTCTGTTTCTGATACCACACTGGAACACAGTTCCTAATATCACACATGAATGAACCAAAGAGGAGATTTAATTGCATAAATAAGCCAAAGATAGGCCACATTTATCTACTGCACATGAGGAGCTTAAGTGCTTGTTGAAGTCCTAGCACCCCTTAGTTCCCTCCAAACTCCTCCTTGCTGGCTGGAGTGGCAGTGTCCGTGTCAGGAGTGCTTGTCTCTGCTACCCTTCATTTTATTGAAACAAGTGCCTTGTGGGACTGCATGCTTGAGTCCACCTGGGAATTAGCCCCAGTCTTTAACAATCTGTTTATAAAATATTTAGGCTTTAAATAAACTGATCAGAATACTCTGTAAGTATATTCACTGCTTCTATCAACTGTATGTTGAATTAATCTCCAAGAAAAGCACGTAGCTTGCAGTAAACTATCAATCCTATCCTTCCTGCCAATAGTCAGGCACTATTTTGTCTAAATCCTGTATAAATCCCCATGCTTTTCCATATCATTCATTTTTTCTTTTGACTGTGTAAGGCAATGGATGCTCAAACACGATTCTGCAAAAGCTAAGAAGAGGGGAGATGGTAAGAACTGAATGTTAAGTGGTTTTCATGCTCTTTTAAAACTCACTTCCCCAGCTACTCTCCGTACGGCTTATTTACTGAGTAGTTTCTAATGTGCAGAACACCTGGGTCCTGTACACAGCATAGATAAATCACCATGTTTTAGGGAGCTGTAAGAAGATCAAAGTGGGAAAATGCTGGTCATTAGGAAAGAAACAGGTTCAGTACATTTTATTTTTTTAAGCACGATACTGTGATAAATGACTGGAATATTTCCAGAGTGAAAGAAATCAAGCAGGCATCTAAAATTACAGGAAATGCTGTGCATGGAGGCTTCCACATGATTAGGGTATTCTTTTGCCTCATAAACTGAGGCAAATATGTTAAAATGAAGTACTATAAAATTATGATTTATGAGAAGTTAGGAAGAGATTCTTGAGCTTTGACTTTAAAATGTCATTTTTATATCCACCAAGATTTCCTTTTAATCTATCTTTATAACAGATTAGATTTATTGGAGCCTAAGTTTAAAAATGCTTGGTAAATGAGACCTTTTTAGGTACAACAACTCCTTGAGATATTTTACCAAGTTTTCAGGTAATAGACCAAACATTTCATCTCTGCAGGTGAGACCACCAAATACTTCTTCCACTTGTTTATGCTTCAAGCTGACAGAAGGGCATCTCACGTTCTGTCCACCTGAGATATTCCAGGTGCAGCTGGTATAAAAACTGTGGGCATCCTTCTCCTGACATAAGGAGCAGGACCTGTTGTACAGGGCTCTGGGAAATGAAAAAGCTGAGAAAAACCTGATTGCCTTGGTTAGAACCTGTCCAGGGGAAAGGGCTGGAGGGAGGAGAGCAGGCTCCCATGCTGGACTGATGGGAGCACAGCTGAATGGCTCCAGGTCAGCTAATATTCAAAAATAAGAGGATTTAAATAAACCAGGTAAGTGGATTAGTGTTCACTGCTGCAGATGCTAATACTAGTGAAGAGTAGAGCAGAAATACCTCTTGAGTAGTTCAGGGGCTAGACCCCATCTGGATGCACAACTCAGGTCAGATTAAATGTGAAGAAGTGAATAACCCACATTACAAACAGCTCGCAGTGAACCCTGTAGAAGTTGTTAAGAGAATAAGTGGCTGGTTGGATGGTGGTGCTGACATCCCTGGTTAAAAACCCCAAACCCCACAAATTAGCTCGTGTTAGCCAGTTTGCTTTCACAGGAATCCTTCTAACCAAGGGACAGAAAAATGTTATCACTTGAGTAGGCATGCAAAGCCACATGTATGGCTGAGGGTGTTGAAACTCTTCCACTGAAAAAGGTTCTTTTTCAGTTACCTATAATTGAAATTTTTCAGGCTGAAACTTTAGGTGTAATCATAGCCCAAGGGTGAAGTAAAAACATTTCATTGGTAGCTGCTGAGTGCTCAAAATCAGGTCAGTCATTTAGATGTCTTAATATGTACCTAAGAACTGATTTTAAAAACCTCTTTCTGAACATATTGGCCTTTCAGTCAATCTTTTTCACATGCTTACCAATGACTAATTTATGTCAATTTGCACAGCTCCCCTGCATTTTAAACGCTCTTTCAGTTTATCCCTTCTCAATCATTTATGTCTTTAGGACATCATGATTTTTCCATACTGAGAGCTACAGCTGGCCAATGAGGAATTTATACCCATTGTATTTTACAGTCAGGATACTTACCAGCTTGTGGGTTGCCCAAAGAGAATTTTTAGGGCTAACCCCTAGCCAAGTCATATATCTAATTCTGTTTCTGAAAACACAAGCCCTCCAGCCAACTGAATCTGACTCCAGAGAATGCAGAAAAACAGTGACTTGCTTTCAATGGCACTCCCACAGAAGCCCAGACTTTGGTGAACATCTGGAAATAATTAATCAATCACTTCTTTATTTTTAAAATTAATTAGTGTATGATTTAATTTAGTTGACCTTCAAATGAAAATTCAGTTCTTATTAAGTGCTAATGAATTATAATCAATGTATTGTGCACAGAAACTTTGCATAGTAGGGATTTATGCTTCACCTCTACTAAATCCAGTTCCTTTTTACATTTTCCTGCCAGAAAGTCTAATCATTAAATTGGGTTAAATAGTAATTGGTAGAAGGGGCAACTGAGATGAAGATGCAGAAGATTCTCTGACACACACACATGTATGTACACATATTCTCTTTAACAAAACATAAGCACAGGTTCAATCCTTCAATCCAATCTCTACAGACTACATGGTCAGTTTAAAATGAGTTTGTAACCCCAGCACAATCTTGTACAGACAGACATACCAGATTGAGTGCAGCCTGCCTGATACACCCTTTAACTGCTGCATAAACATTAATGAATGTAATCACTTTGTTCTGTCCTTACACTTCATAGAAAGAAGCATCTCTCACTCGAAATTTGCTGGATATAAAGGATCTACTTCCATATGCACAGTTATGAAGCACTTGCAAAGTTGTTTAACTATGATATCATAGTTAAACATTCAAGTTTATAAGGGTAAAATTGCAACAGTTCTTTGCAGACAGTGGAAAGAGAAACTTGGCACAGACTGGAGTAAGAGGATACCTCTACAGTGTTGCATTGAAAACCCTGATATTCTTGAAATATGACTGTTCTCCCGCTTCCTGCAGCTGCCTTCCCCCCGTTTTTTTTCTGGAGACAGATGAACACTCAAAAAATTCAGTTTGCTCAAAGGTCATGTGCAAACTGGGTTTGTGTGGACTTATTTTCCTGGACAGTATCTCTCCTATGGTAACAGAAGACATATACTTTTAGATTAATGTGAGATTTGCAGTCTCACAGGAGGTTTTCATTTTAATCTAAGCCCCTCGAGTGTAATTCCTGCACTGCCCCCTACTTTTATAATGAAAATCCCTTTCATGTTCCCATCCTCCCTCTTTTCCTTAAAAAAAAATGATAAAGAGGACTCACAACAAAAATCCTAGATCTTCATAGTAGCAGAGATGGATATGCTTTGTTTTGAATATCATCATATTTTAGAGCAATAACTATGTCAATGTGTTTGCTATATTTTAATCCCAGAAATATGAGGAGGAAAAAAAAAAGCAGGAAAACTGCTAGTCAACTCTAATTGGAAACAAAATCCTTGTTTTGGTGCACTCAAAGTGAGCTGACATTTGAAAGACCTGAACTTTCCTAGCAGGAAATAGTGGTTTAAACGATGCATTTTGGGAACGTGCAGCTAGACTTCTTTGCCATAAATCTTTTACAGTAATTAAGTGGAAGGACTGGGAAAACATAATTTCTTTAAATACTTTATGTCCTGTTCATTTAGTTGAAGATAAACTAGAGAAATTAGTATGTTCCAGAACCTGGAGGTTTTAGCCTTGTTAACTCAGTGGGCAAACAATTTGAAAGCTGGAATTTGTTTCAGGAGCATCAGGTGTTTTCAGAAATGCCACGATTTTGTAAAAGTGCCATTTTTCAAGAATTAGCACTTTTTAAATAACAGTAGTGTTTATTTTAAAAAAGCCCTCAAAATCTGAAATTATAGAAACATTGAAGCATCACAGAGTGGTTTGGGTTGGAAGGGATCTTGCAGGTTGTTTCATTCCAATCCCCCAGCAGGGACACCTTCCACTAAACAAGGGTGCTCAAAGACCTATCCAACCTGGCCTTGAACACTTCCAGAGATGGGGCATCCACAGCTTCTCTGCGCAACCTCTTCCAATGCCTTGGCACCCTCACAGTAAAAATCTACAAAGCTGAAAATCTACCAGTGGAAATAAGGATTAAAACCATGGCCTAGTCCATGGTGGCCTTGCTGTTCAAAATTCTTGTTTCCATTAAAAAAATAGCAAGCAAATATGAAAACATGGTCTTAGCTTTTCTTTCTTTCTTTTTTTTTTCTAAACTTGTAGAGTTTTACACACAAAATCTATGGAGGAGAGTTTGTCTCACTCCTTTTTCCCTACCAGATGCTTCCCATCTTTCTTTTGAGGAGAGGTAGGACATCAAAGAGATAATGCACTTTGGATCTCTCAGGGGCATTATCTTTTCTGTCAGCCTCTCAAGAGAAGAGGGGAAAACACTATATATATTCTTAATATATTATATGAAAAGTGAGACTTATCACACAAAGATTATTTCTTTCCTAAGAAGAGACTTCTAATGCAATGGTGTAAAAACCTGGAGGGCTTACACACTGGGAAGCTTATCAGAAGACAGTCCTCTTCTTCATTAGGAACAAACACTCAGAACAATACCAATTTGTTGGGCTCATCAGCTGACATCAGACAGAAAAGGAAAATCCAAACCCAAGTCTTGCTGTGACCCTCACATTGTGAAACAGATAAAATGGGGAGTCTTCCAGATACAGAATATATAAACAGGCCAAATGTCATCAAAACAAGAGAAATTAATGACAGGCAATCACCAGCCATGCTGGGATTGAATCCATCATTCTTTCTGCCTTCCACTACCCTTGCCACGACTTCAATTTGTGATGTATCAAAAGCAAAAGCCAGTGCTCCAGCAAAGGTTTGTGGTTCTTTTTTTTCTTTGCAGCATCAATCAATCTGTTCAAAGAGCACTTAAATCAACCTGCACAAGGCTTTGAACTCATAATCAGGTAAGTATGTAGGCTGTCCAGCATGTGGCTTTGAACAAAAGGGCAGGATCTCACACCCTGTCACACTTATCTAGAAAAATGAGAAGAGAGTCAAGTAGTGATGCTGAATTAAACATTAAATCTTTTAAAATAAATAAGTTAATGGATGTTAATAATTATGTTATCTCAGTAAAATGCATGAAAATTTTCTATTAGTCTTTCTTGAAGGCCATACTGATGGATTGTATTTATTATAGATAGCATAACTCCTCTTTTGTATTACCAGTAGCAAACATTTTACATATCACCCAGACTTCTTCCTGTTGTACCTCACAAAAATGCTAAAAAATGTAGACCAGCACAAGCAACTAATAGCATGATTATTACAGGAATATCAAAAACAATACAGCTGTGCACTGGTTCCTATCTGTTGGTAAACCAACAACTCCACAGGAAAATTCTCAGCTTGAAACATTTAAATTAGACAATCTCTCTTGTTTCCTAAACACCCTGTCATTTGGTCCTGTGACACTTTTAAATATTTATTACAAACTAAATTATCTGAGTGCCCAGCACAGTCTGCACAAGATAAACATTACTTTCTGCCTCTCTATTATGACTTCATCTCCTCCTGTCTCCTCCTGATGTGTTTATAGCTATTGTGTTTTTCTTTTCCCGCATCAGGAGAGCACTGAACAGGGAGCTGATATTGCTGAGATAGATGTGCATGCTTAACTATATGCCTCTGAATCACCCCAGTGAGCCCAAGCTTTGGGCTTATTTTGGCTATGTCATGTATGGTATTTTAATATTAACTCCATAACAAGAGGACTTACAAATTTGTGGCATCTCTCCTACCAGCACAACAGTTGTAATGAAGTATCAAGTACTTCATTACAAAGACTTTTGTAAATGAAAATCCAAGCATTTACCTATTTCTGTATTGTTTAACTGTGGTTTGGCTATTTCCAGACAAAGGAAAAAACAGTTTCATGCAATGTCCTCTTGGGATGGGATATTTCAAAACACAATTTCCAATCTGTACCTTTATTCTCACTCAGCTCCATGTCTTCTGATGATAGGCTGGCTACAGCTGAAGGTTTTGTTTCACCTATAAGAACAAAGGAAATGAAAGAGAAGCTATTCATTAAACAGAAAACTGATGAACCACTTTACTGAAAAAAAGTGTCATGCCTTATTGAGACAAGGTGTTGGACCTGAATTTCATTTACTGGGCTTCCATCCATTCATTGGCTATTACTGGTCTGATCATCTTCCCTAAGCAAGATGTAATCTCACATTCCAATAGAGCCAGGTTAAATCTGTATTTCAATTTCTCATAATACAGAGAGAGGAGTAGCTATTAGTTTCATGGGTATGCTGGTATTCTATTTGCTCTGAGATTAATTATTTTCATTTAATCCATATATTTTGAGAAAAAACAATTAAGTCATTCTTAAATTGAATCATGTCCACGAATCCCACTGGAATCCAAATGAATAGATGCAAATGCTTTCCTGAATATAGAAGCTTTCATGAATCAGGCCTGAAATTAGAAAGTCCCTAAAAATCTGCAGCTTGGAGTTTTTTTAATAGGAGAGCATGCAGGTAAAACTATTGTAGTTAATAGATACAACTGGTACCTGAACTTAAATAAATAGTGAAAGTGAAAACATTTTATTTTCTTGCTAATTTTTATAGTTCTAAAAATCTTTATAAGCTTTCATTTTAATTTCTAGACTTTAATTTCTTTCAAAAGACTTGTTGTTGGTGATTCTGGGAAAATATTTTCCTTATATAGCCATCTAGTACTTTTAACTAGATTGAAAGAAGAGCTCAGAACCACCTGCCATGTTGTTTTTCCATGTGTTAACTGTAAAGCCCATTGATGACAGACTGGAGGCCAGACTTTAAAAAAAAACCCACACAGTTTAAAATTTTCAGTCTTTTCAGACTATTACTGTTTTCTCCACTACAATAGTTTTCCTTATAATATATACTTTTCTTTATAATATCATGATTTTTTTACTATAATGAGAATATAAAAATCTTTATGTAATGGATCAGGTAAGAATAGAGCATCAAATTTTTGTTCTATATTTTCTTTCACAATATCGAAGTATATGATTTGTCACATTCAGAAGAAGTTTATGCCTTTGGTTCAGATAATACAAATAAGAACTTTAACATTTGGTGGGATTGCTCCTAACAGTAGTCACTTATAGTGTTTAGAAATCTTCTAAGCATACAACTGTGTATCTTGGAAAATCAGGTCATTTTCTACTGCCAAGAAGGCGTGAAAAAGCAGCACCCTCAAAGTTCCTGGTGATGCTTTGTCTCTGCAGTGCATAGAGCAGAAAAGAGCAGAGACTCACTAAGTGGATGTAACCAATTTGGGCTAATTGTGGCCCTCTCTGTTCCTGCCACTATGTAAACCAGGAGGGAAAATTGTTAAGCCAAATCATTTTTTCCTGCAACATCATCTGCCCGTGGTCAAGGAAGTGATATTGGGCTGTGAGTGGGCATGACATTATCTTTAGGCATGTACTAAATTGCATCCCTAAAGTATGACATTTTCTGGATCTGGGACCTCAAATGTCTGGATCTTATATTTGACACTCTTCATGAGAATAATGAAACATGAGTACCAACACAAGATAGCAAAACAATGTATATCATGGCTCTGATAAACCAGCTCTGACAGCTCATATTGCAACAAGTCATAACAAGCAGTTTTGGAAAAAGCACAATGCATTTAAAACACCTACAGCAAAGTAGTAGTTTCAAGAGGCAAATAGTCCTTAATTCTATTGGGGAAAAAAAGAGTATTTTATTCAATCAAACTGAAATACTCACCCCATCAGAGTGACTATCACTGACAAGCACTGTGTATTGGGCATGTGCAGATGCTATAATCAGGTTTAACAGGAGCCTCGGCAACTGGAGGCAGGAGCTCCAGGCAGTATTAGCTCTTAGGTGAGCTAGCAGTCAAGCACTACTTGGCAAAGTTAAAAGCTCAAAATTGCTTGAAAAAAGATATGCCACAGTCTAGTCAGAGATTCAAAAGACAATCTCAACTCACACAGAATAATGCATTCTTCTCTCTGGTCCCCTGGGCCTGTTTAAAATACACCTAGCATGAAAGTGAAAAAAAAACCAGGGAAGATATGTGGTTGCCCTCCAGCACTTACAAAACACCACCATACCCTTATCTTGGGGTGGACAAAGTTTGCTGAGATCCATGGGAATCTATTTTATTCTGTAATACTGTTTGCTTCTGGCTTCACCTCACATTAGGAGGCAGAAAAGGTGACAAAAAGGACATGAAACACAGAAGGACTTCAAGCATGCACAGGCAACATCAGATGTTAACACAGTTGCAGAACAGGAAGGCAGGGAGGAAAGCTGCCCTTCTACCTACACAGTGGCCACTGCACGGGACGAGAAGAAGACCCTCATTCAATGGACTTCTCATTACCACAATACAGGAAGGAAATCAGATAAGTCAGGAATCCAGGCCTTCTAAATTTATCTGGTGTTTGCTGACTGGCTACCTTCAGCTCAAGAAATTCCAAATAAAACCCTTTTACTCCCTCTGGTTTAAATATGTTTAAGGAACATTCTGCATTACAATGGGAAAAAAATCCTAATCAAATGAGAAAAACAGTGTGCTACATGTAATTCTACAGTTAAAGAAATACTTAAGAGATAAGGGAATAGACAGATATTTCAATTGCTGCTTCAGGTCTTTCGGTAACTAATTAATTCTAGCTGTCTCTTGCAAAGGAACAGAATTGTGCAAACCATAAACAATCAGACAACAGAAAAAAACAAACAGAAAAAAAAAATCTCTTATGAGCCAGGGAGTGACATGATATTCCAACATACTGAACTCACTATAATTTATAAATGTGTCACCTGCAAAACCCACCACTTGTGAACTCTGACGTTCACTCACAGCATATGCAATATTCTTCTCTATGAATTTAAATCTTTATAACCATTGTGACTTGTGCAGACAATTTTTTACAACTTGAAAATACCCTTTAAAATATTCAGTTGAGTTTTCATCAGAAGGACCCTGCTGCTTGCTTCCTCCTTCCCCAAATTTCTTTCCCTCATTCCTATTCTATGCAGAGGGGAAAAAAAAAAATTACTCCTTGTGAGAGGATTAGGTAGATTAGTCACCTTAAAGGGAGAATGTAGAGCTGGTAAGCTGGAGAGGGGTCTGCATTCCTGCACTGCAACACATTCATTCATAATGAATGAAGATTCGCTCTCTAATGGGAGAATTGCTCAAGACCTGAGCTAATCTGGTGGAAATGTACAAACATTCCCCTTCAAAAGCACTGACTAAGATTATTGTTCACCAAAGTGGATAAAACCCAAGACAGGCCTTTAAGGAGCTGGACACAAACCTGCTTCTTGGCTCTGTGTCTTATTTTCATCGGTGTTTTGCTTATCCACTGTGCCATTACCACCTATTGAGAAAAACACATAAAATTATTTATGATATATCTTTTTATTGGTACCTGGAGCACTGCAATATTAATTGTAATCAATTTAGCACAAACTGCTAATTTACAGCAAAGCGCTGTGATAAAAAAGGAGAGATGTAAAGGTAAGCTGAAAAAACCTCCCAACAGGACCAGTTCCATTTAAACCAGTCATGTTTTTTATCTCAAGATGAGGATTACAGAATTTATCTCAATAGGCTCACTGGAAATAACAATACCAAATAGAGAGATGTTTCCTTAAACACAGTCCACAATAAATGAAATTGTTGCTTGAACTTCTATGTATTTTATAAAGAGGTTTTTTCCCAGGGTTATTTTCCTCCTGTAACACTTCAACAGGATTCTCAGGCTGTGCTTCTGACCTGCAGAACTTCCATGCCTATGGAAGGGAAGAATCAACTGAATTGAATTTTAAAGCAAAAGCCACAATGCCACTTAACATAAAGTATAAAAATGCATCACAAATGGCTGTAATGAAGAGAGTGCACCAAACCAAAGTAAGACTGCTAGGACTGAATGAATTTTCTCCCTTTTTACATTCACATTCATTCCCAATTTTCTTCACTACTTCACATTCATTATCAATTTTCTACCCTCCAGCTCTCTTTTGGAAGGCAGGCTTCAAACAGCAAATAACCACTGAAAATGGGTAATACCCTGAAAAATATCTATGGGTCTCCTAAACTTTGCTTGCCCTTATTAGAAATATATCAGGAATTCTCTGTTTTCAGGGATGGAAAAGGCTCTTTTAGCTTCATAATAACATGATGATAGGCTGCAGAGCTGCATGTAGGATCAGATGCCATGGCCACACACCCTGCTTTGCAGCACCACAAGAACAGCTGAGCACCAGCCTTAATGAAACATTTGAAAAGTTGACTGCTGAGCATATACATTGTGAGAAGGAAGATTCATTCCCAGGCCTGGAAATGTCCTGATAATGATACACATTTTTTTTTTTTCTGTGATCTTTGCTGGCTGCTGGGTTTTCTGATTACAGCTCCTTAAAACAACACAGCTAAAGTTCCTTGTGTCAGTCACCTTGCTTTTACTTAACACACGGAACCTGATGATGGGAATAGCAGTGGTCCAAATGTGATTAGGTGGATGGAAGGAAAACACAGAGAGCACGTATTTTCCACAGGCAGATGTACATCTGGTGGCACACTGCACCCAGCTGATATTTAAAGGCTGAGGTATGATGATTTCCCTCTTTCCAGCAGGCAATTCTTCCTGGCATCCAGCAGGTGGGACTAGTGGAGAATTATTTCCAAGGCTGGCCCTGCACAGAGCTGCTCTCAGGAGGAGAGGAGATGGAGCAGGAACTTGACACACCTCACCTGAGAGAAGAGAGGTGGGCAGGGTGGGGCTGATGGCCATCAGTGGGGACTTGGGCTTCCTGCCCTCCTGGTAACTCTTTGTATGAATTCTAACCTTAATGGTTGCCTTGCCATAGTGATTTCTTAGCACATTAGTGAGCTCTAACCTGTAAAAAATTGCATTATGTGGATGACCAAAATTAACTGACAAAAGCTGCAGGGTTTTTCTTTTCCTGACTTGAAATCAAAAGGTATTGCTTTCAAAGTCACTGTTCCGCCTGTCCACACACAACAGGAGGACCACATGGAAAAAAACCCAGAAAGTGAGCTAAACTTTTCTCTTTCCCACCCCTTTTCTCTTAAAACACAGGCTTGGTGCCATCAAGCTATGCAGCAAGCAATTCATAAAAAAAGACAATCCTGTAACACAGCAGTGCAGCAGCACTGGAAAAATCTTTACCAATAGGTCAGACCAAAAGAGATTATTGCATCACTGTAAAATTAGCAGTGCCAAAGCTTCAAGGATTCAATTATGATCATTTTTCACTCTATGCATTTTTCACTCTATGCAGAAAGAACTTCACAACCAGAAAAAGCAGGTCAGGCATAAATGTAACTACCGATATATAAACGAAATTAATTCTAGCATTACCTTACTGAATTCACAATTTAAAACTCCATTTCCAGATGATACTTTCTTCTACATCCATTATTATGACTCTAAGCACAACTTACTTGACTAAAACCGGGTATTTCAAGGGTTCAATCATATTTATTGCCAAGGAACTATATCTCTTCTTAAGTCACTCAGAGAAAAACTACAAGAGAAAGTTAAAATGATCATCTGGTTTGGTAGATTATCAGGTAAACCACATTTCTCAGTTCTAAATGTATTATCTCACTGGACATTCACTGTTTAGAATTGGTCTCATAGAACCTAAATTACAGGATTCTCAACATGTTTTCACTTCATTTTGTTCCTTTAGAAAGAAAAATGTAAAAAACTTTAAGCAGAAACTTCACCTCTCGCACTCTGATCCAGTCCAATAGACTGACTGGATCATGACATGAAAATTCATCTTGATCAGTGTACTGACAGTAAGTGTTGTGCCTGGCAAGTGACTTTGGCAGAAATAGAGAAAAGGAAATGTTAAAAATTAAGACCGGACAAGTGATGCTCAAATAAATGACTTGCAGAAGGAATGGTTAAGCTCTGCTTGGCCTGGAGTATCTATTTATCTTGTGAGAAAGGGTGGAAGCAGAGCATGAATACACTGACAAGAAAGCAAACTATAGAGTGGAGAAGAAACTAATCCCAAAGTCTTTGACAAACAGGTTTTTCCACTTTTATAAAACCCTTCTAATGAGTCTCTCACTGAGTGTCTTTGACTGATGAAGAGTCTTTCTGCAGTTATTGCTCTTCACTGGAACTGGGTGCAGAGCAGATGGAAAGGCTTCAAGGAGCACGTCCTCAAGGCAAAGAGCTGGAAATCTATTTTACAAGAGTAGTGAGACAATTTTTCCATCATATTTTTATTCACCCCGGCTCTCCTTTTCTCCAGGCAGAAAAGCCAGAGCCAGTACATTTTCCTTGAGTCTTCCCTACGACATTATTTATAATAAAAATGTCTTTTCCACTGGATGGCTTCTACAGTATCTGCCATCCTTCTTTTCCCACTACTGCAGCAATCAGTGATTGTATTTCCTTTAGGTGAAAGCTGTCCTCACAATATTTGCTTTTCTATTACACTGGTAATTGAACAGCAATCTGTCACTCACTCCAAAGGAGATACAAAAAGTGGCAAATGACATGTCGTGTCATTTTAGGCCAGAAAATGTAAATTATTTTGAGCCACATCACAAGACAAATGGGAACATCTGTTTCTTTTCCCCCTGGCATGAGTCAGTTCTAAAAAATAGAAGTTTGAGGATTACAGTAGTACTGTACAAACAAAATAAGCACATCAGACACTAAAATACATTCTTCTGTCCATATATTCTGCTTTCTCTTGCCAAGTTGACTACTGTCTGATAGGTTCTTGCTCTCTTCTCTTGGCACTTTCTTTGAGGTCATCAAGAAAATCCATTCCCTTTGCCCCTCCCCAAATGTTATATTTGGTAGAAAAGAGGCTAAACAAGGATCAATCAGCACGCTCAGCAAGCTAGCAGAGTAAGTGGCACTTCTAACTCCACCAGAAAAGAGGATTCTCCAGGAGTGCCTGCCCACTTTCTGTTATGGAGAGGTATTTAGCATGCTTAGTGAGGTGCCAGCTGCAGTGGCAGCCCCCACATGAAGCCGATAATATGATAAAAAATAAGCCAGCCATCAGACAGGATAGGGCTGGGACAAGATCCAGATGAAAGGTCAGGGAACAAACCCTTGGAGCAGGTTTTAGTATTCTTCACATTTTCTCTGTAAGAGCCTGGAAACATGTGGCTTCTTACATCTTCCACTGTTCTTGTGACAAACACGGCAAGTCAAAAATATTAATAGCCTGCTGGCCTCTTGGCTTTTCCCATTTCAGAGCTGAGGAAGTGCTATGTCTGCTCACACACCTACTCCTCTTCAGCAAGCACCTTTGTT
The DNA here is from genome assembly GCF_017590135.1 of Pyrgilauda ruficollis. Taxonomy (NCBI): domain Eukaryota; kingdom Metazoa; phylum Chordata; class Aves; order Passeriformes; family Passeridae; genus Pyrgilauda; species Pyrgilauda ruficollis. The sequence goes on along the minus strand of NW_024524489.1, from coordinate 7,057,596 downwards.
CACAAGCAGCTGGTGACATACATAGAGATGAGGCTAAAGTCAGTGCCCCAAAAACTGCTGCAAAAAGACATTTTTCAGAAGAGAACAGAATTGCAGATACTGTATTTTTTTTTTTTTATTTCAAGGAAGAAATTCTGCATAACCAGTACAAACCAGTCCATTTCTACCCCTCCAACACAGAATCACAGAATATTCTGATCTGAAAAGGATCCACAAGGATCATCCAGTCCAAGTCATGAACACAGAGGCTATTATTAATAAAATTGCTTTTGCTACAGAGAAAGCTTTATTTATATCATCTATAGAGTGTCAGTGTTCAGAATAAGGTTTTTCCAAACCTCCTCCTCCATCCTGGGGTAGAAATAAAAGTGACAAAGGGCCAATACCTGGGCCCTTTCATCTTAATTTGTGCAAGTGCCACATCCTGGGACACCAGGTTGGATCCTGTTACATCTCTGAATGGCTCTGCCATGCAGGTTCAGGAGCATCCTCTGCTTTTCTGCATGGCCAGTGACTTTGGCATCTCTCCACTGGTCTGACCTGTGCTTCTTTCTTGTAAACAAATACAAGTACAACCATGATCTGTCAGACATGGGGTGCCAGTTTTGAACTGTCTTTTTTACAGCACAGAAATACTGCTGTGGTAATCATACTAATGACATGAAGGTCCTTATTGTATAGCAGAGAAACTAATTAATGAGAAAGTGAAAATATAGGCCTTGACCTGCCTTCTGCACACAAGTAGATATGCTGGCTTCACTGAACCCATAAAATGTGAGAAGAAAGCACATGTACATCCATATAGGCACTTGAGATCATACAGCCTGCAACCATTTTCAAACTATTCCAGTGGTAAAATAATATCAGACATAAACCAAGAAGCACATACATACAAAGGCCATTATTGCAGAACTACAAACACATTAAAGTGAATCATTAATGTGGTGGCCTGAGGTTGCTGAACATTTTCAGTTTTCATTTTAATTTCTTTTAATTAAATTATGATTTAGGTCAGTTTTAATCATTACTTGTATATAACCCCTTTGGGGTAAATTTTAAGAAGGGTTAGTAACGAGTTATCTGCAGTAATTGTTTAATGGAGTTATGATTCCCTCTGTGCTGCTTCAACAAATTACCATGCTGCAGATGCAGCCCTGAACAGGCTACTGTGAATGCACCCAGTCCAGTGAAGCTGTCACTCCAATAAATAATAGTGTTTCATTTCCATGCAGCATTTTGTCCAGGAGTGTGGGAAGAGAAAACTGCAGCTTGAGTGGCTTATCTCAGAAGTTAAAAATGAAACTATTGTATTTAATGTATTTAACATCCTGAGAAATACAATAGTCTTGGCTAAAGCCCAGTGAAGTCACCAGGCATGTCCCCCTTTCTTCACTATTCTGTGGGTCAGAAGACAACTAACTCAGCTTTATTATAACCCTCCCTGGTTAGGGAAGAACCAGGGGACAACAGCTACAGCATAAAATTAAGTCCTGGGAAGACAGGACCATGCTGGTTTGTCTCAGCTCACTACTTGGAAACATTGTGCTCACCTGGCTTTTCACTGAGTCTAACTCTCCATTGACTCAGACTGTGCAATAGAGCTGCTGGGCAAGGGATATGGAACATTTCATTGCCAAAGATGCTGAGCATCGCTATTCCTGTGATGCTTCAAAACAAATGAAGGGAGACATCTCCTGGAAGCTTGAGCTGACCAAACAAACCAGAATATGGATGGATATCACACCCTAGATATCACAGGCAGTCTGTGCAGAGGACAGAGATAATACTGGCATTTTGATGCAAAAAAAAACCAACCCCACACTGTGCTCACTTGGCTTTTCACTGGGTCTAATTCTCCATTGACTCAGATTGTGCAATACAGGTGCTGCACAGTATTACCACTGTGCTTGTAGTGTATAAAAGGGCGCAGAAATTGCTCCTGTGAGTTGATGCAGAGTTCACAGCAGTATATAGATGCTCTGGCTCCTGGCCCTACAATTCTTCCTATCCAAGAGAAACAAAATGACCCCACAAGGGCAAGTGCAAAATAAACCCTCAAATTTTATCATTACTATATAAATTTACCCTTTGTTCATACTTTTACAGTGTGCCTGACATCTGAGTAACTACATAGCAGAAGGGACAGCCACATGGCTTCTTTTCCAAGCCACGGTCAAAATAAAGCTTGAGACCTATTTTGATTTTTCACAAATAGAAGAAACAGACAGAGAAGCCAAAGAGAAGACTACACTCATAAAAACCCCTCACAAAATGCCAACAAAACCATGGACTACTTAGCATCAGCATTTTGGAATGAAGGGACCAGCTCCATTTCCTGCTCTGGACCTGAACAATCATGATGGTTTACTGTTATTCACATCATGCTTAAAAATGAGCAATGAATTCCTTGACAGATGAGCCTCCTGCAGGTGCCTAGGGATGGGTCACTGGGTAGAATTCTCCTCTGAAAACACTGCATTAGTCACTGCAGTAACTTAGGCTTTTGCACCTTAGCTCATCTCAGAAGGAAGACAATCTACTCCGAAGCATTCAGGGCCAAAAACAGGAATTGCAAGTGTCTTTCTGATGCTGTTACACAGACGTACATTCAGTTGCTAAAAGAAACCCAAATGGGTAAATGGCCAACACAACAGGACTGCACATCACCTGTGGAGGCCAAAATGAACTGCGTTTTCTGAGTTTTGCACAGCCACTGCATGGCAATTTAATGGAACAGCAGAAGCCACTTCACCGATGAAAAGAATCTTGTAAGAAATATTTGCTCAGAGAGAAAATACAACTGAAAATACAGATAACATCCTCTTTTACCCCTGGCTAAGTGCAAGGTGATCACCTAATATTCTGAAAGCTGTAATCAGTCAGGACAGATGGTGGACTTCAAAACAGAAGCGAAAAAAAGAAGCTATCAACCACAGAGGATGGAGGTTAATAGCCACTTTTTAAATATAACCCATCTGCATTAAGGTGAAACGTCTCACAGATATGTTTGATACACATCCTTCCCAGGGAATTTCTTCTGTAGTACTTAATCTTCATTGAACATTTTTTTAAAGGATTAGGTTTGCTGGCAAAAAGAAGACAGCCAGTTCTAAGCTATCGTAATAAAAAGCAACACTTTTAAGGGTGAATAAATGACTGTGTTTTTTGAAGTATAATTATGTGTCTCAATGTTCATTTTTAGTAGATTATGATTGGAGCAGAAAGAATATGCTTTACTGAAGAATATGACTGCCCCATGGGATGCAAAGTATGGCTGTAAATACAATTTATCAAGGGATAAAAGAACCCCTTGTTATAAACTGCAGAATTTATTAAAACATTAAGAAGTCAAATCTAGATAATATTAATTAATACCTTAAAAAGACAGACAATCAGGCCTGCACAGTGTCAGAAGAGCCTTAGATGAGATGCTTAGAACATCTCTGTGTAATGGCAAGAAAGAGCCATCTGTGTGCATCCCACCAGCTCCAGAGAGGACTGAGCCCACCTTGGAGGGAAGTAGCACAAGCCAAGTGCCATGGACTATGGTGGGTGCATACACTAGGTCCCTCTCCAGGAATTAGAGAGTGAGCAGCACAGTGGCAAAATTCATGGCAAATAAAGGAGAAGCAGGAAGGGGAAGCCTTATGTTAATCTCACAATTAGAAGATTAAGCCATAAAGAGAGATTTATTTCCTGGTCCCAAGACTATACACTTTTTGCCATTTCCCAAAAGATTTTTTGGGAGAAGGGATGAGGAGCTAGGGTGACTCCCTCCTGGTGAGAATCCTACTGAATGGCCATGACCTGCTGGACCAATGAGTTGTTGAGATTAAGATGCGGTTTTATTTTGCCTCATTTCTGACATCTCTCATGGACAGAGCATCCACCAAGTCAGGCAGGTGCCAGCTGGTGAGCCTGGATTTCTGACACAGCATTCAGAAATGTAACATTACCTTTGAAAGGCAAGAGGCCAAACTGTGGTAACCCCATCAGGTAAAGGAACCAACACTATCAACTCTGTTAAAGGTGATTAGAGTTCATTTTGAACTTTGTGGTTTGGCTTATTCATCAACCTGTTTTCCTTCCCATCAAGTGAATAGAAAGCAGACAAAGTTTGTCCTGGACAAATAACTCCAACAAACCTGCTCCTTCCACAAGTGATCCGGGGAGACCAACAGCCTATCAATCTATCAGGAGGAATCTGGTCATTCATCTGGGGAACAGCTTATGAGAGAAGCTGGAGCAAGACAACTTCCAGAGCTCCAGTTCTGTCTTCACATCCCTTGAAGGAGGGCAAGAAAATGGCTTTTGCTGCATGGATTGATTATTTTTCTACTGGAGGAAGAGAAAAAGCAGGCATTTGTGCTGCTGTTACTAGATGTGTTACTCATCTTTGATACAATATTGGTCTCCCACAGATCATGGAGGGAATGGATGGGGAAGCTCTTTGGCAGGCTCTGCATTATATCTGAGAAATCCCATAAAGAAGGAAAGGGCAAACAGTTTTGCTTCTCCCTGTTGCACACACAGTGCTGCTCACTGCATATGGGAGGACACATGGGGAGGTAGGTAAGAGACACAAGGAACATTTAAGATTTTGTTTTCTTAGGCTTTTGTATAAATGGTTTGCCTTTGCTTGGTGACAATAAGTAGGATGAGAACGGGTGATTGTGGTATTTGTGCCAACTCATGGCTGCTATGTTGTGACAAGTGCTGCCATTTTGTCTATGTAAACACTTTAAGATTGTGTTATGAAGATACTGAAGAAAGACATGCATATGTTTTGTTTAGTACCAAACATATTTTGTTCACCTGACACTTTACAATCACTCAATCCATGAATGCACCTGACTGAGGGAAAGGCAAAATTATCCCTGGCTGTTTTTACTCTCCCAGGATGCAGGAAAGTGGCAGGGAAAAAAAAAAAAAAAAAGAACAAAAAAGAAGAAAATTATTTGGCATGTTTGCACATGTCAAACCTGAAATACTGCAGGGAACCTGCGAGTAAAAGAGGTTTCCTAGTCTATCCATTTTCACAGACAACACCTCTGCAGTGAAAATCTACGGAATACAACCACTGACATAAGAATCTGCTGTGCAGTTCACACTTACTTATCTCTACCAACAGTGTGGAGGCAGAGAACAATATATTTAATAGCATAATAACAGACACCATTAATACTTTAGTGGTTTGGTATAAGATTGCTTTCATTAGCATGTCAAGTGTTTATTTTAGCTTACTGCAAAACGAGCTCCTTACATACAGACACTTACTCACCTTTCCTTGATTGCAAAGAGGGTGATAATAAAGCAACTTACTTTCCCCAATATTCTGTGGAGTTTTTAACATGCCCTGAAATGATATTGCTCCATTACCTCTAGCCAACGAACCAGCCTGGTGAGCTGGAGAAAAATATTACAGTAGAAATATTGCTGAAGTCAGTGGAATAGGTTTCAGAGACTGCCACAAGGGCAGACACAAGGCTGTTATCATTACAAGTTGTACTCCCATCTTCAATCTAAAATGACACTCACAACCAAGCAGAGGAAAATACAGGGGGTTGTTCCCATGTCTCAGTGTATATCTGTTAAATATTTTATAGCTCGTCATGTTACCAAGGGGAAAATAATAACCTATGTTAAATTTGGACTTGCTTTTACTGATTAAAGATACGGGTTGGGCTTTTGGGATTTTCATTTGTTTTGTAGAGATTTGTTTTTGATATTTGTTAACTTTTTTGTGTGTGATTCTGGCCCTTTCCCTTCCCTTTCTTTTTTTTTTTTTTAAATTTGGGGTACTTAAATTGAATTATCTCAAAGTTTAAACACATCAAACCACAAAGCACTTCAGTTTTACCCTAAGGGAAATTCAACCAAATCAACCGCAGGCAGTGTTTGCCGTTGTTGTGTTTTATTCAAGACTGTTTATATGTATTAGCTACTCAGTTTTTCTTTTGAAAAGAAAAAAGCTAGCTTCTTAGAAGTGAAGACAAACCCCTACCTAAAAAAAATATTCAGACATGTAGATGTGGTTCATGTCACATCTTCAGAACTTTCATAATCTTCAAGGCTCCCCATTAAAAGTTCTTTTAATTTGTCAAAACCAACAGCTAACAATTAGACCAGGAGAAACAAAATCCTCTTCTCAGACAAATGTGTGCAAATCTCATTTACTGCAATGGAAATGGCTCACAGGTGTGTTACATTACACTCCAGCCACTTGGCAACTTGACAGGAATTCAGTGTCTGGATCCCAACTTCTTGTCTCCTCTTCCAGAGGCACAGGTAATGCCAAAGAAATCTGATCCAGGTTTCTTCACAGGCCCCTCAGCAAACACTTTAATCACCTATTCTTTTCTCCATCACAACAACTCTGAAGGCTAAATCTGAACTTTCAATCCTAAACATTACAGGTTTGCTTCCTGCCTAGCATATGGGGGCTCTGCCACCAGCTATATCAAATCCAGCAGCAGTGATTATGTTTTACAGACTTCAATTCTACATCAGCAAAATCTACTGCACGGCATCAAATTCTAGGAATTCAGGCATTTTACAGCTCAGGAGTAATGAAATAATTCTACTGCCATACTGTTTACTTTGCTCTTCCTACACATTTATTTGTGCTTCACAAAATGAACAGTAGGTCACTGGGAAAAATGGATAGGCACAGAGAAATAGGAAACTGTATCTAGGGAGCCACAGAAAGAGGGAAACAACATCAGTTAGTTTTTGAATAGAAGGAAAACCTTACAGTTTGACAATACTTTCTCTCTTCCTTTCATTTTGTTTTGGTTTGTTTTTCAAGATACTGATACAATGAAAAGTTTTAGCCACACTCCATGTAAGACTGTATCATAAAACAACTGTTGTTCTGCCTGTTTAGGAACATTGAAGGTGTCACCACGATCCCAGCCGTGGGTTAGCCTGCATAAAAATGTACACGTGGTTTGTCATTGCTGAATTCTCTAATTCAAACATAAAATTGGTATTTTAATTTAAACTGGGTTCAGTGCAGCATGAAAGGAAAGACACTCAGGTGTGATGAAATTTCTTGGGTCCCTCCAATAGCTGTCCCTTCCAGGTGATGACAGCTATTGCTTTAATGACTTGCCCGTAACAACCAGTCACAATGTTAGTGACAGCATGTTACTAGCAGTTACTTTAAATGATAGATGTTAACACTTTTCTGCTCTTTGTGATTCACACCATACCCTAGACAGAATACTTTAGGACTGAATGCACAGTGCTAAGTGAAAATACTGAAGATTGTGGAGCCACTGAGATGCAAAATTAGATAGGTCATTTGAGAAATATTAGGTCAAAAAGAACCCATGATAAGGAGGTGTCATGGATTAAAGATTAAGGTTCATCCTTTTATCTATTTCACACAAGAGGAATTTCTTCAGGATTGGGGTGTTGTGCTCTTCCACATATATGAAAGCAGTGAAAATAAGCCTTTGATGTTAACATCTTATAAACAACTCTTCCAATGAGATAGAGATTAGGAAAATATACTTTGGTCCAGTTTTAGAGCAACACAGACCATGTTTATGTCCATACATATGGACAAGCTTCCCTGAGCAGACTCAAGTGGAGGAAAGTGTCCTCAGAGGAGCAACACTATAGGCATAATGTTAATCACCTGTGACTTCTAACTGCAGAGATGTACTACACTGTGTAAGGTCTAAAAACATAAACATTGCAAAAAGGAAAACAGCAACAATTTCTTGTAGAAAAGGAAAGCAGGGATTTTATTGCTCTGTTTCACAGCAGGTACCTGACCAATTTAACCAACCAGACTATGACCCAAGCCCTCACAACATGGATTACACTTGGGCTTTTTAATTACATTAAGTCAGAACTGGTTAGAGATAAAACAGAAGCAATTTATTAAGATGTATCAGCAATAATCAGTAGCCCAACAGGGCCTGTAATTGTGAATCTACCTTAGGATGAAATATACTTCAGAGGATTTATAATCTCTTTATCTAGGCCAAAAAGAACTCTCCAAGTGTGTGCAAAGAACATTCTTAACTGAAAGTTTTCCAGTCCTTTACCAAGAATTAAAAACAAACTTTTCCTCAAAATGTGAGTTGACTAATAGCCCTGAGAAGTTGTTTGAGCACCTACCTTCAGCATCATCCTGCAGGTCCTCAGGCTGCTCTTCTTTACTCTTTGTGGGAGATGGAGGCTGGCCTTCTATAAACACAAAAAATTATAAATTACATACATTATTTGGAGATGGCTTAATTGTATCAGATACTACCATGTGTGATTCCAGGATTGTACGTTTTATCTTAGCACTACATTCAGTACTCAATGCTTATCTTTCTGCTATTTAAATTATTGCATCATCTCTTATGAAATTTATAATACAGATGCGTCTTTCAGCCTGGACTGGACTTTCTCTGACTTTCACAGGACAAAAGTGAAGAAAGCTCATACTGAAATAACACACTGCTTCACAAGCACTACAGAAAAAATAATCATAATCCCCAACCAAATAATGTTTTAATCTGTAGTTGTAAACATAATATTTATTATACTGCATTATGGAACTGCGGAGAAATAATCTGAACTTAATGATCTTTTTTCTCAGCTCAATTCTCCATTCATTGTTTTACCACAACAAAAGAATATAGACTGAAATTAGTAATTAAATGAAAGGTAGGGAAACAAATTTCACAGATTTCACAAATTCACAAATTCACAAATTTCCTTAACTTTACAGATAGTGAAGTTAAGGAAATGAAAGCTTTACAAGATAGAAATGTACTGGTTGAAAAAAATCCATTCCAGCCTTTCAGACAGTGGGCAATATCAAGATGGACGAAAGGGAGTAAAAGAAGTAATTGAGGCCAATTAAATGTGAGATCTCCCTTACTTATGTGGACTGAAGCACAGAGTGTTTAATATCAGTTGGTTAAACTTTAAATATTATTAACTTTTTCTACAATATTTTCAAAATATCTTGTCAACATAAATGATGGCATTACTGTTTGTTTGCTATGATACACCTCAAGGCACAAACTGGTAACAGAGAAAGCCTGTTAATAAAAAGGGAGACCAAGCTGGAAATTAAGCATAAAAGGTATTCATAAATTAAGACATTTAATGCAAGCAGGTTCCCTAATTAAAACATTCTTTAAACATTGTTGCTTAACCACGAAAGCAGTGACTGACAGACAATTAAAACTCAATTCATTGTGCCTACTGAATGTATTCAACCGTGATGGAAAAATGACTTTCTGTCATTTGACTTTCTGTCAAACCTCCTGATTCCTTGTGGCTAACTGAGGGCGGGGTTGCAGGAGAAACCTAAAGAAAACATACTTTTGTGTGTGCTGGAAATAAACCTTGACCACTCATAACCAGGAAATTTAGGAAGACATATGACCTCACTTTATTCACCCTTATTGCTGTTGCCATTAGAAAATAAGAATCATGGTATTACTTCAAACTGATTAGCAAATTATCACCTGGGAAAAAACTATCTACACATGTTTTATAAATTGCTTAAGTGTTTCAAAAACTCCTAGGTCTCTCCTGCTGTCACAGATAATATGCCACACAACCATCTACTCTTTATGTTGCTGGAGTTTTAAACAGCTTTTGACAATCAGATGCCCAGCTCTCATGAAGGACTTGGCTCTGTTAAGAGCCATATGGATTCTCCTCTTTTATCTTCCACCCTTCCACAGTTACATATATCTAGAACCAAAATGCTGAAAATTTCGAAACATAAGGTGTGAAAGGAGTTAAAGGAACTTGCAGATTCAAGGGGTAGTTGGACTCAATGATCCTTGTGGGTCCCTTCAATTCAGGATACTTTATAAGTCTAAGAATATTGTGTTCATTCAAAAGACAAAATGGGAGCCAATCATTGGCTTTGCATGGAGCCCAGGAACCACAGAAATATTCTCTGCCAATCATACTTATGCTCAAACCACCCAGAAGAGCCATGGACTGGGAAGGTGGCAAGACAGCTCAAAATGTCAGCAAAAATTCCAAAATTTAGATCTGTATGTGAGTAATTAAATTCTATCTCACTTTCTTAATTTTAATCAAAGAGCATTATTAAAAAAAAAAAAAAAAGGCCGAACTGAACATTGCTCTTACAAATTTCTACTAGAAGGAAGTTTACACTTTCTAGAACTACATACAGCTCAGAGCACGAAGAGCCCTTAGCAATCAGTAAATAAAGCCAGTTACTGCAAAGCAGAACAAGCCTTGAGGTTTGGCTTGCTACCAGGTGGTAGACTGCTCCTGAGAGCACTTAGTACAGGACATGTCATGTGTCATGCCATCATGCTTGCCCATCTGAATTTGAAATTCAAATACAGTATTTTGAGGAAAACAAGGGTTTTCAAGTGCTAAGATGAATTTCTTTCTGGAGTGAAGAAGGCAGGAGTAACCACAAGAAAATCCATGGGGAAAAATAAAGGCAAAACCTGCCAAATAAAGACATGCTTTGTCAACCCTTTAAGGGGCTCAGGAGCAATGCTGATAGAGTTCAACAAGAACTGTAATACAAAAGAGATCCTGAAAATAACCAGATTTGTGAAGACTTACTCACGCCAATGCTCTCCCTTTCTTATTTTTTGAATATTTACAGTGGACCATATCAACATATGGCTTCTTTTGTTCAAATGCCACTCTGAACTATCTGCTACGTTTTCTTTTTTTTGTTTGAGAATAATTCACATGAGGGAACTGAATCAATAGGAATGCTTCAATCAACACTTGCCCCTCAACTGAGGAATTTTATCATCTAACCAATCCATGAAGTTTCCTCCAGTCCCACACATCAAATGTCAATCAAGTTAAAGTGCAAATGTCCAGCCAGGTCTTTCAGGATTATTTGAATACATTAGATAATACAACCAACATCTTAATTGACAGCCCAAAGATGGAGGGGGAGGAAGTGTATGTTCAGAGAAGTCAGCACTGTTGCTATCTCAGAAGAAACCATCTTTTTGCACTCTATAAAAAGCCTTCAAAATGCTCACAAAAGGATGTAAAGGCAGTATCCCAGGAGAACAAGATTTCAATCACAATTTCACTATTTTTAGCAGATATCCCTTATTCCAGAGACAGAAAAGGATCTGTGTTTACCATGGTAAAATACAACTCTTAACCCCTTCTGCTCTCCAGCCATGTGTATGTCCTTTCAAACAGTTAGGCAAATATTACAGAAATTTTGTCTGTAAATTTATTTTTTAAAAGAGCACACCTAGACAGGTGTCTGAACTGATATTAAAATCTTTTCTAATTGTGATCATTTGTTCAAAAAGGTTCCTGAGCTCTACTGCTGGGAGACAGACTTCTTCTTTATAGGCTAATTCTGACGGTCAACAAGTCATGCAAATCTCAGTCTGTCTCCAAGTAACCTATTTCCAAAACCCTTCACAACTCCCAAATTTGCCTTGTTGCAAGTGACTGCAATTTTCATCTCAAGAAAAAAAGATAAAGTCTCCCTTCAAAAATCAATCTCCAAGTGTAAGGGTGTGCATACAGGGAACATGCAAAAAAATTCTGTATCTTGGTTGTAATAGGATTTATTAGTTATTAAGTCCTGATAGTGTAAACGAGAACCTTCATCTTGTCATCTTGTTGTTTTAACTGGTGTGGCTTCTAGATAATGAATAGGTGATTCATCAGGACAATCAGGACAGAAACAGGATATACAGCAGGGCATTTATTAGGAACAACTACTTGATGGGAAATGACAGCAGTGTGGCAACAGACAAAGAGATGAGGTCAAAAGGCTTTGGTACCTGGCAGAGACTGAAGCTGAACAGGTTGAGAGAGAATACAGATTCAGATTCAAAATTAAAAGTTTTTCCTGAGTATTTTTTTTCTTTTTTTTTTTCCTTTTTTTTTCTTTTTTTCTTGTTTTTGTTTAATGGCAGTGGTAAGAGAATTGACTTACATCAACAAATAATAACATCATTATGTGCTGACATAAGTCAATTCTCTTGCCATTAGGAAAAAGAACAAAAAAAAGAAAAAAAAGGAAACAAAAACACTCAGGAAAGACTAACTACTGCACCATCTGACCCTTGTCTTGGGTTATATAGGAAATCATTCACAAAGTAAAGCTGAGATGTAGACCTGCACAGGCCCAGACCTGCTATTTCAATATCTGCCCTTTTGACTCAAACCCTTCTAACACCAACTGCATGACCCATGATAACCTCAAAGCACTTCAAATTAAGTGGTGCTGTTAAGCCCGCAACTGCTACAAGACTCAGCATTCAGAATAACAGACTGATGGGCTAAAAGTCTGTGAATCAAATGCCATTAGAAGAGTGGGCTTGAGTGTGTATATTTAAAAAGAGTGGATTATTTTTATTTTTAAATGTTTTTTTCTTATTCTAGTGTGTCCAATGTAAGCAGTGATGTTATATGATAAACTTGCCAAAATGGTCATTTGTGCCTGTTGATTTTATAGAATGAATATAGATACTAATGGATGTTGTCTGGCAGATTGTCTTGGGGATGTTTTTTTATCCCATACCCATTTCTGTTTCTGTTTTTGTTTTGTGTCCAGTGTGGCCACTGCCTCCCTTCCCCTCTTGTCCCCCGGCTCTGGGACTATTGCAATGGGTGAGAGCCAGCCTGGGACTTCCTGTAAGAGCTGGGGAGGACAGTTGCTTCCTTCTGTAGGGTGATTTCATCTCCACGGCCACGTGGCACGACCCCTCTGGCAGAGATACTTGCTGCCTTGTGGTTTTTGCCCACGGTTTTTTTTCTTTTCCTTTGGAACTGTGACTGCAGCTTACTGGTTTGCTCCTCTGCTGCTCAGGGAGCTCAGAGCGAGTGTGTGCAGTGCTGGGACCTGGCAGCAGCCGTTCCCTGCTGGGGGACGCCTGCTCTATGCAGCCCGACCCCGGGACCTGCCATCACCAGTGAGCCATCCATGGGAGCGATTCCCCATCCAGCCCTGCTGCTTTCTGCAGCCCAACCCCGGGACCAGCCATCACCAGTGAGCCATCCATGGGAGCGATTCCCCATCCAGCCCTGCTGCTTTCTGCAGCCCAGCCCTGGGACCAGCCATCACCAGTGAGCCATCCATGGGAGTGATTCCCCATCCAGCCCAGATGCTCTCTGCTGCTGCTTCAGGCCTGCTTGCTACACTGGAACCCGACCCCTGGACACCCCACGGCTTTGGACAGGGCCCTGGAGTTTCTGCTACATTTTGTTTGCCTCCCCTGGCCTCTGCCATTCCAGTTTCCTGCTTCTGAGGTTTCCTGCTGCAGTCCATTCAGTTTCCTGAGTGGCACTGGGACTGCTTCCCATGAGTTTCCAAAGGAAACAAAGGAAAGCCCACTGTCTCTCTCTCTCCCCCGCTGGCCTCACCCTCACGGTGAGGGGGACACGGCCGAGCTCGCGCCGCAGCGCCCTCTGCAGGCGCGGGGGAATCAGCGCACCCGCCCTGCCCGGCCGGGAGCCAGCAGCGCCCCTGCTGGTCATGAGCGGAACTGCAGCCGCGGGGAAAGCGCCGCGGCCGAGAGAGGCCGGGCTGCGTTTGTGCTGCTGCCTGGGGCTGCTGCTGCCACTGGTGTTGTTTGTTTGTACATACATATACATTAGTACAGAACTGCTGTTCCTTTTCCCATATCTTTGCCTGAAAGCCCTTTAATTTCAAAGTTATAATAATTTGGAGTGGAGCGGGTCATATTTTCCATGCCATGGGAGGCTCCCGCCTCTTGTTTTGTAAACCAGGACACAGATGTAATTAGGACATTCTCCTATTTATTTTGAAGATTAATCAAAGAAAAAGAGGCCTTCCTGCCTGTAATGAGATTTCTACACTTCAAAGTGGTAGAAACACAAGATAGACAATTTTCATAATGTATCCATCACTCAGTAATACACCCGTTTGGTAATCTGTTATTTCTTACTTCCAGTTAATTTTCATCTATTCCTAAGGCCTAAACTGGTATGCATTGAAGCCAATGGACATATTCCCACTGCCTTCAGCAGACACCAAACCAGGATCAGGTTGGTTTTTTTTTTTTCTCTAATTTTTGCCACCAGATTTAAACTATGACATTCCGTAACCTCCATCTCACCATCCTACCACATTCTTCGAAGCGCAATTTGTACAGACACAATGAGCCTGCATTTGTGTCCTTGTATTTCTCTGTGTTTTTTTCTTGATTTGATATTGACACTCAGAAACATCCAGCCAAAAGGAAGCTGAGGCACAGGAATTTAGCTAAAATTTAGATTTCAATCTCTGCCAAAGTTCCTATACATGTCTAGTCTGCAACATGTGCTCTCTAGGAATCCAACCTCTCTTTTTCACTTTGAGCAAAAGAATTGGAGGAAACACCCCAAATGGATATGGACAGCTCAAGGAAAAAGGGTTGTCAATATTGGTACCAACTGTTGACTCCATCTGCTGCAGTCATGACCCATGAAGTCAAGTGGAATGAAGAATGATTATACAATGATTAATGACTAATGAATGATTAATATCTTGTAGTGGTGACTAGAAGTTACTTCTCCATTTTCCCCTTGGAAGAGTAAAGAGCAGATATCCTCCAAACTTATAAAAATTTGAGTATAAAAATTAAAACTCCCCTCAATGCAAAAAATACATTTTGTATTTTTATTATTATTTTGTTTGTATTTATAGTTCCAGTAAGCATATGCTACAGTCATGAAAAACTCCATACAAAAACAGATCAAAAGGGAATAGCTTTTGTATATCTGCTCCACTACTGGGGTGGATATACAAAAGATACTTATTTTTATCCCTGTAGGTATTAATTGCTTACAACCAATGCACTGATTCCCAAAATATCTCCAACTGATAAAGAAATAACCAAGGACATGCTCTTGAAGCTCACAGCATCCTAGACCATCAAGGGCAGCTCTGATCTGATCTATCTCATATGCATAAAAGAAAGAGACAGGTAGGGAAATATCTTCCTCAAATTACATAATTCAGTGATAATTTCCTAGAGTATCTATGTAGCTTTACGTAAAGTAATGAAGCTGAGAAGGATACAAGACAAAAAATAAGAGATTGGCTATTAAGTAGAATTGCACTTCCTTTTAATTCCAATTTAAAATGCCTTAAAAAAAACCACACCAATTTAATTTGCATAATCTCCATAAAAACAAGACAAAAAAATGCAAAATAATTTGGCTTCTAAAATACACATGCCAAGATAAATATAAAAAACTAAATTAGAAATGTTAGATGAATACTGCAGATTTGACTGTAGCATTATCTTTGGCAAATGTTTGTTATATAATGATGGGCTTTTTAAAATTTTTTTTTAACTTTTATGTATGTTCTTACAACTATATCAATCACACTAACTATATTAAAATTACTAAAAGATCCTATCCAGTAATCTTGACACCAAAATGTAATTACAATTATATGCAATAAAATCAACAGGCCAGAACAGCCATAAAAGAAGGTGTTAATCCATCAGTATAACACATATCTGTGTATATCTGTTTTCACACCTATGTATACGCACCATTCTTCAAGTATTTCTAATTTCTCAGGTAATTAAGTGGTGGCATAAATTGTCACAATCCATTTGTCTTTAGGACAATCTTGCCAATTTAAGTAGTCAAAATACCGCTTCAAAAGCTTTCACCTCTGTTTTCTGGCTGGTACATCCCTGCCTCTCCCCACGCAGCACTCCTTTCTGACCTTAAGTTTAAAGTCTGACCTGAACTCCTCAAGTTTTCATAAAGAGAGCTGGATGTTCCTGCACAGTCACTGGACCGTGATGAGATCAGGGTCACAGAGACCTTGAAGGAAGTTTGGAAGGAGAGGCAGAGGAGTACAGGGAGCTACTCTGCAAGTGAAAGGAGAAATCCATATGGAACAGGAGATGTTCACTGAGGACCTCCAGATGAGGGAGGGGAAGTATCAGAAGGTGCTGTGGTGGAAGTCTGTTACAAAAAAACTGGTCAAGATCAAGTGGAAGAAACTTCCTTGAAAAAACTAGCAGAAATCTCCTGAATGAAGGCTTCTGTCCTCACAGGAGTTATCTAACCCTTTGTCCTCTCCTTTCCTTGTTCCTCTGGTGTTTCTTCCCCTTATATCTATTCATCACTTCCATTTCATGTCACTCACAAACCCTAAACAGTGACACTCGTTTTAAACAGTAAACTATGAGGACCAGGAAAAAATCCTCTGAATCATTGTCTGACCAAGCTCAGTGCATTTAAGAGTTTGTGGAAGAGTTTTGATACTGTTTCCATTGCAAATATATCACTACCACTATTCAGAATGGCAAATGACTCAAGAATCGCTCCAGTCACCCTTTTTTACAGACAAAGAGACTGAAGAATTGTTATTATTTCCCCTTCATGTTCAGACTAGCTATTGATAAAAAGGAATGAAATATCACCCAGAGGCTCATAAGGTGATGACATTAAAAAAGTAGTCTCAGCCGGTCTTACCATGCACTATTTATCATCAGGGATTCTTCACCCTAATTTTGTGTAAAAAACAGAGATGGCTGTGGTAACATTGGCAATAATTATTAGCTAATCTTGACTAAGGCAATTAATTTCTAGAATCTTTTCAGTTTGGCTTATGCTTCAGATAAGTGATATATTTTAGCATAAAATATTCTTTACTCACCTCTCTCTTCACTCAGCTGAGGCCCTTCTTCATTAGCATCACCTGTCCAAAAAAAAAAAAATTGAAAGGAAAAGGTTACTGGGAATACCAGCAAACATCTAAAATGAAATATTCCATGTTTCAAATTGCCCGTATCTTAGTTTGCCTCCCCCTGTTTAACATTTTACAGCGAAATCTGGAGCTAGACGGGGAGGAAAGTTTTGATACTGGTTAGAATTACACACTAAACCAGAATAGAATCTGAAAAATATAAAAGCTAAAACCAGAGGCATCAGCAGGAGCCGAAACCCCGCAGTGGTGGTGAATTCTCTCCATAGAGACTGCAGCCTCTCTCTCCCTCGAGAGTGAGAGCTGAGAGTGAGCTAGAGGCTGTGCCCCACCCCTTCCCCCAGCCCAAAATCTCTTGATAACTCTGGCCTTCCCAAGAGAAAAACCCTCAGGTAAGGGAGCAGCAGCCAGCTGCACCCCTCCTCTGTGGCTACATCCTTTTTCTCTCTTAAGTACCAGTCGTTATTGTTTCTTAGCAACAAATGGGAGAAAATTTCCTAAGAGAAAGAAAACAAAAGGAAAAAAATCCTAAACCCCAACATACAAGCTTAAGGAGCTTTGACAAGTAATTTTTAAGATAAGAAAATGAAAAATATTGTTAAAGCCCATGGGAATTCCGTCATTGGCTTCAACAGAGCTAGGATTTTCAACTGGAGTTCTGCTATTCTTCAACAAACTGCTCAGAAAACATTTGGCAACATAGAGATTATTAATTATTCAGTTTCCAATAACATGTTCTTTCCATGGAAGCATTTATAATGAAACCAGCATGATAAGGTTTCAAATTAATCTAAGATATGAGACTAAATCAGCAGAATCTTAACATACATATATCACCTGGTCTTCTGTGGAAGTTCTTAATTATAGTTCTGTAAGTGACTTGGAATATGAAATTCCCAAAGCAACAGAATAGTTTCTGAGCTAGTGATAATGGACACAGACAAGAAATCTGATGTTATTAAAAAGTAGGGAAGTCATTATGCAGTATAATTATGAAGAGGCAAAGACTGTTTTTGTGAACTAATTTTGAATTAAAGGCTGGGGGGTTTTTTGGGAAAAAGTACCAAAGCCTTGCTGAAAGGCAATGAAGTCTCTGCATCATTCCTGAAAATGGAAGTTGGGCTCCCAATAACTTTGTGATATGATCTCTGAGTCATTGTGGTGCCTTTGAAAAATGTACCCCCATCTAGGTATGAATCTGAGTTTCACTTTGGCACACAGCAATCCCCAGCCACTTCATGTGTCTATAATTATTACTCTCACACTATTAATCCATCTGGTGGAAGCATTTCCCTGTTAAATATAAAACATTCTCCTTCACTGGCCTTGGTGGGGCTGGCTGAAGTGATAAACACCATGTTTAGCTGACAGAGCTCTCTGCCAATACCAATTATTTGAGATAAAAACCAGTGGTTTAGAAGTCTATATCCAAAATGCATTCACTTATACCCTGAAAAGAATATTAAGGACAGTTTCTTGGTTAATGGTTCTGAATAAGTAAAAATATTTTTTACTGAAGCTCTACATGTCTAATATAAAGCAAAATCAGTGCCAATATTACCATAAATTAGATTTGTTATACCTAGTTTTGTTTTTCTTTTGTTTGTTTAGTTTTTTTAAATTTTTTTTTAATTTTCCTATACAATTTCTTACCCCATCTACAGGAAGCCTTTGAAAGGTTTATTTTGGTTTGAAATATGCACCACAGACAGTCAATCCCAAAGAAAAATTGGATAAAACCACAGGAGAGCCTTAGAGTGAATCTTTGACAGCAGCAAACATTTCCTTAAATACATATTGTCAATATTTCTTGTCCAGACTTCCCCACTGGAAAGACCAGAGGTGAGATCCTCTGTACCTCCCACCCTCACTTGTGAGCTGTTGAAAAATAATTGACCAGCAAAACATGCTCTAGTGTGTATACACATCTACCCACACTTGGTTACTCCTCTGGCCAGAGAAGCAGAACAATGACCTTTCACACCACTCCCCCATTAAAGCCCCGGATTTTAGGAAGTTCCACCAAGATGATTTTGCTAGAAAAGGAATGACTGACCTTGCAGTCTGGAGTGAGAAGAAAACTGACAGTGACTGCCAGAAAGGGTCAGCTCGTTCCCAGGAAAAGTCAGATCAGTATTTAGAAGGCTTAGGAGATAAGAAAACCTTCTAATCCAAAATGTGTGCAAAATTTTCCAGTTTATAAATTCAGGTATACTACATAAAATTAAGGTATTAAATGGGTGACGTGTGGGAGAAGTTTCCACTCAAGTACAAAATAATTTACAGTTGAAAGTCAACCTATGACTGAAAGTCTCCCTCTAACTCCCAGGCTATCGAGGTAACTGTATCTCTAAAGATCAGAGAGCTTTACATTTGGGAGCAAGGTGCTCAAAGCATAAGATTTTGTCTAAGTCACAGGCTCCCTGTTGGTGTCACACACAAAGTGATACCTGTGGCTCTTTCATTGCCCTCTCCCTTGTTATCTGCTGAGCTTTGGGAAATGGAATAATTATACCATATCTGCTCTCACTGACACAGGAGAAGGGGATGCCTTCTGTCAGATCCTTTTGTTTTGCCTTTTGCCTTGCTGGTCAGGTTGTTTGCCTGTCTCCTCAGTCGTGGCATACAAGCAAACACAAACCAGATGGCTAAAATCATCAATCTAAGATTTATGTTAGGAACAGAGAGGTGAAAGGCTCTAAATACCACCACTAATCCCCAAAGCCATTAAACCACCTCCTCCTAGTTGCTCACGCTTCCATTTGCATTCTCCTTCATGTTAACATGCAGAAAGCCAGCACTGTACTAACACTGCACATTGAGAAACCCTTACATGAGAACCAAAGCTGTGCTGCAGGAGGCTGCTGCTTCATCTGCCTTCTGCTGGCACTCCCCAACAGCATTGCATGCTGCTGGCTCCTCCCTGCCTCCCTCTAATCTTTCCTCAGATGCTTAATTGCATCCTTCAGGATTTTTATTTTTACCGAGCATTTTCTGCAGTTCCCTGATTTCCAGATGTTTCCCTATTTCTAGTCAACCTACACGTCTCAGTCTGCTCCTCCTCGCAACCGTGGCTCCATGTCCTGACCACAGCCAGGGGAGAACTGGGAGGGCACTGTGGGAATGGCTAAAAATCCCCTCTGCAGCTTGTATGAACATTCCCCTCTGCCAAAGACAGCAATGAGATGGGCAGAGCTGTACAGGAGGCTGAAATGACAAGTTGGTGATCATAGTGTTGATGTGTGAAAATAAAAGCTCAAACCAAAGGAACCACCCCCCGCTCCCCCCCAAAATGTCAGCACTGAAAGCTTCAGCCATCCTCTTTAGCCTCCTTGAGCTTATTTGAAATACAAAAATAGGGGTCTGGTTTGAAGTGTCTCTACTGTCAAGCATTTCCCTAGCAAGTATTCCATGATCTGCCTGCACTACTTCCATTGGGATTACAGAGGACGAGCAGCACAGCAGACTCACACCTTGGAGGAAAATGGATCCCATTTCACATCAGTCTTGAAAAACATTTTGTGTCCAGTCTCAGAGCAGCCAGCAGTGTGGGCAAGGGTACCCACCTGAGGCAAACCCTCTAAACCATGATAACATCAGGTTTCCAGCAGCTGAAAAGACCAAGCAGGTTCTCACTCTCCATATTTCTCTCTCCCACACCTTTCTTTCAAAAATTTTATCCCAAAACTTCAACCACCTGACTCCATGACTCACCTTCACAGCCTTAGGGAGATTTATAATCGTATTTAGTTTAATCTATTTACAATACCTAGTAACTGAAAAATCACTTCTTTTGGTGGCTTGCAACCACTGCTGATACCCAAAAGGAGCTTCACAACAGTGTGCAGGCTTTATGTCCACCTCAGCATAAGAGTTGTTGTAGCACAGTGAGCCACACAGGAAAATTTCTTGAGGCCCAAACATACATATGAGGCTTGCAATAACCTCAAGTTATTTTGATTGTTTTGATTCCTCCAACTCAGCTCTCCACTGGGGAAATGTGACAGAAACTGGCACAAAAAAGGACAGTATTTTCTTTGAGGAAAAGCAGGTTTGGAAATCTCTGGCAGATGAGATCAACTAAAGCAAGCCTGACTCTTTTCTCCTCTCCTAGTAAAAAGTTATATTTTCTATAAAACCTTTCCTCATCCTCAGTGCTCCTAAGATGAAGGGAAAAAAAAAAAAAAGAAAAAGATAAAACAAATAGATCTTTAACCAAAAAAAAAAAAAAAAGCATTCTTCTTTGTGGAAGTAAAAATAGGACTTCTTCTGGTCCTAGTTCTATACTTTCATCATGCAATCCTGCATACAGAGCATACTACATAAACCTCCACCCGATACTGAGCAAGTTTCATTAAATTTTTTTGTCTAGAAACTTCCACTGATACACTCTGTACATCCTGGCCATACTGCAAGCAGTAGCACTGGTTTCCTTCCTGTGCTGCTTAGTTACACCAGTCTCACAACACTGGAGCCTCACAGAATGTAGAATGTGTTTGTAGTTTTTGAAGCCATATCAAATAGAAATTCTTACTACCAATCTCCTAAAAAGTTAGGCACTGTGGCTTTTTTGTCATCACATCGATGACCTCTTTTATGAACTGCATCACCTGATCTGCTGTAAAACTCATACCATGCAAACCATATGAACCTCAGCTGCATACAAAGAATATGCAGTAACTGCTATTCCCACAGTGAGGGAACTGGACAACCTCAGTCCAGTGAAGGAAATGGTACTCACACCAGGATCAGATTTGGACTTCTATTTTCCAGATGCTTCTACCTTACATAAGAGGAACAAGACACTCCCTGGGGAAACAGGTAACAGGTTGAAAAAAAAAAACAAAACAAAACAAAAAAAAAAACAACAAAAAACCCAACATATTCAGTATTTCCTCTCTGGCCTAAAATACTGAAAATAACAAAGTTTTGTTCACACAAGTGCTAAATTGGATGTTAATCTAGTAGTCACACTAAATGGCATGTTTTGCATATGGTCATACATTTGCAAATACAAGCTTCTAACAACACCTCATCAGTAACCTATTGCAGAGGTAAACAAATGAGACAACCCCAAATTTAACTGCTTCCTTGGAAATAAGAAGCAGTTGAGCACATGAAGTCATTGGGAGCCTGTGGGCCAGAGAGGACAGGATATTTTTGATGATGACATAAAATGCATTTGGAATGCTCTAATGAGATGCCACAATACCCAACAGAGTAGCAAGAAAGATCCCTGATCAAAGATGTATTCACATAATGTGTTATACAGAAAAAGCTGCTTGCTCATTTTCTGGTGTAGACATCCATGCTGCATCCAGGCTGAGTACAGAAGAGAACAGCAACACACTTCTCTATCTCAGTCACTCCCTGAGCCTAAGGTTACACATAGGCCATGAAGATTAATAGCTGTTGTTGTACCAGTCTTCTGCTGGTTGAGCTAATCTTTCTTTAAACTGTATTTAAACTTTAAGACCTACAGGCTCTGCAGCACCTTGTATCCAGTACTCTTAGATCCTAACTGTATGTTGGGTGAAAAACTACTTCCTTTTGCTTGTTTTCACCCAGATTCATAATTTCCTGGAACACCTTGCACTCCTTGTGTTACAAGAGATGGTAAATATCTACTCCATATCCACCTTTCTTTCGTGGGGGAGCTCATCATCTTCCTGTGCTCCCCCACGCCGCTGTCATGCACAGCATCCTGATCCTTGCATCTAAATGACCCTTGTGCCTTCAAGGGCATCCTCATCCACATGCCAACTTTGCTGTGTCAATGCAGCTCCTATCCAGGTGTCTCCCAGGAACTGGAAAGCTCATGGATTTGGAGTGAGTGGAGAAATACATAGAAACAACCATTTTCCCAGACTTCTGGATGGATTGTAGGCTCTGTTGTCAGTCTCACAGAAGGAGACAAGAAAAATCCCTTCAAGATGCAAAGAAGCAAAGATGAGGCTCCATTTAGCAAAGCAAAAGCTCCTGACAACAGCACTTAAATAAGTTATGGTTCCATTGCTGATCCATGCCCTGCTCCAAGCTGTGACACGCTGCCAGCAGGAATGAGGAGGTAAATGGTTTTCCAGACCATAGTGCAGACGGTATGACAAGCCTCTCTCAAACCATGTTTTTAGGTGACCACTACTTGCAACACACAAAGGTCTGACTGCTTCCAGTTTCACCCTGTGAGATCACAGGTGTTCATCAGCTGTGAAGACAACAACTTGGAAAACTTGCATGGAGAAAGGAAAAGCAGCTGCAACCAAAACCGTCAGGATGGCCCTTATTGATCAGGAGAAGAAAGGCAAAGAGATATCAAACTCCCCCAAATCTTACTCCCTAAGTGACATTTCTGTGGGGCCCCTTTGTACTCCAGCCTGAACCAGTCAGAAAACCAAAGCCTTGTGACTTATGAGGCAAATCAGTGCCCAGGTGAAACCTCCCATAAAGGATATTGGGCACTTCCAGTTAACTGCTTGGCACCTCTCCACAGAGTAAAATAAGTCCCATGAAAAATATTTTGTGGAATACATTCAGGTGATGAATTATGGAAAAGAATTGGCTCACGAACGTTGCAAATGCAAATAGAGAGGCTAAATTTATCAGATGAATTATCCATTTGATACTGGATTACTTGCTAGGGGCTAACTTATGACTCCTTTGCTCATGCAGAGGACTGCTCCAGCCCCAGTGCAGTCTGCCACAGTAAGCAGAGAGAACGATGCCTCTCAATACCAGTACAGAAATTACAGCCCCTGCTTAGGAGTTGGCTCACGTATTAGTGCAGAGATTGGCCTTTTTAATACAAAGGCCTTCATTCAGCCATTTAGACAGTTTCCAATTTGATTCCAAGCCTAGGAGATCTCTTAACAATGAATTTCCTCTGCAATTGTAATATATTTGCACATTTTATGCACAAGCGGGATGCTGTGCACCCTCCTGAAGTAATAGGAGAATTATTATAAGGCAGTAGCTCTCATCCATATGGTTTGGGTAGGGGAAACAGCGTTTTCATCAACCAGGATGAAAGCAAAAAATGCATTAAATATCATAGCCCGTAACAGAGGGAAGAAAAAGTTTTCTCAAGATGAAGCAATCTCTCTCTCTCTTTCCTAACACTGATAATGGTTCAAAAAAGAAAAAAAAAAAAAACAAACAAAAAACCCTCCAACAACAACAACAAACTCCTGGGCTCAGCATCCTTTCATTAGCTTTAAAAGGACACGAGTCTAAAAGCATGCACCTTCCATCTGCAAACTGGCTTAATGAAAGCGCAAATGCCCTTTCTCCAAAAATTTTTGCCATGTTTTAGTGAAGTAATTTTTTTACTCTGTTTAAAGCAGCAAGAAGTAATATAACCTTGGATGCTGCAGCTTCACAGGACATCCCTTTTATAGCACTAGTTCTATAAAAAAAAATATTTTCAGAAAAAAAATGTTTCTCCTCTCCAATCCACTGGTAACAGGTGGTAGATTTAGAAATACTTTAAGCATTACAATTGAAGATAAACCGTTTATAATATATGACAGTCACCATGAAAAATAAGCATTTGCCAAAGGTCCTTACAAGATTATCTGTCTGACATATTAAGTAGCTTTGTGTACACAGAATACAGGAAGAAAAGAGAAAAGGTATCTTTGCTCCAGCTGGCAACTGTTTACAAATGCTCTTAATTTTCCTCCTATCTATAGAATCCTAGAAGTATGTATCACTCCAAGGTAAATGTTGGCAAATCTAGCTTTTCAAGGGGGATTGAATTTTCTGGTAAGTCTTATAGATGTGTTTAGTTAGCAAGAAAAGTAATGCCTGATGTCTGGACTCCGTAGAGTTCTATTAGAAGAAACAATGAATTCCAAAAGAAAAAATTATCTAAGTAACAGTTGCTTTCCCAGAAAACTCACTCATACTACTAATAGCAATGAATCCAGCAATGGAAGAACTACACATATGAGCCAGAACTGCAGGCAAAGATATTTTATTTGCCTGAAAGACATTCTCTCAGTTTAAGTAGAAAGAATGTTCCAACACAGGTGAAGGGAGAATAGCTGGCCTATGCCATTGCACAAAGAGATAGGGCCCAATTCATAAAAAGAATAAAACATATCACTGTGGCAGTGTTTAATATATTAAAACAGTGATCCATTTTAAGCAAATGAAGTTGTTCTTTTTACTCCTCTTTTCTTACTACAGTATACAAAATCTTCTCAGCAAAACTCCAGAGGATCAATAGAAAATTCTGCCTTGACTAAGACCCTTTCTTAAGCAAACCAGGACTTTTCTGGACAACTTTGACATGAGAACCTATGTCTGAATCAAAGATAAGTGGTGC
This sequence comes from Pyrgilauda ruficollis, assembly GCF_017590135.1. Lineage (NCBI taxonomy): Eukaryota > Metazoa > Chordata > Aves > Passeriformes > Passeridae > Pyrgilauda > Pyrgilauda ruficollis. Next base: position 7,032,592 of record NW_024524489.1, on the reverse strand, counting down.
TCTGCTCCCTCTTGGAGCATGCTGGCTCTGGATTGGGTTGTGCAATCACTGAGCTTGAATCAGAAATGGTGAGACTGTTACAACTGCTCAGTTACTGCACAACTTTCCTGCACTGCTAAGACACGACATTACTTAGAAGTCTGTCTCTTCCCCCTATATATTTAAAGTTTGAAAATGACAAGACTCTTGGCAGTTGTCTTCATATCAATATTATTACTTGACTAATTTCTTCAGCATTCCACTTGCAAAAAAGGCCTAATGATATGTTCAACTAATGGAACAATTTCCCTATATCTATACTCCACTTACTCTAATGCACTGAGGTGTAATTCTAGCTTCATTTCATTACCACTTTCATTACCTAGCTCAAGCACTTGCATGTCTTTTTGGATTTATTAATGCAGTGGGTTTAAAGTAATAACTATTTATGTATATAACTCTATGAATATATTCTTCTTTCTAAGCATTTTTGTCCACATCTATTAAAGTAGATATATTTCACAATATTTCTGAATGCAAGATGCACTTTTAAAATGCCTGGATGCTTTTTCTCTAAGCTTAAAGCAATACCTCAGTATTATTCTCTCCTGTGAGTGTTTAGATAGTGTCCTATCAATTTAAATTTCCTTTAAACCAAAACAAAACCACCAGTTTCATTAATTTCTTCCACAGCAGAAATATCAGGAATTTATTGCCAAAGGTAGAGGCAGTTGCTAACTCCTTGACACAGAACCATGTTAGCTAAGTCTACTATGCAGGAAACCAGTCCTGCAGAGAGATGGGATATCTCTACAGTGACAAGAGTCTGCTGATAACTTGTCCAGGTCTGCTATGTTAAATGTAGATGGAAATTCCCAAGACACCTGAAAAAAGGAACAAATGCCAATCTGGTGATCTCCATCCAGAACCTCAGCTGATGTTCTCACCAGGAGGAAGTTTAGCATGGGGCTGACCTCAGCTGACATCTGCTGAAATGGTGGTACCCTGTGGAAAAGTGTCATTTCAAGATGGCAAAGAAAGCCTGAGACTGTACATGAATGGTTAGGGCACTCCACAAAAGAGACCCAGACACTGACCATTTCCCCAGTGACACTACAGGAGAGTGATTTGGGAAGAAAGTCCTGCCTCTCCCTGTCTCCTCACAAGTTGAAGATCTAAAGACACTAAAAATAAAACACTAAAATAAAAACTTCCTGAACCTCTGGCTACTGATCCACCCACAGGAAATCCTTCACTGCATCAGGAATAAAGTTCTAGAGCTACAAAGGTTCCTTTTAAGGCCCTGGCTAATCAGACAGCAGATACCCAGTAACATTAAGGCATGTCAAAAGCAGAATCATTAGTTATGAAAAAATTGCAACCAGGCGTCTATGAAGATGGGTCCTAAGGTATTTTATTAATCTAATCCTACAGTAATATATCTAAATTTCAGATACTGAGAACTAAACTTTCTCTGGACAGCTGAAAATTTTGGATGAACCTTTTTTACAGCCACATATGCAGAACACTGGATTTAGAGGGTCCCTACCATGATCACCTGTCTACATACCAGAATCCAATTTTTCATTTGAAAAAAAAAATAAAACCTTTACATACATGAGAATAAATGTACTTTTGAAACTATGGTATGGCAGATCATCTACAGAATGTGGTGTAACGAAATTATATGTTTTTCTATAACAAAAGACCCAGCTGCACAGGTTCTTTGTAGACAGGAGTTCAATAATGTCAAGTTTTAAAAAAATCCAAATGAAATATATCTTCTACTTTGCTGTCTTTCTGCCTTTGGGCTTGTCATGACACAGCTCTGAAGCATCTTCTTGTCTCTCAAACTTTCAAACCCAGGTGGGTTTTACATTTATAGAAATAATGCCAGGCTTTACACCATGATTTCCAAGGCCTTAGAGATGAAAGTGAGCATTAATGATCTTGACTTGTTGACAAATTGAGGCTATATTCTTCTCTCACATAATCTGAAGGGCAGTAACCCAGCCAGCAACAGTAGGCAGGGTACTGCCACTTTATCCTTTGGGTTGGGTACACTGACAAAAAAATGAAATCACTCAATGGATGGATTAGATATGAAGGCAGCTTCTTGAAATGCATGTTCAGTGTGCTCCAGACAAGAATATTATTAAGTGGTTAGACATCATTTGATGCTACCTGAATAATTCAATAGGTCTTAAAGTTTCAGCTGCCAATCACTGCAAACTGGCAATTACAAAGTCATCTACAAAAAAGCTTTGTTCTAGTGAGATGAGACAAAAATATCACAATTTCCATGCTACCAGACAAAGCAAAAGGAAAAAAAACACTAAGGCTACAGTGACAAAACAGTCCTGTGAAATTAATGGAACTCTGAACACACCAAAGCTCTGCTCCCTATTACTCCAGGGCCATTTCCACTAGACAGACAGCATGGGGACTACTGGGAGATAAAACAAAACACTAAAATCTGGATCTTTTCACACGCAGTTGAACTGATGTAAGCACAAAGCAATATAAAATGGGAGGAGTTTTAGGGTTGATAAAATTATGGAGAGCAGTTTTCTAATGAAGTGCGATAAAAATAAATCACAGGTTTATAGGAGGAGGGGGATTAGCAAATTTACTATCCACCAGGTTTCCTTAAATCTAGAAAGCAACCTCCTGTGTGAAATCCAAGATGAATGGCTAACATTTCCCAAGTGCTCCAGTGAGAGCCATCTTTCTCCCATTCATTCTTACACTGGGACAGCTCAAGTTTAAAGCCCTCATTCAGACACAGTTGGGCTCTAACCCCTGTGGTATCTTTTCAGACCCAGAGAAACCTTACCAGCATTGTTAATGAAAGACCAAAGTGTGCACAAAGTGTATGGAAAAGCAATACACACTATATACTATAGCTATATACATTAGTGCAAATAATTTCCTTCTCAAGAGTCAAGAGAGGCAGAACCATGCACCAAGTTTTGGGAAAAGATACACATACAGCATGGAATGAAGAGATTGGCTGTGCTGAGCATACAAAAGCAGTATTAGACGTAGCTTAAATAGTTCACACATTTTAAATGTCTGCATTTGTCCAGGATCAGAGCCTCTATGTGCAGCTGATCTTTAAAGAAAGTTCACATTTCAGTATTTGGCTTTGGAAAGAAGAAAATATGCCAACTGTTGCATTTTTTTCTGCATGCTTTTTTAAAGTCAAATGGTGCTTGATTACTGTACCTACCTAGAGGGAAAAAGTCGCCCATTTTCTTCTTGAAAATTTTGTAGTCAACCTCCAAAAAGACACAGAAGATGATACGATCCACCTGTAAGAAACAAAATTATTCACAGTGAAAGCATCATAATCATCCATACTGGCAACAACAGTCAATAAAGGCAAAGAAACTTTTAAGCCAACGTGCTTTTATGCTTCAGGCAAACAAGAAAACAGGGCTGCATGTCTTGACTTTATTGTACATCTGTGTTGTAATTTACAATATAACCTTTGCAATCACAGCTCACAACTGTATTCTTTGTTAACTGCCTCTTGTTTATGCAAACTGCTCTCAAGCACAGTATAAATGACTTTGGCATTCCAGATGAGAACTGGGATGCAATGTTTGATGAAAAAGTCATGTGGGGACTTCTAATAAGCCTACAGAAGAGTAAATGGGTAAGCAAAGAGCTCTTTTTCCAATCCTTGTCCGACAAACCTATTTGCAAACCCATTTAGTATTTTAAAATGGCTTTAAAAGGTTTCATGTGGTTTTAATTTAAATGAAACCACTTATTCTCACTGTAATACAAATAGAATGCAGCAGAAACACAAAAGCTGATTAGATGACAGGTAGCACACAGGGTAAATAAAACATTTAATATGCCATCTACTTAGCGAGGCTGAGCATATCAATGAAACCACAGCCTGTAATGTATGCACCACCCACCAATGAGTTCAAATAAATTCTTTTGGGAGATCACTGTATGTGAAAAGCTTTTCTGAAATAGACCAAAAATAATTAAAAATCTAAATAAAACAAAACCAAGAAAGTGAAAGCCTTTAAGGCTAAAAAACACCCACACTGGACTTCAGCCTTGCAATACCTTTGTGTTATTTATTTGCATTTCCCAGCACAAAATGCCTCTGTAGCCAAAACCCATCTTGGAGGGGTGCTGTGGAAAACAAAAAGACCCTCTTACAGCTGAGCTGAGGGACCCACAACCCAGTAATAATTTCTTTCTCTGAAGTGCATAAGAGTTTAACCACAACAGGATGAAGCCCAAGCAATAGGAAACTTGGCATCTCATGCTGTCATGGTGTCTCCACGGGCAATAGGACAATCTGTCACAGCAGAACTCCTCAAGAGTGCCTTTGCATGTGCTAGAAAAATCATAAGCCTCCCCCCTGCAGGGAAACGGTGAGAGGAATGCTCTCAAGATGTAAATTCTTTCCCTTATCTTCAGTAGAAAATGCTGTCCTTTTGTTGCAGCTGATCTTAGAAGTAGAGTCCAAGCCTTGGCTTCAAAGACACCATTATGCTGAACAGCTCAGGACATCATTTTTGAGCTCCCTGCAGCACAGCCTGGTAGAATCCAGGAGGGGATGAGAGCAGGCAAGCACTGGTTATGCTGGAAAATACCAGCAGCTACTAACAAGGACATCTTGGAACAAAAGGTGATGACAAAACCTTAGCTGGGATGATGTCATCTGAATGATCAGATCAGCTATGTAACATCACAACTAGCAATAGTCCAAGGGGAAATGGCATCAAGTTGCACCAGGGGAGGTTCAGGTGCGATATTTGGAAAAATTTCTTCATTGAAAGAGTGGTTAAGCACTAGAACAGGTTCCCCAGGGATGTGATGGAGTTCCCATCCCTAGAAATGATAAAAAAATGAGGATAGGTGGCACTTCACAACATGGGTTAGTGGGAAAAGTGAAATTCACTCAAAGGTTGAACATGAAGACCTTGGAGATGTCCAACCTTACTGATTCCATGACACTCTATGAGACTGAAGGTACAAGCCGTGTTGGTGTTAAGGAAGAAGGTGGCTTGTGAGCAGGAGAGAAGGCAGCAGAGCAGGGAAGGCTATCGGCAGATTTTTCAGCAAAAAAAAAATTTTCAGCCTGCTGCTGTCTGCTCATATGATGCTTACAGAGCCAAGCTGTTCTGTGCATCCCTCGTAAACAAACCAGGCTGGATCTTAAAAAATTCTGGACCATGGCATCAGCTACTCTTATAAAGGGATATAACAAAAAACTCAAATACTAGTTGTGGGCTCAAGCCAAAAAGCCATACTCATCTCCATACCCACAATTTCATAATTTGGCATCTTTGCCAAGAAGTGTTACACTTTACCTACATGAGATTTGACATGATCTCTAAGGTTCCTACCAACCCAAACTATTCTATAATTCCATGGTTCTGCCTAAGCTGGTTGTTTTCAGGAGGGAGGCTTTAATCAGCAAGTGCTTAAATTACATTTCTTGTGAAAATTAGATCAGGATATTTCTGGGGTGTTGCTAGATTGTCATCTTCCCTCTCTGCCTTGCAGACTTTCAAGCATTAAAAGTGATAGGCCCAATGAACCAGAACAGACAAAAGAGCAAGGACAGAAATGTATAAAGCAGAGGAGGAAGGATATTCCCATACAGAGAAGTTTCTGAGTCTCTGCATAATTCCATATTCTCTGCTGAAAATCCTACAGAAATTTGCCTCGTTCTATATAGTCCAACTTCTCAAGATGTTTCCTTTACTTTTATTTATTCAGTGCAGCTATCAATAATAAAACTTCTCCCTGAGAATTTCTACTACTTCTAATATAATTCCTTAATTTAAAAATAGGGAATCTCTCTAGAATTGGCAGACTATTTCAAAATTTCTAGCCTCCTGATTGTACACATCCTATATATAAACCTGTTCCATTTCTTCTTGATGTGAGAAAAACTGCTCTATTTTTAAGTATGCATAAGATATTGTGATGACAGCTGAAATCCTGTGTTTATCTGATTGCATGGCATGTGTTGGCAGATAGTAAATCTGAAATTAACCCCTATTCTATCATTCTGCCAGTCACTGGCTATTTTATCTAATATTCCCAGCTATAATATCTTGAGATTACATAGGGAAAGCATCCCTTGTCCTCACTATGCCCATTCCAGCTACAATAAGGAAAGGTTTAATCCAAGCCACTATCAACCTACTTTTCCTGCTGGCCCACAAAAGCTCAGCAGGATTTTTGGGACATGCAGTTAGGAAATCCACTCCTTATTCAACAAGGAAATCTCTCATGTGGCCTGGAAATGCCAGCTTCATTAGAGTGTCACACCATGCCTTTAGAGAGGCTGAGGAATAGCTCCTGTGGACTCTCCCGACAGTGCCCAGATGAGACCCCCAGTGCCTTTTGCAGATGCTCAGCTCCTCCACTGCTGACCAGGCACCACTCAACTGCAGCAGAACTGTAAAGGAGCTCCAGGTTGAAGCTCATCCCTGATTGACAGCTCTTTTTTGAAGGCTGGTATTAAAATCAACCATGCCCTGTCAGAGCCAGATTAAATTCTGCTCACTTTGCAGCTAAGAATAGGTGGATCAAAGAATCCCAAAATCAAGAGCACTGCAGCACAGGAAGAAGGGAGTTAAAATGCATGAGCTGTTCACTTAGGCACCTTCACAGCTCAAGGCTGTGAGTACATTTGATTGTTTTGGTTGTTTTTTTACCTTGGGCGATGCTTTCCTTGCTTTATTTAATTTTGATGGGAATAGCTTCCAGGTGGCTTTGTTAGCAGCACCTGATAAGAATTAGTAAACTTCTGCAGGGTTTACAGGACTTAGGCTATTTTTTTAGAATCACAGAATGGTTGGGGTTGGAAGTGACCTCAAAGATAATCCAGTTCCAATTCCCCCATCATGGGCAAGAACATTTTCCACCAGATCTGATTCCTCCAAGCCCCACTCAGACTGGCCTTGGACACATTTTTTGCAGTAGAATTGACCCTAACATCAGAGTTTTAGAAGGACACAGCCATATCTCATGAACTGAAAACCTCTCCACTGGTGTTTTCAATTAATGAGATATGGGTATGAAAGCACAGTTGGTCTAATAGCAGCACTGATCTTAGTGCAAAAAAAGTGGCAAAGATATTTCTTCCTGGTTTTTGATCTTTGGGGTTTTGTTAGTTGGTGGCTTTGAAAGCACTTTACATCTTGTGAGTTTTCAATTTATTGGTGAGTTGCTGCACCTTGGGTGGGTTCACTCATAGACCACTGATGGTCTGTGAGAGCTCCATGGAAGGCTGGGCAGGTGGGTGCTCAGGGACATGCATAGGAATGATGGAAAGCTGCTGAAGGTCCCTTAAACTTGCCATAAAGGGCCCTGCTCTCTTCTGCAGTGTGTGGGAAGACACTGCATGTTTACATGCACATCTCTGCACGCAGCTGCTGCTGCAGTAGGAATTTACAGCTGTATCTATATAAAAAAGACAGAGAGTGATTTCTTACATGGACATACAGAGATAGTTTAAAACTATTCCCCCTTATCCTAAGAGAAGAGATTAAGATTAGCTGTTAGGAAGAAATTCCTTACAATGAGGGTGGTTCAGGTTGCCCAGAGAAGCTGTGGCTGCCCCATCCCTGGAAGTGTTTAAGGCCAGGCCGGGTGGGGCTCTGAGCAACCTGGTCTAGTGAAAGCTGTTCCTGGCTGTGGCAGGGGGGCTGTAATGAGATGAACCTTAAGGTCCCTTCCAACCCAAGCCTGTTTGTGATTCTCTGTATATTTTAGCATCAAACACATCTATGTTTTTATCTCAGCTCTTTTGCTGTGGTTTTGGGCAGGTTGTGTGATTCCTCTGGCTTCATTTCCCTATCTGCTTAGGGGACAGGAAGACCTGGCTGTGCACCTATACATTGCTTTAAAGAGTCACTGCCAAGCACAATCCACAGGACGTGCCAAATGCTTTCATAGGTATAGCTGTATGTACACCCAAGTAATGAGCTATATATCAAACAGAGATCTGAAGCAAAATACTGATCAAAAGGCTTTCTAGACTATTTCATATAATGAGGTGCTTCCATGTCGTTGCCACCCCATGTCCTAACAAAATAACAGCTTGCAATGAAAACAAACCCAAGTATGTTTCAGCACTCCCAAGTACTTCACGCATGTGTCCAGCACCAAGACATTTGTCTAGCAGGAAGTGACTGCTTTTTATATGCGTCAAAAAGTTTCATCATCACTTAAATCTTACCAGAAAATACATGATAGAAAAACAATGAAAACTTGCAAAAAATGTTTCCCAATCCTAAATCAAATGAATGCTAATACAGCACAAAGAGAAGGAAGCAGCTTTTTGCTCTTTGTAGGTGTAGTAAATCCATGCCATGAAACACTTCTGCCTGATCCCATTAGGACCCACTGTCATAAGGCAACAGTAAATACCAGAAGCTTGTGGAAACATTTTTAGTTTATCAAATTTACATGGATTTAATTCAAAACTCAGTGAAGCAAACCAGAGATTTTTTTCATTGACTTCAGCATGCTTGGATCGGCACCTATACTTTGCAGCACCAGACAGAAAATTTGCCTCCTCAAGAATTCAAGTTCTTCTGATAGAGACATTTAATTACCCTAAATGTCACATACTTTCTCAAAGATATCCTTAACAGTCACAGTTCAGAGCTGCCTGAACCCATCAATATGCCTTGACTTCTTTGCCTGTAAGAAAAGAGCTCTGAATGTTCAAAGTTGTATGGGGCTTTGAGCAACCTGGTCTAGCAAAAGACCTCCAAGGCAGGGGGTTTGGATGAGATGGTCTGTAAGGCCCCTCCCAACCTGAACCTTCTTATGATTCAACAATGCTGGACCTTTTCCTTTGTCTGGACCATGTTTTCACGGGCAGCCCTGTTAGGTTTCATTGCCTGGCAGAGCTTCCCTTGTAGAGACCAGTGAGAACAAAGCAACCCAAGTCAGGTTTTCATGCTCTCACAGAATCAAAATCTCAGCTGTGAGCAGCTCAGAATAAGGAGCAAGAGATTTTTAGTGCACTCTAGGACCAGGCTACAAGTGCTCTAGCTGGTCCCTGCACATGACATAAAATCTCTTCTACTTCTGTGACAAGGGCTCAGTTTTCTGTTCTGAAGCCCATATCTCTTTCTTGCTTATCTTCAGGGACTTTATTTACCATCTCTTTATTTTCTGTTTTTCTGGCAGAGTTCCTCTCTGCCTGTAACTGAGCTGATGCACTGAACTGACTACATGCAGAAGCACAGAGACCAACATCTCGTTCTGCCCCACTAAGGAACTGGTAGATGATATTCTCTCTTGATGCTGACAGTCCCCTTCAGCCTACCCTCTGCCTGATTTGATCCTCTGGTAATCCTGTTGCAACCAGCAGATGGAAATACCAGCTTTGTAGAATAACACAGCCATCTGCCATATACCTCCCAGCAGCTGTGATCCACTTTGCCAGAGATGCTGCCTTTCTGGAGCACCATGAACATCTGGCCAGCTGTCCAGATAGCAGCCTGTCTGACCAAACAGAGAAGAGAGGACTGCATCTCCCCTTGGAGACCAGCAGGGCTGATGCCAGAAGTTTTCACATGCTTTCTGAAGTTGAATGCTTCAGGCCCTATAAATACTAATTTCATAGCACTGTAAATTAAAAATCAGCCTCCTGGTATTATTACTAATTTCACAGAAACCATTAGAGCATAAAGCCTAGCTGACTGTCTGCTCCTTTTGGCATGACATCATGGTCTATAATCGTAGAATTACTCCTAAAAAGAACTTCAGTCAAGTATTTATGGCAAATAGAAAGCTTTGGTGCTGCCTTCATCCTCGGAACAAGATTTAAGCAGGGCAGAGGTGTCAGACTGGTGATACGGTGAATTTGACAATCAACGAACTGTGTGATGATGTTCACAAAGCTATTCACCTAGCCTTAAGAGCTTTTCTCTTGGCACAGCTTCAAATCCACTGCAGACCTGAGCCAAAACACCCTGTGTTTACTTGACCTTGCAATCATACAAATGAGCCCAGCTTCAGGCAAACAGGACATCTCTGGATTACCCTTTAATCCAGGGAGAAATGCACTCTTTCAGGATACTGCTCTCTGGTTTCCATGGACTTGAATTTTGAAATTCTTTGGAATCCAAAGCAAAAGCCTAATTAAAAAATTACATTACTGCAAGCCTCTTGCAAGTAATGGTATTAATGGAGAGTTACGCTATTGCATCAAGAGCAAACACCTGTGGAGGACTAGCTGTGAAGAAGCAACTCTTACTTAAACCATCATATTACTTAGTTAGCCATTGGAGAAAAAAAAAATAGAAACCATATAAATTATAAAATTATTTATGCTTATCACAGAGTGGAATGGTTTCTATGCTGGTCTTACTGTAGTTAAAAAAACAGAACTAGAAAGTTATTATTAGTGCTTTAATATCCTACTTCATGATCAAACACATACTTCGCTTGGAGTGAAAGATAATTAAAAGTCCAAGGGCAATTAAGAAAACCAAACCAAAATCAACAAAAACCCCACCAGAAATTTATTACCAGCTTAAAATGTTAATACAAACAACATCCTATTACATAAGGCTTTGCAGCAATCTCTGCCTCTAAACCAAAATGTTCCACTTAACATTAAAACTCAATAAAAATTCAAAATATGGCCAGAATGTCTCTCCCTGTCCTTTGTGCCTGGTCCTACAGGTCTGCTCATATTCAACAGCTGAGGGCTGTTGATAGTCCCAGTACCACACAGCTGCCAGACACACCAGTGCAGTTATCACTGTGGCCCAAGCCTATCTCCACATAACTGAAGCATATTAAAACCCACAAAACTTTCCAGTGGAGAACCACTTTTACCCACAGTTCTCAAGCACAGGTCAGCATCACAGTTTTGTGATAGTTCTGACAGATCCCTGCTGTCAGGTGAAGATCTGATGTGCCCAAGGTCACAGACGAACAAGAACAGCAGGAGCAGGACCCTGGGTTTTTTCCTCCCATTCTCTTTTGACCAAAGATGCTAGAGATGGGAAAAAAAAATCCCATGAATGGTCACATGCAAAGTTCACAAGCTTCACTGCACACCACTGCTTTTCCTCTGGTGGAAATATATTTTCAATGCATCCATGTATTGTGTGAATCAATACTGATAACTCCTTTCCCCTTATACATTGATTGTTTTTTAAGAGTTACTTAGTCTTTGTGAGAGAATTCACTCTGTGAATACCTTCAATACTTCTTCAATACTTTTTTTTTTTTGTGAGAGAATTCACCCTGTGAATACCTTCAATACCTGCCCTTGAATAATACAGTGTATTATTCAAGGGCAGGTAGAGCGTTCCCTTTTGGCCTTCTTTGGGCTGAGCTGGTCCTTTTTCGTGTGTGAACAAAGCATCTGCCTGACAAGCAGAATGGTTGTCCTAAAGAACCAACCAGGATCTCAAACAAGAAATTATAACAGAATTTTCACAGGAATTCACAATTTTGTTGTCAGCCATTTGTTTATGTCCCAGTTACTTACTGCACAATTATATGACAAATAAGACGTGACAGTCCTGTAGTGGTAATATAAATACAGACAGGCTATAAAATAACCAGTCCACATGTGGTTTTGTTCTCAACTACAGAAAGCTTTTCATTTTCCTAAAGGTGAAAAAACATGTAAAACCAGTCTAGGATTTAAGGGAACATCTCAGTATATTTCTTTTGATGGTCACAAAAACTTGCCAAGGAAGGGCCAGGAGAGTAGTTTAAGAATGCATTTGTTTTTACCAAGATATCCATCAATCTGCACAATTCACTTCTATGCCACACAAACACGATGACATAAAGCCCATTAATCTTTTCCAGCTTAATACCTACTGTCCTTTGAAGATACACGTTTGGAATAGCTGAAGGCGACCTCCATTTTTCACAGCTCCCAGTCATAGGGCAGCTGACACAGCCAAGATATTCCTGTATTCAGCGAAACCGGGGGAATGAATGGATTCTGATGAATGTAATTTGCTATCTCAGTGACAAATGGCAAATGGGAAGAGAGGGTGTGCATGCAAATATAACTGCATTAAATAAGGGCTTGTGAAGGATAGTACTCTGAAAATATCTGATAGGCAGTTTTACAACAACCATGCCTTATGGAGGAGATAAATCATCAGCTTGCTTAGAGTTATCATTATATCCTCATTGTGGAGCTTCGCTGAATAAGATGGAATTGTGGCATACAATCAAGCAGGGTGTTGTGATCCCATAAGCCAAGTTTTGGATCACATTTTACCTTACAACATCAGTTTTTCGCTATCCTTTTAGTAAAAGTTGGACTTAAATATCCCAAATTTCCCTATGATTATGAGCATCCTAATCCTGAACCTGTGGAAGACTAATTCCCAAGACTGTTGTGCTCCAGCTCTTTGCTGGATTGAGCTGTCACTTTGGAAAATTCTCATGGTTTTGATGTTTTTTTGCCAGTTTTTGTTGCACATAATTGTTCCACATAATATCTACTGATAAAATTCCCACTCCTTTCCAAGGCCAGCAGGAGAATACTTGCTCAGACTCCACCACTCAAAAACCAAAATATGTTTGAACACAGAAATGTGATCACCTCCTTGCCATTATCCTAGTAGCTGCTGCAAGATTTTGAATACACAACAGCCCCAGGACTTAAAACCACACAGAGAGACCAAGTAATGGTACCTTTTATACTTCAGACAGGTATAAGAATCAAAAAATCACAGATCTGGGTTGGAAGAGACCTTAAAGATCATCTAGTTGCAATCCCTCTGCCACTAGATCAGGTTGCTGAGGGCCCAATCCAGCCTTTCCTTGAATACTTCCACGAATGGGACATCCACAATTTCTCTGAGTGAATGGCTAAATTATGAGTAATTCCAGTGGTTAAATTATGAGAATTTTAAGTTTGGATGCTAGAGCCAGTGCCAGGAGGAGGCAGCACTATATGGCACTGGGAACCAGCAGGAAAAGCAATGGGAACCCATTGTCCTGGAAAGCAAAGCTCCCTACTGCTGTTGCTGAGGCTCCTGAAGGGTGCACAATAGTTGAACTGCAGAAAAAGGGCAGGAGAAACAATTCCTGGAAGATGATGATGGTTTAAACAACTTTTTAAGTGCGCTGTTACAGGCAGGGTAAAATGGCAGTCATGCTAAACTCAGCAACAATTTTCTCACTGAGGCTGAACAAAGGTTTCACCCCACCTCAGGGGCTGGGATACTTTCCAGCTCTTTTCACGTTATTTTCTAAATTATTGGAAAGGAAATCCGACTGGATCTTACAAAGTTGTTTTAAAATGTAACTTTTTAAAGTATTTTCATCAAAAGAGGACAGATGACCCCCACATACAAAATTATATAATCACAACCCAGAAAGTCAGAAAGTTTCACCTCAGGAAGCTTTTCAAAATACATGATTTCATGAAGTTTCTCAAACCTATTGTAAATGAGAGCAGTCCAGAAGAAAACTCCCACTGAATATTTCCCTTGTTTGCTATAACTCCTTTTATCATTCTCATTTACATCTCATCTCTCTCCTTCATCCTCCATTAATGTTCACATTTGTCTCTCTTTATCCAAAGGCTGATAATTTCACCGAGGTTTTGGGGCAGTGCAACCAAATGCTTCCCACCCTGCTGGGAAGATGACAGCAGCACACAGTCACCAATTTTGTCTGACTACATCCAAAATTCCAAAAATTCAACATATGTCATAAAAGCTGCACTTTCAGGGGATGAAAAGGGCTCACCTAACCTGCAGCAATGTACTGCAAGTTCTCCTCACAGCACCTCAGTGTAGCCTCTGTTTGAGAAGTGAATGGGTAGAGATAACACTTGTATAGAAAGCTATTAATTCCTACCCAATGGAGTGATTAAAACTCCTGTTGTGGAAGCAATGTAAAGGGGTAACAGACTTACATTCCCAAGAAAAAAAGCCATATGGCATAACTTGAAACAGCTCTGAAACCATTGCTCTTACTAAAGCCTGTACTGAATCATTTAAGTAAATATTACCTAATCTCTCTCCTTGAAGAAAATGTTTTATGATTAAATTATTTGTCATTTAGAGATCAAATTAATCTCACTAATGCAAGCTATTAAAGACCATTTTCCAAGGACAAAGGCTGATTTTCTTAAATACTATATGTGTCTCATTCTGGTACTGGAAATAATATTTTTGCCACCAGAAAAAGAACCAGACAAAAATTAAATTTAATGTTAAATTTACAGTACTGGTAGAAAAAATACCTGCATTCCCAGGATGCTTACTCCAGTGTCTCTTCCAAAAATGAGATAAACTCAGGATCACTTGCTTACTGCCTGTCTAGAGGTACGCCCTATTTGTGCCTGAAACGCCCAGGTAGGTTCAACAAAATAATGCCATTTTTGTTAAATAGGGGCTGTAAAATGATGAGCTATTTTTGTAAGGTTTTGCAATGCTTGATTCCCAGCATCCTGAGAGAATCCATGCCAAGAGTCTGCATGATCTAAATGCAACCTCTGCATGCTTCTTGCTGATCAGAAGTGAGGTCAGGAGGAACAATGAGCAGCAAGTCAGGCAAATTGGATGTAAAATAGTTATTCCCAAGCACTCAGGAACTTGAGCTGGTGACTGGGTCAACTTGTGGAATGGCTGCACCTCAGAGCCTGCTTTTGGGATGTCTGCAGCTGTGAGAGGCTGGGACCAGTAAGGAAGATCTGTGCTTGAGAGCAGATAGGATTATAGATTTGGCATTGTCAGCTGAGACAGCAATCCAAAATGCCCTCATGTAAAAGGTCATTAAGCCAGCTTAATACAATTGACAGATGCCTTCCACAGAGGATATTGCAAGTCTAATATAGGTTGTTTAGGAAAAAACCCAAAACCAATGGGATATAAATGTCGACAGTATGCCAACACTTTTCTTAAGGATCAATAGGGGAAAAAATGAGATTCATCTCTAAGGGATCACTTTTAAATTAATTTTAATAGATGGTAATAGGCTGACAGTCTTCTGAAAACAGCCAGCAGATGTTCCAGCACTTTACCAAGTCCCTATGCTTAACATTGGGTATACCAATTCCAAAAAATCCATCTTCTGGATGGAGCTCTGTGTCTGCAGTTAGAATACTAATGATGGCTCTTAGTGGGTTTTGACTTCCACCAGTGTGTTTAGTTCTGCTGTGGATTGCAGAGCATGAGCAAGTGAGCAGATTTATGATTTACTAAAAAGGACAAGAAGTTGCCTTTTTATGGTATGTCACTGTCAACAGACAACCTTCTATCTATCTCCACATCATAAGGTAAAATGCATCTAAATTACTAAGATGCTGCTCAAATAAAATTGAGAACATAAGAACAATTTATACAAACTGCTCAAATGCACTGATGCATATAAAGTCTCCAAAACCATTTATTGTCAAAATGTCAATGCTAAATGCATAAAAATGTAACTTACTTTATTCCATTAATTAAGTAATGTGTGCACAGCACTTTGAAAATGTAAAAGCACTTTGAGCACTGAGAGCTAAACAGTATTATTTTCACTCATGTAGACACACTGTATGAATCATACATAATAATCTCTTCTTGTGGAAAGTATTTTTGGTTCACCGCCAAACCCTAACCTAGAGATTTGGCACTTCTGTTCAGTAAAACATCTTTAAATGGTCCTATTTGGACTCCAGCTGGAAATTTTCTGCAACACATTCATTACTGAGTCCTTCACAATATATACCAGGTATACAGTTCCTTCAAAACTCTGTAATTAACATTGTATAGAGAGATGGTAAACACCTTATTGCATTCTCCGCATTTGCACAGAATATTTGAGAAGAGTGGCTCACTAGTGTTAGCCATGATTTCACGCATTCTCTTTGACCTGTACAAGATGCCACAAGTGTAAAGGATGAAACACAGGACTGGGACTCCCTTTCATCTTTGTGAGAGCTGTAGACCTTAGATTATTTTCTGATCTGCCGGTGGAAAGGAGATTGTGTGAAAAGGTGATTATGTGAGAACTTGATGGTGTCATCATTATCTATCCCTATCATTGCTGTGACATGCTGCCCTCTAATCCCCGTCTGACTGGACTTTGTTTTTCCCTCCTCCATCTTTTGTGACTGAGGAGATGCCATGACCATGAGTTTTCCTTCCCAAATGAGAGCTCAGAGAGCTTTCACAAGGGTCATGTTTTGTACCTACATGCACATCTATTGCATCTGTTGTGAAAAATATAAGCCTGCCTATCCCTGCCTTGCACAAAATTACTTCTCCATGATCACATTCACAGGGGAAAGTCTAAAATAACCAGAAACCAATAAAACTACATCATTTTCCTGATTAGTTAAGAGGAACAATGATGACTTACAGCTGGCCTAAGAACCACCTGTGAACAAGTCAGCTCCATGTTTCCAGCTTCCTGGCTGACCTGGTGGTAATACACTCTGTCCTTGTTATAGCTCTCAAATCAGGAGATATGTTATGCATGCCTTGTATTTGTTTAAACACACGCCTATCCATAATACAAATTAGTCTGTGTGGGATTAACCTAGCCAAGAATTTCTCTGGTAAAAGTTTTTTCTGGATGTTCAGATTTAAAGAGTTTTCAAGAACCTTGTCTGTAACACACTGCACCCATCTCTATTAACAACTCCCCTACTCTACCCTTGATAATGGATAGGTGTGTTTATTCAGCATCATTTTTTATTCTCCAATTAATGGAGAAAGAAAAACAAGAGTGGAAAATAACTGATGTGGTCATCATTGCTCTGTAAAGTTTGGACCGATTTGCTCCACTTGAAACAGAGAAATTAATTCAGAGATTATTAAAAAGAAAGAAAAGAAAGAAAGGATATTTAAACTGACTGGCTTTGAACAGATGAAACCTTTTACAGGGTTTACTGTGTCAGCTTACAAGCCTTTCGGGGGGGCAGCTACACTGCATATCTTATCCATAAGGTAAATACAGTGAGATCCCACACCAGCTCCCAGCATCATGTGGCTGTGCAGGACTTGCATGGACAAGTTGAGCTTTGGGGGGCCCCATGCTCAAAATGAAGGGTGCTCTGAGCCTGTCTAAACATTGCTCAGCTCCTGCTCTAATTCTGCCTGGCTCTGTGGTGAGCTCTCAATCTTTCCCACTCAGAATGGAACATCTTTATCTCATTTTAGCTAGACAGAAATAGGGAAAGAGCAGGGAAGGCAGAGGAGAGTCAGCTGCTGTGACACAGTGGGCTGGGCTGGTGCAGGTCAGTTTGCCTCCTGGAGGGCTACAGCAATTTTCCACAACAAAGCCTCTTGCCTGGCACCTTGCTTTCATGCAGTTGCTCCAAAGGTTCAGTAATGCTAGGTCTTAAAAAATCCATATGGCCCTGTCAGGATTCCAGATACATACATTATTCAATAATAATAATAAGTTACAGACTTATGTAAAACTCTACACTAGCTGTATATCTGCTGTAGGTGGAGGGGGAACAAAAGAAAGAATAAAAGCATATCTCATGCAAATACAGTAGATAAACCATTTCAGTTCCAACAATCAACTCCCAGAAGCGATGTGAGTCTATCTGGCACCTCTTTTTAGTAACTCCAACCTATTCCCTGCAACCTTGGTTCTCTGCAGCCTTGAGTGTGGAGAGGATGAGGAGTTCTTGATCTCACAGAAAGGGTAATTTGTGGCCCTCTTCCACATCACATGCTCCACACATCCACAAAGCTGATCCTGGAGACAGCTCCACCTAATTTAACTTCTGACTCCAGTGCTCAGTAGTCCCATGTTAAAACCCACACAGCATGTCCATGCATTTACAGTATCCATCACCATCAAAACCAAATGATTCCTCACTGTGGATCATGTCATACCCACCCAAAGCTCCACATTCTTGTGTCTGGTAACTCAGTCAAATTTCACTTCTGTAAGACTAATGTGCTGAGAGATAAGTAGAACATATCTAAATCTCTGAAAGGTCAAATCAGTTTTCTCAAATATCTTCTCTTATAAAAATATCTGTTCCAGAGCTGTGATTTTTATGCCAAGAGTCAAAGCACAGTGACTGTATATGGTTAAATTACAACTCTCCGAAATGTGGATTTATAATACAGATAATGGAAGTCCTCCTATAACTAACATTTCAAATCTGCCATCTCTAAAAATGTCAGTTTTCGAGGGATGTCATCTGATGGTTTGAGCTGTCTCTGGCTCAATGGCAAGATGATGCTATCTTGAGGGAGGAAGACTTTTATTATTTTTCAGTTACTGGGCAGGATGAAGATGGCATCCTCCTCCTTAGAAGGCAACTCTGCCTACTAAGAAATTCTGTTGGAGTGATTGAACTTCTGTGGCACTAACACAGCGTTCTGTTCATACTATCTCATACTGCCTGCAGAACTAAAAACATACTGTGGCTGTAAACACCACATTTACAGCCTTAATCATGATGCCAGCTTAAAAAATCACAGCATTTCACGAACTAATAAATGTGGGCATCTCTTCTGCCTTGTCACTTCTGAGCTTTTAGGAACTCAGGTCATGCTCTCACCTGTGTTTTCCAGCTACAAAAGACTAGAACATATTAAAAGCACACATGAAATAGCTTTAAAAAAAGAAAATCTTTGTCTTGTAAGCCTTCAAAGCTCAAGCTTTCAGAGAAACAGCAAGTATCACAAGAGCTGGCAAAAATAAGACTGCATTTGCCATTCTTCAGAAGTTGAGGAGCATGAGAAAAACACCAAAGCAGAGGGTTGTGACCAGGTTGAAACTCCCTGATATGATTTGCAAGGTTGCCCTGGTTGTGACCTGTTCACACTGAACTCAGTTTGGCTTCTGTAATTATGAGGGTACTTGGGCCAGGCTCACCTGTGATGACCACTGCACACTTCTGCCTCCATGGAAGGTGGATCACTTCCCTCCTGCCATTACCTGTATATAAATGTCTTTAAATGGATATTTTCTCTTTACTGCACTGAAAAGGGAGGTGCCTTTTTTTTTTTTTTTTTTTTAAGAATGGGTCATTTTCTCCTGGAACATCAAAGAAGCAGCTCTGATGATTTGAAGCAGCAGCAGAAGGAACAGCTCTGGAAACAAGCTTTTTTTTCTGCTGCACTTTTCTTCCCATGTGCTGTAGGATGTACTGCCACTTGGATCTGTGTTTCTAGGCTTCAGTTCTCTGCAGAGCTCTTTCACAGGAGCCTGGAATGCCTCACTGGAGAATAATTCCAGTGAAATGAAGAACCTGCTGCTGCACTGCTGCCAGGCATGGAGCAAGCCAAGGAGCTGCAGTCAGCTGGAGCTCCCAGTCACAAAGCTATCACTATCCTAACTTTTCCTTCACTAACAAAAAAAGGCTCAAGAAAACTCAAAAAAGAGGATCTCGCCTGTAGCCTTGAAAGCCTTTGTTGGGCTTCCTATATAAAAGGTTTCAACCTAACCTATTATCAGCATTTATCTGGAAAGGTAATTACTCCAATCATATTGCCTTTGCCAACTCCTGTGAGTGTGAATTGGTTGATCTGAGGGTCCACAGTGCGAGCTGGTGAGTTGGGAGGTGTTGCAGACAGGATTTCTTCAGTGAACATCAGTACAACTTGAAAAGAAAATGTTATTTTAAATAAATTGGACAGCCACAGACAGGTCTTGAAGCCTGAAAGCTACAGAAAGTAGCCTTTAAAAATATTTTCAATCAGAAGAACCAAAATTATTTCTGTTGAAATAAGACAAATATCCAAATCACAGATTTTAGGAGCTTTAATGGGTTTTTCACCCCATCATAACTTTCAGAACAATGTAGTTCTTTTATGTTCAAGTTGTGTTTGTTTAAAAAGTTCAATCTGCCTTAATTTGGTGCTATTTTGATCCCTTCCCTTCCCTTCCCTTCCCTTCCCTTCCCTTCCCTTCCCTTCCCTTCCCTTCCCCCTCTTTCCTTTTTCACTTTTCCCTTTTATTTTCTCTTTTTTTTCTTTTATTTTCTGTTTTCTCTCCTGTGAAGGCGGGCTACAGCAGCTCATCAAAACGAAGCAAGGTGGCCTGAATTTTCTCATACTTGTTATTGTGATGTATCTACAGCAGCAATCTGATCTCATCACGGAACAATTGCAGTAAAGATATCTAAGTGGATGCCACAGCTCTGCTGAAACATAATAAAGTGACATGAACAAAAAAAAAAATCTTTCCAGTACCAATCACATAGTTAAGTTGTAGTGAGTTGCAAACAGAATATGAGTACTGGAGGAGGGAGGTAAAGCCAGATATGCCCAACAATTTTATATTATTTTTAACATATTTGGGAGTGCATAATTAAGGGATTTACAGCATGAAAACCCAGATCTGTTGTGCAGCACTGCACTAATCAGTAACAAGAGAAAGGCTGAATTACAGCACTTCCCACTGCAGTCTGAACTACTGCCTTCTAAGATAAACACTATTGATTGCTTTTCAGCCTCCTCTCTATTAGAAAGAGACTTCTAATTTTGAGAGATCAATAATAAAAGGTAGCAGAACACACACCCCACATTCCTCCTCCTCCCTAACCCCCATCCCTGTGCCCGATTCTCTCCACATAAGCCTGGAAACAGGAAAGGACAGAACCACACATTAAATTGGAAGATCATTGCTGATGTGCAGGGTGGAGGATTTGCCCCTTGGGCCACATTCTTCTTCAGTGCTGAATTTGCATCAGAATCAGCGCCCACAAACTACTGTTTTAATTTCCTGACGAAAAAAAATGTCTTGCAATGCTTGTTTTAACACAGTTTTTTTTTTTATTTTTCATTTTTTGTATCTCAGCTGCCTTCAGTGCCTGAAAATTAACTCCTTAAGTAGTTTAACAAATATCTTTTCTTTTTCAAAGCAAAGGCTTTTGTTAGAGGCAAAAATAGCTTAAGTTTTCAAGCTGTGGGGTCCTTTCTACTTCTTTTGTCTGGCTCGTGATTTTAGGGGCCAAAAGGCATCAATTTAAGAGCAAAGGAATGGGTGGTGGTATTGAATTACCAAAGTGTTGGGAGGCTGTTTGGGTCTCTGCTTTCTGGTAATTTTTTTTTGGAGGATGGCTGTTTTTCAAGGCCTATTCTATAAAAGCCCACCAGACAATGCCAAATCTCTAAGAACAGATATACACAAAACACTTCATAAAGCATATTGAGGCAGACATTGTGCATTACATACCATGTAAGATGCCCTGGCAAGCCTTCCAAGAAAAACAGCAACACTGACTGAACCCAGGCCAAGGATTTTCTCATTAGCATGAGCAGAGGTTAGGCAGGCATACAGCATTTCCCCTGTCTGTTTCCATTTACAGAGGCAACCACTCCTAGGAATATTATACCTAATACACAGCTGGATAGTCTACAAAGAAATACTTGTGGTTTCTTCCTGTCTTCTGCTGCTAAACTCCTGTCTGCTTGGTATTTACATGATTTCCCCTGAAAGTGGTGAGGTTTACCCTAATATGACACTGCTTTTCTTACAGTCTGACAGGGAATGGTCATCCCAGGCTGGTATTAAAACAGCAATTTTTCTGGTGACTCTCTTGTTAAAGCAACTACCTGTGGCCATTATCTAAATGCATCACTTAAGTCTTTGATGGCAGAATGTTTAAATAAATAAGAGAGAACAAAAATAGCTAGCAAATATCAGGAGATGATTATGTGGTTAAACCTATAAATGACAATGCTATAAGAACTGTCAGAGGTATTTTTAATAAAGTAATAACAAACAGATTAATGTCTTGGAAAGCAACAGGGGATTTTTCTTTTCCAAAGCAATGGGATTTTCAGCAGACTCTAACCAGTCCTCATCCAAGTGGAAATGTGCTTATCTATATCCATCCCCTCTGATCGCCTCACTTCTCAACACAAAGGCAAATCAATAAGAGGACTTGTTATTGAGAGAGGTCTCAAGAGTCAGGCACTGTGATCACACCTATAATACTGCAGGAATCTATTTCCAACAACTAAATCATCTCCACTGCAACTGGCATATTGTTTAGAGCTGCTGTGTAAAGCCTATGATATAAGGAAGGAAATAAAACTAGGTATGGGATATCCATGCTGACCTGCTGCTGCTGGATCTGACTCAGTACCAGAGGTTATTGCACTAAAATAATGCTTTTGATTGCTTGCATTTCTAGGTTGGAGACCTCTGTTATTAGAGAAAACTCTTTGATTCTCTGCACAGTGCCCATGGATGGATTTCTCCCACTCTCATTTGGATGACCAGTTAAGTAACAAGGGCAGTGGAAGGGTTAAGCATTGATCTCTGGGCTCCTCTGGCATGCCAGGGATATGCTGCTAATAACACTGGTGGCAGTTTCCTGAGCTGTAACTCCCAGTCTGAGAACAACTTCTGATCTGATGAAAATTCCTCCCTGGCTCCAGCAAACACCCCATCGTTTAGCAGTTTTGAATGTGCTAACAGCTAATTTATTAAAGGACTCCTACCGTGTCCATGTTTACAGGGCTCAGGCTGCACACAAAGGAAAAGACTATTCCAGACACATAAGGGGAGCAGGAGTGAGCTATATTTTTGGAAAGGCAGCACAATGTGCCAGGAGAAGGGCTGAACTGATGAAAAGAACAGCTATGATTTTGTGCTGAGAATTCTTTCAGCCCTGACTAAAATGAGCACAATTACAGATTGGAAAAGACGAATAAATGAGAATAAGATGTATTTTACAAATGGTGAAATAAAGTGAAACAAGTTCAGGCTACACGTCTTGAAAAATGTGAAAGTTTCCTAGATGCTTACATATGGTAATGAAGGCAAATGTACATTGTGGGCAGACAGATATTTAACCAGTGTCTTATTATAAAGTGTTGTCTCTTTTTAGAAAGGTTCACCTTATAAATCACTACAAATGTCAAGGTAAAATTTCTCAGACCAGAAATTAGTCTCTGACTCCAAACCAGGGACATAAAAGAACTGAGGAGAAATGGGGACTGCATCTTCCAAAGAATTCTGCTTTTAACTAAGAAAATAAGACCTTCTACAAATTTTGAACAGATCCCCCATCTTCTGCACAAAAAATGCTGTGACAGACAATTTCAGCCACCTTCAATAACAATCACATTCCACGTCTCTCTCTGACAAGCTGTTAGAATGTCAAAACTTGAAAACAGAAGAAGTCCAAGAAATAAGCAGGTGCCCTCCACATCTAACTGCATTACCTCATTACATGCATGTAAGGCACAGCCTGAGTTTAGAAAACAAGGTTAAGTGCAAGGAGCACCTGGTTAACAAGCTAATAGACTAAATAATTCTGTACAGTTTCCAGACACTAACATTTATGTGTTAAGATTTCCACCTCCTAGCTGTGTTCTCCTTTCACTGAGAAGTATTCATACATAAAATAATCTTAAGAACTTTGGTATTCATTTAGTTTAAAGATTTACACTTTAGCTTCCTTTTAAAATTCCACTGTTGTAAGTAAACCACTTGATGTGTTGTCAAGTGATACTCTAATGAGGACAGTTTCTAGTGGGCTTTAAGTAGCTCAGGGGAAAGAAACAAAAGCAAGGGTCAAACACCATGCTGAAGGTATGTTTATCTTTTTAAGGTACTGCTTTCTCCCTGGGCCTCTGATGTATGCTTTATGAAAATATGTGTTACTATAATGAGCCCTTATAAATATGATGACATCACCTCTTCCTTACTTCAATCTGCCTGTATTTGTATTTGAATCAGCTTAAAAATATATTCACAACATTTTTGGCTCTGTGAGTAAATTTATGTGTTAAGTAGCATTAATTATAAGTAGCAATGTTCTGCTCCTTGCTATGCACAGTCAATATGATCTACAGATGTCTAGATTAACAACTCCTTGCATGTGCAAAACAAATGGCACATGGTCCTTCCAGCACAGCACAGTCATGTGTGTGATGGGGCTGCCCTGTGCACAGGGACTTCCTCATTCAACTTTACCTTTTACCTATCCCTTACTCTTTCTAGCCCCCCAAGATTCCTTGGAAGAAGAAATACAGTTCCTAAATCCTTGACTGTGTGCTATGAGCAATCCTTTCTCTTTCCAGGAAGGTGCTCACAGCACCACTCCATCCCCCGAAGTCTTGTTGCATCCCCGTTTGTCCAAGCTGTAATCCTGCCACTGTGACTCCCCTGACTTTTAAAGCAGTCAGACACCTCAGTATGTTGGTTACTTGCATCATCTGAAGTGCTCTTAATATATCAGTTTACCTGAAAATGCTTAAATGTCACCTTCCATCTGTAGTTTTCCTCCAAATATACTTTATAAACAGGTTTATAGCCAACTTTACCAAGGACTCCTGACGTTCTCCAGTCTCCTGAAGCTGGTCATCTGCCTTTCTAGTGCTTTAGCTCCCTGCACCAGAGAGATGTCTAAACAACATCTTCCACCACCATTCTTCTCAAGGAGGCACAATGGAAGAGTTTTAAGATGACCTTAATGCCCCACTTTGGATGTTCTGCTTCCTAAGCTTCCTTAGCGCCTGGTATGATCTGGACCACAGCCAGATGTGGCTCCACATCCCTGCCAGGAAAGACAGGTGGTGGTGTCCACAGTGGGCATATGGGGGAAAAAAAATCAAGTACAAGAAAAAGGGACAAGAAAAGTATTAGTCTGGAGGAACACACAGAAGATTAAACCTTGGGGTTTAACCAGTAGGACATCAGTAAACTCCTTACAGCAGTTCCAGGGCTGTGAAGTCACTTTAGGGGTTATTTTGATGCTCAGCCTATGGATTAGCTGTGCTTCTGCAGCTTTGGATGTATCTCTCATCTGCAGCTCATTCACTCTGATATTGGCTGGTAGCATTACTGGGCTCCTCATCTCTTCAGTCACCACATCATTGTCTCTGTTAAAAAGCATCCTGCATCACTCTTCTGAGGTTTCTTAGATTGCTCTCTTTCACTTAAAATAAGTCTGTGACATTTGATGTGAAGTCACCCATAATTATAAGGTACTGAAAATACATCAAAAATAATCCTACATATTTTTTGTGTTTATACTCTTGCGATGCTGGTAACATGGATGCACTAGGCTGAGAGGTCAAAATATATAATATCCATTTGCAAGGGACCAGCAAACATACCCCTGAAAATAAGTTATTAAATTAAATGAAGAAAAATTCCTTATTTATGGATGATACTCTGCTAATAGTCACCACAAGGTCAAAGAAAGATGGAACAAATATGTACACATCACCCTCCTGGAGCATAATAATATAAAAAAATTTTTTTGCTGTCTCCTCTTTCTGCAGCTCCTCTGAGGACTGTGGCAATTTCAACTGATATTCAAAAGACTCTGAACTATTTTGAAGCACTTTTCTGATGTGCTTTCAGAAATTCTACCTCTAACAATCTGCTTCCTTTGGTGCTTTTGATTATTTTTCCTAAGCTTCTGGAGATTTGGATGGCAGTCAGGAACCAGTTTCCACAACCAATTTCAGTTCATAAAAGCAAATTAGACAGAGAAGAGTTCTCATGAATTCTTGGTACTGCATTTTCTGTTTGTACAATATATTCCAGGAAATTCCAGTCATCCTCATATGGATCATAAAGACTAAGATTGTCACCATGTGAGGATGTAGACATCCACCTCCAGGGCTGATAAGAAGCCATAATACCAAATCCAAACTGGCTAAAGGATGTTGGTGGGATTTGTGGTTGTTTGCTGTTTTGGTTTTTTTTTGTTCATTTGTTTTGGTTTTTCTGTTTGTTTTAAATTTAAGTTCTAGCTTTTGTTAACAAAAAAAATAAAAAAGAGTAAATCTCCAGTACTGATCAGTTACCTCCAAAAGTATATTTAAGTTCAAGAGTCAAAACACGGATTTTTGACAGTTTCAAAAAATGATACCAAAACAGAAATGGCAGAAGCAATATCCAGGGCAGTGTCATTGAAGAAACGTCACATTTGTTCACTGGCTAAGTCCAGAAAATTCTGCCATCTTTTGGTACCACAGAAATGTATGTCTGCCTTTTCCCAACAGTTAAAGAATGTTTAAAGATCCATTGCTTATGCTCTCTCTAATCGCCTGCTCTGAGCCTGTGGCTGGGGACTAATTACAGTAACTACTAAAAAACTCAAAACATACATTATGCTGTGTATTTTACTGAAAATATACTATAATGAATTTCAGTGGGCAAAGAAAAATTGTGTATTTAAATTTCCTGGCAGAGATGTGGATTTATGAAAATAAGCCCCTAGAATGGGAAGAACATATTGGTACCTATATGCTAACAGGATTTCTGACATTCATACCTCTGTGGGTCAAATAACTGACCCCAAACTCCTCAGCCTTGGGACCAGACTTGCTCTTTAACATTCAAAGAATTGTAGACTAGTTCCAACCTGACAAGTTCAAGGCCAGGCTGGACAGTGCTCTGAGCAATCTGATCTAGTGGAAAGTGTCCCTGCCCAGGGCAGGATGGTTGGAACTAGATGAGCTTTAAGGTCCCTTCCAACCCAAACTATTCTCTGATTCTGTAAGTACAGAGCTGGATGGAGCAATTATTCTCCATAATATAGAGAATAAACAGAAACTATGAAGTTTCACACAGCTTTAAATGACCCATGTGAGGATGGACAGGCTTTTTTAACATTTTCTCTGATTCTTTTTCATTCCATTTTTCCTCTTAAAGAAAATAAGGATGTATTCCTCCAGTTCCCCTAGTTTTGGGCAGCTTAACTGTTCTCTTCGATGTGATGGAAAGAAGAGAACTTGTAATTCATAACATATTGATGTCAAAATCTTCCTATCATACCTGACAGATGGCTTGATAAATAAACTAAGAACATCAATAAACACAGAAAAGAGCTGTTCTTTACAGAGGGAAGTGTGGTCCCACTCTTTGCTAGCACACATAGTGCAGCTCTGGCATATGCCGAGCACACCCATGAGATATTCTTGCTTGCTCCAGGGAGGAGCTTGGCTTGCTCATGGCTTCCTTTCCCTTAGATTAGTTAAGGTGCTCCCTGCAAGAAGAAAACTGTCATGAGACTGGGAGTCCTGGGGCACTTTGAATCCCTCTCTTTCCACACAGAGATGTGTTCATGAAGGATTGGGTTGCACATGGTCCCTGAAAGAGCTGGGAGCTGGGGAGTCGCTGATGTGACTCACACTGCCCTTATTTCCCTGTTTCATAGGGCAGCTCCTTTGCATAACTGTGGTTTCTGTGCTTCTCTTTGAGCACTAAAACGGCCCCAACTTTTAAGGAACTTTTACCATGTACACTGGGCAAAACCTCTTCCTCAGCCTCTATTGCCAAGCTGCACAGAAAGGAAGGAAAATCTGCACCAGTGTCAGCCAGATGCAAAAGTGAAAAGATCAGGTAATTCTGAAGGGTGGATTTACAATCTGAAAATTCCCTCCTTTAACCTCACACATTAGAGAAAAAACAGAAAATCTGAGAATAAAGAAGGAATAATTTCTGCTTTCCTGCACAGAAGGGGAAAAAGCAGCTTCAGCTACCAACCTCGCTATTTTTGCATCCTTCCAAATTGCGGCTCAAACAAACTGCTCTCAGTTCTAACATTTGTTTCTGGTTTCAGACTAGTAGAAATCTAATTTCCTTCTCCCCAAGAGCAAATGTCAGCACAAGTGGGATCTGAAATTTGTTGCTTGACACCTGCAGCAAAGAACGAAATTGAGAGTAATATTTCAAAGAGGTACTTGGGAGGTATGCGCCTAAATTTGCTTAAAAGGCAAGCAGGCTTGGGTATGGTCCTACTGCACACTGCCTCTCAAACATATTCCCTGCCCCCCTGGACTGATCCAAGGCAAAGGAAAGGGAACTGCTAGAACTGCTATGATTGGAACCATGTGGGCCAAATGTAGTGTTTTAGGAAATTTTGTAAGCCTGGCTCAGAAGTAAGTATTATGATTTTACACTTCTAAACACACAGGCCAAAAGAGCCTGCCTAGCTTTTACAAAGAATCAGATGGTTTGGGTTGGAAGGGATGCTAAAGAACATCCTATTCCAGCTCCACTGCCATAGGCAGGGACACCTTCCACTAGACTAGGTTGATGAGAACCCCATCCAACAGAAAAAACAGTTGACAATTAAAATAAATTTTTGATTCAGGATCATTCCAAAATGAATTTCTGATAATGAGACACAAACTGCATCCTCAGTCTTCCTAGCCTTGCTTTGGTGTCCAGATTCCTATGCCATTGCAGGCAATCTGCCTCTGACTTTTCCAAGAAGAAATCAGCATCCAGGCTGTGAGCTACTAAATGCATCCCAGGAAATTTTATGATATCCTGTAAATTAGCATTCAGAAATTCAGTATTTAAATGTAAAAAATTAGAAAAAAACCCTGTAATGATATTTACTCCAGTTCATCTGTAAAATGCATGGTTTTCACCAACAGTTGGGCAGTGGAACATGGGAGCTACTTGTAGTTTGGTACTCCAGGCTGAGAGCAGGCTAAACCCTGGCCAGTTCTGAGTCCATGTAACAAAGTGCACAAATTAAATCCATTTTATCACTTAACTGATGTGGCTTGTGTAATCCTTGTGGTACAGTCGCACGGCACAATTCTGAAATTTGCAGTGCAGTTTTCTCATTTTGAGAACAGGTCCCTGAGGTTTAAACCACACTGGAAGCTTTTGTTTTAAGATGTCAAAGTGCATTTCCAATTGTCGCATCAACCTGAACAGACACATATCTTATTAATATATAAACAAACACACAGGCAGGACAACTGACTTACAGAAATGTAAGCAGAGAACCAGGTAAGATTAAAAGTCAAATAAAAATCAGATTGCCTTCTTTTTTTTCCCCTGCTATAATCACAGGGGTATAAGAATGTATATGTCAACTTACTAGAGCAGAAAATATGCAAGCTAGCATTGCTTCTACAATGCAGAATGAAAAAGAAAAGCCAAAACAATGCTACAGGTTTTAAATGGATCTAAATTGGCACATTGGACATCCATTAAAGTCATAGGGATGAAGGTTGGAATCCAGTCATCTTCCATACAAAAATAGCAATATTTGGATAGGCTGATAGTTATTAGAAATTCCACTGGCATGGAGTTGCTTTAATCTTCAAATCAAGCCATGTCTCAGAGGTGCTAACTGGAAGATTGCCATTAATTTCAGTACGCTCTTCTAAAGCCACTACAGAACCAGTAATTAATGAAAAGGGCAGATTATGCACGTGCAGTAGTACAAACATATTAGAAGTTCAGACTTCAGTAAGAAAAAAAAAAGATTGCTGGTAGCCTGCCACCCACAGGGGCCATTCTACTATTTTTAAGTCAATTAGTGTAACTTCTCTCAAAAGTCAGCCCTCTCTATCCTCGTTAGTGGTGACAAACAGTTTACTGCACTTATTATTCTTTTAACAGCTCATTACAACTGGAATTAATCAGTGCCAAAGAATCTAAAGGCCATTTATCATCAATTTCTTGAAATACAAAACAGAAGACAAAAGCCATCTAAAGCATCCAGAAGGATTGCAATTACTGTAAATAGGATGTATTAGAAAACTGAAACAGAAACCCAGCAGCATCTATATTTGTGGATCATTATTAGAGAGAAAATGGGAATCACTGTTTCCTAGCTCCAACAGAAGAAAGTCCAAATTATTAAGTTTCAGAAGTTAACTTAACTTTTAAAAGTGGAAACAAATTCAAAATCTATTAGGATGACTCTCAGACACTGTATTTATGAGGAGCACTGATGTGCCAAGAGCAGGAAGGACCTGACCTGCAGATATCATGTGATGCAGCATCCTCTTACAAAAGCAGCATTTAGAAAGTGCCATATTCACTATTAAATGTGGTTGTTTTCCAGGACAATGACTGCACAGATCTAGTAAATATCCACAAAAACCACATATTTCATTATCACTTGCTTGTATTGGTCTTTTCCAGAACTGTTTAATTATGATAAAAATTATCAGATGCATTTTAGGAAAAAAAAGTTAAGCATTCTGCATGAAAAATTAATTATGTCTAATTACAACATAGAAATTACCGGGTAAATAATCTCATCAGTTCCTATAAGGAAGATGCTTCTAGATGCCTTTAGCTGAAACTAATTGAGTTGAATAGGAAAATACTCTGAAAACATGAAGAATTTATCAGAGAATGACAAGCTCCTTATACAGTTTTGAACCATCTTATATTTTCTATGCCACGGACATAACACTTTTGCCTTCATTTTTTAAAAATACCTCTGCAGAAATATTACCATATTTTATAGTGATTTTTCATAAGGGAAATAGTTTCCCGTTTGGGGATATATTTAGTACATAAAAAATACTTAAATGCATATGCATTAGTCTGGGTACTAAATAAATGAAATAAATAAATGAAATGGGTATTTAAAAAACATGAGAATCAAAAGAAATGGAAGTTCTTAAAGACATGGCGCAACAAAAATCCTGACCAAAATGGATCAAGGGACATTGTCTATAGCCCACACCTGAGAGGCTGTTAAAAATACAGCTGTAAAGAGTGGATGAAGACCCTTTAGGCAAACATGCAGACTAGCTCTAGCCTGCTCTTTGCATCATGGATCCTGCCAGGGTCAGAAGGGACAGCCAAGGGAAGAATTCCGAATGCCAGCCCTAAGAACTTTGATTGTTCTCTCCCCTCAGTTAGCAGGAGCAGTGACAGCTCAAGGTTCACAGCCACCCCGTGAAAAGCTGGCAGGGGCTGGGGTGGAGCAGAAAGTTGTACTCTGAGAATCTGGAGACCTTGGAGGGCCTCGCCATTTCCTGCTGAAGGCATCCTCTGCAGGTGAGAGGTGATTTCCTTGTGAGTTCCTTTCAGTCATAAAGCACGATGCTTTTTGCTGAGGATGGGATTTTACATTTTAAAATTTAGGTTAGAAGCTAAGAGAGGTGATCAAGTTAATGCAAGTTAACAACTTCCAGCTACTCACCTGAGCACAGTAACTCATCCCTCCCAGCACCTGGCATTTGTAAGTGAAACAGTAACTGGCAGCACAAGAATCCCATAAGTTTTATTCAGGCCCACTTATTACACAGCATCATAAGCCACTTAAAATGGAGCATTATGGAAACACACACTTTTTTTTCTATATGGACAAGACAGAATGAGTGACAGGAGCTTCTAATCATACCTGAACCTAGGCAGGTCAAAAAGACAGTTTTATAAAAGCATTAATGCTTTAATACTCTGAATTACTGTGGAGAAGTCTCAATTAGTTTACTTCATTCCTTAGGGAAATCTCTCCCCTCTATGTTTATTTTAATTAAATACCAAACAATGTCACTAAAACACATCCCTGGCACTGTGTGGGAAGCAAAGTAGTTAAAGCAATTTTTTTTTCTCTTTGAGGCTATAAAGACAAATGCACAGAGAAGGAAATAGCTCCTTTTAAAATGCAGCACTGATATTCCCTACCTAACATAATAAATTGGAAAACACAAACACATCTAATGCATATTTATGAAAGGCAGCATTTAACTGCTCTGTAATACTGTGAATAAAACACCATGGAAGGTCTGTGCAGCTTATTCTGGAGGTGGTTCTGCATGTACAGAAATGCAAAGGTGCATTTGGCCAGGTGTTGGGCACAAACCAACAAAGCCCTTTGCTTGTTATGGAGTAATGATGAATGATGGCAAAGGTCCCTGTGTGACCACCTGCCCTGCACCCGTGTGCACCCAACTTTCCATGCTCAGCACCACACATGTATGAGACCACAGGTTTATACACCGACAGGTACCTTATGTTTTACTGTCCTTAAGTATTTCCTTTAAATTTCCTTTAACTCCACTAAAAAAGGAGCTTTTTATTCTCAAAAACAGTTTAAAACACCCACTTTCCAAGGCAAGGAGACATTTCAAAGGGCTCAAGTGTTCAGCATTATTAATGTTCTATTAGCTTTTTCATCATGTCATTACTAAATAAAACATCAGCTGAACCCTTCAAAAGCTCTGCAGATATATGAGGCAGTTGTTATAACTATATTTATATAGGACATTTCTGCCTTGCTGCTATAAACTATCCTGACCATAGTAGATTCTGATTCAGCACCTTCAGGTGTAAAACTCATGCAAAAAGGAGAAAATATTCTTTATTAACTTGCTATGGAAACAGTAAGGAAAGTCATCCTTAATTCATTCAGGTGCAAACACATTAATTTGGTAAGAGCACACATCCATACATCAGAAACAGCTGTGCAGTGGTACCAGCCAATGTAACAAAAAAAAGAGTCAAACCCCTCTTTCCACAAGTAGTATAATTCACAGTAGGGATCCTCTGTGGTTAAACCAAAATCACTGCAAGAGTTGCAAAGACAGCTACTATTCCCCATATATAAGTATATATACATAAATATGTTTATTTTAAGAATAAATTATTATGTATCTATATTTAATATATTATAAAAGTGTATTGTATTTTGTACTATTTATATTTTATATAATATAGCAGTACGTAAATTTTTTTAGAAATATAAAATTTCTCTCTCCCTTTTTCCCTCTCCCTAACAGCATACTCCGCTCGAGGAAATGAAGATGATGGTTCTGTGCTGAATAATCTCCAGTGGAGCTTTGGCTGGAGGAGAAGGATGTACAGGGACTTAATGTACAGAGCTGGAGATGGGGTGAAGATCCAGTCTGGCCTGTGCCTTCTGTGCAAGGGCATCTGGGAAGGATTTCCTTCCCTTCTGCTTCTCTTCTCTAGGCTTTGAGCAGTCTGGTCTAGGGGAAGGTGTCCCTGTCAATGGCAGCAGAGGTTGGAACGAGGTGATCTTTAAGGTCCCCTTCAACCCAAAACATCCTGTGATTCTAAGAAATCCCAGACCCTGAATTATTTTCCCTGAGTTTAGTTCAAACCAGTTTTTGAACTAAGGCAGCTTTGCCTTGAGCAGCAATCTCACTAATAGATGGCCACTGACCGTGGGCTCACATCCAATGTGAATTTCAGCTCTGAAACACAGGAGCTGTTTTTGCTACATCAAAACACACTGAGGGTCCAGCATCCTTGTCATTGCCAGATGCTTCAAAATAAGTTAAATTCATTTTTGCTGCTGGCAAGATTAATTCACGTACTAATCAACTCAGCTGAAACCGTGACACTGGTGAGCCCGACCAGATTTTGACCTTACTGTACAATTTCCAGCATGAGAAATAAGAAAAATTTCTTCTGACCACAACAGATGATGCCCCAGAGCAAAAGTGATTTAAGAGAAGATTGGCATGCAGTGGTAATTTCATTTAAGCTGGTGTAACTAATTTGGGGTTTTGATCTTTGAGAATAATGTTACAGCATAACATTTTCAGAAGTGCCCAAGTGACCTTCGCCCTTCAGCTCCACTGGATTTCAGCAGGTTAATACACTGAATCACCCAGGGATGTTTGAAAACTTTGCCAATGCACTTGAATCTTTAGAAGTAAACCAGGAGAGGCAGCCTGGCTTTTCCCTGTGAGCTCCATGGGACTTGTTTTGAGGGAGCAGAAAGAGCTTTTTGTTCCACCTGTGTCCCACACCAATTTTTCACAGCCAGCAGAGTATCAGTTGCTACACCTCCACAGCTTCATCCCACTGCATCAGGAAAAACATGGGAAATAGGAGACTGCTGGAGGAAGAATGGAGAAAGTCCCCAGTTTGTGATTATCTGGCCAGCTAAAGCAAACACACTCCCCCTTCCCAAATGTTCATGGGAACTTTCCCTGGAGCAGTCTGGCTTTTTTTTTTTTTTTTGTTTTCCAGCTCCTCTTTTGGCACAAAGAGCTGTCACCAGGCATATTTCAGAGGCAGAGCATGTCTTACTGTGAGGGTAAAAAAAATGCATCAGAAATGCAAGGCAACTAATTTTGAACACTGTTTTTAATTACTGATACTTCATTATTTATTTTTCACTCTGAACAGCTTACCAGGATGGTCAATTCCTTGAACCATTAATTAAATTAATTCTGTTGGTGTAATGTAACATTTCAGACTTTTCTTTCCGCTCATTGTGTAGCCTCATCTCCTTGAATCTTCATTTGTTTGGAATTACGGGCCGTTTTCTTTAATTCTCCCAGATTCCATTCTCTGAGTTTTCATTTTACACGGAATGTTGAAATGACATACCCAGAACAACACCATGTATCACTCCTATTTTGGAAAGTGCATTCCCAGGTTTGATGGATGGGATAAAGCTCTCTTTCAGGTGGGAATGTACTGCTAAGTCTATGCAGATGGACTATTTTTCATGTGGAAGAGCAATATGAATATGGATATCCAGCTGTAGTGCTTAGGTGTAATCAAGGAGGGAGATGCAAAAACACAGTGACAAGAAGGTCAATATGTTTTGCCTAATAACAAATTCTGCTGTTGGTGCAGCTGAAGGGAAAGGCAAGCATTGAGAGAAATGTATTTCTATAATTACTTCATTTTGAAAAATGTGATAATTGCATACACACAGTAGCCACTGGAGATTGATGGCAGAAGATACGTTGGTTGGAAATGCATTTAAAAAACAGACAAATACACAGCAAATAGTGAAAAGATGTATTAAATGATGCAACAATTAAAAGAAATATGTAATTTATGTGCATCTAAATATTCCCAAAATTAGGAAAAGCCTGGCATGTTCACACCCCTGGTTGCAAGTATACTCACAGCCAGCCTGTGTATGCTGACATGTTAAATATTAAATGAGAAGCTAAAGCAAGCTCAGCATAGGAAGACTCAGCTGTGAACAGCCAGGTCTTGGGAATGTGTAGTGAATTCCATGGTGTACTGGTGTGGTTTGACACTGGCCCAAAACCTGAGCATCCACCAGAGTCTCTTGCTCACCCTTCCCTGCCACAGCTGGGCAAAGGATGGAAAGAAAAAAAAAAATTACTGAAGGCTTCATGAGTGGGATAAGGACCAGGAGAAATATTTCAAGGGCAAAACAGGCTCAACTTAAGTTCCAAAGTGAAATGTATTAGTAACATAATCAGAGGAGGATAATGAGAAGTAAAATAAGCCCTTAAAACACTTTCTCCCCACACCAGCCCCTCTTGCCTTCCCACTGACAGTGCAGGGGGACAGGGCATGGGGGTTTTGGCCAGCTCATCACTGAGATTTTCTTCTGCTGCTCCAGGAGAGGAGTCCTTCCCTTGTAAGGCCATGGGCTCCCTCCCACAGGAGACAGTTCTCTGAACTTCCCCAGCGTGGGTCCTCCCATGAGCAGCAGCCAAACCTCACCTGCTGCAAACCTGAGTCCCTTCCACAGGCACAGTCCTCCCAAAACTGCTATGACGTCGGTCTCTTCCCTCAGGGTGCATTCCTCCAAGGACAGGCTGCTCCAGCCTGGGAGCAGGGTCCTCTCTCTCCAGGCCTCCCACTGGATCACAGCCTCTCCAGGCATCCACCTGCTCTGGTGTAGGCACCTCCCCAGGGGCTGTGGGTGGATCTCTGCATCCCCTGAGGATCCTCATGGGCTGCAGGTGGATCTCTGCATCCCCTGTGGATCCCCAGGGGCTGCAGGGGCACAGCTTCACCATGATCCTCACCACGGTCTCACCATGGCTGCAGAGGAATCTCAGATCCAGCACCTGCAGCACCTCCTGCCCCTCCTTCTCCACTGACCTTGGTGTCTCCATGTTGTTTCCCTCACATATTCTACCTCCTCCTCTTCTCTGGCTAGAAGCAAAAACCCCCCTCCATGACTTTGTTTTGATTTTCTCCTTAAATATGTCATCACAGGCATTACCAGCCTCTGTCATTGGCCCAGTTTTGGCCAGCAGCATGTCCATCTTCAGAGCCATCAGGGACTGGCTCTGCCAGACATGGTGGGAAGCTTCCAGCAGCTTCTCACAGGAGTCACCCCTGTGGCCCCCTAAAATCAGGCTGTACCAAACCAATGCCTGTACCCATTGCTGTGACCAGCAGTGCTCCTGAAACCAGCCCCACATTCCCTCTGCTATCACCAAGATGCTGCCAGACAGTTCCAAGGCCTGTGGTGGACACTGGGAGCTCAGTCCTACATTCTTCTCGCTGGAGCATCATACTCATCTCTGCAGGTTTCTACACAACAGAACTGGGTGTATGGGGCAGGAATTCCATTCCTGAATGCCCATCACACACTGAGGTATAGGGAGACTGTGCCACCACCTTTGAATCAGGGCTGAACAGCACTGTGGTCACAGGGGAAGAGTGGGAGGCTTAAAAGCAAGGAAATACCTTTCCCCATGGCTATTGCCACAACAACTGTAAAAACTGAGGCACTCCAAAGTACGAAAGAGCCACATAAAATCTCTTCTCCAAGCCTACAGAGCCAATGAGAATGATACCACAGGAAATACCACATTCCACATGTTACCAATTTCTATACTGTATCTGAAACCTGATAGCCAAAAAATATGAAAAGATCCCATCAAAAGCTCAAGCTCTTCCAAAATACTGAAAGAATTAGCAGCATGACTGGCCTGTGTAAATCTTCATGCCCGTTCATGCCCCACTACACAGAAAGTCTGCCTGCTAACTGCAGCAAAAGGTAAAATTTGTGACAGCAGTTTACAATAAATCAATTCATTGATCTTTCCACTTTTTAACCAATATTTATCCCCAGACAACTTCAATTAGCCCCATGAACAAAGTGACACCTGGCAAACACAACCATAAATGAGCCTTTGATGTTATCACATCCTAAGCCAAAGAACACAGGGGGTGTTTATTTTACTAGCTGGTCCACATTCCTAGATATCCTTTACAAGGAAAAAAGGCACTATTAACACCTTTGTCTAAGGGCTAATTCTGTAGCTGTTAGAAAGTCCCTAGTCCTTTCTTCCACAGAAAGAAAAAGAGCCATAAGGAGGTGTCACCTGAAAAGCCTACCACTGGAAGAGGTGTGGCAAGTATTCTAACATCAAAAAATAACAGAAAATAAGACAATGCTGAGAGATTTTAGTCAGCAAATACATAATGAAAAGCAAAATTAAAATCCAAAAAACCCCCAAAAAACCCAACAAACAAAATTCCTCAAAAACCCACAACTCAACAAAAAAATTGCTGAATAAGGAGCATTTGAATTGATGAAAGGCAATGAAGCATGATAGCCACAGAGTCCTGGATTCCACCCCTGAATTGCTCCTGGGGAAAACAGTACTTAAGCATCCATCTCTTTTTTTTCTGCAAACTCTCATAACAGCAATTTGATTGAGCTTGAAGTAAATCACTTAACATTCAAGAGATACAAACTTCCCTAATAGTGTGAAGTAATGCTATAAAATATCACAGTTGTACAAACAAATAAATTATCTGAGTCCTTGGCAGAACATCCAAGGACTGAACTGGGGAAATGAGAGATGGCAGTCCAACACAAGGAAATAAAATGTTCTATTGGTATTTCTGAAGTTCTTATGTTCTGACAAACAATGGCCCAGAAGGTCTAAAAGTTGGGAGTTGACTTTTGAGGCTTTCACACCAAATGCTAAGCAAGCAAAGAGGTGATAAAGCCATGACTCAGGTTTTACAGTGTTTTATCTATGTTGAGCACTCTCAGACTTGCTTCCTAAATCATGCATGGCAATTGCTCCCTAGCCAACACTTCATAACATAAAGTCATTGGAAGCAATTTTTAAAAAAACATTTAACTGTTAGAAATTCCTGACCTATATCCAGATATTTGTCCTTTTTCTGCTTTGTTTGGTCAAGTTCACTCCCAAGGAGCCCGAGACATCAGGGATCCCCATCAGAGTCTGAGATGTCCTGGCTAGATTTTGAGTTTTTCCCTCTCAGTCAAAACGTACTTTGGCATAGTTTAGCATTAGATTAAGTGTATCTTGCAAGATAATCATAATGCAATCAATAATTGATAGTGTGTTATGCTAAATTTGTTGAAAGAAAAACAAGCAACTAAGGCAGTGACCCCCACAATATACACTGAAGATGAATAAACAGAGAGAATAATTACCAGCATACTCTGCTAGTTATATTCCAAGTTTAATCAACCCTGGAGACAAAGCAACAGACACCGAATTTCACCCACACTTCAGAACCAGAATTTCTCCTCCAGTGCAGCATATTCTGCAAAACTCAGTGCTGGTGAAAAGTATAACTTTTCTGGCTTTAAAGACTTGAGCTTGTTTTTTGAAAGCCCAACTCTCTCTTAGCTTCCAGCTGAAACGGGGCAGAGCAGTCCCTCAGCTGCAGTTAATCGGTGTGGCTCCACCAAAATCAACAAATCTGTGCTATTTAACACTAGTCTAAGAACTGACCCTGTGTTATTTCCCAGCATACTGTCCTCAGTTGAGACTGCAGATATAATTATTTGGGTTCTGGCATCTGAAATATTTCATCAACAGTGAGTTAATTAGGTTACTGCAGTACAGTGTTGTAAACTCCCATAATTTTTGATGTTTGCTAAAACAATACATATTCTGCAGCTGAGTAAATATTTCTTTGGGGAACATAATGTAAGAATTGGTTCTCACTCCAGATGTAGATTGCATTTATAGAAATTTGCACTGTGGCTTTGGATTTGAATTCTCTCCTCCTCTGGTCTGTGACAACTGAATGCCTGTAGACTCACAGCTGTATCAGTAATGATACTCCAAAATTCTACACCGCCTTTCTCTAGCTAGTCCTTTACTCCTGTTAATGAATTAAGCCACAAGGATCCCCCTGGGGTAAGAATTGTTCTGTTCATTTTATATACAGGAAATTTATGATGAGAAAGCTGGAGCCTCTTGCCAAGGTTGTGTGAGAAACCTAGAGTAAAGCTAGAGAGAAGTGCAATCAATGCATAAGAAAAGCTCCAGTCTTATTGAACAAACAATTCTGAATGTTTGCAGAATTCAAGCCACATTTTAAAAATATTGTTAGGTAGGCAAGTATAATCCAGTAAAAAAGAAATGCCATGTCATGTTGCTGAATTACAACTAAATACTGTGCATTTAGGAGTTTTGGAGTTTTTTTTCTCTCCAGGAAATAATTTTCCTAAAAGTTTTCAGCTTATATATATTGGAATTTCCTTCATGGGGGAAAAGTATCCCTTACTGCATTCAGCAATAAAATAGCACAAGAAATAACGACTGTGGGTGGAACTTGGTGGCATTTATTAACAGTATTGGCTCAGATGTGTAACATTTCTGGAAGTGCTGGAAAAACAAAAGGGAGTTTCAATCCTGACTTCCCTGACAGCAAAGGGAGACAAGTTTTGAGCTCTTTTCATAATTTTTTTGTCTGTTTTGACATGTTGAAGAACAACAAAAGCATGCTTCACCAATTGCCCCACAAGAAATAATATTTTGATGCTCAGATTGCATTTTCAAGTTAAATAGTGCAAAAGAATTGCATACAGACCTTTAAGAGAATACTACAGGTCATACAGCTCAAGTCAGACAATGTTTTCAAATAACAATGATTAAGTTGACAGCAAGACAAATAACTGCCCATGGCATTAATGGCTGCAGCTGCAGAATGAAATGCTGGGGGACCAAACAACCCCTGACTCTGGCACGGCCCTGACTTCAGAGATGAGTATTGGAGTGTTTGAGAATTGCCTGAGAAAGGACAACCCTATCATTAGCCATGCAGGTTTAGGCTCAGCCATTATAAGCATAGCAATGAGGATGCCAGTCAGGAAAACTTCCTCCTTCAGGAGAGGGGAAAAAAACCATGTCAAACCTGTTTAAAACAATGGACTTAGTCTTGTAACTTTAAGGAGCTTTTTTGGGGCAATGCTGTAGGTGCCTATGTCCATGTCCTAACAGAACAGAAGAAAGAACAGAAAGAATAGAAGAAAATGACCACAGGAAAGGAGCAATGAGATAAAGCAAAATAGGCTTTCTAACAACTATCTTGCCCTGCTATAGGTAAAAAAACCCCACTCTGTAGGTCAGGTTGAAGTAAAAACATTTGAACATTTTAATTACTAGATAATATTTTCTCTTTAGTATGGAACTGTCTCTTTTCCTAGCTGATGTTCTCTATTTCCAGTGAAAATACGAAAATTTATTGAAAATGGGATTCTGGTCTTGTACATTTTCATATTTCAGAGGTCAATTTGCATACCAATCATGTTCCTCTTCCCTTCTGTATTCCACAATAGGAGCAAGTGCATTCACAAAAATATGGTACAAATTGACAAGGCATAACAGCTTCTATTGAAAATACAAATACATGAGCACTGTCAAGTTACAGCTTAAAGCAGAACTTTCTCTCTGGCAATGTCAATTTGCAAATATGGCAGTCACAGGATTTTTGGAATTCATGGAGCAGATAGGATTCAGAGAGGAAAAATTTGTAAAGTGGAGAAATAAAGATGCTAGACAACACTAAAAAACAGGGAATGGCACAGTGAGAAAAAGATGGAGAGAAACAAGAAGTGGAGGGATTCATGTTTTATGGAGAGCTAGAATGAAGGGGAATGAGACCAGAAACAAAGATGATGCTAAGCACAGAAGAAAGTAGCTCAGAAATAAAAGCTACTTTTTGGCTGCTAAATTTTGCTGTTAGGCAGATACAAATAATTTGCCAACACTGTCTGCTCCATAAATAACTACTTGCAAATGTGTCCTTTCATTTTATGTATTTATTTTTACTAGCTTTTCCACTAGTGATAAACACTGGATAAACACTGGCTTTGCTAATGCGCTCTTCTGACAAAAAAATAAAAAAATAAATTATTTACTCCTTCTTCAGGGATGAACAAAAAGACTAACTGCTCATAAAATACAAAAAAGAAAGCATTGCAGGAAAATTCCTGCATGGCTGAAAATAAAACCTAAAATCACATCAAAATTGGTGGCCCAGAGTAATTTTCAGTGAACCACAACTGTTATTTCTCATGCCAGCTGGGAACATAAAGAGACTTTATTAATGCATGATTTCTGCATTTACCTCATATTTCTAACGTGGAATAAATTAGAAACAGACTTAAAGGCCCCATTCTGCAGGATGAAGTAAACAAATGTGTTTTACCATATATGCTTTTCAGAATAAATTAAATTCATGCAGCATTTGTTCAATTTGCTCACAGCAGACAGCTTTCACTCTGTACAACAGGCTGTAAGAAGAAGAGACAACCACTTCTCCCCACCACTGCTGTGTCACTGCACTGAACAGCACAGGAGCTAAGGAGATTTTTAAACAGTAAATACACGTCTGTGACTGCCACCTGAAAATATAACTTCCATTCAGCATTGTTTTGCCAGGCAAGAACACTGATATCCCAACATTTATCAGCAATTTGAAGCAGGAAGGAAGATGGGAAGTTAAAATTCATCTTCATTCCTACCAACAGTGATGCTGTGAACAGAAGCAGCAAGAGCCTTGGGATGCAGTGGCTCTGGAAGGCTGCTGCCTGCACACAGCTGGTTCCATCTCATCCTTAAGTTTCCTCTCATGGCTTGCTCTCAGAAGGGCCAACCCAGGGATTAATAGATCATATATGATGTATTAATAACATCTAACCAGAAGAGCTTCCATTTGACTTTTTTTTTTTATTTGTTTTTTTTTATAAGTTTAAGAAAAAGACCTAAAAAGAACACTGCTGTTCCCAAACCCAAACTAGTGGGATTTTTTGGATTTTGAGTTGGTTAGGTTTTTTTGTTTTGTTTTGTTTGGTTGGGTGTTTGGGTTTTGTTTGTTTGGTTGGTTTTGTGTGTGTTTGGTTGGTTTTGTGTGTGTTTTAAATTTTTGGTTCGAACGGGAGCACCAGATTCTGCTCCAAATTCAACCCCACACTTCTGAGGTTGAACAGACAAGAACAAAAGTTGGGCCAAGATCAGGCTGAAGCCTTTGCTTGGAAAAGAACCCAAAGAATCTCTGCATGTGCTTCTCAGGCCACTTTTAGCAGCCTATAGACCCACTATGGACAAGTGCTTCATGAAAG
This sequence comes from Pyrgilauda ruficollis, assembly GCF_017590135.1. Taxonomy (NCBI): domain Eukaryota; kingdom Metazoa; phylum Chordata; class Aves; order Passeriformes; family Passeridae; genus Pyrgilauda; species Pyrgilauda ruficollis. The sequence continues at coordinate 6,990,867 of NW_024524489.1, read as the reverse complement.
CATAGCTCAGAAATGAAACAATGGCTTTAAAACAACATCTGAATTGCTTCTGTGAGTGAAAGCAGCAGGTTATGCTACATCAACTACATTTTTCTCAACTCAGACTTTTAAAACATATTTCTGTCAGAGACTAAATGATGATGCCAACCTCTCACTGCAATCAAAAGCAACCACTGCAGTTCACGTGCACAGAACATCTAGCTATCCATCAGGTAAACAACTTGAAAAACATCTCACCATCAGAATGGAGTTTGGATTAAACCTTTAGAAGTCAGCTAGCAAATCATTACTATACACACCATTTTGGTGTTTTTGCTGAACAGAAATTCACTATTCCAAAAGGCCCCAAAAAGTCAAAAAAAGTTGAAGTAAACAATTAAAAAAAATAAACTCATAACCTTACAGCTGGGCCAGCACCACTATGGCTAAATAATGTCTCTGGAACATAGTTTACTTGAAAAGAGAGGCTAAAAGCACCACTGATGCTCAATTCTTTTCCCATTTGGTGTGGTGAATACCTAAAATGTCTTGGTATCTAACAACTGCAAATAAAAGAGTACTCTTTCTTCAGCTAGGTTTAAGAATTAGTTTAAAGTCATAATTTCCCCACTAATACATAGTTTACCCTGGGACCTTAGGAACATACACAATGAACAATATCTTGCTTATATGGCAGTTACTATTATGGGAAAGATGTATAGAAGAATTAATAATTCTGAGAAACAGTGAACATTTGAAGTTAAATGCATAAGCAGTCTTTACAAAATATATTTTCCAAGCTGTTTTTATGGCAATTTTTACAGTCATGTGGATGTTTTAGAGGCACAAGGACAGATTTCCATAACAGAATTTTTAATCATCAGATTTACTATGTCTTCATTTCTGTTTCATATCAGCTTTTAATATCAATGAAATTAATCTGGTTGCACTGGTAAAAGACTGGGTTCATACTCTGGGGTGTCTCAATGAGAGTTATTAATTTATTGACAGCAATTTCTGCTCCAAAGGAGACACACAACACATAATAAACATAATAAAATGAAATAAGACAAAATACTAAATCTTGGATTAGTTCCTCTGTGATAAATATATTCATAATTCTGAATGATTAATTAATTGGATCATACATATAAATCTCTCATTTCTTAAGTGGAGTGTCTGTTTAGGTCCCATGTATCCTGTATTTATGGATAAGGGAAAGGGTTGTATATCTTGTCCCTCCACACTGTGTCCCACCTGTGTTTTTCACAGACAGGGTTTCCAGCTGTAATAAAATAAGATACATCCCAAATACAAAAGCAAACAGAGAATAAAAACTCCATCTATAAGCACAAATTGAAAGGAACAACAAACACCTATTTAGCAGGCACATCTTATGGTTACTGAATTCATGTGGTAAGCAAATATTTTGAACAATCTTTCATTATCCTGTTGCATACATCCTTGCTAGGCATCGACACTGGCAGGCTCCTAAGAGAGTTTAACTCCTCTGCCATCACTATTCAAGTATTGTGGAAGTCTAATGCCTCTCATTCTGCAATTCATTCCAATCAATACCAGCTCCTTTACATTTTTCAGGCAGCACTATTAGTCGTGGAGGGAAGGAGATGGCATCCTGAAGGTGTACATAACCTTTTGACAGCTATGTACATTAAAACAATCTGCTCAGCAATGCAATTATATTAATGACGTGCTGTCAATCAGAGAACATTTCTATATACAACCTGGGGGCAAGAGGAACAAGGGGTTTTGGGTACAAATTCTGGCTCCTGTTCAGGACAGCACTTTAGCAAACCCCTGAGCTAAGCACTGAGGGTCTTTAAAGCCAGTGGACCATAGGCAAATGCTTAATTACAGAATTAACCATGTTCAGAATTGAGTCCAAACAGCTTAATCTTGCAGTAAATAAACACCATCAGCTGCCATTACATTGAGAGTTACTAATGCTTGGTGCTGAGGTAACTGAAAAGTTTGGATGTTCACACACCAGCTAGAATCCATGTCTCCAGCAATAAGGAAGAGAGGCAGACCTGTGCTAAGGCTGAAGAACAGTTGTTCTTCCTTTAAAACAAATTCAGCACTTTGGAATATGGTACACCCCTTTTTTATCCCATGAAAAAACAAAAAAATTAATAACCTTGAGGTTATATTTTTATATATATATATATATAAAACTTCTTTAAACCTACAGAAGGATGACAAACTAGGACAAAAATCCAAAAAAGTTTAGGATGGCAAAGTACATTTGAAAACATATGCCAGGATATTTTGTCTAGGGCGACTTCTGCAAGCAAAGTGGATTTTAAGTGTTTTAAGTGAATTTTAATGAAAGACTCCTTTTCAGCCCTACTTTGCTTTTAGCAGCATTATTTCTTCCTTATTACCATTCAAGTTTATTAATTACCCATTGCGTGCCTGAAAGTATTTTTGGGAAGTGATAATAGCAGCACATTCTGTGATGGAGGGAAGACATTGTTGGCACTTAGGCACTTGAAATGTGTGAAGTGGTTTGAGGGTGAAGGAACTTGAGCCCTGGGTGAAAGTGTAAGTAGATTTCAGAATATCTGACTAGCAGGATTTAAAGCCACAAGTGTAACAAGTGTATGCTAATGCAGCTGAATGTCAAAACAGAAAGAAGATATGTCACTCTCAAAATGGCATATTTTTTTTTAACTACTTGAGACTTTAAGAATGCACATTTGATTGCTCATTAAAGCAATTACCATAGTTTCTTAAGCACATTACACTGCATCTTTGTGCAATTTTCTACCCAAGCCATTCAACTCTCTTTGTTTCCTGTTGAAAAGTAACATTTAAATTATTTAATAGACAATTGGTACAGTCTGGTGACCAAAAGTTCAAAAAACCAAGCAGAACTTTTAATGAATAAATTGTGAAAGCAATTTGAAAATTGTAGGGCTTAAAGAACATCACAAGTCTCATCTGAGGAAAAAAAATATCCTCAAAGAATGCGAAGGAAGGAAGGAAGGAAGGAAGGAAGGAAGGAAGGAAGGAAGGAAGGAAGGAAGGAAGGAAGGAAGGAAGGAAGGAAGGAAGGAAGGAAGGAAGGAAGGAAGGAAGTCTGATAACTTTAAGACTGAGCAAGTGGATGAGATTCTGTTATAAGAATAGATTGCACAATTGCAGGAGCCCCAGCCTCAACCTTCAAAGCTCAAATGTTTCTTGCTGACAATTTTTGTACATTAGAGAGGCCAAAAATGTAGTGCACAAGAAATAAGCCTAATATCCACTTTTTTATGAGTATGTAAATGTCTTTCCCTCCTTCTTCACACATACTGATTATGCCATAAGTGCATTAAACCTGTAAGAAGTCTCTACCCTAGTTAAAAAAAAAAGTAAGAATTTTGCCTATAAAAATAATGACACTGATGAATTATATACCCAGTTCTTCATGCCTGACCCACAGACAAATCAAGAAAAGGTAAGGAACAAGTGAAAGTAGTTTGAGGATACTAATTTACAAAAGATGGTATATCTGTATATCTGTTTTCCCTCATGGACTTCTTGTTAATTATTTACCAATACCAATGAGGCCAGCAAGGGTCCTTCATTTTACACGCAAAAAATTAGCTCTCAAATTACTGGAAAGTTTCAAAGGAGAAAAAAACTTTTGCAACATGTTTATGTTTTCCTCTTAAAAATGCAGAATTACTTTTCCACAGAATTGTACTATCTTGAGTACCCCTCTGAAATCCAGCCAAGGTGCTGAAATAGCTTTCCTAGTCAATTAAAGGGTACAATTTCTCAAAAAACGGCATTCACACAGATGGCAAGAAATGAGACATTTGCTTTTAGACTCCTTTTCAGCCATCTGAAGTACTACAATCTTGGATTCACAAAGAGTAAGACACTCAGCTTTTCCTAATATTTCCCAAGGATATATAAAGCAGGCAGCAGTATTGTTATGTTACCTGTCAAGTCCTTTGCAATGAAAAAGTTTAGTGTTTCCTCTGTGGTGCAAACAAACCAAAATGTTTATTCACATTTATCTTCTTCATGAATACACATTTTTGTGATCTTAAAGATTTTTAAGTTGCACAGAGATTAGAGGAAATCAAGTGCTATCTCTGGTCCTGTAAGTTGACAGACAGACACATGCTGAGTATGAATCCAGTGGTCTATAAAATCTTCCTTAGCCCTTATTCTCAACAGCTGTATGGATACAGCTGTAGGCAGATTTGTAGTAGCTAAGGATTTCTTGCTTACAAATTAATATTTACATTGTTTCTTCAGTTTTTACTACATTATCACTTTTACATTGGAAAAAAATGACCATCTAATTAAGTTTAAAGACTGTAGTCACCTATTCTAGCACTGTGACCACTACACCCAGAATGACATCAACACTTTTTTAATAAAAGTATGATGAAGTGAACTCTTCAATGTAATTATTTGAAACTATTAATGTGAATAAAGCTTTTCTATGTGCATGTGATATCCAGGTCTGTTCATCCCTTTGCTGTTGACAAGATGAGACACAGACACGACAGGCCCCCAGTTTGCACCATAATGGCACCGAGTCCCCGTTCTTGTTTCTGTGTTTCTGCTTTGATGCCTGTGAGACAGCCATGCCATGAGCATCAGCCTTTTGTGAGCCTCCCAGCTATTTGACTTCGTGTCTTCCAGGAGTTGTTTGTTGTTGTTGGTCTGTTCATTGTTGGTAGCAGTGCTGCCTTAAGTCTCCCCATCTGCCTCCCAGCCCTGCCCCACAGCCAGCCCAGAGCACAGTGACTGGCAGGGAGGAACTGATCCATCACGACACAGACACGGCCAAAAATGTGCTTTCTCAGCTGCCAGGCATGCAAAGAGTCTGTCACTAGAGGCTGTGCTGGCCAAATGGGTTTTCCTTTTGGCTGTAAAGGTGAGCTTTCATCAAAAGCAGAGACCTTCTGTGCGGTATTCCCTGAAGAGTGCTGGCTCCAACCCCAGCTGCAAGCAGCAAGGCATCCACACTCAGCCGGCTCTTTTGCTTGGTAGTATGTACAATCTGGGCAGCTGGCTTTGAAGGAATAAAGAAAACTTGCCCAGCTACAATTTGGCTTTTTCTTTCTTTATGACATGCACTGTACAACAATAACAGTTTTCATGATCAGCTGCCCTCAGTCAGAGCTTAAACCTTTGCAGATACCAGCAAATCTTCCATTTCACTTCCACGGGAACTGCAGCAGCCAGCAAAGCTACTGAAGCTTTTTACACTTTTCCTGACATTAACTTATGAACACCACCAGAAACTGCACGTGTGTATTTCTGCAGGATGCTGCACCCCACTGCCTGCTCCCCATCCTACTGCCCACAGCACGGCCACTTCCCACACGGAGCTCTGATACTGACCAGACACACAGCAGGCAGTGGGTCAGAAATAGCTCCAGTTTGTTGTCTCCTTTGTCTCTCTGCACTCATTTCCTTTTCACAGCTCTTAAATTCAAGCAAGGGATTGAAACTTCAGGTGATTGTGAAACTTCAGGTGATTGTCAAAAAATCTATTTAAGGACTTACTACTGTATGTCGTGATATTGATTCAGTAATGTTCCTCCAACTCCTGCTTTGGGTAAATGAGACGAGCTACCCACAGCTGTCCAACACAAACCCCTAACTCCTTCAAAGCATAGTCTTGCAATGGCTGTAAAACACACCCTGTTTTTTTAGGTGCTCTTCATTCATGGGAAAGTCCTACAACCCTTCTTGCTTGAAGGAACTTGTATTTTAGAACCAGGGAATAATCAAAAGTGGTGCCGCCCTGGTATTGCTCTTTGGGTTTTTTTTTTTGCTGGTACCTGGGTTTGCCTTCTGTATGCCAGTATCAGCTGTGGAGGAAGCCACAGCACTCACAGGCATCTTTACTCTCCCTGGACATGAATACACACTAATAGCTTAAAAACTCTCATATCCTAGATAAACCTGAACCTTTGGAGCATCCTTCTGTGCTCTTACCTGTGGTCTATGATGTGGCTGAAATCTGCCTCAAAGCAGATCCAACACCTCTCCATAACAACACATTCATGCTGCTATTAAAAGTGGATTATTTGAGTTTGGGAACAGGCTGGTGGTGAATGGAATGGTGGGTGTGGAAGCTAAGCTCCTTCCCAGAGACTTGTCCCAAGCTCAGCTTCTAGGGAAGTTAGCTCTGCTACAACTGCACATCAAGAAATGGAAAGTAACAAAAGCATATTAAAAAAATGAGGAAAAGGTGGCATCTGCACCAATTCAAATTCTCCACAATGGTGGCCTCAGTTAACAGTCCAGGATGCTCACATACAGAGATACAGGACTGGTCAGGTCACAAAGCAGGTTTAAAATGCCTGGGGATGCCCAAAATCACACATTTGAACCCCAGCAGGGCTGCCTCATGCCTTCAGCTCTCTAGGAAAAGCAAATTGCAGAGGGTGTGCTTCAGGGCATGGGGTCTCATCTCATTCCTTTGGCCCTGTATGCTCTAACTAGGAGCGATTCTGATTCCTTTTCTTCTGGGTAACTCAAATGAAGATGGAGAGGGATGGGGGGAATACATATGTATTATTACCAAACTCTATTTAGCAGTAAGGAGATGAGTAAATCTGAAGGTTTTATGCATCTTTAAAGCCAACAGTGTTCTTTTAAACATAGTTACAACATACCTATACATCACCTCTCTGTTGATTCATCTGAATCATTAATGTCACAACGAAGAAAACAGTCTTCCTTCCTAGGTAATTACTGTATATCTATTAAAATAAATTAAGTCTATTGAAAAGGCTTGTTTGTTCCATATCCATCCTGCTAATGTGTATCTTTTCCTTCATTATATCTGGTAAACTGTCAAGCCTGCGATGTTGGGGAAATCAATAATTAAAGAGCTTTACAGTAATTACTCCAATAACACACATTCTTGCCACTTAAAACACAAATTAAATCCACTAAATTAAAATTTACACTGTCAACAGACAAAGATGGTTATGTCAAGCACTAGCCCTCAAAGAGTTTTGACACTGCTCAGAAAGTCATTACATGGAGCAACAAGTCTCCTGCAGAATATTTTGCAGAGTATTTTATTTGCTCTTTGGTGTTTATTGTGCGTGTGTTTCAGGATATGAGATGTGAGTCAATAACAGAATGACAGCAAGCAAGTAAGGGACTGTGCTTTTCTCATACAGCACAAATAAATTAGTGTCCTTTGCAAGCAATTTCAGTGTAACTGACCTCCCTGCATCTGATCCAGTATTTACAGCAAATGCCCATACGGACACATATACAACATGAATGCAATTTTAAATATACACATACAAATAAATACTTTCATGTATTTATTTTTAAGTGTATATTCATTGTTTTGATAACATGCATGTTCAGATGCATAAGATAACAGGCATTTTTCTTATTTCAGGAGAGTTCTTTTAAAATGAACTGAATACCAGTAATTTCATTATTTTATTATCTGAAAATTAATATTTTGGTGTATTCTAATAAAAAAAAAACAACAATGTGTACAAATAAGTGTAGATGGGGACATGCAGGCAGGTTCATCCATAATTACATTAAATGCTTAAATTGCAATAGCTAACTTGACATTATTAATCCCCTAATTATAGGGGAGACTGTGACAAATTTTTAATGACATGGGTTCGTGGATATGAAAGTTGCTAACATAAGAGAGCCTGTCCTCTCACACCCACCTCAACTGCTTCCCTACTCTTAAGTCACCTACACCCTGACACAACCTCATGGTAAAACTGATTTGTATCAGAAGGGCTAATTTTCCTTTTCGTCACTGCCATTCACCATTTCCCCAGGGCTGGAGTAAGGATGGAATCACCATCCTTGGAAGTGATCAAAAGGCATGTGGATGTGGAATTTGGGGATGTGGTTTCGTGGTGAACACTGTGGTGCTGGGTTAATGACTGCACTCAATGATCTTGGAGACCTTTTCTGTCCTTAAGGATTCTGGGAGGGTAGGGCAGGAGGCAGGAATAAGTGTCAAACTGCTGCTTCACTGGGTGGCAGAGAAAGAAATCATGACCTGATAAATCTGAGATATCTGGAAGTCTTGCTGAAGGACCAGCTCCAGCACTGTGTTTTCCTTTAGGCCAAATTCTCTATCTAGGCCGTAATTTTAATGGCATAGGCATATCTGTTGAGATACTAACATTTCTTATTTTAGCTTCTTATTTTAGAATAACCAATATTTTCATCTTGCCTACCTCAAGCAAAACAGGTTGGTTTCTTTCTAGAAGGGGAAAAATAAAAAAAGCAATCCTAAACCCCATCTGAAGTCATGACATAGGCAAAAATCCTGAAATTACTTATAAGAAAGAAATAATCTGACAATAATATGCTATATTCAAACCTAGTCTCACTTTAAGTATCACTTCTTCATAGTTTGTAATAGGTGTCTGTGCCCCACAGGTGGAATTCACCAGCAAATCCCAATTTTACAATTGTGCTGCACTATATACTAACATGATCTTGATTTTCCTATTATCATATGCATAGAACAATTTTCTTTCTTGAACATCACTAGTCAAGCTTGAATGATGTAGCAGTGACTTCAAGGTCCCTGTTTGAAGCCATGCTCCTCTCTGAGAAGCTTTGTGATGTGCTCCTGCAATGAACTGGAGATCAGGGCCCACAGAGTTATTTAGGCTTTTCTCTCATTTATATAAAATATGAGATTCTCTCCTATTTTTTTTTGTTCAGCTAAGCCACTGATATTCAATCTCTGCTGAGATAATCACTTGACATTTCACAAAAATATCACAGTATTCTTCCTTACAAAATAAGCCTTGCTCATGGCTTAGGTAAAGGAAATGGATGTACTAGACCAGTGTCGCTGAAAAACTAAAACCTGCAGCCCATTCACCTTTTTGGGAGGCAACCCCAGCTCCTTCTAGTCTTATTGACACGACTCCTGGTCTTATTGACTGAACTTTCACCACTAATGACTGAGTTAATTTCAAGGCCACTGGTTTACACAGGCACATAGAGAATTATTTTAGATGTTGACATGAAAAAGCTTTAGGTGAGATCCAGTGGGACACAGAGGGAGCAGGCTGTCCTATCAAAGAACCAACAAACAATTTGGGTTGAAATGGATCTTCAAGACCATCTCATTCCAACCCTCTTGCTATGGGCAAGGACACATTCCATTGGACCAGGCTGCTCAGAGCACTCTCCAACCTGGCCTTGAACATTTCCAGGGTGGGGGAACCCACGACTTCTCTGAGCAACCCGTGCCAGTGTCTCACCACCTTCCCAATAAGGGATTTCTTTCTAATACCCAAACCAAAACTCTTCCAGTCTGAAGCCACCTTGTCTCTACCCCTACCTTGGCTATCATGTGTGTTTCTATTTTCACTCTGGGTTGGGCTGCTGGTTTGGGCTGTATGCTTCAAACATACTTAAGAAGTGTGTTTTGGCAGCAGGGAAATGACTCCATGGAAGGGCCTGAGCATGATCTCTGCTGTCACTGAACCTGAAGGCAGTGCTCTGCACTGGGGTGAGTGCGCTTGAGAGGAGGGCATTCCACATGCTCAACGTACTTTCAATATCACACAGGTCAGGAAAGGCTAAGAGGTGTGGAAGGGACTGGAGAGGGAGTAAAGTGGAATCACAGGGAGAAAGGGGAAAACAGCAGCAAAAAGATCAGCTGTGAAAAAAAGCTGCATCCACTGGTGCTTAACATAGCTATCACACAGAGCACTGCTCCTGTATTTTTTATAATACATATATATATTTTTTTTTTTTTTTTTTTTGCTTTGTGTGCTTCTATTTATATTTTAACAAGACCTTTTATTCACCCTCTCTGCACCCAAATAATACAAATAAAAAATCAGAAAGCAAGCCCCACTGGGACTCTAAGCTAACACTTACACACTTCTGATGGTGGCATAAAGAGACCAGCACCATCGTGGTCTCTTGACCTACATGGGAAGCACTGCTACAGCGCTGAGGCAGCACAGAAAAAGAGATAAAATGCTTTCCCTTGAAACAGCTGTGAAATAATGCAGACTCTGCTGTGTGCTAAGTGTACAGCTACTGCTGCTCTGGCAAACGTTGGAGTGCTTTTTCCCCACGCATTGCTTCAGGAAATAAAAACTTAAAAATTCAAGAAAACCCTTGAAATAGAGCTGAAGTTGACTTTTTTCTGCCTTTTCAGTTTTGATGCTAGATATGTGTTTGACATCTCCCTTGACTACATCTGTGTTCCTCTAATTCATTATTCTCACCCAGATTTTAAACTAGGTGAATATTATTAATTAAGTGGATGTGGCAGCAGCTTCTGAACTGATGCCCTGCTTGTATTACATCTGGGAAATGGGATTGTATCAGCCTTCAAAAAATATAAATAGTGTGTGAGATTTGTAAGTTATGAATTATCCTTGCCTACTAAATTAACAACAGATAAATGAAGTGCACCCTTTTCATCATATTCATCCAAAACTCTAAGGGGGGAAAAAAAAAAAGACTGCCAAGCCACCATTAGTTGCACGATTTTCAAAACAAAGCTGTACTTTCTGGATGTCTGATATTTCTGTCACATCATGTTACTGTAAGCTAGCTGTCAGTTTTGGTCATGCTCTCCCCAAACTGGAATCTCCTCTGCTCTCTCTGCTTATTCCCCACAGAATAGTTATTACTTTAGGAGGGTGAGATATCAATTTTAATATTTTTAAGTTAATATTTCTGGCAGAAACAGGTAAAGGCAAGAATTGCATCTCATTAGCTCATTAGCTAATTACTACAGAGCTGGGAATAAACACAGGTTTGTCCATTTCCTCACTTTGTACTGAAATCTTAACCACTATCACTGAATGCTAGAGAGTAAAGTGCACCTCCTCTTTCTGGCTGAAAAGAACTTTTCCTAACAGTTGCTAAAAATACTATGAAAACTATACCAAAAATGAATACATCTTGAAATATGGAGCATAGCAGGGAATGTGAAGCTTCTTATTAAAAAAGTATTTCCAGATTTTCTGTGAACTTATTTAGGGTATGGACTTTCCAGGTGCAACATCAAAAACTAAATATAAATAGTTATTAAGCATTGTGATGATGCTGCAAGACATAACGAATACAAATATCTGACATGACATGCTCTCAGTTTTTATATTGGTAAAGAAAACATTCATTTTTATTTAAATCATGTTGCTTATTTCAGTTGCAAAAAAAAAGAAAAGAACAATGGGGGCTCACAGAGGCACACCAAATTTATACATTTTCAGATCCTGAGCTGCTGGTGAGGGCAGGTTCCCAATAAAGGGGATTTGTGGGGTGATAGTCTCCCCAGCTACAACACAGAGCTGTAAAGACCAATGAAAGAAATTCTTTGTTCAAGCCAGTTCCTAAAACTAATGGTTATAAAACATGCAACCTTGCTTTTTTACATTATTAAGTGGTCCCTTCAAGCAGTGAGATGGAGCTGTAATTTTTGCTAATTAAGATACCATTACTACCCTATGCACACTGCTCAAAGGAGCTTGAGAACGTTAAGGTCTCTGAAGAGAATCCCTTACTCCCTCTGCCTACTTATTTTTTATATCTGCCTACACACCTTTTATATCACCAGTAAACACCTAGGATTCATTTAGTCCTAGTGAGCAGCAGGCTTACACTGACTGTCCAATTTTTATAGCTAGGTGAATATTTGGGTAATAGAGTTTTTCTGAAGCCAAATTAGAATGCAAATAAATGATAATATGGCATGCAATCACTTTCAATGTCTGATAGCATAATAGTAAGGACCCATTTTAATGCTATGCCAACTCCATAATCCTAAAAATTAAATACATTGAAATGCATACCTCTTCTATTATATTTAGTTAGTAACTTGCTAATATTATTCATCTGTTCCAGTATTTTCCTAAAATCCTCTGCTTGGAACAGGATATTATTTTATGATTGAAAAATCAGCAAAAATAAAATGAGCAGCTGTTAACCTCAGCAATCACAGACCACATGCAACTATAAATGCATAAAGCACTCATTTTTCAAAAACGGCTTTTTTTTTCCTCTCCATTTGTTGAAATCCAAGTTTGGATACACCAAGATGTTGCCAATTAATCTAACACACACAGCAGAATGATCACTTAGCTCTAAGCAAATTGTTCATATTGCACATTATATCCCTGTTCATATTTACTTTACAGCTTTACATTTGGACATAGCCAATAACCTCCTTGGTAGTGTTAACTGCTCTGATATTTATAAATCTAGATCAAGCAGGATGGACTGCAGTGAGAATCCACAGAACCACTGAAACAACACCAGGCTTCACACTTCCACTATCAAATCTCTGCCAAGAATGTTACTTCCAAATGTTGTTTACTGAAGGATTATCCATTGTCAGAGTCACTGCCATGTAAGTCATTCTGAAATAACTACTTGCCTCTCATTTTAAAGAGTGATTACAAAAAAGAAAAAAAAATGCTGATGAGAAACTAAAATACAATGTGGAAAATGGGTCCACAAAAGAGGAGGGGGAGGCAGATCTGTCAGGACAGCAGCTGGGAGAAGGAGGCTGGCTCTGCTTAAAAGAGTAAGCCCTCCATGGGTAAATGTAAACTGGGAGGGGAGAAAACCCGCTTAGACAGACTGGTATCATTAAAAGTGGATGAAAAATATGAGGCTGGAGGGCAAGACTAGGATTCCATCTGGGTACAAAGACCATGAGGAGAGTTGGGAGCCTCATTAGCAAAGACTTGGCTTCATTAGGAATCAGGAAAAACAATGGGACAGGAATCATTCGGGGACACCAGAAATGAGCAGGTTAGGGGACTGGGCAGTTTCTCCTGCAGGCTGCCTGGAGGAGGAGTCATCGTGGCATTTGCTGTGCTGTCTTCCAGCAAACATCCCGGAGAGGCTCCGTGGTGCCTCCCAGGGACAGCAGCTTCTGCCACCAGCTCCTCTCCCAGCCAAGGACAGAGGGCCCTGATGAGTAACAAGAGACATCAAGCAGATGCCTCATCACAGTTTCTTCCTTCAAAATCATAGGCAGCTGCAATTCAAGGCCTACACAAAAGAACACCAGGAAGGCTGTCACTGCTAAGAAGTTAAGAAATACATGAAATAAATGGCTCATAAAATTTCCCTCCTCCATACGCAGATGTCGTGCCAACCCAGAACACCAGGCACACACGGCAACAGGACTCATTCTGGAAAAACACTTTCAAAATTACCATTTCTTAATTTCTGACTGTTTTCCAACCAGAAAAAAAAATTGCTTCTTTAAACACTTAGTGCCATTTTAATGTTCTTTACTAGGGGTCTTCTGAATGCCATAATTACAGTGAGGCACATGCAACATCTCATTCTTTGTACCTGGTCTCAGAGGATCAGCACTGATATTGAATCTCCTTAAGATCATCAATCTTTTTGTTCAATGTATGTAATCTTTTCTAATATGAACTTATATGTAGGTTTTGTAGCACAAAATTCCTTCAGGCTCACACTAAAGCTTTTTCCTCCTGGACTGAATTGTTGGAATGAGCTGCTTTGAAAGCTGTCACCATGACATAAAACACTCTATCTGCCTCTTCCTTCACTGCCAGTAGGCAATATTATTTCATAAACAATCTAGTTCTAGGCACTAATGTTGCCCACAGTTAAAAAAAAAGCTACAAAGCCAAAAGGTAATCTTTTCAAAACATACATTTTAAGCATACCATAAGGTCTAACCATCTGTACAATGTCATATAAAAATAAATGGGAATATTTCCACACTACAAATTAAGTAGCTGGTGGAAGCAGAGGAGAAACAGTGGCAGAACAGTTATGGCATCTTGCAAGAGATGCAGGGTTTTTCCAGACTCTTAGCAAAAATTCCCCCTACTGACCCAGCTATAATGGGCACACATGTCCATGGCCTCACAGAAATTGTATCTTAACCCTGTGACATGATCTAATGGCACTTCAGAGGCTTTGACCTTGATCATCAATGCATTCAGGAGCCATTTATATTTCAGGTGGCACTCGTCCTCAAATAAGAAAAATAATTTTATGCCAATTCAATGCTTCTCTGAAAGTAACTGATTTGTAGATTTGCTCCACTTTTTGTGAAAAAGGTTCTCCTGAGAGCAGAGTCAACACAAACCAGCCATGGAGCACTGACCACTCCACCACCTTAGGGGAGGAACTGCTCATCATCTCCTGATCTCATTCTTTGTGCTCTGGACTCCCAAACCAGAATAGAGCAGCCCTGGCACTTCAAGGTTTTCCCTTTTTTCCCAGCACTCCATTAAAATTATGAGGCTATGGCATACAGAGGCATGTGAAGGAAAGTTATGATCAGTGACTTTTCAGCTATCATCAGTGAATTTTCAAACACAAAGACTTTTTCGCCAGAGAAAAGGAACAAAGGAAGAATATAAACACAACCAAATAATACATATTACCATTCATTTTTCCAGCCTTAACCACTCTATGATTCTATACTTTCTCAGTAACTTCTACAGATGGATCTTTAACCAGAGCATCTGAAATGGCAAATCACAACTGAACTTTGAGAGTACTCTGCCTTTATGATAATATACCTGTCTTTGACCTCTTGCTTATCAATATAATATCTGCCTGCCTTCAAGTCCATAGAAACAAATTTAGAAGCCAGTAATATCTTGATTCTGCTTTAATCAAATGTCTGCTGCAATTGAAAGGAAAGTCAGAAGTAGATGAAAACCTATTTTCACTAATGCAATAAAAATAATTCCATAAACATATTAACGATTTCCTGCCTCACTCTTAATTTTATTTTCTCTCCATTATATTCATTTAGGAAGATAATGTTACCATTTGTTATTCTGTCTAATCTTTGTTAAGCATCCAGGCTAGGAGCAAGACAAATGAGATTGTTGGCATTTAGACAAAAAGGCAGACACTGTGGGATATAATTTAGGTATAACAAATTATTAGGCAGGTATGTACCTGTAATTGGCACTTAGTTCTGCAGGTTTATTACAAATACGGTACACATTTAATGGGTCCACAATGTGCTTCCAGCTATTATTTGAGAGAGTAAATAGTACTCAGGCAAGTTCAACAGGATCCAGGGCAAATCCTCAATGATGAAATCTTTCAGAAGCCAGTGCTGCATGAGCTGGGATTGATCAATATGTTCAGTGTAATTTATGGGGGTTTTTTGTTTGGTTGGTTTAAGTTTGATTGGTGTTTGTTTTGTTGGGTTTTGTTTGTTTGTTTGTTTGAACTTTATTACTTCAAATTAAATTTATCTCTAATTTCATTAGTAGAAAGTGGAGACAAACCATTAAACCACCACAATTTCAAATAAACCCTAATTATGTACAAGTGCAAATGCATCAACAGGGCTTGGACATGCAATTAGATAGCTAATTATTATTAAAAAAAAAGACTACTCCAGATTGCTACACACACTGTCAGGTCCTGCATTCACAAAATATAGTAGCATGTTAAATGCCTGGGGTAGAATCTTCTGCTGTTTTTCTTGGGATATAAGTGATGGATGGAGTCACCAAGGGGATTGGTAAGGGCCTGCCACAGGAGGAGGTTTTGCTGTGTCATCTCATGCTTTCCTGGCAGGAGCTTACAAGAGAAATGGTAGGACTGGGAGGTTGGTTAGAAACATTCCTAAGTTGTGGCTTTCTCCTGGGTGCTGGCAGCTGCACCTGGGCTTCCATGGGAGCAACAGAGAGATCCTAAGAACTGGGCAAGAAGAACATTTACCTGTTCCACCATTTCAGTATTCTCTTAGCTGAGGGATTTTGAATGAGGAGTTCCACTAAAATGAATGTATTTTTATAGTACTGCTTGTCTGCAAAGAAACTTCTTCATGAAATCTTTCCTGTGTAAATCTTATTCAAGTCTGTCCATAATCCTTTGAAAGCTTGATGTCTCATATAAACACATAGCCCGACACAGAGGCACCACTCCAACAACCACCCAAGAAGAGCAGAGCTGGGAGAAAGGGGAACCAGAGTGCTCCAGTAAAAATTTCCATCCCTGGGCTGCTAAAGGAGCATAGAACTCACACAAAGAAAATAAAGAAGAAACCTCCTCTGCACAAGCCACCAATCAGTAGAATCTGATTAGACCAAGAGCATGATAAAAACAGATTGGCCCAAAAAACATCTGGAAGAAGCAGGAACTTGCTAATTACATACCTCATGAGCTTCTCACTTGCTGATGTGAAGGAGATCTTAATTCTCCTAGAAAAATCACCAGATTTTTATAAAAAGCTGTGTTTATATTTTTTAAAAGCATTTTCCTGTTGATAATGTCTCCATGTTTCCAGATATTTTGGAGACCTTACCATGGCTCTTGTAGCAATTAAGAGAATTCAACATGAATCTATCTGACATAAGAAATATTTTTGAACCAGGATTTTGCCACGTAATATTTCCAGCTGCATTCTTTTGGAAATGCTATTACTGCTTATAGAAATGCAAAACAAATCTGTCATTCACCTTTCTTCCCACTGTACCAAACACACATAAAGAATAAAAAGACTGAAAGTATTTTACAGCATTCCTAATTCCCTTTGCCTAAAAGGAGCTAAAACAGTTTTCCAGAATAGCCCATGAATCAAACAACCTATGAAATGCAGATGGCAGCACTGCTTAGAATGCATTCCTCATGCATTCATCCATGCCAGCCACCTCCCCTGATGGACCACTCCATTCAGTGGTGTGAGATTGATTCATCTGAAGGATTCAGCTCATTCCTGGAGTTACACATTAAAAAGGGCAATAAGAGCAAAAACCATGAGCAGAGATGGGGGTAGGAGAAGACAGGAGCCAGATGAGCCTTGGTTTAAGAGTAAATTCAGCCCAGCAATCCTGGGCAGCTGTGGCACGATTGGATGTTGTACGTACTGTTAGACCCCCTGTGAGCAGTGTAAGCGCACTCAGGACAGGGAAGGGTAACGCTGCTACATGGCCTAGGTGGCATTCCATGGACCTGACTCAGCTTCTGCCCACTGGGGTTTTTTTAAAAAGCACTTTCTGGATTTTCTTTGCATATATAAACCCCACAAAACTCATGTGCCTTTTTAAGGCTGTGCTTTGAAGCAGCTGCTCAAAACAAATTACATCCTACTACGTGAGCAGCCCCGTTGTATGCAAGAACACCATACCTAAGGTGAAGTGACCACAGGGATGAAAGGATTGAAGCACTTTCTCTTTAATCAGCACTTCCTTTTTTTTTTTTTTTCCCCAGGTATACACTACCATGGTTACTCTAACTACTGTCTCAGATACTTTTCCTCTCAACCGCTCCTTCTCTTTCCCCTTTTTTCTCACTCACATACTTCCACATGATTTCTGTTTTCACAAAGCTTAACCTGGCCATAAGACTAACTTCTTGTTCTTATTCCAATATTCTGTGGACTTGTATGATTATTCATTTTTCAACAAAGGAACAAAGGAACAAAGTCAAGCCATACCAATTGCCGACATCAAAAACATAGACTAGGAAAATGCTTATAATCAGGAGCCACAAGGAAAAAATCTTCAAGTTGCTTAAACATTATACAGACTAGATATATACCCTGTATTCCTGCTGAAATCTTTGATTGTTTAGGCAACAGTCTATGTCAAAATCCATTTAAATAATGCCCTAACTGGCACAACAGCCTTCTCTCATTTAGTAGATTCAATCACTACTTGCTGATGGAAGGCAGAAATCCCAGCTAAAAGATGACATTTACAGTACATTTCTCCCATGACTGAAATGTTTTTATCACTTACGATCTTTTGGACAGGATTCCATATCTTGCTCAATGTATCATGAAAAGGGAAAACAAACATGAGGCAGCAGCAACAGCTTTGTCACATCTTTACTGAACTCATTAATCAATATTTGTACTGTCAGTGAACCAAAAACTGGGCTGGACAGCAAAAAACTGAGAACAGTGCCTGCAGCCTTGGGTCTTTTTTTCCCTCCAACTCAAATAATATGCCTGCATTCCATATTGCTAGAAGTCACATCCATTATTCAATTATTCAAAATACTTCAGCATAATTCATATTTTATGAGCCCAGAGTAACACCAGGTTAATTGGTTTGTGTCAGATTATAAATTTAATCTGGGTAGTCAAAGTACTCAGGTCAGATTAGCCGTATTTCATTCTTTTCTCAGAAAAAAATCCATTACATTGAAAAGTCCTCATCATGTACAGTTGAAAAGTATGGGAAAACTGTCATTAAATGAATTTAAACACTTTCAAATAATAAGACACATCCAATCTTTGTTGCATGAGGAAAAAAATATATAATCAAAAATAATATAAGAGTTTCACATTTCTCTTTTCCTACCAAACAAAAAAAACCAACTTAAAAATATCTAGGAAACACTTGCTTATGACAGAAAATATTAATTTTCAGAGTTCTTTGGGGTTATATATATATATTTCTGGCTGGGTAAGTAGATTATCTGAACTAATTTATTTCCCTGCATATTCTGTGTGCTGAATTGAGGAGGAAGGAGATGTGGTAGGTTCTTGCAGTGAGAAACATTTGCTTGAGGAATTCCCTCTGATGTGTTTATCTGATGTGTTATTGACAACATTAACTAATGGCTATTCATTACATCAAGTGAACATCTTTACAGCTTGCTCCCCGGCCTGCTGAAAAGGGCAACAGAGCCATTAGGAAGCATCTGAAAATCCTGCAAGGATACCCTGTGGCAGGACATTTCCCACCTCATCCCCCCAGATAGCTGGGGCCTATGGATGAGATAACCCAGCAGAGAGATGCCCAGCAGGGGGGTTATCTCTGGTGCCAAAAGGGTGAGACCCCCAGCTAAGAATAAACATCTTTGTCTGGAGAGTAAGATGTAGAGAGAGATAAAAATGAGATATCATTGACTAAAATACACTGCTTTACGCTGTAAAAGCTACACAAGCTTTCACAGAGACAGAAGCCTCCTGTACACTCCGTAGAAATGTGCAGGACTTCTCCCATGCATCTCTGTGGATACTCTTCTGGAAATTGAGAGAAAGGACCATATGTATGACCCATCAGAAACTGGATGGTAAGACACACTGAATCCTAACCTACGCCATTTCTTGGCTGTGCCTCACTCGTGCACTGAATTGTTTACCTACTAGCAGTGTCTCTTTTGCTTATCCTGCGTACCAAGTAATCTGTTAAAGTCTTATGTCTGTTTTTCTTGGTCTATTCAATAAATAATTCATGTTGTAATAGACCTGATCAGCCATTATTAAGAACCTGAAAAGCGAGAGTGGGTTTGGGGTCTCAATAAAATTACTGTCTACTGCCAGAGGCCTGGGCAGAGACAGGGACTTGTCCAAACACTCCCCTCTCCATTTGTAACATACCCTTTCTAGAAAGCCCCTGATAATCTTGTCTTCCCAGATGGTCTCCTCATTTCACATGGGGAAAGGCCCTGATTCTAAGAGGTGTTAAACACTATATCAGTCAACAAAATTTCATCTGTAGGCTCAAAACTGAAAACTCATTTTGCAAAACTACTAAAACGCCACAATATTCAGTCTGCAAAGATTGCTTTTCTTGTTACCATGTTATATCTTCAATTTTCATGGCAAAAATGCAAACAATTCATAAAGGCCACAATGGATTTAGGTCATACCTTCCAGGGACACTACCTGGCAGTAAAATGCAGAGCTGGACGCTGCTTTTCACTGAGCGTGCACAGTGGCTGTGGTTTGTTTGCTTCAACCTCCCCTTTCCAATTTCACCTCAGCTCCGCTTTGCCCTTTTTGCAGCTCATACCTTGCTTACCTATTACATTGCCTATATCCTCTGCATTAAGGTTGTAGAAGTCAAAAAAGAGATGCTTTAAAGAAATTGTCTTCCACTTTTTCTGGCAAGGATGAGAACTCCTTATTCGCTCTGTGTAAAGACTGTGAGTGCTTAGTCTGTCTTTGAGGAACTAGAAAGACTTTGAAATTTCACAAGAAAATATCAGATTCTCATTACTGTTGTGAACGTTCTTCAGACTCAGATTTAGATAGGCAATTAAACTAGAAATAGCAATTATTGTCATCAGCTTTTCTACCCACACCTAAGTCAAAACTTCTTGGATCACTGAAGATCCTCAGTATCCTCATCTCTTAACCTGACTTTCAATGACTAAACTTGTTCACATCATCTGAACTCTCAGGGAATATTATTTATTACTATTTCAAGTGTACCTGACTTTGCATCATCTTCATAGACCAGGTAAACCAAATAGTAAGTTCCCATGAAAGGCTGATGGTCACGAAGGAACAGCCATTTCCAAACATAATTTTCTGTCATCACTTATATTGTTTAATTGGCATGAATGAAAACAAGACCAAATGCTTGAGGTATAGCCTTTCAAAAAGGAAACAAAAGAAGGATCTTGTCATCCTTACATTTTGGTGGTGCCAGGTGAAATTGGACAAGCACCCAGTAATAGTCAACTGCACACCCTGTGTTTGCTGTAAGTAAATAATTGGCCTGCAGACATGACAAGCAAAAATCAATAAGTGCACCTGTAGGGATTCTGTAATTTACCCTGCTGCAAGACTGAGAGGGCAGGGCAACTGGTTATCCACAAAGGGTGTGATTACCCAGCAGGGAAAGGAATTTCATGACCTTGCAATGCCCTCTCTTTGATAACCACTTGCTCTGTGTGTTCAACAGTACAAGGCTGCATACCACACCATGGAGGTGATAAACATTTCCTCCAAGAAATCTCATCCAAAGCACATTTCTACACATTTCTATGCATACAGTTGACCTCTACATAACAGTAAATTCTCAGGAGGTATTCAAAAATGATGGCCCCATCTGTAAAATCATTCTTTCATCAATTTAAACGTTTGACAGCATCCAGCAGATTTAACTTCCACCTAAGCAGAGATATAGTAACTTGCCCCATTTTCAGCAGTCTGAAACTTGAAGGTGGACACAGATTAATTATCTCTTTTCTTAAGCCATTGCCATTTTTAAGATAGAGCTTCAGCTATCTAGCAGAGACTGTGCCTATAAAGTAAGGATTAAACAAACCCAGAATTGAGTAGATGCTTTATTTGAGATCAAAAGATAGGCAGGTGTCAAAATTCATCTTTGATAACACACCATCCATCAGTTTTGATTCTCCTCCTAAAGTATACATTTTTCTTTCCAGTGCTAGAGTAATGACATTTCACACAACACATCATGCCACACTTCATATTCTCCCATAAAGGTGATCTTCATTCTTGTTTCTAAGCTTGTATCCAAGCTTAACTCAAGCTCTGTATTTTTGATAAAGTAAAAATGCATTATTTCCTATTTTAGACTCCCCAGTGATTACTAGCAAAAATCTCTGTATACACCATTAAGAAGCATTATGCTTCCATATACAAACTTTCCTCCTAATGGCTTGTTCTTTCAGAATAAGATTAGCTCATTAGCATGGTGGAATGAGTTTGGGTAAAAGAATGGTACCTATATTGTCAGCAAAGCTGAAATGCTATTACATATACACTTCTCTAGGGAGATTCAAGTAAGATTTAAATCAATTTACTGCACATTTTTTACTATATAACAAGGGGAAGAAAACTGGTACATCTGGTGTGAGCTGACCTTCCCTCAGGACACAAAACTTTTGATCCTGTTTTCTCCAGCATCTGCTGGATGTCATGGTAAATGCAATTAAAGATGAGGCATGCTGTAATTCTTGTTCATCATGCTTTCCTGCAGGTAGAAAGAACCTTTCCAAATTCTAATATTTTACCCTCATAGTATGTGAGCCCACTGTCAAGTAACAACAGCTGGACCTTACTAATCATAAGGTAAGTTCCCTTTACATTTCCTTCTGAACTCAGACCTGTGATGTTTCTCTAAGGAACAGGTGACAAATTTTTCTTTTCTTCATCATCTGATTTCTTTATGGTCTATAGGGTACGATCTACCCCATATATAACAACAGAGCAATTTAAATAAACAAACCACTTTAACACAGAGAAATGGCTGCTATTAATATGTTGGAAGGATACCTGCATTCACTAATATTTCATATGGTGCCTTTCTGGATTTAAAATAGACTTGGTATCACAGATCCAAATGATTTTAAATGCAAACTTTGCCTCACTAACCAATTCAATGATGTGTGCATTATACAGATAGCAGCTGGTCTTTTATCTGTGTTCCAAACAGAGATCATGCACCAGATAACTTCTTCATTATCAGCCAACAATATCACACTGAGCTTTCTATCTTTTTTTATGCAGATGGAAGACTGAGACCTGTGCCATACATCCATGTCATTCAGAGACCATAACCTCCCCTCATTCATGTATCATTCACTTCTTAATATTTGGCAGTCATACAGTCCTGAATGAACCGAAAATCAGCCTGTATTTTGCTTTGCAAGGGGCTGGGGAGTTTTTTTCCTTTGCTGATTTCACAGCTCAGAAGAAGGAGGAAAACTTCTTGGCTGAATATGATAGCCAGCAACTTTGCACAGACAAAAACACAATGTGCTTTCTGCTGCTCAAAAAGAGTTTTCAAAATAAGTGAAAAGACTGGAAAAAGATGGTGGGGTATGAAACATTAAGGTTTTATTCTCAGTCACCAAGTTGAGTTTTTGACAGAAGAGGGAAAAGGTAGACTAGCAGCTCTCAAAGTGAGATACTCTTCAGGACAACTAACTTTCTGTTTAAGTACAAAACCAGACGTGACTGTAATCTCTGGGGATCCTGATCAAAGCACGTCACCTGCCTCTGCCAAACAGACCATCTGATCTCCATTTTATATCAACAATAGATGAACTGACAAACTAGCCACAAGCCAAACATAATAAAGCCAAAAAGCTGTCAGCCTACAATAAACTTACCTTGAAGCTACAAGAATATAATCTTTGAATGTTTTCTGGCATTACTTTATCCGTCTCACCCAATAATACTGGTATACTACCCAGCTAATACAAGGACTTCAAGGATTTGTTGCCCACCATCATGATGGTGATTAAGCATTCAGCACAAGGTAAGAGTTGTAAGGTGGTTTTGTTCTAGTTTTAAAAATATATTCAGTGAAGTGAAATTCCAGTATTATGTTGCAATATACTTTTATTAGGTGGAGGTTTATAAATTCTTCTCCAGAATCCTGTGGCTCAAAGAGTCCTAAAAATGTTATTAAAAAATATCAAAAACTCACCTGCCATTCAACATCCTTTTTAGGAAACTCAGTTTCAGATAAACACATACACACATATGTATACATAAAGAATATACCTAGAAGTATGTATTCAACATGTATTCAAATGGTTTATAATTGCCAATATTTCTCTCAGCACTAATGCAAATAAGACACTCTCAGTATTCTTTTTGGATAAAAAAAGATCTTCTTTTTCCTCTGTATGAGAGAATGTGAGATTTTCAAACTTCTTCAGAAACCTGCATGCTACGTTGGCATAAAGGTTCATTTACCTTGATTAAAACCAGGGTAGGGAAATTTAAGCAGAGCCTCCATACACTTCCAGGGCTAAATAGCTCCTCTAAAGGCTTTTATCTAGACTGAACTCCCAGTCTCACCCAATAATACTGGTATACTACCCAGCTAATACAAGGACTTCAAGGATTTGTTGCCCACCATCATGATGGTGATTAAGCATTCAGCACAAGGTAAGAGTTGTAAGGTGGTTTTGTTCTAGTTTTAAAAATATATTCAGTGAAGTGAAATTCCAGTATTATGTTGCAATATACTTTTATTAGGTGGAGGTTTATAAATTCTTCTCCAGAATCCTGTGGCTCAAAGAGTCCTAAAAATGTTATTAAAAAATATCAAAAACTCACCTGCCATTCAACATCCTTTTTAGGAAACTCAGTTTCAGATACACACATACACACATATGTATACATAAAAGAATATACCTATAAGTATGTATTCAATATGTATTCAAATGGTTTATAATTGCCAATATTTCTCTCAGCACTAATGCAAATAAGACACTCTCAGTATTCTTTTTGGATAAAAAAAATCTTCTTTTTCCTCTGTATGAGAGGATGTGAGATTTTCAAACTTCTTCAGAAACCTGCATGCTACGTTGGCATAAAGGTTCATTTACCTTGATTAAAACCAGGGTAGGGAAATTTAAGCAGAGCCTCCATACACTTCCAGGGCTAAATAGCTCCTCTAAAGGCTTTTATCTAGACTGAACTCCCACTGGGAGTGTCAACATACCTTGATCTCTTTGTACTCTATTCCCCATCTATAAAATGAGGATTAATCTATGCCAAAAAGGAGCTCTGCAATATATTAGAGTGCGTCAGGTTCCTCAATCACACGAACCAGAAATTCCCAAGTACCGCTGCAAATAAGCTCACTTGAG
The DNA here is from genome assembly GCF_017590135.1 of Pyrgilauda ruficollis. Classification (NCBI taxonomy): domain Eukaryota; kingdom Metazoa; phylum Chordata; class Aves; order Passeriformes; family Passeridae; genus Pyrgilauda; species Pyrgilauda ruficollis. Next base: position 6,966,582 of record NW_024524489.1, on the reverse strand, counting down.
TCCAATGCAAAAAAGGTTTGGGCTTTAATTCAGTACTATATTTAACATCTCTTTTTTAAAACACAAAATCTTCTCCTGTGCAGAATCTGAACAAAAATAATCTGAACTAGCTGCAATCTCAGCATGGTAATTACTCTATCTTTTAATATGCTGATTTTAAAAAGCAGACTTACTGAGAAAGGAAATATATGATTCCCTGCATTTGGCAGTACCATGAACTAAAAAACAGTGATAAGAACTCTACAAATGCATTTTAGGGCCAGAAAGCAACATATTGCAGAGAAGATTATCTTATTATTTTGTGTATCACTAGACACTGGATCTAGAGATCTGTCATAAATGCTCTTAACTGCCAGTTAACCTTTGATTTTAACAGGCAGCCCATGCCTGACATTTAACTATAGTCCAATTAAATATTTTGCTGTTCTCAGCTTATTTTATCATTTAGAAGCAACAGAAAGAAATCAAGACAGACTTCCATGAGGAAGAATTTACAAGTGTCTTTATTAGCTGTTAGAACAGTCATTCTGGCAGTGTAATGAGATAAGGACTTTTGGACCATTTCCTTAATACTGAGATGTTTGTCTTAGATCCTCAAAAGCATTCCCAGGGATTCTTTCAGTAGTTTTATGGGAATGATACAACTGTGAAAAAGAGAAGTATTAACGTTTTATATACTGGGTGTAATACTTCTACAATATTAACACATGGTTGTCCTGCCAAGGTATGATAGAAAGATGTTCATGGGGACAATGAGCTGTAGTCAATGGATATTAAGAACCAAAGCAATGATCTGTAGAATTTTGTGTCTTCTCTTCAGTTGAATTTTACCCACCCTACAATGATTTCATCATTAGCTGCTTATATGTTGTGAAATTGTTAAGACAGCTGGTCAGGGTGGTTTCATTATGTTTATTATGCACTTAACTAGTGATCTGGCATATGTGAAAAATTATTAAGCTCCTTTCCCTCTTTCCAGCCTAGGAGAGGCTGTTTTTTGCTCCAGCTGTTCTCTTTTGAGATAACTTTTCTATTATTTGTTTCTAGAAAGATGCTCCCAAGGAAAAAAAAGTTAGAACTTTTATGGAGAGGTCATTAAGAAGTTGCTGATGCAATTCCCAGCTGTCTGCCTGTCACCTGCCAGCTGACTGCTTTTCGGACAGTCTTGAGAATCACCCCATGCAAATGAGTGAAATGAAGCCTAATTCCATTAAATCTCTCAAGTTGTTACTGTTTTGTACTATGCCTGTATATCATCCTTTATATGGATTCCATCAGGTTTGCCCCAAAATTCAGCAAACATCAGAGACCTCCAGGAATTGAAACCTGTCATTTTTAGGCTAATGGGGGCAAACTGAAGTTTCCCAAGTCAAATTAGAAAATCCAGCAGGCTCCATCCCCCAGTTTTATTGTGCATCATGTTCGCATGACAGTTAAAGAAGAGTAGGTAATTTTCTGTTCTGTTAAATCCCAACTTGAATTACTGCACACAACCATCCTGTGCTGACCAACCTGACTAAGGGCAACTGAAATCAATAATCCTCTCTTGCTAGCATGGATCTGAGATCTGAGACTGATGTGTATCTTCAGCAGGAAGGAAATCCAGGCAGGAAAACTTTGTACCCAACACTACTAGCTTCAGGCTTTACTTATGCCATTGTATTTTTAGAAATCAAAATATTTGATTTATAGAAATCAAAAGGAATTTTCTCTTTTTCATAACTAATTATGGAATTGTTGAGGCAACAGCCTGAAGTGTCATCAGCAAAAGTCTCTTCTAAGGATGTCTTATTAGAAGATCTGTTTATAGATTTTTGAAAATTATTTATCGTTCTTTAAATCAATTTGAAAGTGACTAGCACCACATAATTTTCTATTTGTACTAATTACAAGTAAAGAGGAATATTAGGATGAGATGGTTATAAATAAAGCCTGTTGAGCAACATATTGACATTATTTTATAAAGCTTAAGTTCTGCCAAGTTAATAATGGAACTTGGACCACGCATAGAGAAACATGTTTGATTAACCCTTGCTGTGCTAATAACTGTTTCATTAAAAGTATTGTGCTACATTAGTATTTATATCATTCTTTTGCTGGTGGACAAGGAGTTAACAAACATCTGGAATGTGCCTTTTAAAAGATCATGAATACATTTAAACTATTTTTATCTTGGAAGTGATTTGATGTATCTGATCTACTGTGGTATAAAACTGGAGGGGCTGTCACATACAGTACCCAAGCAGTTTGAAGGGAAAAACATTTCCAGCTGTACCATACAACAGTTTCCAAATAACTCAGAATACATTTAGTAAATGATCATTTCATGAGGAAGGGGCTAAGCTGTATGACAGAACTGAAGGACAGCTAATAAATATACACTAAGATTTTAAATTTATTATTGAGTGTTTGACACCTGGACTTTCTGAATTATGATCTCCATCCTCCAATTACTAACTAACTCCTTTTCCTTTCTGTATTTCGAGCAGTAATAAAGTTTTGAGTTTGAGGGGAAGACTTTGATTTGTTTTTCTGTTGCCAACAACAACTAATACTTACTATGCTTTGGGCACATTCCAACAGGCAACTGGCTAGATGATGGTGAATTCACCTACACAAGTTAATAAAATCTGAGAATAGCACAAGGGGTCCAGCACTGAAATTAGCTGAATGGTGCAGAAATACATCAGTAGATTCACAGCACTCTGCACCACTTCAGTCACAGTCCACTGAAGTTCTGGCTGTCAGATTTCCCTGTGGGTTAAACACTGCAGTCTTTGACAATAAATGTTGACTTTATATTGGTGGTTCATGCACTCACCTCCTTTGCCTACCAGGCATATTTACAATCTACAATTGAGTTGCAAAACCAGTCAATTACTTTCTTCTCATCACTAGGTTTCTCACATTTGCACAGTGACCCACATCTGCCAGTCCCAGTTCTGTCCCTTGCTCCAGTGCTGTTGCCCAAACTTTCCTCCCTTTCTCAAATACTTCCTGTAGACCAGCAGAGCTAACTTATAACTCCAACTCCCAGAGGAAAAATATCTTCAATTCAAAACTAAGGTATCTATTACATGAATTAAATGATTCCTCTTTAGCTATCATTACCTATTAAGCCTTGAGTTATATTATTCCAAACTTCTACTTCCAGAAACCAGAAAACATACTCAATGATTTTCTGGAAGTTTACTCCATCTTCCTCCTGTTTACTCAAGGCTTCATCTCTCCCTTTCTTTTTTCCTTTCTTTTTTCATTTGAGGAGGGACCAAAAGAGGGGAGGCGATCTGTCAGCCCCTCCATGCTGGGAAATCATCTTGCCATGTGTTTTTGGTTTTGTGTTTTTGCCTTTGCTAGGCACCGAGCAAGCTCTGAAACACCAAGGTAGCAGCTGCTATATCTAGAGAACATCCTTCTCTAGCAGACAGGTACAACAAGCTTCCAAGTCCATTGGAGTAATGAAAAAAAACTTGAGCAGGTTTTGTCCCATGCTCTCTAAAGTCACAGTACACTTTCCCCTTTGCCTTCCATGATTAGTAAGAAAGAAAGAATTAAGATTATTAAGAAGTATCATGTGCTGGTTCACAAGGTTAAAGATGCACAGGGAGGAAATACTAACTCCATCTTATCTGCTAAACCAGCAGATAAGCTGGTAAAACCAGCATTTTTACCCTTAGTTCCTTACTAAAGGTGAGGAATATTCTTTCAAACAGAAGCTCTCTGTGCTCTGTACAAACAGAATGAGTTTCCAACACAATAGAGACTGGCAGAGCAAAGAGGAGTCTCTGTCCCCACTGGTCTGCCAACATCAAAAAGAACCTTCCATGTTTTTTAATTGAAAACTTTGAACAGTCCACAGGCTTATTCCAAAACTCTTTTAAAGAACAACAAAATTAATCTTCAAAGGTTATTTGTGTTCAAAACACTCAATAATAACAAAAGAGTAACTTAAATCTATGCATGAAATTAAAGTTCTCTGACAATGGAAATAAAAAGAAAAGGTTAATTTTTCAAAGGGTTCCCATTTCTGGCAGGCCTGATTTCTAAAGGTGCTTGTATTTCGCTATCTAAATTTGGGCACAAAAAGATCTCTGGCTATTCCCAAGAACCAGCTGGCTCATGGGGCTGTAGTGCTCCACTGCGTGACTTTCTTTTATAGCCTTGAGAAACATTTTTCAGTGGTCAGATTTCTCCCCTTTCTTCCTAATTATCAGCACAGAGATACCAAAGCTAAGTCAAGGTCCTTAATGTTAAGGATACTTGAAGTTATAATGTTCCACAATATTAAAAAAAAAAAAAAAATTGAGGAAATAGCAATGTTGTCACAAATAGATATCTTTAACTATATTTGGAATATCTTATAGGTACTAAGGTACTTAAAACTAAATTGAGACAATCTAAAATAAGAATAAAAACAAAGTAAATTATTGTCCAACATAAAATGTAATGGACAAGAGATTTACCCAGTATATGCTTACATTGCAGGTCTTTAAGTCAATTTTGCACCTATATACTATTGAAACAATTAACTTTAGGAATAGGCAAGATAAAAATGACATTTCATGTGTATTTTAAAAAAAATAATTTAAGGACTTGGATTAATTAAGCATTTTCTAAGCACCTGCTTGTAAGGGATTGGCCAAAAACCATTTAAAGGCAGACAGTGCCAAGAAATAGTACTAGGATCTTTTGGGATATAGTTGGTGAAAAATTTGTCACAATAAAAAAATAAAATACCTTTTATTTCAATATCTTACACACCAGTATTTACAAATGTAATCTTTTACTGCCTCTTTGGAAAGAGACTTGACAGAGGTAGCATTACACCATAATGGAGAAACCAGAATAAACCTGGTCTTCAGATCCAGCTGAAACGAAAACACTGGCAAAAATATCCTTAGAAAACAAAGTAATGTGCAAGTCCACCCACAAAAGAAAAGTCAAATGCCTTATTGTTTTTGAGAGGAAGAGCAAGTCTGCATACATAAAGCTAACGAAAGGACTGCTCAATTTATCCGAGCAGAAGCGCTTTTAAAACCTTGATAGAACGGGCAGATACTCATTAAACACTGTGAGCTGCTCACAGGCAAATGGGCATAACTTTCCCCCATGGGAACATGCAGCAGATTATCAAAGACAAGCAATGAAGAATAAAACTGGCTAATATGACAGTCAAGGCTGGGAGGATTTGCTGAGATAAGAAATGGTTCTCAGCGTTCTGGCAAGGGTATTGTTGTCAGCCATTCTGCGATTTCCCTTTACAGAGAGTTTCACTGCTCTTTTTTATTTCCTGAATTAGCATATCAGAAGATGAAGCCTGGAGCTTTATGGCTTTTTTTTTTCTCTTATTAACTACTCAAAAGCATGTGTTTCTATACCTTTTGATTTAGAGTACAAAGAAAAAATGAAGAATAGAATCCATCTTTCAAATTTCTTGCTTCCCTGAAAAATACTTATAGGCTATCTTGGCTGATGAAATTACATAAACTCTGCTCAGATCATCAGAGATAGTGCACTGGTGAGCACCAAGTAATTTCAATTTCACAAACAATATTACACAGTGGATTTATGATAATTTTTTCAATGCAGCCATAAATTGTAGGAACAATTTCCTCAGAACTTCAAAAATTAGAAAAATTTTGGAAACCTGTACAAAGATGAATTCAGCATTAGATATGAACAGGATAAATAAAAATAGACAGATTGCATTTAAAAATCTTGAGTGCCTTCATGGCAATTATCTAGGCATGGTTATTTTCATTGTACCAGGAATATAATCTGTAATAGTCTGAGGCTTAAGAAAAGCAACTTCACCAAAACCAAAAATGTTCTTCACCAAGAAAGAAAGAATAAGGAAACTGAATATGAACTATGTCAGATAATTAAAAACCTACAATATAGAACCAACTGCCTCATAATTCACAGTCAAGAAAGATGGCTATCCATATGCAGGAAAAAATCGGCACAAGAAAGAAGGAAAACAGCTCCCCATGAATAAACAGGCACATATACTGTGTGAATGGCTTCAACAGTGAAAAAAGAGATGGCCATTAAAAAATTGAAGGAAAAATAAAAATTCAGTCTGCAGATATGCATCACCCTGCAGTGTAAATGTGTGGAGATCAACAGAGAAATAAATTGCATTACTTTTGCTACATGCTGTATCAGTAAGACACTTAACAGAGGTGGTGATGCATTGCAAGTAGGAATAAAATGGAAGGTAAGAGGAGACAGAAGAAATTGACAATTATTGGTAACAAGCAATCAAAGGGTGTTTTTTTAAAAACTGTGTTAGGAACAAAATGAATCACAGCAATTTTTCTTTTTGATTAGTGAACAAAAGTGACTAGTAGTTAATAATGCTGTAAAAGACAGAAGCAGTCAATAAATCTCTCTCCTGTATCTGGAAAATAAGTCAGTAGATATGTCATACCACTTAATGATGACAACATTTATCTTTCATTCAAAAAGTAACCAAGTGTGATCTTTAAATGAAGCTTCTAGAGTCAGACCCTTTTACAGCAGCAGGCCTGCATAAGCTTCAGGGCAACACCTTCAAAGAGTAGTTTTCAAGGAGAAATTTTTACCATCAACATCAATCTTGAATAATTCTTTGAACACTACAAAAATTCAAGAGGTTTGGAAAAAAGTAAACATGCTATTATAGCAAAAAGTAAGTACGTAGACACCTGTCACCTGAAATCAGTCCTGGGGAAAATTATGGAACAAGCAACAAAACTGTTTTTAAAGCAATTAAAGAAGGACTATATAAGTTAGAAGTGTTTATGGTCTTGTCAGTCTAACTCAAAATCTGTGGCAATGACATTACACACTATAAGGTTAATAAAGTTAAAGGTGCTGAGATGATAAATTTCCCTGAGGTATGCAATTCAGTGCCAAGTAATATTTTGTTTAAGAAATAGGAAAACTACAAATTTAATACAATACATTAAATATATCAAAGATCAGCTAACTGACAGGTTTTAAAATTGAATTGGATGTTTTCCAAGTAGAGGCCAGAAAGGACCAACATCTACCCAATTGCTACTGAACATAAATCCAGAAAAAAAGAAAAAGGACCATATTTACAGAGTGAGGACTTTATCCTAGAAAGCAGTAAGTGAAAAGGACACGCTGCTCATGATGAGTAAGGATGCTGGGCAGCCACTTGATGCTACTGCCCCTTCCAAAAATTCTGACAGCTGTCCCCTTGTCCAAGAAGGGAGAAGAGGCAGTTCCAAGAAACCGCAGGCCAGTCAAGCTCACCTCATTTTCCAGGGAAATTATGGAGCAAATTTCCCCAAAGATACCTCCATGCACATAAAGGACAAGAAGGGGACAGGAGAAATCATCAGGGAAGCACCAAGGTCAAATAAACCTGGTTGTCTTCCACGACTTGGAGGATAAAGGAGGACTGGAAAGAGGACTGGTGACCTCCATTTCATAAAGCTATACTCACTACAATACCCCGTATAATTGATAAATGATTTTTCAAGTGGGATCTTGAACCTTGGAGAGATTCAAAACCCAACTGGACACAGCTCACAGCAGAGCTTTGAGCAAGGGAATTGAAGAACACATCTCCAGAGTTCCTTGCCAATCTGAATTACTCTGATTCAGCTCTATAATCAACCAAGCATGAGCTCCTAATACAACATTATGGAGTCTTTAACCTTGCAGATTAAAGAAAATGGGTAAAAAAAGTTCACTAAATTCACGCTAGAAATAAGGGGCGAAAGTTAACAGCAATTCAACCAGAACTTTAGTGACATCAAAAATTAAGACATTAAAGTCAGAGTACTTCAGTATCTTGCATGTTTCAGAAAGCCTATGGGTTCATCACCATCCTCTTCTCCAGCCTTACAATCTGTGCATCTGTGACAAAAAAGCAATGGGCTTTTCCCCCCATTCTTATTCTTAGGAGAACTATACTCCATTATCCCACAGATGGAAGGAAGATATAATAAGGGAAGGTGAAACAACTGCAGTGTGAATAAACCAAGAGTAATTTTCCAGCATTCAAGAATTCAAACACTGAAATTAGTCCCGGCAGAACATTAAATCACTGCTCCAGGATGCCATCAGAAGCATACAGCTGGGTAAACTATTAGGAACTCTACAATTACAAGTATCACTTGGGGAGGAATAGTGATAAAAAGAAGTGATAGACACATCAAGTTGTGAATATACAGCATTGCTTCTTAAATGTTTATATGCCCATAGTGTTTAGAAAACAAATGCTTTGTGCATAAAGTGACATAATAAAAATTCTTTCTACTTCACAAGACCTCATTTTTAGTGAAAATATTTTTCCCTATAAACATTTGATGTACACATCTGCTAGAGCTAAAGAAGTTAGAATTTAAAAAAAATAGTCACTAGTAGAAAAACCTGAAAAAAACACAGAATGTAGTCAAAGCATAAAACTTTGCCTGTAATGTTTACATGGACCCAAAATGACAAGGTTTATGGAATTCCTTTTGCAACCTTCTCCACTGAAAACAATATTTTGAAAATTTTGTTTTTGATTACAATGTTATTCAGCGCACTGAATTGCATGGATGTAATGTCAAAATAAAATTAATTATGATTGGTCATAGCACCACAGGCAATTTGAAGAAGTTAATTACACATTCAAAGTGCTTCTGTCTTCAAATTAAAAAGATAACTGACACCAGCATTACTTAATGTAATTATATCCTTTTACTCATCTATTTTGACCAGAGTGTAAGTTCCTGCCATCAAGGTAGTTCCATCATAAGATTCTGTTGTTTTTTTCCCCAAATAAAAAACGCTAAGTCAAATGGATTTGAGGTATAGAAGTCCAAGATACTGTCATATTTTGAGGAAAGAGTTCCACAAAAGCTGATGCAGCTTCAGCAGTTCACCCTGATTTGGATCTGCCCTCTCGTACACTTGGCACTTAGGGACACACATTTTCCACTTTAAGTATAGGTAAGGACTCAGCTGCCACTTACAGTTAGCTTTTATCCTCTCTCTGCTATCAGATCCTACTTTCATCTCTGACCACTCACCCAGCCTCATGGTTTGAATTTCAATGGAACAGAGTTCTGTGATGTCCACAATATATACAATTCTTGCCAAATGCACTTCTGTTACCACTTTCTAAGGACTTTTCTAACACTACTTCATGGCAATAGGGCCAAATGTTTCCCCATCCACAGAGAAAAACAAAGAGGAGATGGGAGAAAATCCCCTTCCTTTATAAAAGGGATTATTTCCTTGTAGCAAGTTGTGAACTGGCAAACACAAGAGGTGATAAAGCCAAATGCAAGGTAGAAAACATGGGCTAGAGATGTAAACATGTGGAATGCCACAGAGAAAAACACTCACCATTGTGCTCTAGGTCCCCGTGGGAGGGTGTATGAGTACTGCTGATGACCATCCACAAAATATGCTAAGTCTTCCCTAGTTTACTCACAGATTAATACTGCCAAATTTTCAACTCTAGAAATATATTTCCCAGACACTTCTGGTTAGTTGGTTGGGGGTGGTTTTCTTGTTTGTTTGATTTTTTTTTTTTTTTTGGGGGGGGGGGGGTGTTGTTTTGTTTGTTTGGGTTTTTTTGTTTTCAGCTTGTTATTTTCCTAGATTTTTTTTTTTTTTGTTTTCTGCCTTATTGTGGGGAAAAAAATGCTAAGCCAACAAATAAAGATCACCTTCTACATAGCTACTCTTGGATTTTCCTGACTATCGTGCAGAATGAACAACAGTTACTATGTGGTCACAATTCTTGAGCTAATGGGTTATGAGCCTGCAGTGATCCTACATTCTGGGGAAGGGAAGGGATCCTTTACTTGTAAATGGAGAAATGGACACAACTGATGCATTCAATGCCTTTTTGCTTCACTCTTCACAAAAATGTTTCATTGTGAGCAAAGCCTTGAGCATAATCAAGTTCAACAAAGAAAAAGGATGGAAAAAAACTGAGAAAGAGTGCATTCGGACATATATAGGTAAAACAACTGACACTGAAGCCTGTTGAAATCACTCCAGAGACTCCAGGGGAAAATTGACCATTCTCCTGAAAAATTCGTGATTGATGGGAGAAATCCCAAAGGATAGGTAGGAAATAAGTAAGGGAAAACTCAAGAGAATGAGGATTTAGGAAATTACACAGCAATACATTACATTAGAAAGGTTCTAATATAGAAAATACATTTAACTGTCCCCAAATAAACATCTAGAGGCTCACTGCATGCCTGAGTTTGGCCAGCACAGAGCTGCTAAAGACAAATGCTGTCAAACCAATCTAATTTCCTCAAGTGGACTAGAGAGAAAGCATTGAAGGGGATCTGCCTTGGCTTCACTCCTGTTCCTGACATATTCCACATGACATGCTCCGAATCAAACCACAGAAATGTAGGTTAACATGAAACCACAACACAACAGATGCAGGTCCATATGAAAATATGCTCCCAGGGACAGTTACCTGTGGTTTCCTGGCAATACTAGAAAATATATCAAAACAGGCATCAGTGACTGTTCTGGGCTCTGATGCTTGACTGTTGATATCATTAAGGATGGAATGAATATACATATAAAACTGGCCAGTGAAAAAAAAACAAAAAGAAGAGCAATTTATTCTGAGTATGAAGTTAGAAAACAAGCCTTGCTGAAATAGAGAAGCAGTCTGAGATCAAAGACAATGAGAAGCACTTAACCTACAACACACAAGTCACAAATACAAATGGTTAGTGCCAGCCTATGAAAACAGGTTTGGAGGAATTTGACATGCATCACAGGGTAAGTGACTAAACACTGTGATGCAAAATTTGCCACAAACGATGAAAAACATTGTTCTAGGAATGCACTAAAAGGAGTGTAATTTCTAATGGCCAGAGCAACTGGTCCATTGCTATCACCAGTTCAAAGACAATGAGGTCTCATGTAGAGTACGAAAAAGGTAAACTGGTGAAAGTCCAGAGAAGAGCACAAAGGAAAGGTGTAGAAAAGTGCTTTTAGAAAGGCTTGGAGAAATAAATATATGTGTGTGTGCTGAGACTATAAAAGATAACTGAAGAACACACTGAGACATGGCTGAGTGGACAGTGACCATCAAATGCTCTGTGCTCTGGCTGGGAAAACAAAAGCTCATGCCCTGAACTTGGAGGTTTAAATTTAAGGTACTAGAGCAAATTACCTCACTGTACATTCAGTTAAGCACTGGAACAGAGCAAGAAACAGCAGAATCCACATAAGTGGGGGGCTGTTTCAAGATAAGGTTAGATATGAGACTCAGGATTAAGGACCATTACTCAAGACAAGCTAGGACTCAGTATTTACTAATATGGTGCTTTCTGCTTAAACTGACACGGACAGAGCAGCTGGGATGTTCCAGCTTATTCCCTGCTTCAATGGGGAAAACACATTAATCACAACACACACTTGGCAAGAGCTCAATATCAACAAGGCTGATCAAAGGAAAAAACTCTGCATAGAAGATGTGGAACTGTCAATGTGAATGTGTGGCAGTAGCTACTAGATGTTTGAACTTTTCCAGTTTGAGCCACAAACTGAGCCAGCAAAATCACTGTACATACAGCCTGTCTCCTAAGGGTGAGAGTTTGCAAACTCTGCCTGCTTGGGCTAAAGGCAATAATACAGAGTAATGCTTTTTTCTGCTCAAAACATTCTAAGGCTCCTTGTTTTTTCAGCCTTTTTTTTTAAGATTGCAGAACTACAAAGCTAAAATGAGCACGTGCCTAAAGCAAATACAGAAATAGGATCTCTCAACTAGTAATTTATATTATACCAATCTTCTGCAAGGGATGTAAACAAAATATAAAGTGCTATTTTAGCATACATGCAGCCTCTAGGGTTTGTTTGTAAAATGCTCTGGACCAGATTTTCAGTATCAGATGCATAAGTTATGCCAGGAAAAAAACTCTGAATGCAAAGCAGACTTCATTGCACATTGCTGTCTCTTCCAGGCAGAAAGTAGATCCTGCTGCATGCAGCTACTTCTCTTCAGCATGTCATTCTCTGCTTCTCACAATTAGCAGGGTATCAGGCCAGAAAAACATAAAAATATGGGCCTCATGCCTTTGCATTTTCATATATTTTCCTGATGAATTTGAAAATGTTCATGTTTAATTTTAAGTACAGGCTTCCACAGATAAACTGGCCAAAGAATAAAATGCAACATGAAACCCTCCTTGAACCCCAGAAATGACAGAGAAGGTGCACACTGCCCTTAGGTTTCAAAAAGAAGAACAACTGTAATTCACTTCTCTTCCTCTATGAAAAACTATATTTAAACAGATGTTAAACACCAAACACCTGATCTTCACAATCACTTATGAGACAGGTAAATATCCCATTTCTTTTTATGGAAGCAAGTGGAGACAGCTCAAGGTCCAGGCTGGAAGCATTTCAGCTCCCCAGAATCATTGCATTGCTTCAGTACTAATTCTGTGAAATAGCTGCTCTGATACAGAAGGAAAGGTTCACAAGTGGGCTTTAAATGAATTCTCTTAGGTTCACAGTGCAAATCATTATCAGAAATTCAATTTTATCACAGATGTTTTATATGCTCGAACCATTACAGTAAGCTACTGTGAGGACCAATGATAAGGTAATAAAGGAGCACCTGAAAAAGTTATTAAATGTGCTTTTTACATTACAGATGCCCATGGAGATGACTGAGTTTTTCCAAATGGTGGCATTCTACAGATTGCTTTACACAGACAGGGTCACAAATCCACTTCAGCCCTTTAGCTTTTTGTCTATAAACAATTTGAAGTGAAAGGTTTCATTCTAGTATTATGGTCATCATGGATAGGGCTGTACAGAATGACTATCAGACCTGCAGAAAGCAAACAATAAAGGAAATGCCATGTGTGAGGGACACAAGTTGAAAATACACAGGAAAAGGGTTGGCTCATGGAGACCACGTTATGGACATAGCCCATATGGGGTCCATTTGGAAAACAGAGCAGGCTGCAGTAAGGCCAAATTGCAGCAGATGGGGAAAGAGACACGAGAAGACTCATGGCTCAAGGAAAGCTCAGACATAATTCTTGTGCTAGCATTTACATGAGATGGAATTGTTTCTCCTGAGTCAGACAGCCCTGAAGAGGTACCTAACAACATCCCCAGCCTTCAGGGCTTCTGCTGGGGAGAGCAACTTTTTGCCTCATTTTTAATACCATCCTCATTATAATTTCAGCTTAATACACCCTGGCATGTGTTCAAAACCAAGAGCCTGGGTGACCAGCCAAGGTAATAGCTCCTGAGAGCCACCCAAGTCCCCAGGGGTGCATATATGTATCTTCTGCCAGGAAACCTGCTATTTCTTTGGCTGTAGCTCTTGACAACATTGCTGCACCTGAGAAAGACACTTTTATCAGATTGTGCGACACTAACCAAATGGAAAAGGTGGCCAACAATTTACCCAAATTTGCTCAAAATAATTAGCTACAAAGTTACTAAAAAAAAAAAAAAATCACTACAACTCACGTAGAAAATGGACAGTAGTTTACAACATGCTGTTTTATGCCCTCTCAGGGTAGCTATTTTCTATCTGTGTCACAGACTTGAGAAGCATTAGAAGCACCTGAATTTACATATGCAGTAGGATCTCAGGGGCTGAGTATCCACAGTACCAGATTCAGTCTTTTTCAGCAGCTACGATATTCTCTCACAGAGAAGAAATCTGCAGCAGTGCTCAGGGCAGGTCCATGCTCTGAACCACCACAGAAACCTCTCTACCTTCTTAAAAAAGTACCTGGGCAAGCAGGTCCATACCACGGGGCAGTAGAGAGCTGTTAACAATCTATACCCTCACATTTCCACTCTGACCCTCTTTACACCCTTAAGCAGAAAAGTCTATTAGAAGAAAAAGGTTTTAGGCAAATAAAAGCCCCTCACAGAAGAAGGATTTGTATAAAGATTTTTTTCCTGTGGCCTGATGTCTTGCTTATCTCATATTGTCTTGTCCGTGCTGCTCATATCTCTCTAAAGGCACCACAATATTTAAGTCTTGTAAAAAAAGCTGAGAAACAGGGATTCCAGATGTTATAATTTCTTAAAATCTTGGCAGCACACTCCCCCCAACCTTTTGAACATTTCATTCCTGAGTTATTTATGCACTAAAACAACTTCTTAAAAGTTGTTTTAGTGCATAAATCTGTCTGCCATTGCAGTCTAACATCAATATGTTAAATTCTTAAATTTGTTGCCAACCATTCCTATACAAACTTACTCTCAGAGATGCTCTACAGTTTATGATAAATGCTGAGAAGAGATTAAGTACTGCTGCAGCATCACTTCTAAAAAATCATGGAGAAAACCATCAATTTATTCTTGTCATTGTAACTAATGCTTATCCATGGTGTTCAATAAATTTAATACTAGTTTTCAAGGCAAGCAAAGCCATTGACTTCTAATACTATACAACCTATGAATTAAAACATTGTGGATAATCTGTTTATTAATGGTGAGTTTTATTACTTTCAAAATCAATTAATTTTATTCAACACTGGTCTCTTTTAGAAGGAAAGATACAATAAGTTAGCAATGGGGCATCAAGATACTGACTGGACAGCACTGATTTATGGGCTTTAAATAAGATGAATAATGTGGATTACCACCAGGACTTAGAACAGCTGGCAATGACAGAGCTTGCACAATGTGATGCCTTTCAATTTAGATGTTCTTACTGCAAAATAATGATCTCTTCTGAAAACATCACTAGATACAAGGACCAACACACTTCTGCTGCACAAACTCCACTGACACAACCAGGGAAGGCTACCAAAGAAAGATTTCTGACAGTAAAATATGATGAGCAAATTTTTCAGCTCATTGTTTACAGTAGCTCAAAACCATCATGGACAGTGAAGCCCCAGGTGGAACAAATGAGACATAAGTCCTTGGACTACAAATAGTAAATGTCAGATAGGTACTTGTGGTTTCTTACAAATATATTGCTGGTGAAGCAGACATCTTACAGAATTTAGACAAGTCCTTTTTCTGTGCTGCAACACTAGACCTACCTGTATATGCTCTTGAATTTCATTCCATATGAATACAAAAGATTTAGTCAATACGATTTTATGAATCTGGAAGCATTATGCTAGATGTATGCCACTGAATTGTATATTGCTTCCTAAACCAGACTACGAGATACTGTTTTAACTCTTGAGAATGCCAAGCTGAGAAAGCAATATGCTTTCTGTTGCTAAAATGTCAAAACCCAAAACAGACAACATTCCCCTCTGTCATTAATATAACTGGTCTGCACAAGTCACACAGAATGACATATTACTAGTTTTTTGTATTTCTTATCCTCCCCCCCGGCAAAATGAGTGCATCTACATGCCTGTTAAAAATTGTTTGGATTAATTCCAAATAATTTTCTGATTATTTTGAACTTTTCTGTGTTTACCCATCTTTATTTAAAACAAACTAAAGATATAATTTTCAGTCCTTACACTCTAGAAACCTCTGGGAGGCATTGGTTGGAAACATTACTTTTGTGACACAAATCATTGCTGCAAACTATTGTCAGTTATTTTCCCTGTCCTCCCTTTCTTCAAACTGCAGTTAATCCTCCAAATAATTTCCTGCATCCATCCATTCCCTCTTCCTGCCCTGGGGATAAATGTCTCAATCTCCTTCTAATCATTCATCATCAGACTCCCTTGCCTGGCTATTTTGTACCAAACCATCCCCTACACGAAATGATTTTATCAAATTTTTCACTCTTACTCAAGACTTTATAGACATTGACTGCTATTTATCTATCTATATTTTATAGCCTCAAGTAAAGCTATGAACAGTAACAAGTTAAATTCTGTTTTGTCCTGTCAATTTACTACCCAAAATAGAGACCAAAACTTTGAGGAAAGCAAATTTGACAGGCTGGGGAGGTTTTTCCCTCCTCCATCTCTAACATCTCTACCAGTGCCAGAAGTGGTGGCAGACACCCATGTAGGGGGAAAATCAGGGGAAAATACAAGCAGTGCAGTTTTAGAAACAATGATAAGTGATGGAGAGATGAGATGCAAAGGGTTTTTGCTGAGATCTGAAAATTATACAGAGGTCCCACTGGCCTTTCATGCGGTTAAGAGGGGATTTCTGGGTGTAAGGGATGAAATCTGAGCCATTCCACTGGTGCCTCCTGTCAGGTGCATGGCAGTGGTAGCAAAGCTGCTCTGCTTCTCTCTATCTGCCACATGCATCAATAGCACTTCAGCAAATTCAACCCATTGCCTTTTATTTTCTCTCTTTCATATACTCAAAAATTATGAAGCAACTTTAGATAGCAGAATATTTTTCATATAAACCATGTCCATGGCCAATTCATGGAATTAATACAAAGCAATGATCAAGCCCCAGCCCTACACAAATTTCAGAGAACAGCAGAAACACACATGGCTATATCATGCCACTGATTTTTAAAATTAACTCCCAACTGGAGTCAATAATGAAATATGCTTAGAAATCAATGACATGCCTACTACATGGTGATTAAATCTGTAAAATGAAGAAAAATCCATTAAAACTTTGATACTTAAGCACTCCCAAGTCACTCACATCTCTGTTTCTGAAATTCAATTGCATACCAATACAATATATTTGACTCAAATGCAGCAGTAAGAATTCATTTACAAGTCTCAAAAATCCCCCAAAGCAATTTTTACCAAAATCTGCAACATTGAAAGGCAGTGTATAAGTGGCCTCAAAGTGCCTCAAGGCTACCATTCATACTTCAAAAGAAAATTATTGTTGTGATGTTAAAATGCAAGGGCAGATGATGTCTGTGATGATTTCTCAGGCTGAAACTGTTGACTGATTAGTATGAATTGCATCTCTCTGTCTAATCATCCATTTTTTTGACTTCATCATAAGAAAAATTCACAGCAACCTTCATTCTTCCCCCAGGAGGTTGTTAGTACAAATTGTTGCTGTTAGACTAAAATGGCACAGAAAACCCCAGGTCCTGGCTACACCACCTGCAGGAAAGCAGCACTGAGAAACACTGGCTATTAGCCAAGGTTAGGGGTCAAGTGATTAGTTTGTACTGACGTCCTAATGCTTTAATAGAGAAAGAATCTTTAGTTTCAGGTTCTGCAGCTGTCAGGGATGAAAGTGAGGTTAAGATGGACTATTGCTGTGGTCCAGATGGCAATCTCTGTCCTGTGGTCTTCAGAGTATCACTGAAAATGATCCCACACTGTTCTCCTTAATAAAAATGCAGGTAAAAAGCACGGCAAAGCAGTGATTTACTGAACACAAGTGTACAGCAACCCTTAATTACCATTATCACTGGTTCTTCCAGGTGCAGTCAGCAGCAAAGAGAACCATTTTCAATTATCCACACATTCCTCTTTAAAAGTTAAATACCACAACTCAGGTCCCCACCCAGAAACGTGGGATACCTTGAGAACTTCCCTTGAGCAAACTGTATAGGAAACATTCCTTTCCTGAATTGAAGGGTTGCTTTATTTAATTGCAGGGTTTAAACCACTGAGAATTCTGATGGTAAGTGGGAAAGGAAGAAACATGAGGAAGAAGACAGGAAAATTAGTAAGCAGTAAATCAGCATAAGTCTTTCAAGTGAGACTCCAATCCCCAAGGGCATCTGGCAATTGTCTTCAGCTTCAGCTCTCCTCCCATGACTTGGGGTGGTTGATGATGGAAAACTTACCAACATTAGCCACTTGTCACCACTTTTTCCATGACCAGGTGCACATACAGGTTGGAAGAAGCTGAGACTGTTAGAGAAGCCCAGAATCTCAGCAGATAACTCTGGCCCTAAGGAATGTGCAGCTCAGGCAGCTCCTTCACCACCTCACCCAGGGAGCATCCCATGCCAGAACAGCTCAGATACACCTCTGTTTCTAGATCTAACCCTATACTTCAGAGAAAACTTGAGTATTTTACTAGACTTTACTCTAAACTCCAAGCTACCTCAACACTTTGCCCTCTACTACCGGGACTGAAAACATAGCAGTTTCTGGGAAAAAAATGCAACAAGTGAAAGCACCAATAGTGGGAGCCTTTGCCACCATGGAAACCATAAAAAATGGAAACAAAAAAAAAAAACAAATAAAAAAAAAAACACGAAAAAAAAAAAAAAAAAAACCAAAACACACGCATATTTTTTTTTGCCATCTTCTTGACTTGCAGCGGTCACAGTCATAGGCATCTGACCTTGGATCTTCACCTATCAATGCTGCATATTCTCTACTTTGATACTTCAATTTGATGTTGAATCTGCTCCATCAAGAATGCTAGAAACTGATACTGCACTTCCAAAGCCAACAGACACATTGCATCCTTTCCAGGTCATACACAACTGAAGATGCACAGAAAACTAAGCCTTGTGTTAAGTTTCATTCAAACACAACAGATTTTTGTATCGCTGTAAACATGACATTCTTAACCAACAAACATCAGACCCCAAAATATTGCCATCATAGAGCATGATTTGACTTGTCTATAATGGTTTCTATGCATGGTGCTCGCAAAAAAAAAGATATCCTGTATTCTACAGAGTATTTCTATGTTTTCAGTGACTGGGGCTGATTGGGGATTAGAACTGGATGACCTTAAAGGTGCCTTCAAACCCAAACAATTCTACGTTTTAATGGTCTTTTCTTCAACAACTTTAAAGTAATCGAATGGTATTTTCCTCAAGTTTGCCACAAACCAATGCATCAGGAAAGGGGTGTTTACCTCTTTAGCTGATCTTATCACCGTGCTTACCTGCTTGCACCATGACCATCTAAAAGCATGCAGAGAAACTGCAGCAACTGGGATGCTGTTTCAAGAGAAACAGAAAATCTGCTTAAACCCAAACTGTGACTGATGGCATACATAAAGCTGAGTAGTGTTGAAGTGTTTGTGTAAAAGTGTCATGTACAGGTACAAACTAGAGAGTCACATCCTCTTCTTCCAGTCACACCTACTTACCACTGGGAGCCCTGAAAAGAAAGGGGCCCTTGCAAAGTGCCCCCAAGGTCAATGTATAGATAACAGGTGAATTATAAATGGCAATGGACAATGAGTTGTTAAAGCACCTCCTCACCATTTACTCTCCTGACATAGTTTAAATGACTTGTGAGGTCTCTAATATTAAAACATATATAAATGTTAAAGCATTCAAAACTCAGTTAACATCAGACTTTGGGGCTGTCAGTGACAGTGCATTTTCACTTTGACCTCTATAAAAGTATGCCACAAATTAATAATTCAATTATGCAAGTACGGGGTAAAGGTATGTTTATATTTATATATTTTATATTTAAGGTACTTTACCCCTCATCTTTTAAAGAAAGACATATATTTGAAATGCATCAGCTGACTAGGGAAACATCCAAAGTTATGCAGTTTTGTTGGCATTAACCAGAAAGACTGGGTAAATTATAGAACCCATAAAACTGCCAAGATCTGTACTTTCCTAAACTAGTTGCTGCATTCCTGATTTATTAGTGAGAACTTCAAAGGTTTTTCATAAAGATAAATAAAAGCACATGGACAGGAGCATAATACACAGACTAGACAGCTCTAAAATACACTGTGTACAGTGAACTGGGAGAGAGCAACATTTCAGGTCATACTTTATATCTAGCAGAGAAAAACATCAGAACTGATATGACTGATAACCACAGTAAAGAGTGCAAACCTATTTTCCTAAAGATGGAAAACCTTTAGATACAGCTGACCAGTGTCCAGCTTTAAAGAATTAATGTCCCCTGTGATCCAGACCTTTATCAACAAAAATCAACAGCCCTTTGGAAATGGGAAGAAAACAAGATCTCTGTCTTGCAATATGACAAACAGAATGCAAAATGTAAAAAATAGGACAGTAAACTGATTAGGAAGATTTGTGCATCATTAAAATAACACCCCCGGGCCATCACCTCAATAAATACAGGACAACAAAGATGATGATATTTCAGCCTTCAGAACTCTTGCTATGACTCATGCTGAAACAGATAGAGAGCTGCGAGAGCAGGGAACAGACATACACAACAAGAGAAGCAGCTCAGCCAATTTTACTTCATGAAGAACAGAATGAGCACAGATAGTAGCTCACAAATGACATTCTGGCAGCCTGGTAAGGTCAGTGCCAACTCTGCCATTCAGTTTGCTGCGGTCAGTCTTCTGCCATGTCCCATCACATCATTTCTTGGCCATACATGCCAAATACTTTTTCACTTTGAGGACTGAGCTGTCATTTTTCACTTTGTTACCCTGCCCTTTAACTGCCACTAAAGTGACGCTGATGTATATCCTGGGAAAGGAAAGACAACTCTTTAAATTATCATGTGACCTTGTTCCCTTTTAAACATTACAGCTGCCGAGTTGCTATTGCCTTGTACCTTATTAAGGCTCACACTGACAATGTTGGTGGGTACACAGTGCACTCATTAACTGGTTTTGCAGTGAAGGCAGCTGAAGTTAGTATCTAATCGCCTGGAAACACTGTTTTTTAATTCAAGTTCTTCTCTATTCATTCTACACATACTTAAAAAAGAGTATGTTCAGTATCTATAAGCTGTTTCACAAACATGAGCTTTTGTGGGTCTTTTTTTTAAATCACTATAAGCAATTAACTGGAGATATAGAAATCAGTATTGAACTTTTAAATTAATGATTAAAAGTGAAATTTCCTCAAACCTTTAAAAAAAATCAACAACAAAAAAATCTTAAGAAACACATCTTTGATATAACAGAAAAACTACAGCTAAATACAGCGAAGCCTTGGCATGCCAGACTTGATTTCTGGATAGAAATTTTAAACAATACTCCTGAAATAATAAAAATCATTGGCAGAAAAAACACATAATAATTAAATTAGTGGAGGTTTACCCTTTAAGGGATCAGATTCCAAGCAGGATCAGACTTGCCTTGGGAGCAGAGAGCAGCTCTTGCAGGGAGCTGGGACAGGTGGGGATGGCAAGGACAGAAGATGGTGGTGACAGCAGGTAGCACCTGCACGGAGCTTTCCATTTGCATCTGCACAAATCAAGACTTTCCTGAACTCTTTAAGATCAATTCCCAGTTAGCCATCCCTTGCCAGGTGTCTAACACTGATATTAACAAAGATGATAAGAAGGCAGCAAAGGTCAGATCTCAGAATGCATGCTCTAGGGCATCCAACCTCTAAACTCCTACGCACCACACTAGGTGCTATCTTGGAGAACAGTGCTCCCTTCCTGCTTTTAGGCACCAGTAAAGTCTGCTACACCTTTCACAGAAGGATGAACATCTGCCAAAAAACTTGGTGGTATTTCTAACCACATTTTAATTATCTCTAAAGTCTTTCTAGTCCCTAGTTTCCAAACTGCTACTTGTCCTTTCTCTTAATCTTATACTCCCGGATGAGAGGAAATGGTCTTGAGTTGAAACAAGGGATGTTTGGATTGGATATTAGGAAAAATTTCCTTACTGAAAGCATGGCCAGGAATTGAAATAGACTGCACAGGGAAGCAGTGGAATCACCACCCCTGGAAGTCCTTAAAAAGTGTGTAGATGTGGCACTTTGGGACACGGTTTGGTGGTGAACTTGGCAGGGCTGGGTTAACAGGTGGACTTGATGATCTTAGAGGTCTTTTCCAGCCTTAACAATTCTAGGATTTCATGACATAACCTCAATACTTAATGCAGGAAGAATTTCCACACCTGTTATTGCTATACATCAGCGTGGCGTGAAATTTCAGCCTGTGTGGCACAGCACAGGGAAAATCAGGCTCCAGTTGTGATCCTGGGAGGGTTTCCTTCAGCTCCTCCAGTCAGAGCCACATAATTAGGAAATGCCCATAGAAGTTAAGAACATTTCTGGGGAAATTCAGTCCCTCCCATACTGCAGGCACCAAAGGCTCGCTGAAGAGTGACACTCCCTCAGGCTCACTCTTAATTTCCCCTTTATGTCAAGTACATTTTGAGCTCCAGAAAGGAAAACCAACTTCCTGGCTCCAACCACTGTTCTAACAGCTCATTTCAGCATCAACTTTTGACAATTCACAAGGAGATTTGGAATCCACTTCTCCACACTTCCTGTACTCCCCATATTTTATTTTAATGGGGACTTTGGGAAAAAAAAAAAAGCTTTCAGTGACTTTTATTTCAATAATGATGGAAATGGCATGCTATCATTCTGGGTAATATTTGGAATGAATAATGGTACATTTACACGGCCAGAACCTCACTGTAACCCAAAGATCTGATGTTTTCAAACTTCAGATTCCATAAATATGTGCAGATGTTCTCAAAGGCTACTAGAATAGCCAGGCTGAGCTCATGGTACAAGCAAAAGCCAAAGCTCAAAAACTTTATGTAACTGTTGAGATACTAAAAACTATATAAACTCCCACAAACATCTTTTTGAATGCCTCAATTTCAAAAGTCTTCCCCATAACAAATTCAGTGAAAACTTAAAAAATAAAAATCTCTTCTAGCTCCTAGTCTTGCTTTTATCCCCTTCCTTTTCCTGCATACTTTCAAAATGTCACTACTCAGAAAAGCCAAGTTAATGGTCCCAGATCCTAATATCTGCCCAAATCTTCTAAAAAGGCCACCACCTTTCAGACCAACAATATAACAATTTCCTGCCTGCACTCAAATTCAAGTGGTCAAGCCTAGGGCTTCTAAACTTTTAGTATTTCCCCTGCATGTCTAAGCCCTATCAAACAAAATTTTAGAATTCAAAGGTAATCTTTGGCTGTGAATAATAAACCAAATATTTTCTGAGCAACCTGATAGAGCAACAGTCCTAACTGAACTTTATTTAAAAAAGCTGAAGTATCTTTGCATTTTTTCATAGAAGAGTGAATATTCAATGACTGGTTCTTTCTACAATAAAATTAACACTCTCCAGAAATGGCAAGTTTGCTTCTAAGCAGTCTGAGGTGTTCTGTAACACAGAAAAATGTGTTGCTCCAACCTGAGTGCTGTACTGAGAGCCACAGGTATTTTAGAAAAAGCAGAAAAGGAACTGAATTAAACAAAAGGATAGAAGTAGGCAGTGAGAAAATCATTGCTGGGAAAGCAGGGTAAGAAATACCAAAACTGAAGTCACATCTAAACTTCTAACAGAATTGTAATACTTTATTTCTTGATATGTAGTACAATTTATTTCACTAAGAAAATCCAGAAACAGAAGAAACAAACCTTTGATAACTGCATAGGAGCCCTACAGAATTTTCTCCTGTAGCTTTGTCCTTAGGTAATGGAGAGGGATGACACCATGATGTGTCACTCAGTGTCACTACAGCTGAGCAATGTGTTGTTCCTCTAGTGGCTAATGCACCCGTATCCCTAAAGACAGTGAATATAGTGACACTGATTGAAGAAATGTGTATTTTTTGGAAATTGAGCCAATTTGCTGTCTCTCAGCCTTACAAGCTATATCATAGACACAGGATGAAGAGATTCAGGTAACTTGGAGAAACTTGAACGAGACATGATGCATTTCAGGGAATTGCTTGCTGTGCTGTTCCCTCTTGGTAAGCAGTACTTACAAAAGTTCCATTTCATGACATGTCAAACACATTCTCTCTAGTAAATTGGAAGATTGAAATCTACCTAAATATCCAATTCTCAGTCAAAACATTATATTCTGCCCCAAAGTTAAAGATAGGGAAAATATGATATGAAGATGTTGCAGAAAATTTATGAACAAATCATCAGCTACAGATGCCAAAGGCACTTTTGGTCAGCTGACTTTGGAATCAGCTGACCCAAAGATTTACTTGTTGCCTCATCCCACAGCAATCCTACCACAGTGTGTTAGGATGCCACACAGTCAAGTTGCCTATGCAAGTTAGCACATCCTAATTGGCAGCAGTTGAGCTTAACTTCTAATGAGCCCATCCAATTGTATAAGTAAATGTCTGCTGGGACTGAACATCAGAACTGGCAGCATTTGAAGTTTGGGTGGGCTCTTCCCCTGCCCAGAGAGATTTAAGATAGCCTTGAAATAAGCAATATCAGCTCCATTTGGCTACAAGCTGTTTCATCATTAACCTTGATATTAGAAATATTTTATTTATCTATATCTGAATTCTGATTTACGTATGTATCAAAGAGAACAACCATCTAGGAGCACATTATAATTACATTTGTAAAATACACTAATGCCCTCCTAAAGAATCATTCATTCTTACAACCAAATTGACTATTTGTCCTTGTTCATGATGTATCTCATTTTTTATGGAAAAGGTTAAAGAAAGCATCAGGATTTCTGTCCTCTATGTAATAGCCCACAATCTAGCTCTAGCCTGGCCTGGAGCATGTGGCACTGCTGTGAATGAAGAGATTACTTCCCTTTGTGTCAACTTCGGCCTCTTAACCTGTATTGACCAGGCAGTTATCAATATCTAGCCCAGACTGGAAACAGCCTTCAGCACAAAGTGAGAACTGTTTATCTAAAATGCCCTAAAATAGGACCATTTTCCATTTAAAAAAAAAGTTTAATATATGTTTTTATATTTGTACGTATGCCATTTTTACAGATACAAAATTAAGTCTAATAGAAAAAATGCAGCATTTTGAACTTTGATTTTACTCATTTTGGCACAACTCTGCACTCCAACATAACAGCAGTTACACTGCAGCGAGTCAGAGGTCTACCAGGGGCCCAGCCTATTGCCTGTCCAAGAGCAGATGAACTGGGCATGCAAATAATGGCACCTCTTTCATTAGTGGGAAGGAAGCATTTCTAAAGGCCAAGGACCTCCAGGTGATTTGGCAGCAGCAGCAGCTGAACGTGCTGGTAGTCAAAGTAGTGATGACTCAGACATGGAAATGATCATCTGTAACCACATCTTGAGGCCACCAAACTCTGACAACTTTGTTCTAGAGTAGACTGCGAGCTGCACTCAGTATTTTACTGCCTCTCCAGGACCAAAAACGAACCTGTTCCCATGTGCTTCCTCACAAGTGGGAAGGATTTTGCAATCTGCTGAGTGGCATTACAGCAATCCAAATAATGTCACCTATATAGCACTTATAAGCTGAACAGTGACATGAGTCATTCATTCTTTCAGGAAGGAATTTCACAGCCTGTAAGTCAAAAGCTCTGTTTGTTATGAACATTTGCTTTCTGGTGCTAAGAATTTGGAGTCACAGAAAATACAGATTGACTGGCCCCTGGAAGAGAAAAATGTCTAAAGCAAATTTAGACATTTAGCTTTACCTCAGTGGTAAAAGGACCATGGGTATGGGTAGAGACATCTGTTACTTGAGCAACTTGGGCTTTATTTTTCTTTCAACATGGTAATATGAAGCACCAAAGAGAAATGACACCTGGCACAGAATTTCATTGTCAGCAAGACCTTTTGTGACTTGCAAATGCACTTAAAAACTGGGAATGCAAAAAACAAAACTAACATATTTTCTGGAGTGAAAGCACAGAGTCGAAAAGATCAAGATACAGATATTGTTATTTTATTTTCCTCTTTTTCCTCTTTAAAAAGAAAAATGTCCTTCTCCTTTCATACTCCAAATGCAAAATTTAAAATATTATGAAAACCAATACAATCCTGATGAATTTTTTTTGTGGAAGTGGAGTAGGCAAACATCAAGTGACAGCTGGCACCTGATACTTTGTAGAAAATACCAATACTATTAGTTTCCTGTATTGTTACTGAGCAGATGGTTATTTAGGGGCCTTTTGACCTCAATTTCTTTTAAACTGGGATAGTAGAGTTGAACAAACTAGAAGCTAAGGGTAATAATTTTTAAAGAACTGCAATGCAAAACCAGTGCATTATTTCCTTCCAGACTGCACCAACTTCAATACAAACAAAAGGCAAAAGACATTTCCTGGCTGGCAATAAATGGGACCATTCTTAGCTGCTCATTCCAACTTTTACTTCACATTTTTTATTTCCCTAAGTAGAATATACAAATATTCACCAAAATTTGCTAGAAATTACCCCAGAGGGTATCCAGTCTACATAGAGAAGTAAAAGATTTATCTTGATATTATTTTGAAACCACATGTAAATGTACCATCAAAAAGCAACTTTCTGCTAAAGGTGTGTTTCAAATCACCTCCATGCAATAGTCATTCTAATAACAGAATGTGAGTAACTATGTTTTCTTATTTAACAAAAGCAAAGTGGAGGCTATCATCTTTCTAAAACTACCTTTTCAGAGACACTCAAAACCTGGTGCTCTTAAAAAAGGAGAAAACATAGTTCAGATTGAAATTAAGCTAGATAGTAAAGTCTGCCTGGATATTTATCTTTTTTAAGCAAGAAAGGAAAAAAATGGTTCTGAACATACACCGATACTAGAATTACAGATATGAACACCTACACAGCTACAGGTCTACTAAGACCATGCACATTGTTCCTAAAAGTTGATCTTACGATATTTCACCATTTCTTTTGAAGAATTCCAGACTTCACTGTCACAGCCTTATTCCAGTCTTTTCAGTTCTGCCTGCTGTAGTATTTTGCTGTTAATTCTATGAATTCAGCACAGACAACCTGCCAGGTTCCAGCTCCCTGAGAATGATACTCTGCATAATCATATTCCTAAAAAAGGTGATGTTCTGATCACACTCATGCTAAAGATGGCTAAAACTGTCATTTCTGTTTCATTCTGAAAGAGGAGTGCCTGAAACTCTTTTAATGGTTTCTTATATCATGGCATGGCATGGGTTAGAAGGGATCCTAAAACTCAGGTAGTTCCAAGCCCTCTGTCATGGGCAGGGACACCTTCCTCTAGATCAGTCTACTCAGAGCCCCATCCAACCTGTCCTTGAACACTTCCAGGGATGGGGCATCCACAGCTTCTTCTGGGCAACCTCTTCCAGTGCCTCACCACCCTCACAGGAAAGAATTTCTTCCTGACACCCAACCTAAACCTTCCCTAGTTGAGGCACTCCCTCTTGCCCTATAACTGCATGCCCTTGAAAGAAGTCCCTCTCAAGCCTTTTTGTTTAGTTAAAAGAATGTAAAGAAATAAAAGCTTGATGGATGAAGGTACGAGTTCTGTGCTACCTGGGCTCTGCAGAAATCAGGATGCAGCACATGCTCTGATGTCCCTTTATAGGTCACACACATCCATGTTTTCTGTTTGAAAGCGACAGTGCATAACACTATCCAAAGAGCATGAATAATTGGTATGGCACTCCTACAACCCACTGGATGAGCAGGCATAGACAGATGTGGGAAAATTTACCCTGCTACTGAAGTAGCAAGTGAAATAGCTCAGGAAAGGAGAACCCATGCTCTGTGGAACAATTTGTTGCAGGAATGGGTGCACTGCAACAGGAATGGCAATTACAGCAAACTCACATCCACTGAAACAATCTGGGGCTGCCACTCTGCACTATGGTGGCTTCATTCCCTGTTATTAGTGAGGAAAGGAGCATTCCATTTGACATGTCATGAACAAGAGGAGACAATATGAGCAAATAATGCCCTGTGTGGCTTAATTAGGTGCCCCTCAAAGTGTTGTCAGTGTCGCAAAAGACCTATTGAAAGAAAACATTAAATTAGAGGAGGACATAAAATCACAGAGAGGTATGGATAAAACATGGGAAACTTGTATAACAACTAATTAAATCAGCCTCCAAAGATAGAAAGGACAGTTGTGAAAGAAGTGAAGAAAAAACTACAATGTAAGACCACAAATTCTTGCTGCCCCACAAAACTGCTGAAGCTAACTTCATCATGTTTACATGGGATGCTGGCTTGAGTTTAAAGGAAACATTCACTATACTATATATAGTTGGCAAGAAAAAAGGTTCTCTCCAAAGCTGCTGGGAGCATATGTTTTATGAATACATGGAATAAAAGTAGTGATTTGTACCATTAGAATATATATCCTTCTAAAATGTGTCTGCATGGCTCAATCAGATTTCTTCATTTAAAAATATAATGCAATGTAATTTTATTCAACTTTTTAGAAGTGAAATACAACCCATGAATAAACTCTTTCAAATCTCTGCCATGAGAGCAAATTCTCTAAATGTTTTTCTGAAGCACCACATAATGACTCCCAGCATCTAAAGCCCAAACCACTTGTGAAAATTCAGCCTTTCAAAGTGCTCTAACTGTATTGCTTCCAGCTGCTTACATCTGCCTAAATGTACTGAATCTTACACACAAAGTCCGTAAATCAAAGGAGGAAAGTGGTGGAAAGGGAGAGTAACAGAACTCTAAAAGACACAGACTGAAAAATAATTTGCTGCTATTAGGGTCTACTGAATTTGACATATTTTCAAAAACACCACCAGCACTGAAATTCCTAGACAGCTCTTTCCACAAAAAAGAGCCATTTCAACCTTAGATACCTGATACTTCAAAGTAATTTCTCCTCTAAAACCTGTCCAATACCACAGTCAAGAATGATTCTCAGAGAAATCTCAACATATATCCTTGTGTGCAATGCTTAAAATATCTTTATATACACAGCAAGTAGCACGACAGCTGCTACTCTCTCTCTTCTACAGTACAAAGACCATACCTTTTATAAAGGAATCTAAAATACTTATATAGCCCATTCCAGTAACCTGCACACTCCTCATGAGATGTAAAGGGCTCAGAAAAAAAATTAATGTCAGTTTTTGGCAACTTTGAATACAAATAGTGTAAAAAATGGGTAGAACTTCTGATGCTTCATTATTTTAAGTATCACAAAACAGACTGGCAAAAGCTCATGAATCTGGTAAAAAATTTAATAAAGGTTTTATAAAATGTATAGCACTCCTAGACTTTTTTTCTTTAAAATACTTTTCTAGTCTTCCAGCTTATTTGGAATACTAGAAATAGTGATGGCAGTATAGTATATCTTTTTGAAGAAATGTATAACTGAGACAAAGCTCATACTCAAATGCAATGTAGTCACCAGAACTGGACTCTAGACTCTTTGTCTTTTATCTCCAAAACATTTGTCTATTTATCAGCAGAGCTAAAGGACATTTGTGGTGATAACAGCAGAACCCTCATCCTTGGCCACGAAGAAGAACCTCATTCACACACGTTAGAGTTCAGCATGTCTCTCCCTACCACAAAACTGTACAGTCCTTTATGTACCCCTTCTCAGTTTTCCAATGATCTTGGACTTCATCTTGGACTTCAGTTGAAGGAAAACCTCAATTACAGCAAAATGTCATGATGGGAACAGATGTTTAAGATAAGCATCTTCATATGTCTAATATTAAAAAATCTTAATAGTACCCAAATTTGTAATTTTAATTCTATAATTGTATTCAGGTGGGAGGCATGTATTGTGATAAATCATATAAATGGCCAAGTTTTCACTTTATTTTTAATTTCCCTATATTTTCCCAAATTGGGCATCATGCTTTAAAGTACAGCTAAACACAGGAAATAAAACTAGTTTTGCTGAAACCAGCAAATTTGGTATAAAATTCAACTGGAATAAGATTTCAGTTTAAGGGCAGGCCTTGAACTGAGGACAAATTAAAATCACAGAAAGATTTAAGACTAAACCAAGCTGAGAATAAAACAGAATATGCTTAAAATGACCAGCCTCCTTTGAAAATATGCCATCAGACTTTTCCAGACTTCACTGCCAGCTCCTGTGTCTCTATCTACAGTGTGTACACATGAGCACAGTATCCCTTCCAGATGCTCATCCCAGCTAGAAATTAGGTCATTTCATGCACAAAAGGTGATTGGTGAGGTAAGGAGCTTTTATGGTGGGATTTGTAAAAAAGAATGAAGTGTCTTATAGCCTGGTCACTCAGACCTAGGGCTAAGCCAAGGTTCTTTTCCTCTGGGTAGGAGCAAAGGAGAAAATTCCAACTAAATATTTTCAAGATGTAAAAATACACAAAAGTTTACTGGCAAACTAGAAAATTAAGGAACATCGGAAAAAGAGTAAATAGTACATAACATCACTTATCACAGTACAGGCTTAGCCCACTGAACACAGAAAGCCTTATAACTCATTCAATGTTATGGTCCATGAGAAGAGATCTAGAAGAAGAAGAAGGGGAGAAAAATAGAAAGACAGGAAAGATATAGAAAGAGAGACATGTAGCTCCTGGCTTCCAGTGATGTAAGGCTCCAAGATGAAGGCACAGCTGAAGAACAACGTGCTTGCCTCATGGCCATGCTTCTTAAAGGCTGGGCCCTCTTCCCAGCTGGGACTTGCAGCCACTTGGTCACTCAGGGGTGGCTTAGGTGACACTGGGGGCTGCCTCCACTGAGTTGTGACAGATGCTGTACAGCTGGGGGGTGTTGGGGGCAGGACACCACCTCACCAGAGTAAGGTCCAACCCACCCTCTGCCACACATTCCTAGCTCCCCATATGTCTCGAAACAGATCACCTTTTCCAGTGCCTGACACCTAGGTAAACTAGGCAGTAAAGCCTAAATAAACTAGACTAAGAGGTGCAAAGAAAGTACAGAAGATACAGAACAATGGTGTAACCAATGTGATAGAAGAAGGCTTTAATTGGAAACTCTGAGAGTAATGCTGTTTCAAAAGTTGACTTTCAGAGTTATTCCATTGAAATGGATGTCAGCCACTACACTATGCTAATAGAGGGAAGGATAAATATTTTCAGGGATCATTGGCTAATAGAAAATAGAGAAATAATTTTTCATGCTGGTAGAAGTATTCACAAGGGAAATATCTAGAAAGGTGAAATGGATGACGGATGCAGTGTGTGCTACAATGGTTGGAAAGGACAGACCTTCTCCAGGACTTGGCTGAGAAAGCATTTCTTAGGATGAGAGTTCCTGGGAGTAAGCCAACAAAGAAATGGTTTCCTCAAAGATGTAACAGTTTAAACTACTGTTCAAGTGCTCAAGACCAGGTTGGATGGGGTTCAGTGAGCAACCTGGTTGGATGAGCAACCTGGTGTAGTTGAAGGTGTCTGTAAGCACGGCAGGGGAGTTGGAATGAGATGACCTTTAGGGTCCTTCCAACCCAAACCATCCTGTGATTATAGGATTAAACATTTTACCTAATACTGAGCTGTAAGCATTAGTACTGTGTGCAACAAACACTGACTTAAATAACTAAATCAGCACTCCACTGGTTTTGAAAAAAAGTTGACATACTTAAGCTTAAATATTTTTCCTCTTCTCATGCTCTCTGACCCTCATATAACTCTGAGTTACTTGGTATATAGAGCACCTTTTTCTCCATTCCTTTTTTTTTTTTTTTTTTTAAGCCAAGTGAGATACATAAAAGGTGTACTTCATCTAGTCAGGTTATGTCTTACCCTTCACTAACATTCCAAAAATAGAGAACATTCTGTCTAAAAGAAAAAAGACAAATGGCATCAAGTGATGCCTAAAATGTCATTGTGAAGCATGAAATCAACTTATTTTTCACACACCTTTAGCCATATCAATATCTGCAAAACTTGCTATTACAAATGAAAAAATGAAGGATTAGAGCCACATGGTAGTCAACTAAATTCTTCCCTTGCAATCTGCTTCTCTGCTCAGGTTCTATCTCAAGCTTCAAGTGTGTGTGTGGGCAACATAAACAAGTTCCTACAGGGCAGGAAAAGCCCACATTGCACTGCAGTGTGCTAAGAAACTGTTCTTTATTTTGCTTCAAAGGCAAGGCAGATAAATATTTACAATATTAACTTGGTACAGCTAGCATAAGACTTGAGGAAATTTTGTAAATCTAAAGGTACAGTTGTCACTCTGAACAAAGAATTCTTGAAGTGCAGGGAAATTCAGAAAATCATGTCACTCTCTATTAGCAGATTGTATGGTGTGCTCATTGCATACTTGCTCTAAGTTCCAGATTCACTCTGAGTTAAACTACTGCTTTATTCAGACTTTATTCAGCCTCTAAAATCCCTTTCAACCATACACATATTCAGCCAAACATCTAATTATATTTTGCCATACAAAGTAATATGAAATAAACACTCACTTTAAATGTCATTATCTTAATTATGATAATGGCTTCAGGAGAAACCCACAGAATTATGGCTGATGATATTAGTCTTCTCAGCCTCAGAAAATAATACATAACCAACAGCTACATAAATCTGATAATGATGAGAAACAGCAGAGCAAAAAGGCATTGCTGAGTGTATGCTGCTAAAATCAGTGGATTAAGATGGAAGATGCCCTGTTTTCAAAGGAATCAGAGTTCAGCCTAGCTTTTCAAGCTTAGCCAAGAGAAGAATTCTCCCTTTTATCCTGATAATACAGATGTTGGTTTCCCTGCTAGTAACACACCCTCTGCCTGAGTGGGATGGCTCTTTATGGAACGAGGCAGGTTCCCAGGGACTAGAAATCCAGAAATATTTTCCAAGAGCTCTCCAGCCTGTATGCAATGGGCTGCCAGCATGAAAGATGATGGAAGAGGAAACAACAACAGGAGAGGGAGAAAAAGGAAAAATTTGGCACAGTGATACACATAAAAGATCTATGACTAGAGGAAAGTGAGGGAAAAAGAGAATTAGGAATGCCTTTACTCTGTGTTGATGCTGTTGCTTTGCCCCTAATTGGCCACTGTGTTGTGCCTGTGGGAAATGTCACCTTGGGATAACAAAGCATAAACACCATGAATGATGCAACCACACCTCATTTATTTTAGACTCCAGTCTAAGACTTGATTTCTTTTCTTGTAAGGACTGTGCCAGAATAAGCTGCAGAAATAGGTCTTAATGAATTAGTTTCAGTTCACTTAAAATTCATGATGATTTCTTTGCAGCAGTGCTACAGGAACCTCTGTCTGCATACTCTGTGCCACTGAGGGACACAGTCTGGACACCAGGGCATGTCCAGCCTGGTTGTCCCACACCTACTGTGTAAATCTGATTTCCTCAGGATGCCTCAGAGGAAATGTATTGTTCATGCAAAACTCCCTGGAATGTGTGCTGTTATTAGGGAATTAATGAAAATATGCAGACACAGCACTTGCTAATGAAAGGTCCTTGATCATACCGTACAAATGGATGGCACTGTTGTCACACTTTAGAGAAAGATGTCACTAGTTCTGATGCCATACAGTTTTCTGAATCTGAGAGAATCATCACCCCTCTGTAAACATCTTGATTTCAGTGTCACCTGCAACTGCTAAATGCCTGCTTAGCATTAAACGGGCACAATTGTTGCTAAATAAACCTAAAAATTGGGTTTTTTGTTTACACAATGATGAATCTCCACCAAACACACACTACTTCCTTCTCTTCCCTCTGAGGACTTAAACTGAAATGCAGAAAGCAGACAAGACTGTGCCTCATATAATTAATGATGAGATTTAATACTTCCAACAGCAGAAGAAAGAACACCTGGTTATCTACAAGGTGGATTTTCTGGATTGCTGGGGGTGTTACATATAGTACACTTCAGCAAAGCATAAGGAAACACAGTCTCCTCACCATCTGGGAGCATCCCCCTGATGTCACGTGAAAATAGGTTACACAAAAGGGATGCTAAGGGCAAGGACTGTGATAAGAATGCACAGGGAGAAAACCCTTCAGTTACCAACAGCCTGTCTGGCCCTGACAGCAGCTACTGCTGCAGTTTGTCAGAGGTCACTGGAACAGCAAGGCTCACTTAAGAAATAGTGTGTGAACAAAAAAAAAAAAAAAAAAAAAAACTAGCCCTGAATTTTACTGCCTCATTATAAGAGACAACAGATGGATCAAGAGAGATGTCAACTGCTTTGTGATTATTACGCCAAAGGATATTTTAAGGAAGGACTTCAAGGATTTAACAAATTTTAACAAATGTTTTCAGGGAGAACAAGGGGAATAATTCACAGGGTCTACAAAAGATCTTATCTAAGAATATAACTGAGAGGCTGGCCTAGCTGAGGAGGTGAATTCACAGTGTGGAATCATTAGGGAAAAAAGTCACAGAAGTGAACACATCCATCTGTTGTGCTAGAAAAAGGCAGTGAAAAAAACAAAAAAAAAACCAAAAAAAAAAAAGGAATAAAATGTCCAGGGCAAAAGAGAAGGATATGGCTCTTACAGCAGCATCCCAAACAGGTAAGAAGAGGCCATAAATGAATTTGGGAAATCCAAAATAAAAAAACCAGATAGCTGGAACCAAAATGTGAGATGATGTTTGGACCAGAGTTTCAGTTTTGTGTCTAGCCAATTAAAAAAAAAAAAAAAAAAGGTTTATTTAAAAAATCTTCCAGCCTCCAACATGTGAACATGAGGCCCTAGTGAAGATCTAGGGAAACAGCAGCAGCCACTCACTACAGGCTAAGGGTTAACAATTTAGGTTGCAGTGACAAGTGAAGGAGACAGAGGGAATTATTTTGGGAAACGTGACTGCTTAAGTGTGGAGACAAGGACTGAAAAACCTCATGCTTGGGTAAGAGAGTTTACCCTCACTTCCACATATGCTTTAAACAGGTTTCTGAATAACAGACCCAACCCCACAACAGCAGAAAACCACTTCTACCTCTCCCTTCCAGACAGCCTTAGAGAACTAATTGGGCTGACAGCAAAGGTGCAGCTTGCCAAATATACAGAATTGTCTATTGTAACTTGATATTGTTAGGAGAAATAGCTTTCTCAAAGAAACTCCCTCAATGCATTAAGTGTTATGCGTTTCAACCATGAAGATGCACAAAGACTGTGAGGGGAGAGCAATGTATTTCAGGCAATTAGACATGAGATGACATTGCTGTCATTGCTCATTGACTGCCTTTGACAATATCTACTGCAAATGGCACTCATCCCTACACACGTCTTCAAAAGCTCACAGTATTTAATCTGCAGGCATTTGAGTTTGAAATAAAAGTGGTATTTTCTTCAAATAGAACAAGAACAGGGTGAACAACCATGATTCAGACAGCTTTAAAGCACTCCAGAATAAGGCTGTCAGCAGGTGATACACCTTGTACACACTCACAAGCCATGTACCTAGCTTGATTTTCAGAAGACAATGAGGGGCAAATTCACAAATATGTTTTTAATGGCACAAGAAGAGGGTGTTGTTTGATTCATTTGCCAAAGAATCCAAATATCTTGTTAAGCTCAGAGGTAGGGGGGAGGGGCAATATCATACTTAAAAACCCCAAAACAAAAACTGCTTTGCAGGATGTGTTTAGAACAAAATATCCTGTCTGGCATAAGTTATGGTGGAACAGAAACACTCTGTGTCAACAAGCAGGTTACAAAGATGACTCCACCACTGATTTTCAGTAGTTTTGCCATCCTGGAGAAGAGATTTGAGAAATCAGATTTAAGCAAACAGCTAACAGGAGGGGCATGTAGAACCAACAGAGAAAATGACCCTACAGCACTTGATAATCAGGGAGTGGGCTTTCTAGGCTGAGGATAAACCAAGCCCTCATCTTCCTCCCCCACCAGTAGCCACAGTCCAGCTCTGAGGTGGACATTTTAAACCAATTACATCTTGGTTTAAAACACCAAGCACTGCCTTGGGCGCTCAGCCATGGTCCCCCTTCCTGCTCAGTCAGCCCTCGTGCCTGCAGGAATCACCTGCCACTGCTTTAAACAGGGATGTACTAAATGTGATGTGCTGACTGTGCTCCATTTCTGTGCTGGTCCAGGTTTCACTTCATCCAGGTTACCCCATCCTGCTACCCTCTGACAGCACAGAGTTGATTGCCTTAGGGGGATTCTCCCCACAACTCACGGCTTCGACTGCAAAGAGGACGTGGCTCTGCCATACTGAGATATTACTCTTTCATCATTATTTACCCCGCTTTTTGTAACAAATTCCAGATGAATTCCAAATTCCATATTCAGCAAAGACACAATTTATGCAAATCATTGTTTTTATTCCAGGTGTGTCTCCTCTAGGAAAGGAAATTCCTCACTTCTGAGCAAGGGATCAAGTGAATACCGACAGCGTTAGTGTTATGAAAGTAAACACCATGCATAAACATGCAAGAAAACAAGAAGGTATTGTAGTATTGATTGGCATCAAATTTCCATCTGGAATCGACAGTGCACTGCAAGATGAACCAAGGGAACCATGTAGTTTTCATAAATAGGGGAATTTTTTTGTGGTAGACTAGAAGTTAAAATAAAGGATTAAATTATAGGAGCAGGTTGTTCCTATAACAGCCCAGGTGTGAAATTTTTTTAGACTCCACTTCCAACCCAGCAGAACACTAATTTAGAACAGAAAAACACTGAAGAAAGGAACGCAGGCTGAACAGCAGAATCGCAGGCACAGCAGAACTCTTTGGGATTGTTTTTTCTCTTAAGTAAAGGTTCTGCTTTTTCAACAATTTTCAGTTCACCACTCTATGCTACGTTTCTTAGCAGCAGAAGCCTCAAGATTTTTCTCTGGAGAAATCTTGCACAGATTGCTTGTACCAGTCCAGCCACAGGCTGAGCAATCTGTTCTGGGTTTTTGTTTTGTTTTTTTCTTTCTTGGCTTTACTGCAATGAGCTCTTTAAAGGTACCACAAGCTGTTCCTTTCTCTACCAGAAAACAAAAAATTATCATTTTTTAAATGTTTTCTACCAAGAAGTATATGCTCTAAGTGGAGGTTTAGCTGAGCAGAAATTCAATAGCAAACATAAATTGCTACCAGCACTTTGACCATTTATCATTTTTGACACAAGACCTTCCACAGGTTACAGCCATACAAGAGTATAATTCTGATAATAAATTGCAAAGTGAATTTCTGTAACCATCTTTTCCTCTGTTATAGACCCCAGACATTTTAGCAGTTTTAGGCACTTGTGCCAGGTATCTGCATGCAGTCCAATGACAAGTATGCTTAGATTGCATTTTGCATTTTCTTAGATTTACGAATCAACACAGTTAGTTTCTTGGTACTTTAAAGAGGTTTGCCCTCCCGCAGCACTCAAAACCACCAAACCATTGCATTACATGGGATGCAGAGAACTTTCCATTCATTTATATAAGAGAGACACAAAAGACAAAAACTTCCTCAGAGACTTCTAGAAAAGAAGACCTGAAAGTCAATGCATTCCAGCTTGCTAATGGATGTGCAACTCAATACTCTTGAAAGAGAAAAGGATTTTGACCACCTTTGGTTTGACCAAGTCTAAATGATTTCCCCATTTTAAAGACAAGAATTATTGTCTCATTTAGAAACCCCAAGAAATTTGAAAGAGAGTCAGAAAGGACTTGAACCTGCTGGCGTCACTGCTCCTCATATTGATCAGGAACCTTTTCTTGCCAGCATCTGTGCCTCTCAGGACTGAGCACCTAACACATGGTCACAGAATCTTGTTTCATGCCACTAAAAAGTATATTGTTGTTTTCAGGGGCTAACTTTTCTTAAAAAAACTAAGGATGAAAAATTAGGTAGTGAGAGAACAAACCACATTTGTAAGTATAGATGGCTTGTTCCTAATCCTAAGCAGGACAATCTAACATTTATCTGTGCCAAAGGTAGGGAGGGAGCTGCTCCAATTTTGTTCATAATAAGCATAAGTTCATTTTCCAGAGAATCATCGAATGTTTTTGGTTTGAAGTGACATTAGAGATGATCTTGTTCCAGCCCCCCGACACATTCCAACAGACCTGGTTGCTTGGAGCCCAGGCCTACAGTTTTTAATGTAGAATCACAGAGGAAAAAGAATTGTCTTGACTAAATTACAGTAATTTCAGATAACAACATGCCACAAATAACAGCCTTTTAAAATTCTTTATATGTTTATTGATATGTCTCTGAGCATGCACTCTCCATGCTGTATGTTGAAAATGGGATGTTACTTCACAAGACAAAATTTCGTTCTTTCCCTCCTGTAAGAGGGAAGGGCCAGTGATTGACCATCACTCCAGATCAGAAGGATAAATTAGAAAGCTTACTTGTACAAAATGGTTTTCTTGGTGTTTTTTGTTTTGTTTTTGGTTTTTTTTGGTGGCCTACTTTTTTCTGTGGTTTTCTTTTGGTTTTTTATTTTTTGGTTGTGGGTTTTTTTTTTGGTACACTTTTTGCTTGTTTGGGTTTCGTTGGTTGGTTTGGGGTTTTTTTACATGTGTATGTTGGGGTTTGTTTGTTTTCTCCTTGAGGCAGCTCTTAATGAAAATGAAATGAAGGTGAACATGGATTTAACAATGAGAAAGAGCAGAGGGAAAAACTCACATAATTCAAAACTCATTTTGTGATATCTGAAATGTTTGGAAAATGTTTTATCTACATTACAAACTTCAAATTGTACTAAGTTCCCCTAACCCTAACCTCAACTGTTAGCTCACTAAGTATATTCCCAGAAAGAATATGAATTAAACATTATAGGAAAAATTCCTCTAAATATAGCCTAGAGAAATCAGGTGCAACTCTTAGAGATGTGCCTGGCTCTAGTTCAACTCAATGGTGTAAATTACATCTCCAACATTCACATTGTTAGCATTAGAGTAAATTATGAGCGGATTCTATGAAATCCAAAATGTTATGCTGATGTAAAAATATGATAAGGGAGAGCTGGGAGCTGAGAAAGAATGATGAGAAAAACTGAGTAAGCATGGCAGAGTAATGTGATGTATATGAACAAACAACACCCGTATGAGTTACAGGCTCCATTAATTCCTTTCCTCCCCTATATTTACTTTTTGCCTAGAGGGAGTGTAACATAAAGGAGAATTCCTTGTTTCAGATTATGCTTCTACTATCCAAAAAAAAAATAATTCCAGAACCAACATGAGTGTGGAGACTTCAGTAATTGGACCCATACATCACAACAGGTTGTCAAAACAAAGTTATTCTGCTTTGCAGAGCTGGTTGTTTCAGAAGTGAAGACCTAGGAAGACACTGATGCTAAACAGTGCTGAATGCCCCCTGCAAGGTGCTAAGTGCCTCGAATGTCCATTAAATAAGTGTGAATTGAGAGCAGTCAGCAATTCACAAGAGATGCTAAAAATGCTCCTCAACACAGAGCTACAGATATGTCAGATCCTTTTTCCCCATGACAATTTTTTTTTTCTTTTTAACAAGGTCTGTGTGATGTTCTTCACCTCTAAAGAACACTTTCATCCGTGCTCTTTCGAGGTGAAAACAGCACTGGAAATGTGCTTGTATGCAGCACTTTCCCATCTTGGAATCCACCGTGGATTTGTTCTAACTGGCACATTCTGGTGTGCAGGAGCAGGGCTCCCCTGCCTTCGCCACAGATTTGCCGTAGTACAACACGAAATGAACGACACGCGCACGCTGAGATGTCCAAGGTAAAAAAGGGGTAGTTTGTTTTTCGGCCTCGATATATATGGAATTCCAAAAGTGACCCTGGATTGGAGGATGAAATTGCCACCTCTCCAACAACGCTGTTCAAACCAACAGTCCAATTCTCTCCACCTCCAGAAAGGAATGCAAAACAATCACTGTTTACATAAAAAGCGCGTGAGGAACTCCATTACAAAAATGTAAGTATCAGAAGGCTTAGAAGAACTTTAGAAGAACAGGGTGACACAGATTTGCTCCATGGGAAGCCACCGAGCTGCAATGGCAGCCAGAGCAGGGTTGAGAACCTCTGTCCTCCCCAGTATGAGAATTTGGTCTTTAGAGGAGCGAGGGCTCCCGCTGAGCTCAGGCATGATCCTTGGCTCCCAAAGGCTGGAAGGTGCAGAAGGCACCTGGTGGAAGCCAAGGGCACCCTCCACACTGCAAATGGCACCTGTGACAAACACTCTGCCTCCCCCTGCACAAGCAGTGAGTGGTGATGACCTGCTGCATCCATCCAGACCGAGAGGCATTTCATCTGAGCACATCTGGGATGTGTCCATCCTGCTTACACCATGGCAAACAGCATGGGAAGGATGATCTGCATTAAAACCCAGATATCCTGGCACATCCTGTGAGAGTAAATTCCTATTGTAATGCAGGGCAACTTCAATTGTTGGGTGGTGGTTCCTTATCTGTCCAAACATACAAATCAGCAACAAATTTACTATAATCTGACAGAAATGCCTGGCTGTGATGGAGTGGGGGATTTTTCCAAGGAAATGCAGAAACAGACATTGGGTGTTGTAGATGGTATAATGCAAGTAACTTTCATCTTGTATTATCACATCTTGTCACATTAACAGAAGTACTTATTTCAATTTCCAAGGTTTGGGGCAGCCAAAGAGGAACTTGCAGCTGATCTAAAACCCTGAAGCAGTCTGAGTAGCTCTAAAGAAGGCATAGTATTTTCACAAAGCAAGTACAAGTGCCTTCTGTGAATAGAAAAAATACTGAGTGACCAGATGTTTAATTGCTCTGTTCAGTACAAGAGCATTTGTCTGACATACCAAACATCAGGAATAAAGCAAAGAGGAAATTCTGTGAAACAAAGCATAGACACAAAAACTACTTCAACATTAATAAATTACTTTGAACAATTTCTTGCCCACTGCTATTATAACAATCAGACATTTCCTGTAGGATGCTGCAATACACAAAACAGACACAACAGCAATCAGGTTCACTAAAAGAAACAGACCTTTAAAAAAAAGAAGTGACACAATCCATCCCCTGAAAACACAGGAGGAGAAGGGAGATGGAATATAAAGGAAAGAGGGAGAAGAGAATGATCTCCCTTTAATTTGACAACATTTTATTTACATAAAGTGAGATGTAAGGAAAATGTAGGATGCTACGACTTCAGCCTGTGAGTCCCAATCATAGGCTGCCTGATGTAGAGTGATGGGGCATTGAAAACATCCCTTCTAAAGCATTGGTTCTAATTAATTTAGTGCTTGCTGATACAAAGCTTTGTTAAATCTCTTCCCCCTTCAAACACCTGTCAAGGAACAAAAATATGCTCTTATGCTTTTTTTTCTTCAGAAACATTTGACTTAGAGTAGAAAATTAGTTGGACAAGTGCAAAAATAATTGGGACCTGTGTGATCTCTGTTGGCTTGAACAGCCCAAACCAGAACTCAGTCATTAATAATGTAAACTAGAAGGCTTTGGGAGGCCAAGAGCAGCTCCTAGGAAAAGTCTGGGAGTACAGTCATGACCATTTTGGAGAAAAGTACCATCAGGAACATCTGCATTTGATGGGGTACAAGCACCAAGTCTGCTCGAGTTTGCAAGTGACATTAGGAAAGTGCAAACTTGCAAAGAGCAAAGATGGTGCAAACAGAGAGAAACTGAACAGGATCTGATGGGAATAGGTTTATAATGCTTGACTGTCATATTAAAACAACATGCCAGAAAAAGGATTTGTTACAAGAAAGACTTTGAACATTCATTGGGGGGACTCAAATAAGATGATTTTCTG
This sequence comes from Pyrgilauda ruficollis, assembly GCF_017590135.1. NCBI lineage: Eukaryota > Metazoa > Chordata > Aves > Passeriformes > Passeridae > Pyrgilauda > Pyrgilauda ruficollis. The sequence goes on along the minus strand of NW_024524489.1, from coordinate 6,925,463 downwards.
TAGCAGAATCAGATTCTGTGATAATCAGATTTTAAATAGCCAGAATGTAATTGCCTACAATACATTAACTTTAACAGTTTACCTACCATAATAATGCTAAAATTAAAAGTCCTAAGGGGCTTTAAAAAAATTTTGCCTACTTAAATCTGATTCTCTTTAAGTCAGAATTTTGTACCTGACATCACACCTGTAAAGAATACACCTTGGACCCTTGGTAAGGGTCTGTGAAAGGCACAGGAAGCTCTTCAGCACCAGAGGACAACTTGGCTGCATTCCTCCTCTCTCCCCAACAGCTAAGAGACAAGAGACACAGGTCTCTGAACCTATATTGTCAAAATAAATTAAAGCTCTAGAGGGCAATTCAACAGCCAGATTCTGGCCAAACAGTTGGAGACAGACAGATAATGGAAAAAAAAGGCCCTGAGTTTACTGCTTGATTGTCTCCACTAACCCAAAGTCATATGGGGAGAGTGCTAACAAATAAAAAGGAGAGTGAAACAATCTAGCTGCATGGGCTTAAAAATTGTATTTTGCAAAGGTTTCAGTCTGGTTTACACTGGTCTTGAGCCCTGGGAGCTGAAGAAACAGGAAGGACTTTTAGGAGTAAACACAATTCAGTGCTGTGGAAGGTGAGGAGGTGTTCTGCAAACCTGATGGCATTATCTATAGTTTTAAGAATAATCATTAAGCAACTACCTAAACAGTGGATCATATCCTGTCTCAATCACAATGCAGTGCAAGAAAGAAAATCTCTCTCAGACTCCAGAGCTGAACTAATAAAAATGAAAGCACAAGACCCATTTTTTTCCCTCTGTGATTTATTTTAAATCGCCATGAAGGCAGGTTATCTCTAGACATGTGAAAATGAAATCCAGGTATAAGATACACTGAATGCAGGATGAATGTCAGGAACCCTCCACATTCTAAGTCTGTTTATAATAAGCAGCATAAGAAGAAAGCTTTTTAAGCAATTTCTGCCAAACCCAAGTCAATCAGAGACTGCATTTACTATTACAGGGCAGGTGTCCTCAAATCAGCGTGGCAGGCACGACTATACATGTACACCAGAAGCCTAGACAATTCTACAAATTGGTGCAGGGTTATTGAGATCACAGTGTCCATCACTGACTCAAGAGCACAGCAAAGGTTAGGAAGTAAACCCTGACCTACAGAAGCTGCTGACATCACTCCCATTGGAGTGGGCCTGCAATCCCTGCTGCAAAGTGTTTTTGAATTTAAATTCTAGCAACAGCAGAGATAGAGCAGCATAACAATGGTTGGACAGTCAGATAAGTTGAATGCAGCTGCATAAACCAAGGGAAATTTCAGGGTACTAATATTCTATAAATCTTCCAGGTGAGTCAAGCTCAATGGGTATTTTATCTCCTAAGCAAAGAAAGATAAGTAAAGGATTATGATGATATTAGAGATTTTCAATTCACATAAGTTCCTTGTTAGATAACTTTAAAGAAAGAGTTCAATTACAGCGCAACATTCAAGTTAACATGGAGATAACAATGGGCAGGTACTTGTTACCTGATTAGCTGAACAAAAGAAAAATGAATATTTGCAAGGCAAAAAAAAAAAAAAAGAATTGGTAAAAAATAATTAATCTAGAATACCTATGCAGTGTAGATGACATTTGATAAGCTTAGTCATTAGAACTGCAGAAGCATTCTTTTTTAAGGAATTTACTTCCCTGGGATTTCTAGACTCACATATTCCTTATTCTTCCTTTCTCTTAAAGGAATGTGAGATTTTTCACTAATTTCTATCTCCTCAGTAATGAGAATTTAATGATTTAATATTATTATGCACTAATAAAATAAAGGATAGCAGCAAATTGAATGTAAAAAATAAATAAATTGATAAATGTACTGGTAAATAAATAAATAGGTAAATAAACTGATAAATTCCTTTGCATGTTACCTGTCAGTCTTTTCACTCTGATTGGTAGGAAGTAATAAAATATAACTAATTCTCACAATATACATATAAATCACATATTGCCTACAGCAGATAAAGAAAGAATTTATTGGTGGTGTTCATAATTCTCTGATAATGCAAAAGGCAAATGTCTTTTTTCAGAATGGCAATGCAGCAGTGAAACAATAATCGCTATTATTTAGCCCAAAAAATAGAAATACCTCTTGCATTGAATTACATTGTTCCCAATGAATAGTGGTTTCACTCCTCAAACAGGCGCAGGAGTGGGTCACATTCTTCCCGGTATTAAAAGAAATGTATGTCATGTGCAAACAAACCCACTGTTGATAAATACAGTCCACAGGAAAGGGTGGTTTTAGGAAAATGTTTTACTCAAACTACTGTCTCTGCCACTGTAAACCTGAATGAGGGAGATAATACTGATCACGCAGTGCAATCTAAGCTTTTTAGCAGAGAGGAATGCCACAAAACCAGCACAGCAGTCTAGAGACTCCCAGTAAAGCCCTATCACTTGGGTTCTTGCAAAGTTCAGTGTATTTCCACAGTTTCAAGGAGATGGGTTCTTAAAACTGGATGCTCTTTTCAGGTGACTTAAACCTCAATCAGGTGGAGCTGGAGAGTGGGAAACAGTGCCAAGTATTGGGTAATTATCAGAGAGAAAACCTTGTGTGTCCTGTTTACAGTGGCTAACATTCATAATTGCCTGCACAGACTTTTGTTACAGATTTCCAGCATTCACTTAAAACAGTCTTACTCCTCTTCTTAAAAAGCAGACAATGAAGTTCTAGTGTCAGAGTCATCACCCAACACATTTGTTAAAATGGCAATTTCAGGAGCTGCTGCCCAAATCACGCTTCCTGCAATATGTCAGGATTTTCTATGCTCTATACTCTGGGTGTCAGAGTTCTGCCTTGCAAAAACCCAGTGTCTCAAGAGAGTCTCTGACCACTTACCAGCCATTATAACCTCCACTTCTCTGTGGTTCACCTCTATTTGCTAAATTTCAGAGTAGAGCAGTAAGAATAGAATATCAATCACATTTAGCTTTGCTTCCCTTCATCAGCAATGGAAAACCAAGTAATTAAAAGAAGGTCACTCCTACATGGCTTGACTTTGGAAAAATTTCCTCAAGGGCAGTGGCCCCATAGTGATGTCAAATATCTTCAGTACTGAGGATCACTCCTGAATAAGTACCTGGAAAACTATTCCAGCCCAGGTGATATCATATTCTGCCAAAATTTATTTGATATTAGCCTCTCAGTTCTCGGTGCTGCTAGAGCGTGCCCATGACAGGAGCTGCTGAGCTAACCCTGCACACAAAATTAACTGATAATTCCAAACACAGGTAGGATAGAGAGCTAATTGGAAAGTCCCCCAGCATTAAATAATTCCCATCTGTCTTCAAAATCATAGTATCAATCATAGCAATTGCTTCACTGGCCTTACTTTTCTGGCATTCTCCAAAGAGGAAATGGGAAAGGTACAGAATGTATAAATCATTTTGATATAAAAAGAAAGTACTTAGACAGCCATGTAATGAATCCCCAGCAATGTCATCTATGTTAAAGGCCATGAAAAGTTTTGTAAGGTCCTGAGTGTAAACAACAGAATAACAGAAAAGTGGTTTACAGCTTCACAGAGTGAAGTGTCTAAGATAGAAACTCTATCTTAGACAAGCACACAAGCTAAAATCTAAATGAACCCATAAACCAGTTACCAAATGAAGGTAAGAACTAAGCTGTGTGTCTTATTCTGAATCTTTGGGTCTTACATCTTAGCACCAAGTATTGGACTGCCACTTAGAATAGCAATTTCCAATTATTTCCATATTTTGAAAAATGCCTGGGTCATAGTCAAACAATGCTTCCTGCTTTTCCAGTTATTAGAAAGCAGAACCTCAAGCATTCAGTGGGACTCAGAATCTGAAGGTGATGCTATCTCTCACAGTACAGGACTGCAGGTTAGCATTAATCATGGAAACCATACAGGGCAATTATCAGATAAAGAATAAAATGGCTTGTGCCTGGTTCAGAACAGAAGCATGCTCTCCTCTGCTAATAAAATAAAGTAAAATAAAATAAAACCCAGGTAGGGCTGGTTTTAAAAATGAACAGGTTTTCTTCATCCTACTCAACATATGCCATCCTGGACAACTTACGTGTCATGCCAGCAAATGTTTGCTGTGGACTCTGCAATGCACAGTCTGTGTCTACCATTGCACCTTGATTATTTGTGTATTTGTGGTTTCTACACTTAAGTTTTGCTAGAACCAGCACCTCTTAATGTGAACTTAGAGATGACAGATACACTAAAATACACACACGGTTGAATTAAAAAAAAAAAAAAAAAAAGCTTTTGTTTGAGGTTTTTTTTAAGAACTGATGTCAAATGAGATTGTAAAGACATGTACAGAATTGAGGTGGGTCCCACCCTTCCATCTGCAGCTCCTGTGCTATGCCTGTCCCCAGGAATTGAAAGAACAGGCATCTTCAACTGCCCAGACTGGTGGTTTACTCCTTTATGCATCAGGATGGATATATGGAGGCCGTATGAAATTAGATAATCTTTAAGGTCCTTTCTAACCAAAATCATTCCACGATAATGAGATATATTCATGTATTGGCAGCTCTGATGTCCTCAGTATAATGGTTTGATATTTGCCAATAAAATTAAAATACAAGTTTGTATATTAGTAATAAAGTAATGCAAAATAATATTTCGATGTAGGCTCATAGAACCCTTGGAAAATTCCTTGGCCAAAATATGATGCAGAACAATAGACAATTTCAATAAGCATGAGCATATGAAGAAGAACATTTTAAAAGATAAAAGAATTTGACTTTACATAAAATTATCATGGTACTAAGGACTGATTAGTTTTTTAAATTTAATTTAACGATCCTGATTTCTAATATAATTACCACCAACCTGATAAATATTCATGTTACTTTAGTGCTGTCAGACAGAGACGAGCAAACATGACATACAGCTCACCAAGAAGCAAAGTCTGAGCATTAAATGTATGCAAGAGAGAAAGGGCATTCAACCATGACTGTATAACTGAGCTCTGCTTAGTGTGGTTTAAGAAGGGATAGGCAAAGAGACAAGGATATTTAATAACAACATTAACAAGGGCAACAAATTTTATTTCTATTTTCTGCAGCTTAGCTGCCAATTCCATATTTTAGTACTAAAGATTCCTCTGTTTAAGCTGTGGACATAAGTGAAGTCCTTACAAACATGCAGATTACTCACATTAGCTTGTGAAACTTATAATTTCATCAGTCTTTCTGAAAATATAGATATTTTTGTGTACCTACTATTCTCTCCTGATTTCCCTGTCTATGATTTTCAGTGCCTGACTTCAGCATACTGAAGTATACTTTCATAGGGTACTAAGTGGATTTCCCTAGCTTCTGAAGGACTGCTTTTCTCCTTTGCCAGACAAATAAAAATAGATTTAAAGCATTTCTGCTACTGACCCAATGTTGGCATTCTAGCAAGACAATCTGATTCAGCTGATACAAACCAAAATAATACCAGTAATGAGGGATCAAAAATTAAACTAAATTTGACTACTAGAATATCCTGAGCTGGAAAGGACCCACAAGGATCATCAAGTCCAACTCTTAGCCCTGCACAGGACCATCCCAAAATCATGCCATGTGAGAGTGTTGTCCAAATGCTTCTTGAACTGTGCCAGGCTTGGTGCTGTGGCCACTTTCCTGGGAAACCTGTTCCAGTGCTCAACCACCCTCTCTGTGAAGAACTTTTTTCTAATATCCAACATAAACCTCCCATGACACAATTTCATGTCATTCCCTGGCACTGGTGACCTGAGGGAAGAGACAAGTGCTGGCTCTTCTGCTTCCTCTTCTGTGGAAGCTGTAGACCAGGCAACCCTGTAACAGGACGCACATGACAGTAAGTTTGGGTAGACAGATCCCAAAGATCTGTGGGATAAATAATAAAGGAAGCCCCACTTTTGAATATCCAGCATTAAGTTATGAAAGTCTCCAACTCCATGATGCAAAGACTGACTGAAAGAAATTTAATCTACAAAATCACACTAGTCAAAAAGTTGTTTTGGTAGATTGACAGTGCCACAGAGAGTAAACCATGTATTAGGAATTATCTGTGTCTTTCCATCTTCATTCCTAATAACTGAACCTATCATAAGCTTCATATCACATGCTTCAGGTAATTTGATCATACATCTACACCAGATCAGATAAAATCTGTACTTCTATTTGATTCAGTAACGCACAGATCTAATATTTACAAGCATAAAACTGTGGCCCAAATTTAGGTTCAATTTCTGTTCACCATTTAAGTCTAGTTACAACTGTTATTTACCCAGCAGCAATTTCTCTTGCTTTTCCTTATTTCTTGAAAACCTCATAGATAACTCCCATCCACATGACCAGTATTAATCCTGAGCTCCATCAAATACTCATGTAATGTGGGGTGCACATGGTCAGTCTCAGGAAGGTTTAGTCTCTAGTCCTTCAATATGAGCCACCAAGATGCTTAGGCTGAAACATTCCTCCTGTGAAGACAGGCTGAGAGAGCTGGGGATGTTCAGCCTGGAGAAGAGGAAGCTCCAGGGAGATTTTATTAACAGCCTTCCACTAATAAAGGGACTTATAAAAAGGAGGGAGAGTGACTTTTTACAGGAGCAGACAGCAATAGGAGAAGGGGGAACAGTTTTAACCTAAAAGAGGAGAGATTTAGATTAGATGTTAGCAAAAAATAGTAACTGTGAGGGTGATGAGGCACTGGAACAGTTGCCCAGAGAAGCTGGGGATGACCCATCTCTGGAAGTGTTCAAGGCCAGGTTGGATGGCCAGCACCCTCCTCTAAAGGGAGGTGTCCCTGCCCGTAACAGGGGGGTTATGGTCCCTTCCAATCCAAACCATTTCATGATCCTATGCTTCTGTGACTGGTTTGAATAGAATTCAGGTCTGAATAGAATTCCTGTTCTAAACACTCAGGCTGAGGGTGACTGAACTAAGTGCACAAAAGTACACAGGGGAAATAGGCATTTATGACAATTTTTGGTCTGGTGACACACAGCACATCTTTCAGAGGTAGAGAATAAAAATATCTCACTTGAGGGAGACTTCTTAAAGAATCAGGAAAAAACTTTTGTTATTAAATAAAATTCCAGTCTATTTGGCTTTTGCTACACCTTTCAAAATGCAAATTTTCTGTGAGTGCACTGCATCAGTAGTTCCTCACTGTTGTGGTTCCTTTTAACTAGCTGAAAAAGGCACTGGCATTCTCTGCCAGTATTAAAGGCACCACAGTAATTGCTGTAGCTGTCTATGATAAATGTAAGAATGGTCTTCAATTTTCGTTGCCTCTTACTCACACTCACTTTTAAATTTGACTTGCAATCACAGCATTGCTAACTACTCTTTCCACTACTGCTGGAACATTTTACTATGTTTTCTTTAATTTTCATTCTAATTTCCCTTATGAAATTTAAATTTTGAGACTTATAAGTCTTAAAAAGAAGCAGTCCTGATCCTGGAATTGCCAAATTGAGATGAGCAGAAGTTTTAATACACTTGCAGTCAGTTTCAGTGTGTACATGGCTATGGGCTGTGGAGATTTCATGAGCAGGGGCATTTGACTGGTCAGGAAGAAACACACATTTTGAACTGTCACAAGGCAAGCTGTTATTCTTCCTCTCAGGATCTCAGGATACTCAGGATCCCAGAAAGGAGACCAGGTGAAAGGAGACAAGCAGAAGAGTTTGTATCTTACCTAGAGACTAGCTGAGCAATCATCAGTCCTTACTTGTCATGACAAAGTGAGGGAAAACTGGAGATTGGAACTGACTGGCTGTGGCTGTAGGGCCCATGAACATTCCTGTCTTGCCCCAAAGCAAGGAAGGTATCTCACACTCTTCTCATGATAAAGACAACAGATACCACACAGGGGAAGCAAGCTTCATGTGCACTCACAGCACAGCAGGAAAGGGAAAGAGAGCTTAGGGCAGCCAGACAGCCAGGAGTCAAATGTCAGAGGTGAAAGAGAGCAAGTAGTAGCTGTCTAACTTTCCTTAAGAAAAGTACCAGAGAACTTAATTTTTCCTTGTTCTGGAGTAGATACTAAGCCCTTCCCAGCCCTGCAGTGCAGAAAGCTTGTGCCAAGTTATGGACATGTAATATACAATCTAGTTTGACATTTAATCTCATATGAGAGACTTTTATAAGGCTTCACCTGAGCACCTGAACCAGGGGTCTCATAACAGCTGGCTGCAGTCTGGCTCATGTTATCACAATGCACAGAAACAGGAGCAAAGCTCATTTCATTTGTGTGGTGGGGTCACTGGCATTTGGCAGATGTCAGCCTAAGCATTATTGATCAAACACAAGGAAAGTGGTAGAACATAAGGACAATGAAACACTTTTTGGCAATTTGACAAATGCACTGCTTCTTTGAGTTGGGTTGTTCATCCATACATGATATCTATACACACCCATACCTGAAGACAGGATGGCAATGTAAGGAATAATATCAAAATTTTGGCCTGATCTTCTTCATAAACCATATCAAACATATTAAAGAGCCTGACTGCATTAGAAGTCTACAAATTCCTATCTTACAGAGCCTTTAGCACCATTTCTCATCTTTTATCCATTACTTCATTTAAAACTCATATTTAAAATACTCTGAAAGAGACAATCTGCATTTCAGTTGTACAGCTTAATGTTTTGTTACTTCAAGAATGTTCACCTATTTATATTGCTCATATTTATACCAGCTGTGAGGAACAACCAGCATTGGTTGTTTCAGACAGTTCATTTTAAGATTTAGATGTTTAGTGTTAAATGATGCTGGGTTTAAAAAGCAAGAAAGTTACGGAAGAGGTTTAGAAAATATGTGTTAGCAATTATTAGGCAAAAAATTTGTGTTTACTGTAGTACCTCTGGTGATAATCAGGAATAGGGAAAAACCTCCCAAAACCATGAAGAGTCATGAAATTGTCATTGTGCCAAAAATCTCCATTCTTAAGTTTTTCAACTGCCAGCTTTGCTAAGTGGAAAACACATTATTTTTTTCCCAGAACAGGATTAGAGAGCAATATGAAAATATTTATTATCTGTGGGTTTCTTATCCATATGCTTTTACCGTACCTTAAAACATCAGCTTATACCAAGTGGTTGTTGCTTAAAGCTAAATTACTGTGTGTCACAACAATTTCAGGTTTCTTGCTGCAGGCTGGAAAGTCAGATGTTGTTTCTGTAAAACTAGAGATGTACTGAAAATATGTAGATAAATCAAAATCATTAAAACTAAGTTTTGAAAAAAATAAGGGGCATTCACATTTCATGAATCTTCATTGGTTTGGGATCTACAAGGGAAGAAAGGTCATGGAACCTGAACTATCTTATATGGGCAAAAATGGTCAGAGTTTTTAAAATTTTGTCATGTATCTCCATTGAACAAGATTGGTAGCTTCATACAAGCTTTTATTTCAAAGATCATGATTACAGGGATATTTTTAATTCAGAATTTTACTAGCCTGCCAAAAATTCTCACAGCACTACATTAACTCTGTGATCCCTAAGATGTGCACATATTTCTGTACTACTGTTGCCCAAGAGTAGCTTTAAGTCACTTTATCTCCCCCAGAGTTAGAGTCTTGCAGGTGACTTCATGAAGCCCTGGTAGGTACAGCAAGGCTTCAGCACCTGAGGGTCAGCCTGCCCCACTGTTCCCCTTGGTATTCAGATATTTTGGTCATAAATGAAATCCTCTTGGCCTTCAGTGAGGTCTAAGCATGATCCCTGCACTGTCATCCACAACCTTAATAGAAAAAAGATAATGGTGCTGCCACCAGCAGCCAGGCTATCACAGAATCACAGAATCATAAAGGTTGGAAAAGACATCTAAGATCACTGCCTCCAAACGTCAACAAACAGCTTAAGGGGCACAACTATTTCAGTAAACCTTACTGGAGAAGTGTGGGAAGGAGAGCAAGTTGCACTTTCGTTCCTCTACTTGACTGTTGACGTGACAGAGGAAGTGTTATGAGAGGAACAGCACAGGCAAAGGAAAAAATAAGGGAGTCAAATAAAGGAGAAGCAGTAGACACTTGCTGAAGAAAAATGCTTTTCTTCTCAGCAATGAAAATGATGACAGAACTAGTGCAGCTGAGCTTGGCAGCTTCTCTAGGGTGGTTTCAGGAGTCCTGCTGTCACAGAAATCAGGGCACAAATCAATCCTGTGAATGACAGGACAGAAGTTCTATCAGGAGATGTATTTAACAGCAGCTGTAAATATTAGAGATGTTCTTTCTGACACAGTGAAGATTAAAACAAGCCTATGTTATCAATTTGCCAGAAGAGACCCAACATAGGACAACTGGGTGGTGTTGTCTCAATGCATGAGATGATGATAAAGTTAAAGTCAGCCTGGACAGCAGTATTTTAAAATAAAAGGCCTATTTATTTCCCTTATTAAATGGATAAGGAGATAAGGAACACTGGGCTAATCCCACAGAGAACTCAAGCTCCTCTGTGATGTTCTTGTTACCTTTTCCTGCAGGAGAGACTGGTGGAACACATGCCCTGGCACTGGGACACAGGACACTCCCCTGCAGCTCCCACATCCCTCCTCACTGAGGCTGCTAAACTGTCACAGATGCAGCAGGACAAAAAGAACAAATTTTGCCCTTCCCTCACCCTATTTTTTAACTTTCTTGGGAATGGAACCTTTCAGAAGAGAGTTTATGTTATCAAGGTTGTCTATGCAGCAGCTGCTGCTTTTGGTACTACTGTAAATGAAATAATTAGAAACTTTACATACGCGCCCTTTGAAATCCTATAGCCTGGCTTGTTGATTTGGCCCTGAGGATCCAAATCCTTTATAAAATTTCCTCTTCTTTTGCCTTTCAATAACCCATTCAATATTAGTCACAATCTATCTTTTACTGTAAAAAAACCCAGAAAAATATGTCATGGATTCAACTGAAAACCACATTTTAATATGAATCATAAATTTTCTAATCCCTCTCTCCCCTCCGCCCTG